>NW_020664409.1:64541403-64547380 GCF_002925995.2 Terrapene triunguis | reverse complement strand
CCCCCCCCCCCCCCCCACTGGAAAAGCACCAGGTTAAAGATGGATTCCAGTTCAGGTGACATGATCACATGTCACTGCAAGACTTCATTGCCCACTTGCCAGCACACACATACACAGGAAGACTAACAGGTAAATACAGCCATCTGCAGACAATGGTCCTTGTTAATGGGAGTCATCAAGATTCCAAACCATCATTAATGGCCCACACTTTACATAATTACAATAGGCCCTCAGAGTTATGTTTTATATTTCTAGTTTTAGATACAAGAGTGGTACATTTCTACAAATAGGATGATCACACTCAGTAGATTATGAGCTTTGTAATGATACCTTACAAGAGACCTTTTGCACAAAGCATATCCCAGTTGCATTATATTCACTTATTATCATGTTCTTATAAAACCATATAGACTGCACAACGTCACAGTGTGTTGACTTAATAACATTAAGCAGAAGTAACTAAAATAAAATAAAATCTGTCCCACTCAATTTTAGCTTTGAAATTAAAGAGTGCTTCCAGGTATCCTGTTACTCTGCTGAGAGTGCTGTTTATTTGACCTGCCCTACCTTTGCTTCTTTAGGCCTCAATCCAGAAAAGCACTTAAGCACATGAGTAGTTGAAATCATGGGGCCTCACTGGGGTAACAAAGAGATAGAGAGGTTCACAACATCTTTCATGCAAACCCATTTTCATTTCCAGTATTTTTCCCTTTGATTTGGGCTGATTTGCTAAAAGTAGTCAACTTTAGTATACAGTAGGTGATTGACACAAACTTTCACATCTGGTTCTTTTCTGATTCTCTGCTTGAGTAGTTTTGTTGCCATCTTCCAGTGTCCTGTGGACTAGGTAGGGTTGCCAGGCGTCCAGTTTTCGACCGGAATGCCCAGTTGAAAAAGGACCCTGGCGGCTCCAGTCAGCACCGCCGACCAGGCCGTTAAAAGTCCAGTTGACTGTGCTGTGGGTCTCATGCAGGCTAGTCCCTACCTGTCGTGGCACTGCACTGCACCCCAGAAGCAGCCAGCAGGTTGGATCATAGGCTGGGGGGGCCACAGGGCTCCACACACTGCCCCCGCCCCAAGCACAGGCTCCGCACTCCCATTGGCCGGGAACCGTGGCAAAGTCAGGACAGGCAGTGCCACTGACCGGGAACCACCCAAGGTAAACCCGTGCCCCTGCCCCAACCCTGAGCCCCCCCCCCCCAAACCTGGAGCCCCTTCCTGCACCCCAAACCCCTGATTCCCAGCCCCACCCCAGAGCCTACACCCCCAGCCAGAGTCCTCATACACACACACACACACGCATCCCCAACACCCTGCCCCAGCTCAGAGCCCACTCACACACCCTGAACCCGTCATTCCCGGCCCCAGCCCAGAGCCCTCACCCAGAGCCCATACCCCCTCCTGCACCCCAACCCCCTGCCTCAACCCGCAGCCCCCTCCCGCACTCCAAATCCCTTGGCTGGAGCTCCCAACTGCACCCAAAACCCCTGAGCTCCCCCCAACCCGGAACCCCCTCCTGGACCTCAAACCCCTCATTCCCAGCCCCACCCCAGAGCCCTCACCCCCTCCCACACCCCAACCCTCTGCCCCAACTCAGTGAAAGTGAGTGAGGATGGGGGAGAGCAAGCCACTGAGAGGGGGGAATGTAGTGAGCGGGGGGCAGGGTCTCAGGGAAGGGGTGGGGCCTTGGGGAAGGAGCGTGGCTAGGGTGTTCGGTTTTGTGAGATTAGAAAGTTGGCAACCCTAGGACTAGACCTACCATTAAACTTCTGAAAGAGTCGTTTACTGAGATGTTTTCTGCCTTCCTTTGACTGTGTTTCAGAAAATCTTCAGAAGAACTGGACATGGATAAAGTGACAGCAGCTATGGTACTAACCAGTTTATCCACCAGCCCTTTGGTTCACAGCCCTCCTGTACGGCCCAATGGTAAACTTATAACATAATACTTTGGGGGATTGTAAGAAGTGGTAGTAATACATTATACTGAGTATCTGAAAGTTACTTTCCGTTTTGTGGCAGGCACATAGCACATCTGAATAAATATGGTAGGGATAAAGTATCCTTATCTGCCCCAGTAGTAGTAATTCAACTGGAAAAGAAAAATAGCTGCCCAGTTGTCCTGTTGTACCCATTGTAATTATCCACTAGGGGAGCTAGAGGCAAGCTTGAGGACTAGTGAGAGAGTTCAGGTAAGTAAGGAGGAGCAGAATCCACCTCTGGAGGGGACTGTGATTTACTCTGTGTGCCTAGCACAGTTGGGCCTTGACCTAGTAGAGGTCTCTAGGTGCTACCGGAGAAAACCCCATACATGAGAATATGGCTTCCGAGTGGCAGTGGAGCTGCTCTAGCATCTGTAGCCCTAGCTCACCCCCTGCATGGGAGGAAAGACCAGAGGAGGATCAGTACAGCGGTGATCTTCTGACCGTCCTGAAATGTTAGTTCTCCAGATTATCAGATTATTTTATACATACACATGAAGTCAATATGGCAGTGATTCTCAGCCTTTTCCAGACTGTCCCCACCCACCCACATTCTCCCCAGTCAGAATATAGCCAGGTCCTATTTCCCATTTAGCAATATGAGAAGGCAGGGTAATCTCCCTCCCCCCGGAGACCTGATTACAACTTCAAGGCTGAAAAGATTGAAAGATTGAAAAATCGGGGCCTTAGTTCCCGTCCTGTGGATCTGTTTCCAGGATAATTTCTCTCAGACAACATGCAACCAAACTCATGAATCTCATAAGTAGGGCCCTACCAAATTCACGGTCCATATTGGTCAATTTCATGGTCATAGGATTTTAAAAATCATAAATTTCACCATTTCAGATATTTAAATCTGAAATTTCATGTTGTTGGAATTGTATGGTCCTGACCCAAAAAGGAGTTGTGAGGAGGGCCCACAAAGTTGTTATAGGGAGGGTTGCAGTACTGCTACCCTTATTTCTATGCTGTTGCTGGCGGTAGCGCTGCCTTCAGAGCTGGGCGGCTGGAGAGTGGCAGCTGTTGGCCGGGAGCCCAGCTCTGAAGGCAGAGCCACCGCCAGCAGCAACACAGAAGCAAGGATGGCATGATATGGTATTGCTACCCTTACTTCTGTGCTGCTGCCTTCAGAGCTGGGTCCTTGGTCAGCAGCCTTCACTTTCCAGCCGCCCAACTCTGAAGGCAGCGCAGAACTAAGGATGGCAATACCATGACTCCCCTAAAATACCCTTGTGACCCCCCTGAAAATCCCTTTTGGGTCAGGACCCCCAATTTGAGAAACGCTGGTCACCACTGTGAAATCTATATAGTATAGAGTAAAAGCACACAAAAGACCAGATTTCATGGAGGGAGGAGATCAGATTTCAAGTCCGTGACATGTTTTTCATGGCCATGAATTTGGTAGGGCCCTACCCATAAGACACTTGATTACATGAACACAACACAAGTATAAAACAATTCATAAATCTGATAAGCAATTGGTATTTTCAACATCTGATAATGAAATTGATAAGAAAATGTCATTGATAGTTTGAGAGGGCTTGTAAGGGTTTAAAAATCTATAATATTATGTGGCAGAGATCCTGATGCACTTGTTGGAGGTCCATGGAGAGCTAGCCGGTCATGTGTGCTGGCTCTTCCTCCTCACTTCCAGCTGCTAACTATGTACTAAATACTCGCCTACTGTAAACAATTGCAGTAGGGATATTAACTGATCATGAATCGGTGGAGGAGGTGGGAGTGAGCCACAAAACAATCTTTCTATTAAGATGCAGTCCACACTTTGAAAATGTTTGAGAAACCCTTGCTTTTGAAGCCATTTCTTCATCTTTCATAAAAATATTAATTTCCTTCACTCAGTATGACATGCCCACTGTCTGGGAATCTGTGTATCTAGGTACTTAGATAGTCCCCCCAACCCTAGCATCTGAACACCTTCCAACACTTTAAAGACAGAAATAACAACAAGAGAGCATCAACGCATGCTCTCTAGTAGCTTTTGATTGATCAGCTCTCCCAGTTGATAAGTTCTACTAAATTGTTGTTAATATGTACAAGGTCATGGATAATTGAGTTTGATATTCATTCTGATGCAGTTTTGAGTGCTCTATGATATTTCTACATATACCATTTGAATATTTGCTAAATACTGGAAAGATTAAATTTAAAGTTTTTATTCAAACATTTGCAAGAATGGTGGGCCGAATTCTGAAGTCCTTACTCAGGCAAAATTTATCACTGCTTGAATGAGTGAGTCCTTAGAAAAGAGTGAGTAAGGATTTAATAATTTAAATCTGTTTTAGTATTGCTGGACTATACTAACATTATTTTGATATCAGTAATGTAATTTAGTAGTGATTGATTGTACATGGGCATTTTTTTTTCCAAAATAGGAAGCAGCTAGCACTGTAAGGAAATTGTTACATTTTGCTTAGCAGATTAAAAACAATAGTTTTAGTGTTCGTATTTAGGTTAGATTCTGCTCTACAGTAGAGTTGCTCTGGATTTACCTCTGTGTAAACTAGATCAGAATATGGCCCTTTTCCCCACAAACCAGTAATATTGGGTCTGATTCTCATTTACAGTTAGCCCCCTTTATACCACTCTGGCAATGTAAAGGGGCCTTAAAGTGGAAGTAAATTACAATTATACCTATTTTAAGTCTCCTTTACACTGCCAAATGTGTTAGTGTAAATGCAAATCAGGCCCACTGTGTTTGTTTTCTTCTTCTTGTCAACCTCATTCAGTCATTTTCTTTTGTATATTACTTTTTTCAAAAATGTTCTTGATTAAATCTCCATCTCACTGAGGTAAAGGGAAGCTGTAAAACCAGAGAACACAAAGCACTGCCATAAATGTGTCAGAAAATTACATTTGAAAGCATGTTTCCTCCTTTGTTTTTCTGAACAAACAGCATTTTTAAATGGTGCTAAGTTCACAAGTTGATACCAGATGTGCTGCTTAGCTTTGTCATGAGACTGAAGTGCAAATCATTCAAAAAATAGAAAAAAGGAGAAACACACAAGAATTCTGAAGGGCTGTAACCACAAACTGAAACAGTTTTGCATTATGTTCTAATGTATTATTTTGTGCTTCGTCAGCAATGAGCTAATTATTTGTACATTTTCAAAAGGAATTGTGGCACTCACTAACTTGCCCGCATTTTGCACTCTGATCCCGATCCTGCAAACACTTAAGCACATAAGTGAGTATAATTATACATGAGCATAATGTTTGCAGGATTGGGCCCAGTGTTGTGAGCAGTGGATATTTTTAATAATTGCTCATGCTTTAGGGCCTGATCCAAAGTCCATGGAAGACAGTGGAAAGATTTCTGTTGTCTTCAGTGGGTTTTGGATGAGGTTTTTGGTAACGAGTGAAGGAAATGATTCTTGTGCCTGTACTACCACTGAGAATGAGACATGTGTGTTAAAAAGTGAAAAAGTGAGGAAGAGTTTATGAAGGACAGAAAACTGCAGGTACTGTCAGATTTGGAAAAATTCCAGTCTCACATTTAATACTGAATTTTATTATTTACTTGCTAAGCACCAGCAGAGTACTTGGCACTGTATTGGGGGGCGGGGGGAAGGTTCCTGCTCCAGGGCACATACATCTAAATAAATAAATAAAGATCTGATACATAAACACACTGACACACCATGAGGTTGATGTTGGAGCAGTTTTGTTTGTTTGGTGTTTTAACAGTAGGCTGATGACAGCCAGGGCCGGCTCCAGGGTTTTGGCCGCCCCAAGCAGACAAAAAAAAAAAAAAAAAGCCGCGATCGCGATCTGCGACGGCAAGTCGGCGGGAGGTCCTTCGCTCCGAGCGGGAGTGAGGGACTGTCCGCCGAATTGCCACCGAATAGCTGGACGTGCCGCCCCCCTCCAGAGTGGCTGCCCCAAGCACCTGCTTGCCAGGCTGGTGCCTGGAGCCGGCCCTGATGACAGCATTTTTACAGATATGGGTTAGTGTTTTGGGGCTGTGTATGCAGGGCCAG
>NW_020664409.1:64493759-64541003 GCF_002925995.2 Terrapene triunguis | reverse complement strand
GGGGCGGCCAAAACCCTGGAGCCGGCCCTGTGTGTGCGCCTCTTTTGGGGGGAGGGGGTGTCTGAGATTACAAACCAAGGATTTAGGCATACTCAGAAGCTTAAGATTGGGGAATGTATATAGCACATTTAGAGTTTCTGCCAGTCAAAGGGAGGGGATTTGATTTTTTAATCTAATTTATTTTAGCTATCAATTTAGGCCCTATTCAGGGAAAACATTCCTATTCATGATTGTAGTGAAGCATATGCTTAAATCGCACTGAAGTCAGTATGTCCTAGGAATGCTCAAAATTAAGCATGTGCTTCAATGCTTTCCGGAATCAAGCACTCATCACCATTCTATCTGACTGCTCCAGATATAGTTATATTCCAGAATAGTTTTTTGTCTCCTTGCTTCAGCTTTTTCTTTTCTAGAAAGGTGGTGTCAAGGCTGATTGACAAATTGACTTTGAGTGCAAAACATGGGGGCCCACAAGGATTTTAAAAATTAATACTGGCCACTCCAGGCTGGTATTAAAGTCCCAAGGTCACAGCTTCTCTCTGGCCTTGGATGGGTAGATGCTGCCACCTCCCAAGTGCAAATCTCCCACTCCCCCCTTTTAGAACCCAGGAAAGAACACTTGGGAATTCCTTGCTGTGGGGTACCCTCAAGCCCTTTCACCCCCCTTCCCGGGAAGAGCTGAGAAAAAACAAACAAAGGAAATTAGCTGTTGCCACCAGTCAATTAAACAGCATATGCACAAACCTTTTAGGGACACAAAAATCCAATCCTGCCACCAAGAGGGACTTTATAGCTAACTGGCTGGCTGGGTGTCCATAAAAGGGAGCTACCCTCCACCCCTTCATTTATCACAGGTGGGTTTTTTACTGAAACAAATTTTAGTAAGATCAGTCTGTTCTCTTTGCAAACTGAGTTCTCTGGCTTTTCTCTGCCTAAGGTAAGGTAAACATGGTAACTGAGTACCAGATAAAAGCAAATGGATCTTCTTAGCTTTAACTCATGACATTTGTTAACTCCTGTTGTTGCCGTTCTTACAGAATCACTGAATGGATCTTGGAAAGAAGGAGGATTTGTGCCTTCTAGTACCAGCAGTAGTGGATACTGGAGCTGGAGTGCACCCAGTGATCAGTCCAATCCATCCACCCCATCTCCGCCTCTGTCTGCTGATAGCTTCAAACCCTTTCGAATGCCCTCTCAGCCAGATGATAGTATTGATGAAGCTGAAACCAGTAATCTCCTTTTTGATGAGCCCATCCCTAGGAAGAGAAAGGTTAGCCTCCTGTGCAGCTCCACAGCGCTACACATCTGGGATCCTGTTCTGCTGGGGTGGGGGGAGGAAAAAAACCACAAAAGATCACACAAACAACTCTGCAGGGAGTTTCAGCTGCTAGACAGATACTCTCCATAGCCTCGTGTATGTGCTAGCCCATGAAGCATGTCCCCCCTAACACTACCCCTCTGGCTAATGCACATGCTGCCATCGGCACCAAGTGTTTGCTAGCAGATGTTGGGGACACACACAGCTCCTGCCCAGAGAAGCAGCAAGATGCTCCCTGCAAAGACCCCTGGCCACGCAGGGGATTTCTGCCCTGCTTTGGCAAATACCTTTGGGACAGGCTGCAACAGGCAGCCTCTCCCTTTTTGCCATCACAGGGCAGGATTTGGCCCTGTATTTCTAGTTTGCTGAAAATGCTGTTAGCTTATCAGATGCCATAATTAGGTGAAGCACTCAGAACAAACATATGGGGAGGGTGGGGAGACAAACTGAATCTGTATAATGTCATCGGGCCAAATTCATCCCTAGGGGAACTTCACTGAAATCAACCTCACTCCGCGAAGGATCCGTGTGGCCACTCACAACTAAATAAATTAAACTAAACCAAATGCCTTAATTTGGTATGTAACTCCCCTTCCCCCATCACTATGCCAGCAAGCAAAGTGCCTCTCTTGAAGAAGAAAACAAAGAGATGGCATTAGTCCAAGCTTTCTTCACTCCTAACACAACAGGATAGATTTTACATAGCAAGATGAAAAAGAGCTCTGTGTGAGAAAGAGGAAAACAAGGTATTTATCCTTTCTTGGTGACTTCTTCTCTGGATCAGACCGAGAGCAATAATTGCCTCACCACTGGCAGGATGAAGTTTTAATGATGGTTTTTAAACCCGATCGGATTCATCTTTTTGCTACAGGAGTTGCTCATTTGCTGTCCCACAATCACTCTTGCCTTTGTTGAGACGTCTTTTGCGAGGTTGATATCAAATACTGTTCCCTGTTGCTAAATAAAAAAAACAGTATGGAGAACACATTTGCTATGATAAATTAAAAGTTAGTTATTAAATAAATCCAGAAGTGACTCAGGGGTTAGGGGCTGGACAGAGAGAGAAAAAGAAATGCTGTAATGTTTTTACTACCCAGTTAAAGCTGTGCTTGTCATTGTTCTGATTGTTCAGCAATGATTAGGCAGATGGTTTTACAACTGCCATTCTTACTGTTTCATTATTCATATTTTAAATACCTGCCACAAACATTTTATACTTAATGGTCTGTTTTGGTGTTTTCAGTTTTTGGCCTGTACAACGAACATCAAATTTGTATAAGGAATGAATGATATTACGTAGGGCTCACCTATAGCAAATTCACTTTCTACTATGTTTTCATTCTGTCCCTGACTAGTAATTGTCTGATTGTGACTTTGCACTTTGGAGAAAAATATTTATGATCTAATTACTGGTTTGTTAGTGCTGTCGGTCCACAAAGTGTAAATGTGAAAATAAAGCGATTGATAACTTCACCAATTAGGAGTAACAGAAAGCCTAATCAGTTAGTGTCAAATTACCTCTGCTTTGTGGAGTCACATCTTGGACAATGTCATGTACTCCGCTTCCACCCCTCAAGAAAGTTGAATGTTTACATTTTGCCATAAATTCAACCCATTCCCCACCAAATCACGTACATGTCTGAGTGGAAGGAGTTAAAAGCACTAAAGAATGATCAGGCAATTGCTTGACTATCTTAATATTCTGAACTCACTAATTTGGAGAAGAGAAGGTGCCTATAACAGTAAAACAGTTTCTATAGAAGTGGACTATTCCATGGCCAGGGAAAGCAATAAATTCTTGAAAATTGGCAGGTTTCATGAGATCCAGTCTCATGCTGACTGTTGCCTTCTTAACACTGCCTTGTGTGTGTAGATGTGGGTGTGTCTCTATTTATATCTAATTTTTTCCAGTGTTTTTATTTATCATTCTACAAAGTTAGTGGGAGGTGGCTCTTTGTTATACTTAACACTATTTGTGGCCTTATTTTCCAAGATGCTGAGCACCCACCGTTCCTATGGAAGTCATTGAAAGCTGTGGGTATTAAGCTCCTTTGAAAATCAGGCCACTTATCCTTCACGTGTTCAAGAGCCAGATTCTGCTTTTTCATCCAATATAGCTTGACTGAAGTTAGTGGGCTGCAAGATCTTTAATTAGGGGTAGAATCTGGCCCTAAGTTTTCTTGCAAAATGATCCAGGAAATGTTTCAGGGGGATCCCAATTTCTGCTGTAGTTACACCAAGTATAAATCCAGAGTAGCTCTGTTGAATTCAGCAGAATCACACCAGTGTACTCTGGATTTACACTGGTGTAACTGACAGCAGAATATGGCCCAGTTTAGGATAGAGTAACATATAGTGACGGTGTATATCTGTAATTTTTCCTACCTTTCATGTGAACATATGAATAATAGCATATTTTTTTAAACCTGCTTTTCTTATAACTTGTCAGAACTCCATGAAGGTAATGTTCAAATGCCTATGGAAAAACTGTGGAAAGGTACTGAGCACAGCTGCAGGGATTCAGAAACACATCCGGACCATTCATCTTGGGTAAGAGGACAATCCTTCTTTGAAGAGATTTGGTACTGACCCATTTTCAGATTCTTCAATGCTCACACAAGCAGGGCCAGATGGAGGCATAGGCACCCTGGACCAGCTTCTGGAGTCAAGTGATTACATCAGAATTTAAACTGCCATTTAAAAAACAAACTAACAATCCCCTTTACCCCAGAAATGTGGCATGAGTGTAACCAACACAGTGGTTTCAAAAAGGAGTCGTTTTACCTACTTCTAAGTCCTAAACTCCTCACTTCCAATGTTTTTGAAAACTCAGTCTGTACACTAAGAGTAAGTGAGGTAAATTTGGTGCAGTGACACAGTATATTCCATATGCAACAAAGGGATTTAATCATTTTAAGTTGAAATCTCAACAGAGCCTTTACTCCAGATGAATGACTGATGCCTCCACAATCCATTTTAGGGATTTCTAAGGCACCTCTCCTTCTAGAGTCAAAGTCCCATTCCAAGGTAGAGGAAGTGGCTTTCTTTACTAGTGGAAATACTACTAATGAAACTGGTGACTGCCCACCTTTGCTATCACTTCTACTAGTACGACAAATACTCTGTATTTTCCATAGCTATACTTCATGTGAGGATCTCAAAGCACTTTACCAACATTAGCTATTTACCACATGAGGCAAGTATCTCAATTTACTGATGGGTAAACTGAGGCACAGAAGTTAAGTGATGGGTCCACAGTCAAAAAAATGAGTCAGTGGCAGGGTCAAGAATGCCACGCAGAAGACTGACTCCTAGTCCCCTGCTCTAAAGACTACACAAGACTTCTGTCAAGCCCTTCCCTGCAAATGAGTAAAATGTTTATATGATACACACATCACTCTTTATAAAAGTAAGCACAGCTGAAGCTTAAATGTTCATAAATTTAATTTATTTGCTATGTAACTGGGACTTCAAAAATTAACCTTGAAATTCAACAGTCTTGCCTTAGTATAGTAATATGTGTTTTGTCTCTTCTTGAATTAGACGTGTAGGAGAGTCTGACTACAGTGATGGAGAGGAAGATTTTTACTACACAGAGATCAGGCTCAACACAGACTTGGTAGCAGATGGCTTAAGCAGCCTTTCTCCAGTCTCTCCATCTCTAGGATCTCCTCCTCCTTTTCCCACCCAAGATGCAAACCGTCCTGAAACTTCATGTGCCAAAACTGAGACTAAATTGATGACGCCTCTGAGCCGCTCAGCTCCTACCAATCTCTACCTCGTACACACGGATCATGCTTACCAGGTAAAGTTAGTGACAGTGAACTAACCTAGTTAATAGAATTCAGTGATCACACACCTGCTTGAGTTTAACAACCAAAGCCCCTTCACATCAACTAGATAATGTTTTTTGTACAAGAGAGACCCTGGGAGGGACTGATACTGCCTGGCCCATATTGGATTTTTCTTCACGACAAGTCCTAGTGGCTGCCAAAACATTTCTGATTTGTCTGTTGTGAGGTGGGCAGCTTTGCATACAAGTGGTTGAGCAGGAAAAATAAAAAGAAGGCTATAATATCCACCGCTCTTACTGGTAATTCTTTACAAATGGCAGAAAAACCCAAGCAGATTCCAGATTCTATTAGAGAACTTTCCAACTTAATTCAAACAGCATGTAAAAATGTGCTAGAAATGAGCTTTTGAAAACTCTTGCTTTTAACATGCTTTGATCTCCTGGACACCATATAATTTCTAAGAAAAATATAGGCTTTGAAGTATTGGGGTCCATGGCCTGCTTATGGACATGAGAAATGAATTCTTACAATATATGAAAAACATATTAAATTGGATGTGGTATGTGTATTTTACACAAACTAAAAACCTTTGTTATGCATCTGCAAGCACCAAAGCAATATAATATACTCAGTTGGATCTGATATCTAGTCTTTAGTGAGATCACCTCCAGCTGTATGTTAACTATAAGTAGGGCCCTACAAAATCCACGGTCCATTTTGGTCAATTTCAGTCATGGGATTTTAAAAATAATAAATGTCATGATTCCAGCTATTTAAATCTGAAGTTTCACAGTATTGTAATTTTAAGAGTCCTGACCCATAAAGGAGTTGTGGGGGGAGGGGTCGCAAGGTTATTGTAGGGGGGTTGCGGCACTGCTACCCTTATTTCTGCGCTGCTGCTGCTGGTGGCGCTGCCTTCAGAGCTGGGCAGGTGGAGAGGGGTGGCTGCTGGCCGGGAGCCCAGCTCTGAAGGCAGCGCTGCTGCCAGCAGCAGCGCAGAAGTAAGAGTGGCCTGTTATGGTATTGCCACCCATACTTTTGCACTGCTACTAGCAGGGCACTGCCTTCAGAGCTGGGTGCCCGGCTAACAGCCACCCCTCTCCAGCCGCCCAGATTTGAAGGCACACAGGAGTAAGGGTGGCAATACTGTGACCCCCCTGCAACTCCCTTTTGGGTCAAGACCCTCAATTTGAGAAATGCTGGTCTCCCCTTTGAAATCTTTATATTATCAGGTAAAAGCACACAAAAGACCAGTTTCATGGGAGGAGTCCGGATTTCACAGTGCATGATGCGTTTTTCATGGCTGTGAATTTGGTAGGGCCCTAGCTATAAGATAATTGGAGGTAGGCTTGGTCAGTGCTTTGGGTTTTCCTTGGAGGTCTCTCATTAAAGTATTTTGGGAAATAGCAGTGATGACACCCTTTATCTGAGTGAGCATTGAACCAATGCTCCAGCATGGTGCTAGTGGATACACCATCTTCCCTTCAAACAAACTGTTAGCCACTTGATGCTGCTAATCTTGCCAATTGTCTTCGGGTTTCAAACATTCCTGTTTTAAGGGAAATTATTGCAGAGATTGTGATAAAGCAATTCTGGTATCATTGGGAGTTACCAGATTTCCTTGATAACTTTCAGCATGGATATGTCACAGAGACACTCTGACCTCATTGGCTGATGGTCTCCTATCGCTAGATAAGATTGTGTGTCAGTGTTGATTCTCTTAGATCTGTCAGCAGATTCTGATAGCAGCTATTCACATACAGACCTTCGTTCCCTTAGACGTTGTTGTTCAGACAGTCCTGGTCCTTTCTCCTTTGAGAAATCCTAGAGGTTGGCTTTAGACAGTGCTTATGTGTTCTGAGAACTATCTTGTGCAGAAGTCTGCAATATTCTAGTTTGTCATCTCTCCTGCTGAACATGACTGTGAGTCTAGTGAGGGACACACTCAGATACGGTGAGTGGTTGCAAACAAACATGATATTTTAAATTGATATTGGCTGGTTGAAACAACTGAAGAATGGAAGGAAAGCTCACTTTTAAATGGTCTAAATGTAAAACAAGAACCTTGAGATGATAAAGGTTGATTCACAAGAGGCATAGAAAGCCAGTCCTAAAGGCAGCTACTCATTCACCCTGATAAGCAGAGAGGAACAAATTGTGAAATACTGACTGTATAAAATAAGAAAGGAGTTAAGATGATGTGTTGAAGGAAACCCCAATTCAACAGAGCACACTTTTTAGCCAGGTTCCAACAGCCCATAGAGGAGGAGGCAGTTCAACAGAAAGATGCTCATCATAAATGTGATGAGCACATTATAAAACCTAGATGGAAGGAAAATGAGTGAGCTGAGAGGACAGTAGTGTTTTTCAAAATCTTGATTTAGCTTTATTTTTTCAATAACTGTCCTTATGTGCTGAGAATGATTTCAGCCCACTGTTTTAAACAGGGAAAGCCGTTTTTCAGCACGTTTATCTTATAATTGCAGAATAGCTACCTCATATTGTTGATCATTAACCATTTTGATAGCTGAAATTTCTCTCCTTTCACTCTTTAGTAGTTTCAATCAGACAGTAACATTAGTTTAAAGTACTGTATTTGGGTTTGCTCATTACTGGGCTTTTAATCATTCTAGTTAAAGTTTTTGTTTGAATTGACCAGATGCTGGTTTTTAGAACTTTATATATACGGTGGGGAAGGGGGAACATACTTGCACATCTGGTAGTTGTGTTGAGGAATTAGACAGTTTTGGGAGGAAATTCTTAAAGAAATTGATTTTATGACAGAATTCCAGCTTCCTAGAGATCCCCAGACATGCTTATTTAATGCTCCAGTTGTAAACAGAATAGCAAAGTAATTTCCTTTTTGTTTTGTTAGCAGCATTACTTTGTATTGCACATAAAAGTGTGACTTCTCCTGCTATGCAATTGTGGTATAGTAAAATATGGATTATCTTTGTAATTACTCCCAGGGGACTTCTGTGCCACAAAATTAAAAATTCTGTGCACAATATTTTAAAATTCTGCATATTTTATTTGTCAAAATAACACAATATAGTCATGCCAGTTTCAATTATGTTAATAATTTATTTCAAAATACCTGTCAACAAATATGTCTGTAACAATACAGACAACAAAAAAAGATTCAGGAAATGTTTTTTGACAAATAGATTCCTTACTAGGCATATTAATACAGAACTTTGAGTAATAATTCATTTAAACTACAATAAAGAAATGTATTTCCCGCACCCCTCAGAAGCAATGCAAAGGCTTTGGGGAGTCAGGGGTAATGGAGGAGCTGAGAGAGAAGGAAGTAATTGCTAGGAAGGAGCCTGGGAGTGGTTGGGTGTGGGTGGAGCAGTATGGAACATGGGGTTTTTTTGCAGGTGGTTCGGTGGGGGGTAGGGATTGTTAGGGACTTGGGGAGCCTCCCCCATGCAGGCCCTGGCTGACCCTTAGCCTCTCCCAAGCACATCTGCCCATCCCCATGTGTCCCTCCTCCCCCTACCTCACATGTCCCTGCATCCCCACTCAGCCATCCCCTGTCCCCATGTGGCCCTGAACCCCCATTCCACCACCCCTCCTTCTCTCGTCCCCATCTGGCCCTGCACCCCCACTCAGCCACTCCTCCTCCCATCCCCATGTGGCCCTGCAGTCCCCTCTCCCATTCAGTCCCACTCCAGTCTGTCCCCCCCACTAGCCCTTCTGATCTGTGTGTCCCCCCAGTAGCCCTGTGTGTCCCCACTCTGTCCCTCCAGGCAGGGCGCTGTGAGGAACGCAGCCTCTGCTCTCTCCCTATCCGCTCCTATGTCTGGTGAGCAGTGAACTGGCCCAACAGCAGCCCCTGGTGGGTGAAAGGTGTAACTGCAGAGCCTCTCTGGCAGAATGTATTTTCTGTGGAGAAAAAAAAAATCTACAGGGCACATGAATTCCCCCCACCCCCCAAGTGTTGTAATGGAAAAGTTTTCACACCAAGTACATACAGGAGAAAAGTGCCAAAAAGAGGATAAGTATTTAGAAATTTGGTTACAATTTTTTGTGTATTCAGTGGAGCAAGCCAGAATCTTTTGCCTGTTTCTTTGAATATTAATCTGGTCCTGAATAAGTGATGTACAATTAAGTATGTTAATGTTTTATTGTAACTTTGCTTTAATTAAAAGTTTCAAAAGAAAAAAATTCTGAGTTCATACCTAGTAGTATTCGATATAAGACCTGAGCTTTTAAAGGTTTCTTATAGAAGCCATTTCTCAGGAAAGCTATAGCCTTTTTTCTGCCCAATTAAATAATGATTGCGTATAAAGACCTTGTTCTTTCTTTGTTGCCCTATTCATGCTTATCCCCACAGAGAACAAGGATAGAATGCTTGTCACAGCCACCATTGTGGAATTATTTTGAGCTGTTGAAAACCTGGTTGATTTGCAGTTTCAAAGTGCAAAAGATCTTGTTGCGATGCTTTGGAAGAGGAGCACTTATTTTTATTGGAATATTTTCTTTTTAAACAGGCCACTCCTCCAGTGAACATTCCAGGGTCAACAAAGTTCACTCCCAATGGCCGTAGCTTTAGCGTCTCTTGGCAGTCACCTCCAGTTACCTTCACCGGCATTCCGGTAAGTGGAAGATGAACAAAAAAGGTACCTAACCAATGGAAAGTTTTAAAACTTACCAGTAATGCTCTTCTGATTGAAATTAAATGTGACAGAGATACAGAGAAACAAATACATTCCCACAAGTCCTGATTCTCCTCTTACACCAGTGGTTCTCAAACTATAGGTCAGGACCCCAAAGTGGGTCACAACCCCTTTTTAATGGGGTTGCCAGGGCTGGCATTAGACTTGCTGGGGGCTGAAGTCCAAATCCCATCGCCCAGGGCCAAAACCAAAGCCCGAGCCCCATTGCCGGGGGCCAAAGCCAAGGGCTTCAGCGCTGGGTGGCAGGGCTCAGGTTACAGGCCCCTGCCTGGGACTGAAGCCCTTGGGCTTTGGCTTTGGCCCCCTTGCCCAGGACAGTAGGCTCAGGCTTTGGCTTTAGCCCTCCTACCTGGGGCTGTGGGACTCTGGCGGGCTCAGGCTTTGGTCCCCCCTCCTGGGATCAAGTAGTAACTTTTGGTGTCAGAAGGGGATCGTGGTACAATGAAGTTTGAAAACCCCAGTGTTATACTACATTGACTTACATTCAGTTACTCCGAATTTACAATATGTAAATAATTGGAGAATCGGGTCTGTAGTATATTTTTAAAACTATCGGATTACAAAAGAATTAACTGGGTAGCTGCAGCGTCTGTAAAATCTTCTACATTTGCCACTGCATGTGTCCGTTGTTTATATTTCTAAAGGATTAATTATAAAACTCGAGGAAATCAGCAATTTGATCATTCTCCTAGAAGGCTTACTAGAAAGGTACTTATGTTTAAAGAATCTAGCAGAGGTGCTGATGTCCAATAGCTACTCCTGGGGGAATTCTGCGCCACTGCGTGTGAACAGAATTCATGTCCCCCGCAGATTTCTTTGCTTCCCTATAGAAAAATGACTTTCTGACAGGGAAGCTGCAAGAGCAGTCACACACCACTCCCTATCAACACAGGTACAACGTTTCAGGCACCCACAGCAGCTCACAGAGAAGTAAATCACTGCAGGGCTGGGGACACGCCAGCCAGTAGCTCCTACCCTGGGCCAGGATCAGCTGCTAGTCCTGGCTGGGCTGCTAGCAGGAGAGGATAGGACTTCCTCTTGTCCTGCAAGGAGTGACTGGGGCTGTGTCAGATCCACCCCCAGAAACCTCCCCCTGCTGCAGGAAACTCAGCATCCTCCCCTGCTTCCTGCCCCCATCACTCCTCAGCTGCGGGGAGGAGGTGTCACTCTATGGGGAGCTGTTGCTCCCCCATCCACCCAAGCCCTGTGCATCTGGACCTCCCATAGCCAGACACCTCTGCCAAGCCTCACCCAGTACATTCAGAACCCCCCTAGCCCACCCTGCCCAAACCCTACCCCACTGAACCTCAACCCCTGCTCTGACCCCCTGTCTCCAGACTCCCACCCCTCACTGAGCTCCCAGCACTCAAACCCCCACCCTCAGCCCCCAAATCCAGACCCTCATGCCACTGATCACCAACTAGCTGCACCCAGACCCCCTCATCAAACCCAACTCCTCCAGCACACACCCCCTGCTGAGAACCCCACACCCTGGAAGCCCCTGCAGAATCCCATTGCCCCTGTACCTGGAACCCCCTCAACAAGCCTCGGTGCATCCAGATCACCCCACTGAGCTGCCGGCACCCATATTGTCCCACACAGAATCCTCTCACCCCACACCCGGATCCCTCCACACTTGGATCCTGTCTGGTTGAGCCTACCTGCCCTGCTCCTGGTGCAGAGGGGCAGGGCCCCAGGGTGTTTCTAGGGCAGGCCCAGGCCTTGTGCTGTATCAGCGTCTGGTGCAGCCTCACTGCTGAGTCAGTGTCCTGGGGGTGGGAGGACTGTAGGGTGATCTCCCACCTTCGTGCAGCCAGTGGCCTGTGCTCCCCACTGCCATGTTGGAGCCTCTGTATTTATTTATTGACAAATAAAATTTGTAGAATTTTGCAGAATTTTAAAATATTGGGCGTATAATTTTTAGGGACAGAATGTCCTCAGGAGTAAATAGAACACTGCAAATCCTGTACAAATGAAAGAAAAGAATTGGCCTAACAAAACTGAATGATGTATTTTTAAGTCCTGATTCTAGCCTCAGATACATGCATGCAACTTCTGTTGATTTCACAAGGGAAAATTTTGCCTTTATATTGAAAACATGCAGTTAGTAGGTATTGGAATTATTTGTTAATGGTGGAGTATTAGATTTCAAGATCAACTTTGACAAGGATTATAAAATACCACCACAAGTCCCTGTAAGTAAGTTTATGAAAGTAAATGGAAATTTTGCCTGAGTAAGGACTGTTGGATCAGGCCTTTTGCTTAATTAAAGATGCAATCCCATCCAAATAAAATAAAATGAAATAAGGGTCGAGAGAAACAACTAGATAATACTAGGTGACGGGTACATAATTCAATGTGTGTCAAAAATTTAAATTAAAATCATTAATTTTAAGATGAAGAAAATCTGTTAGTGAATAAATAGAGTACAGCATATTCTCATTTTAATTTTTATTTAAAAATGTTAAGCAGGCTTCTGATCTGCTGGCAATCATTTTTATGTTGGATATCAAAGCATTTCATTTCAGATTACACAATCAAAATGTTCACAGTTTATCACATAATGCACACTAGTCATCCAGAGAGCCACATAGGGTTTTTTTTCCCCTGACAATGTATAATAGACACGGTGATAACAGATATGGCCTCCCTGTCCTTCCTTCACCAAGTGAATCACAAAAGCCTCTTACTCTCAACCTTTGGTAAGTCTTGGAGATTTTCTGCAGAGGCTGTGGTCTCCTGCAGAGCTGATAAAAATGAAAGTGGTTGAATCAATTACACTGCACTCTGCCAATGAATATTTATTAAATTCCATCAAGGAACAACTAACAGTGAAAGCCATCATGCTGGCAGCAATTTGAACAAGAGTGCCTCGACAGAGCATGCCATGCGTAAAGTACTCTCGGAATTCGATTGCACAACAATACAGTTGATAGAGTAATTATTAAACTAGCTCCTTTTGTGGAGTAGCAAAAATTGGCGCCAGTAGTATTGGGAATCCAAGAATGCAATTAGCGACATTGTAAATCAGACACTAAAAGGGAAGGGATTAGACATGTAGGTATTTAGCTGACTTCAAGCAATAACATTGATCTTGCAGCTATAGAGAGAGTGTTCCCAGCAGAATTTAAGAAACAACAAATAATTTTCTGGGAAATTATAAGATGCTAGTGATTTACAGTATAATTTAAAACAATCTCATGTGAAGACCTAAAGTAACAGTGTTGATAGCACAATTATAGGCCATTCAGGGGCCTATATAGGCTATTTTTATCCCTCTTTCTCCTGACAATCTTGCAGATGCTGCTCAGTGCAAAAATAAATAAATAAAAACCACACATCACCACTACAATGGACACATTTCTCTGTTTTATAATTCTTAATAGGCATTAAACATATGATTAGGTGAAATGGACACTAATATTTTAAAGATGCACGTGAAGGCTGTTTTCTTTCTCTTTTTCTATCTGAGAGAGACAAAAGGTACTGCCATTGAAAAAGGGCACTCCAAGCAGTGTGAAAAATAGCCCATCATTCTTTGGCTTATTGTTAATAATTATTAGCGTTTAGCAGATAGTGCAGCTCACGTCCTCAGAGGACTTTGCACACATTGCTGTGGCCAGGCCCTAACTAATGAATATTAGAGAGTTCAGCCCAGCTCCTCAAAGCACCTGTCTGGCTCTTAAGTCCACCATTTAGGCACCACTGAGATTCTCAAAGCTGCTGCTGAGGTGACCATGGGTCAGCATATGCAAAGTAGACTGAACCCTAATGCTGTCCCATAGTTAGTGTGCATCTCTGACCCTACTTCATGCTGAAGCTCCAGAGATGGGATTCTCAAATTAGTCATGGGGATCTCTGTCTCACCAGGCCTGTAGACAAGCTCTGAGCACACCAAGACCTGATCCTGCTGGAGACAGGCCAGCGATAGGTGGTGGGGTAGAACAGTGCCCACCCAGGAGATGCACTGGACCACAGGGAAATGTAGGATGAACATGGAAGGGGTATCGCATGTGAGCGAGAGAGAGAGAGAGAGAGGGAGATGGTTTCAGTTGCTAGGACATGGGTTGCTTAAGTGTCTGAGCTGGCTTAGGTGCCTAGCTCCAGGAGAGGATTCATGGCTGAGGAACGCTCCTACGTCTGCCTCATCAGCCAGGCACACCAGGTTAGCCACTTCAGTGCCTAAGACACTGTCTTCACTCCTGGCTAGCTTAGGCAGCTCTGTGGCTTCTGAAAGTCGTTTCTAGGTGTGACAGGAGCCCTGGAGTGCAGCCTGGGATCGTGGGACTGCTGTGCCCCCTTAACTCTCCAGCTTGGGCTGTCTCTCACAATGCTTTGCTAGTGACAAGCAGCAAACCACTCCAGCAGCTGTTATCACTCAGCACAACAGCATGTGGAGCCCTACACCCAGCTAGATTGCATGAATGCTCCCAGAGCCACTCATGAATCACACAGAGAAAGGCACTAGCCAAATCCCCCCCAGCTCCCACCACTGTACCTTGGGAATATACTGTCTTGCACTGCTCAAGATGAGCAGTGCAAATTTATGAATTGGTTCACCACTTCATCAATGGAAAGTGGATATACACCAGTCTTTGTAAACTTGAGCAAACACCCTTACCAAGCACTTCAGGCAAATGGTAAAGATAGATTTTATCTTTTGTAGTCAATAAATTTAAGTGATAGGCAAAAAGTCTGAGTTACCAAAATAAAATAAAATATAAGCACACAGTTTAAACTCTCAATCCTATTAGACTGGGCAATAACTAGACTAAGCAGTTTTCTCACCCCACTGGATATTGTAGTTCACGATACACAGGGTTCACTCTTGAAACCTGAGCCAGTCTTCAGTCTTCTCAGTGTCCTTGTTGCTTGCAGCTTAGATGGTGGAAGGAGAAAGGCCAAGCAGTGGGCCCCTGTATTCTGTTTTATACCCTTAGTCCATCTGCTTGGAGAACACAAGTCCAGGCATGGCTGGTGGGCATTGCTGAGTCACCAGACAAGGTTGAGCAATTCCCCTGGTGTAGCCTTACACAGGTGAGTGATTGAATTGTAACCCCCTTGCTGGAAAATGGCTGTTGATGGTTGTTTGATACTCGCCTGGGCATTGCTTACTTTCCTTGCTCTGTTGTCTCTGGGCAGCTGATATCTGTCCGATTTGCAATTTACAGCATGTTTTACTGACAACCATACAACACAATCTCATAACTTCATATGCACTGATGGTATACATATTTAGATAGAACAGTGACTTTCAGCAGATCATAACCTTTCCCGATACCTTTCATGGCATGCTTTATATGCAAGATCACAATTATATATAAATGAGGAATATGGGGGTTACAGGTTACCCCCAAGGTATAGAATGTCACACGAGGTTGCCAGGCACCCCATACAATGAATGGGAGAGTTAGGCACCTAACTCAGGGCTGAGAATTCCATTGGGCAACAGGCTGCTTCAGGGTTAGATACTCCCATGCTGAGCAGAGCAACAACTATGTATGTTTAGGATCAGGGCCTTCGTCCCTACTTACCATCACAACACCCTGCATTCTCCCTAATCCTCCTCTTAAAAGTAGGGTGGGAGTGCGACGGGTTCCTCCCGGGGTGCCACTTGGAACTGGGGTACCTCTGAGCCCGCCTGACCCACCAGCCTGGGCTCCCTTTCACCCTGTGGTGCTGTGATAAGTTGCCAAGCTCTCCAAGCTTGCTCTGTCACCAGCCTACACACAGATAGAGACACACACCCCTGCAGCCTCACACACATGCTGAGATCAGCTCTGCTTGGGAAGGCTCAGCTAAGGCACCTCCCAGTTGTGAAGGCACGCACCAGCTTGTGCTGCATAGGGAACTGTACAGCGTAAGCTCATAAAATTAGCTCCCTCCCTCAATGTGGAGAGAGATATGCAACAGCTTTCTGCTCCAAGTTGTAATTTTCACACACTGGTTTGAGACAAAACAAAAACAAGTTTATTAACCACAAAAAATAGATTAAATGATAGCAAACAGATCAAAGCAGATTACCTTAATAAACAAAACCGCAAACGGAGCTTAAAACACTAGATAGGTAGGATATGAACTAGCAAATTCTCACCCTGAGTGATAAACAGGCTGGCAGATTCTTAAGGCACAAGTTGCCTTGGTTTTCATACACAGGCTAAAAATCCCTCTAGCCTGGGACCATCACTTCCCCCAGTTTAGTCCTTGCCCTCAGATGTTTCAGGTGTGTTGTTGTAGGGAGACTGAGGTCCCATCATGATGTCATTGTCCCCTTTTTATATCTTCTTCCCACTTGCTGGAAAGCTTTTTTGCTGTGAGCTGAGTCAAATAGTTCCCATTGTGTAGTGCTATTTCTGAGAGGTTTCTATTGTATACAGTTCCTGGGGTAATCCCTGTGGTTGTGTGCATTTCCTCAATAAGCCATTAACATTGTTTGGCCTTTTTACTGTTGTCCTGAAAGGCTGCTTGTGGGTGTTTTCAACCTCACAACATGTTTTAGTAACACATACATAGCCAAACTTCATAACTTCACATACGATGATAGCACATATAATCCAATGAGATATTACTGTCTAGCAGATCAAGACTTTTAGAATGCTACCTCACAAGGCATACTTTGTACAAAACATATTCTAATTACATGACAGTGGTGAATATTGGGGTGCCAGGATGTCACAGGGACATCTAACAGAGAACTGATCAATGTAAGTGATGAGGCCCTCCTGTGTCAGTTCTACATACTCTGTGGCCTTAATCCTTGAGCTTGGTCTGAGCGGAGTCTATACATTGGCACAAGTAAGGTCAACTGATACGTATGATTCTCCATGTGGAACAGAAATAAATAAGTCTCACACCGATGGTGTACCTGTTCCCATACTCAAAAGAGGCATATGCATAATAAAAAGAGGCAAGGTATGGGCACGTGTAAGGAGATCAACTGTCATGCAGATAATCCAGTAGGCAGGGATGACATTGGAGTTTGCAGATTGGTACCAGAGGGCCTAATTTGATGGCCATGCAGCAGCAGGAGTCTTATTAATGCAGGATTGGGTTCCCCATGCACTCAAGTGTGCTGTCAAGCTGTTTAAAGTAGCTCGTGAGTGTGAATGCCAACCTCAGGGCAGACTGTTACAAACCAGGGACAAACCCCTAACTGGCTGTGTTCTACAATTAGTAGGGCTGTCAAGCGATTAAAAAATTAATTGTGATTAATCGCACTGTTAAACAATAATAGAATACGCTTTATTTAAATATTTTTGAATGTTTTCTAAATTTTCAAATATATTGATTTCAATTACAACACCGAATACAAAGTGTACGATGCTCACTTCATATTTTTATTACAAATATTTGCACTGTAAAAAACAAGAGAAATAGTATTTTTCATTTCACCTCATACAAGTACTGTAATGCAATCTCTTTATCATGGAATTGAACTTACAAATGTAGAATTATGTACAAAAAATAACTGCATTCAAAAATAAAACAAGGTAAAACTGTAGAGCCTACAAGTCCACTCAGTCCTACTTCTTGTTCAGCCAATCGCTCAGACAAACAAGTTTGTTTACATTTGCAGGAAATAATACTGCCCGCTTCTTGTTTACAATGTCACCTGAAAATGAGAACAGGCGTTTGCATGGCACTGTTGTAGCTGGCGTTGCAAGATATTTACGTGCCAGATGCGCTAAAGATTCATATGTCCCTTCATGCTTCAACCACCTTTCCAGAAGACACGCGTCCATACTGATGATGGGTTCTGCTCGATAACGATCCAAAGCAGTGCAGACCAATGCATGTTCACTTTCATCATGTGAGTCAGATGCCACCAGCAGAAGGTTGATTTTCATTTTTGGTGGTTTGGGTTCTGTAGTTTCCACATCAGAGCTGTTGCTCTTTTAAGACTTCTGAAAGCATGCTCCACACCTCGTCCCTCTCAGATTGTTTCAGATTCTTAAACCTTGGGTTGACTGCTGTAGTTATCTTTAAAAATCTCTCATTTGTAGCTTCTTTGCATTTTGTCAAATCTGCAATGGAAGTGTCCTTAAAACGAACAATATGTGCTGTGTCATCATCCGAGACTGCTATAACATGAAATATAAGGCAGAATGCAGGTAAAACAGAGCAGGAGACACACAATTCTCACCCAAGGAGTTCAGTGACAAATTTAATTAGTGCAATATTTTTTTAACGAGTGTCATCAGCATGGAAGCATGTCCTCTGTAATGGTGGCCAAAGCATGAAGGGGCATACGAATGTTTAGCATATCTGGCATGTAAATACCTTGCAATGCCAGTTACAAAAGTGCCATGTGAATGCCTGTTCTCACTTTCAGGTGACATTGTAAATAAGAAGTGGCAGCATTATCTCCCAGAAATGTAAAGAAACTTGTTTGTCTTAGCAATTGGCTGAACAAGAAGTAGGACTGAGTGGACTTGTAGTCTCTAAAGTTTTATATTGTTTTGTTTTTGAGTTCAGTTATGTAACAAAAAAAAATTACATTTGTAAGTTGCACTTTCACAACAAAGAGATTGCACTACAGTACTTGTATGAGGTGAATTGAAAAATACAATTTCGTTTATCATTTTTACAGTGCAAATATTTGTAATAAAAATAATATAAAGTGAGCACTGTACACTTTGTATTCTGTGTTGTAATTGAAATCAATATATTTGAAAATGTAGAAAAAATCCAAAAATATTTAATAAATTTCAATTTATATTCTATTAACAGTACGATTAAAAATGTGATTAATCGCAATCAATTTTTTTTAATCACAATCAATTTTTTTGAGTTAATCGCATGAGTTAACGGCGATTAATCAACAGCCCTAATAATTAGATTTCACCAACCAAGTAACAAGTGTGAATTCCTAAAGCATGATAACAGCCTTACCATGGAGTCACAGACAGTCCCCTTGGGCACTCCTGTCTATCTTGCCACTTAGCCAAGCCTGCCTTTGTGATAGATGATCACTTACACCAAAAATCACAACAATATTCAGGTTACTCCCAGTCCGAAAGGACGAGTCACCCTAGGTCAATCGTACTTCAGATCTCAAACCAAAGACCACACTCATAGCCAACCCTATAATATGAACTAAAGATTTATTAACTAAGAAAAATGAGTTACTTACAAGGTTAAAACCGGTAAACATACACACAAATGAGATAGTTTCCAAAAGGTAATAGTAGCTGCTATAATATGCAAGTTCTAGAGTTTCTTTAGGGCTAACCTAAGCCAAGCAGCTTGGGGATCCCTGGCTAATATATTGGCCTCTGAATTCCAAGTAGCATAGTGACCACAATTCTTCCTTGACAGGGCTTTTTATGCCCTTCCCCCAGTGTTCCAGCTGTGATAGGATGAGGGCTTGTGCACACACCCTCTTCATGGGTATGGGGGAAAAGCAATTTACAAAGTTTGTGGCCACTGATGTTCCACAGTGGCTTGTCTGGTGTCGAAAGGCCTTCTTTTGTTGGGGAGAAGATGACACCTCTTGTGATAAACTAGCATTTCACACTTGCTAATACTTCTCTACTGACTGTGGGGTTTCACAGTTTTAGCAAACACTTCTATAGTTACAGAGCAAACACTTAAACTTTACCTTATAACATGAGATACAGATATTATAAGTGAGATTAATACTTGCAGCATCCTACAAGCATTTCATAAAATCTAAACATTATTATAATGCTAATAATATCTATTTTAACAATACTAACACACCGGCGAGCCAGACTGGTTTCCAGTTGCGCGTTTGTCAGTGTTCAGTGAGACCTGGGGCGTTGGCAGAAGCTGGCCACTTGGTCTGCCAGCATCACATGTGCATCTCTGCCGTGTGCCAAGAAGATAAATCATGGCAGCCATTAAAAGACTCAGAAGGGTGGAACCAGAGAAGATCTGTGAGTATGGGATTTCAGAGTTAGATTCAGCTCCTGATTCTACTGGGAATTGTACTTAGAGAGATCTTCACTCTGATTTTCTGTAAGTCCCCTGCTCCAAATACTCATGGGAGGGGGCATCCCCCACAGGAGAGGAACCAGTTCTGATGCCTCCCTCCTTACAGCTGCCAGCATAGGGGGCATTTTGGGGAAGTGGCTGGAACACACAGTGCTCTGGCAATCCCCAACTAGAGGATCATAGACAGCTGGTGGTGTTTAGCATCACTGCCAGACTGCATCGAGGCTGGGACAGAGAAGCAGGGGGCTATAATCATCTCCCTGACAGCTGCATCATTGCTGCACCCAGCATAAGCTGGGCACAGCAGAATATCTGGCCTTCAGTGTATGCTACAATTCAATAGACGCATACTAGAACATTTCAGCATGGTGCCAACAATTTCCCAAACCACTGCACAAAAACAGACTACAGACTTCAGCTGAGGGCTTGTCCACACAAGTTAAACAGTGTTTTTGTAACCAAACAATCTCCTCTGATCCATTTATAACACCACACTTGGGGGAAGCAGTTGTTCAGTAAGATTGACCCCGCCCCCCATATTCAACCATTTGTCAACCGAGATTATGTATCTACACCTTCCAGCCTGCCTGTGTGTATCAGATCATTTTGGTAAAGTCTGAGCCACTACCTTTAGTACCTTAACAAGACATGCAAACAAACCATCACCAGCAGGACATGGGCAATGCACTCTGGGATGTCCTGTCACACAGCAAGCTGGGAGGAAGATGGACTGACCAAGCTAGATATTCAAGCACAGTTAAGGGATCCCATCCACGTGGCACAACAACAGTTTAACAAATGGGTTAGAGAATGGCAGCCATGTGCCAGCTTAGGACTCCACAAAGGACAAACGTGGTTAGCAGGCACAGTTTCCAATCAAGTATTTACCATATGGCATGTGACCACGTGCAGTGTTTAGAATCAGCCACACCACTAACTGGTTAGAGCCATTCCTGATTTACACCAGTGTAACTGAGATCAGAATCTTGCCAGAAGTAATTAGATTAAATGATGAATCGTTATATTACTGTAAACCAGAGTTTTCCTTCACTAGACTGTTCTCTGCTGTGATAAGAGCTTAGATAAGAGTTAGATAAGAGCTTTCTGCTCAACAAATTCTCTGTGTTTATAGCAATGGCATTGCTAGAAAGCAGTTAGCCAGGTGGAAACAAAGAATATGCAGTTTCCTTGTCCTGGTCAGGTCCATTCTGATTCTTCAAAATGAATGGTATGAGAGTTTAAAAAGGCAGTGGTGAAAAAGTGATAATTTACAAAGGACTGTTACTTGCATGATCTTCAACGATTTGTTGGAATCTAAACTCAAGGGCACAGCAATCCCCATTTTCAGAAACATCTTAAGGAAAACGCATTCCTCTGTGTACACCAAAATGAGCATTCAGAGATATCACAAACATTTAACAACTCCTCCTAGGGTTCTTGTAGATGGTTTTTGTGTTGATCTCCTCCACACAGGAGCGGAATCACCTCCTGAGAGGTCAAAGTTCACAGGAAAGGTTTAGGGCTACCAAAATCGGTATTGAGTTGATTTGAGTTGTCCACGGCCAGGCCCTTGTAGTAAGCTTACTCAAAAGGGGGTGCGTGGGCAAAAGCCATCTACCACCCTGCTCTGGCAGGGGCCCAGAGCCACCCAAAGATGGGAAAAGACTCCTAAGGAGGTTTCGAGGGCATGGGAAATGATGATGATTCAGTACATCTCCTTGACAGCCTCTGCCAACAGGGATCCTAGGGAGCCATAAATTAGAATGAACATCCCTGGTAGAACCGCCAGGGGAGAGCTCTGGTCGTACTTACAGTGCTCCCTCCAGGGGGAATCCCCCTTTTATGTAGCTACCCCAGGGATGCAGGTGTGTAAACCACACCCTACAGTAATAAGTGAAAGCCTTTGACTGTAGTGTGGGTTATTCGGTTTTAATCTTAGCCAAGCTACATCCCCACCCCTGAGTTAATCGCACTTTTCCCGGATCAAATGACAAGTCATTAACTATTCATCATGACCATTCACTATCTCAGAGTGAGAACTATTTAGGACTCTTAACAAGAAAAACTCAAAATCATCCATTTTCTTTATTTCCCAACATACACAGTCATGTTGCTCTGTGTTCTAGTTTGTTCTAGTCATGCTGCTGGAGGGTCACAGGAAGAAGGAAGGAAGTTCATCATATGCAGATAAAGCTATGAGGACACTTTTCAGAACAGATCCCCTAACTTTTGGAGGGTCAGATATCACATACTCACCTTACTTGACTATCTTTCTCACCACACACCAGGAACTGGGATTTCCTAGGAAACAGCCAGTGGTGGACATGCCAGCTGTGGTGCCAAATAATATGTTTATATTGTATGTACATACATGTGTGCTTTATTAACTGCATTTGTGTGTGTGTTGCCAGGTCTCACCAACTCATAATCGTCCTGCAGGGACTGGAGAGCCAAAACAACAGACCCACACAGTTCTCTCATCACCGCCCAGAGTGTCGTTTGGCTTAAGGTATGAGACCATTAACTCCTATTGACTCCTGGATCCTTTAGGGGTGGGCGGGCTTCGCCCGCCCACTTCCCGGAACCCAATAGAAAAAAAAACTCCTATTGACAGAGCAGTAGGTTCAATATTTGGAGGGAGCCTGTAGGCAGCAGGAGTACAGAAGAGTCAAATGCCGAGTATCAGAACAGGCACTGCCTGTCTGTGTAGTGCTTTTCCTTTCAATAGAACACAACAGCAGTAGACACACATTTTTCTCTCTCTCATTAGTACAGAAAATAAAGGTTTTGGAGGAACTGAATCACTGACAGTTTCAAAAGACATGCTATTAGGCAATACCCCAGATGAATCTGAGCCATGAAGTTCCAAGTCAGACCTGAATTTCACTAAAATTCAAGCAGCAAAGAGTCCTGTGGCACCTTATAGACTAACAGCTTTTGTGGGTGAATACCCACTTCTTCGGATGCAAAGCTCATGCCACAGAACTCTTTGCTGCTTTTACAGATCCAGACTAACACGGCAACCCCTTTGATACTAAAATTCAAGGGTGTTTGGATCCAGTATTCTAGTTTGGAACATCTCTGAACTTCACTACACTGCCTTGCATATTCCCTTGGATCCAGGGATATCTTCATGCTCATCAGCATTCATGCAGTATTTTTACTTAATTCGTGTAACCATGGAAAATGTTGTATCTTACAACAGATCATTTAGGTCAAGATATTTTTGGTTTCACTAAGAAACCAGGCACTTTGCTCTTGGCTGTGGAAATGATCCACCTCCTCTGAAGTCAAGGGATGTTGAATCAGGCACCACATAAATTCATGAGACAGTTTTTGCTTTTTATGTTCAAAATCCCACGTTGGATCTAAATTTCAAACATTATAAGAAACGCATGTTAATCCTTAATAAATCTGAAGAAACATAAAATGACATTAAAAGAGATACCATGCTTATTGTTTTTTCAGGTCTTCCAAATCTAATCGGTTCTGTTTACCAAACAAACATTATTTTTCTAATTACATAGGCTACAAACTCAACCTAGGGTTCTTCCTGGTTTGTATGCTATTCCCAGTAGTGAATTTTCAATGATCAAAATGTTGCTGCCACACGTATTGCTGATGTAGGAGGCAGAGCAGAATCCAGGTAACTCTCCCCTAGGTGTTCTGCAGTGTTTACAGTATTAAACTTCATTTTGTCTGTAACATAAGCAGATATGACTCAAAGATACACAGGGACAAATCTGGCACTTGTGTAATGGTGCAATTATTTTAGAGTTGCACCTGCTTACACTAGGGCTGATGCAAATATGTTGAATAGGAAGGTGCCATTTTAACAGTTACTTTAAGCTTACCCTGACACTTATTCCACATTGTAGCTTGTGCTTTAGGGTTTGTAGTCACAGATCTCAAACAAAGAATGCTTGTACAGTGCTAGCTTTGGAATATCAAGTGACTTACAGAGAGCTACCATGAAAACAAAACCAACATTCACTATCTTCTTTCATGTAGAATACTGTACCAGTCTGTTTATAGTGAGAGTCTAAGGAAAATCCAGGGCTAGGTACGAACATGTAGATGGTCTTCTGAATTTAGTGGCTTTTCCCCTAAATGTAATAGCTACCATATGGGACAACTATCACATAATTCCAAGGCTTGCCTACAGCTGTGAAAAATGTTTATACTGCAAACCTAAAACAAGCAAACCTCTTGCCTGCTGTACTCCAGACAGCACTGCAGTAATAGTTGTGATTTTCTATTACTGCATGGCACTCTGTGGTATATCTGACTCCAGGGATATATATATTATAGGGACTAGTCCTGGATTGGCAGAGATGGACAAAGGGATCTAATAAGTCTTTCTAGTTGCTAATTTCTAGGATTCTCTTAAAGATACATCAGTGGAACCAGAGGAGCATTTTCTAATCTAGTTTATTATGAATGGGAAGGGAGAAGAAGCAGATTGCCTATTCCCCTCACACACCTTACAAAGAATTGGGTGGGCTAGAGGCCTGCTTGCTGAGCCCTTGAAGCAACAGAGGAGTGAGCCCACCAGCTACTCTCAGAGTGGGGAGTGGTCGGAGTGGATCACTCAATAGCAGGTTTCACCTCACTCCTAGTCTGATTACTTCAGCAGAATCCTGGTAATTTGAAAATAGTAAGAGACCCATTGAAAATATGAGGTTCTTTCAATGTCATGCTGCATTTAGATTATTTTGTCTCTTTCAAAAAGTGTGTGGTGATGAGGGATAGCTAAAAACCTCTTGTTAATGAGGTGTCCCTTTTTCTTGGACAGGAAACCTAGAGGGGAGGGGAAAAAATGCCGAAAAGTGTATGGGATGGAGAACCGAGATATGTGGTGTACTGCCTGCCGTTGGAAGAAAGCCTGCCAAAGGTTCATCGACTAAAGACTGGAAGCGCGGAGGACCCAAGGGATGGGAAGTACAATAGCAGGATCCTGTTGCTGCAGCTGCCCCTGCCTACCCTCCAGTGCTGCCTTTTAAACAGACTTGTATTTCAAAACAAAGCACTTGTAGCCAAGGAGAAGCACTTAGCAAAACCAGTGTGGAGCAATAGAGCAAAAAAAAAAAAAAAAAAAAGGTCTTATCAAGTATTGAACCCAGAGCAGCTATTAATGTTTTTCTTAAAACAAAAAATAACTTGTTGCTAACTCTGAACTACTTGCTCCCCATGACTGTTCTTTAACTGTGTCAATGTCTATGCTGTGAACGTCTGTATCAGTTGAACCAAGCACCGCATCTTGCCCTGAAATGAAGATTTCTTTTTAAAAGCCTAATTAACACTTTAAGACATACAAGTTACAGTTCACTCAACAGCAGCCATACCAAGAGTGGAACCTGTTAAATAATTCTGCTGATGTGAATGATCTTGGTTGGATTCCTCATTTTCGGGTGTTTTTTTGAGGAATTCAAACCTTGATATGTCAGAAGGACAAGCAACAGCACTCCTGGATGATTTTTTAAAAGCAGTCACAAACCAGAACAAAGAGTGGAGCTAAGTTTTAAATTAGATTGTAATACTCCAGAGAAGGAGAAATTATGGGAAACCACCAGCAGATCTCAGCCACAAGTCAGTCCAAGATCTGAGGGAAGGCGTTTCAACGATCATTGAAACATACAGGAATATAATTTGGGTTCCAGTATCTTTTTTTTATCACCAGTACCTTTTCCTAGCAATGACCATCTTATGCTGCTGAAGCCCTATTAAGAACTGGATGATATATAATATCTATTCAGGGATATGAGCCAACCCAGCAGTTCAACTCTTGCTTCCTTTTCTCCTGTGTATAAGATGGTTACTAAATTAAGGGTGCACCCATTCTTTCCATTAGCAATGCCAAATTTTATTTGTGCAAAAAATGTATAGAAAACAAAAACACCCAAGAAGTGCTCCCACCGCATCATCCCAGCAAGTTGAATACGACAGCAGTGGAGCAACATATGTATATGTTAAGTAAAGTCCTTTTTTATTTAAAAAAAAGTCACCGAGGTCAGAAATAGCCAATTTTCATGCAGAGGGCACTTTGATGGATGTGTGTGCTATGGTGTATTTAGTGCTTCAGGCTGTTAGAGGATGTAAATCCAGAATGCTGATGTTTTATCCCTAGATAGATGAGGTTATTTATACATCAGTAGTTATTTTAGTGAGAAAATAAAGTAAAGCGGAAATGCCATATGAATGAGCACCACCAACTCCTGCCTGTTTAAAAACAAAACAAAACATAGGTATAGGCACCTATCATATGAATAGGGCTATACAGGCCCACTACCAGCGGGGCTTGTTTTTCATGGAGTCTGATAAACTGGATCACATAGCTCTCATGACAGCATTACTTAACTTGCATTGCTGCCTATGCCCATTTAAAGAACAAAAGCGCACACTTTTGAACATAGCATAGAGTGTAGTGTTAAAGAAAAGGCAATACATGTTTGAATGGAAAGAACAAAAGAATAGTAAGAGCCTGATTTTTTAAAACAAATTATTTGCTCTGTTGCATGCCTAATTTGAGCATTATTTCTGCAACTGTGTTTACAAATCATGCAATTTTCATGCACAAGTGGCTAGTGAAGGTCACTTGCATGCATACAGTTACCTGATTTTTATGCACAATTGTGCACCTAACTTGTTTAGAAAAATCAGACCCTAAAATCCAGCCAGGATAATAAAACAAAACGTGAAATAAATTAACACAACAGAAGGAAAGATTGGCAGATATACCGCGCCATCTGCACTCTATTGTTTGCACTTCCTTATCTTTTGGTGAAGTCATAGGTCATGGCTTTTCCTTCTGTGGTTTTTTTTTTTCAAAGATTTCTTTAGGGAAATACCTCTCAACAATTTGTAACGGTTTCTAGTTACTTCCTTTTAAATGCTGACATTGTTGTCAGTGCCTTTACTATGGTGGGACACAGAATGTGGATCTTGCTCCACTGATATCCCTCCTTATTTCTAAAAGCCTCTCAAGATGCTTATAAAACAACAATTATGACCCCTATTGGCCTCATATTCATTACTTATCCCCATCATTGTTCCCCTCTCCCTTATTTGCTCTGATCTCTTGAATTTTAAAGAGGATTTTTAAATATATTATTGTAATTGGTTTCTAAAATGTTGTATAGCATCATGAGCACCTTGGCAGGGGGCACTTTATAAATGAACATAATTAATTAAATCATAAAATTTCCACAACATGGGGCAAGTTCTGGTTGGCCCCAGGAACCAGGCACAGCACTCGACCCAGCTGTAATACTGGAGGAAAGTGAGTTATAGAGAGGGCACAAACCTTATTAATTGCATGTATACTCAGCTCGCTCTGCTCTGGCTTGTGGAAAGATCTACTGGGCATGCTCAGAGGCTTCACATAAACTTTAGCAAAGCCATTCCCATAACATAATTCACATAGCCATTCCCATACTGCTAACTTTATATCTATTTTTAGATAGGCACACAAATAGACCACCAAAGCTGTGTTATTGTCCACCTCTCAGAGTTACACACACTTTCATTCTGTTCTTGATAAGCGTAAGATTATTTACAACAAGCTGCATGAATGGGCCACTGCCTGGCCAAAGTGCTTGGCTCATATGTCTGTATGGACTACTTCCTTACACTGTTTAACCACACCAAGTCACACTTCTCTGGAGGGTCTGTCAGGTGACCCCTGATTTTTCAGAGGAGTCAGAATCTGGTGATCGGTTTCCATCATGCATTCTCACAGTTGGCCCATGGGTTCTTTGGTATGTGTGTACATACACCACTAGCAGCCAGAACTTGACCCTTAAAAATATAAATATTGAAGGATATATATATAAAATTCTTTTAACCACTTAGTAGAAATGATGCTGGTCACAGAAGTTGGTACCACATGATCTTATCAAACTTTTATATTGACAGATATACCACCAGTTCCTAATTTTTGCTGAAGGGACTTTCCTGCCACAGCAAAACAAATGTATTTTGGGGAAAAAGCCTGAAAAAAGGAAATTTCAAGCAAAAGGGGAACATTTTAGAGAAGCATTTTAAACATGATTAGCTTGTCTCTCTATTCCTGCATAAAATGCCAAATATGGGAAATATATAAAAATTAGATAATCTTATTCACATAGCTGTTTCCATCCAGGTCAATTGATCTGATTCTGCACTGCCTTGCACCTTGTGTAGTCCTTTACAGGTGTGCAAAGTAAGCCAAACTTCCATTCTGATTTGCATATTTACACCTGCTTTTCATAGGTGTCAACTGCCATTCAAGTTGGTGCAAACATGCCCAGTGGGTCTATCTGTGTGAATAAGGTGAGTAGGCTTCATACCTGGTCAGACTCTAGGGCAGGAGATTTTATGCAATTCAGTCACCTAATTGGGATATCTGAATACTGATTGTTTAGTGATCAATCAGTTCCCTGCTCCCCCTCCAGCTGTTTTGTTAGCAATAAGCAATGATACAGCAAGAAGGCAGAGATCTTTATGGAACATGTATATAGGCCAATGTTACATGCTGAGACCTCTGTGTTTTTCCAGTATTAGCCTGGCCACCAGCTTGCATACGTGAGCTCCAGGTGTCACTCCAAACTGGGTCTCCTCCTGAAACCTGAGCCTGTTTCTTTCTCCAGTCCCACTCACTTATATAACACCCTCAAGTTTTCCCTGAGAGTGACACCCTACATAGCAGTATGGTGTCATTCTAGCCATATCTCCGTTGCCATGGTCTGGTCAGGGACTATCTAGAGAGACCTTGCCTGGAGTTCTGGTGAAATAAATGTACAGATGTAACTTAGAAGGCTTCCCTGCAGGTCCATTACTCTCCCATAGGTACATTAAGAGAGCTGCTCAAGAGCCTGGGAGAAGGATGTGAAATTAGGAGTCTCCTGGCCAGTTGGGAAGGCTTAACAGGTTATGAGGGCTTGTCCCCATCCTTGATTGGACCAAACTCCATCGCAGTCATCACTAAAATCAAATTATACTGCTCTTCACTATAACAGTGGTGGTTGGAAAGAGGTTACTAAAATGACATCTTGTTTTCTATTTACACTTCACTGAACTCACCTAGAGGTAGCACTGCTGGAACTGAACTCTGAAGAGACTAATGGAGTTAGTCCCAGACTACCAGGACTTATCTTGTACATAGTTACTGCCTGTTTTAAAAACAGTTATAAAACATTATTGTAGTGGAGATTTTGTTGTTGTGGGATTCCAGAAGGGTTTTATACCACCTTCAGCAAAATAACGGAAAACTAGTCAAGTTGACAGTTTAGGTACAGAAGATAGATGCTAAATTTAGCAACTTGTGGCGGCAGGATCCTTGTGCTTCAAAACCCTGTTTCAGGGTTCCAAAAAGTGGGGTCTTGAATTGAGGTTGATAGCATCTGCTTCCAATATTCCCCATCTGGTACTACAGTGCTGTTTACATAGACTTCTTTATCAAATTTCCATCCATATACAAGATACAAGGATTTTTCTGTGACTTTCAGCAGGACAATTTCTTTCATTATCTGAAAATCAAGCTTTGTTCTTTCTGCTTCATACAGTATATCATTTCTAACCAATCCAGAAAGATTCTACAGTCAGAAGGTAGCTGGCACTATTTTTGATGATGCACAGGCTGAAGAAGAATACAGCTCACTCATCCATACCCTTGTTTACTCCACATTGCTGACTGTAGTAAGAACTTGTTTTTGTCAATAAACTTGTCAGATAACACATAAGGGAATAGACAAATGCAGTAACAAGCCACAGTTCAATAGAACTGCTTTTCTAACCTTAACCAATTTTAAGGAAAAAAAAATTGATAAAACCTTTGCATCCAAGTTTGAGGTGACTATTGTATGTTTCCCTGAGAGAAATAAAGAAATAATTATAACATGAAACACAAATTAGCAGTAGAAATATAAATGTAGCTTTCCTATTATATGGGACAACTCACATAAATCAGGATTGCAAGATTTTGTCCGAATTCTTAAAATCTAACCCAGTACTGCAAAGGAGCTCCTAAATTACATTTGTAAATTCTCAATGTTCATCATCTTTTCCCTCTACGAAATGTAAGAATTTTATCTTTCATTTTACACTACTCTACTGTAGAAGATAGGGATATCCCCGAGTTCTGAATCTGTATCCAGTCATGTTAAGGAAGAGTTTTCCTCGCCAATTAGTTATTTCAATAGCAAATAGTAGTGCAGCATTTGATATGTAATGTTCAGATAAACAGAAGTTACTAAAAGTGTACATAGAGAAATACCTTGAGAAAAACAACAAAATGATGTAAATAATATGGATTTCCTCAGGGAAAATAAAAGGGCAGTAGATGCAAAAAATAGGTCTGTTTGAATCTACAATTACTAAGAATTTTAATATGTATTTTATTTTATTTTTCTGGATAGAATTATTTAATGAAATAAGGACTATATTACCATTTGAATTATTAAAATTAGAAATGAGTGCTTATTTGTGAACATGACCTTTTCTTGCTAACACAGAGTATTTAAGCCTGTGTATGCTTCAAATATTAAAAGGAAAGGGGTTTTAGCTGATGTAAAGTTATGGGAACAGAGTTTGAAACATGACCTGATACAACAGGTGGTCTACATATTTGTATAAAGCTTTCTAGAATGCAATGTAAACATGAAGTCTTGTTGCTATACAATCACCCAGTTAAACATGTGTTATCTATAACTGGGTTACTGTTCATTTAAGTGGCTCACAACAAAAATGTATACTTTGTAGCATGCTGTCCTGCAACTACTAAGTACTCTGGTTTGCAAGGTGCTAATTTCCTTATGGTGCACTCGATATTTTTAACTAGACTTTTTTCATATCTGTTAGAGTACAAGCTTGAATGAAACTCAAGATCATGCATGCAAATAAGAAAATGCATTGTATTGAAATATACACAGTTCTCAAACTTCTCCATTTGTACATGAAGAAGTGACCCTTTTTTTTTTTTTTTTTAGTTCCGTTGTAATTTCTCCTTATCAGAATCTCTTTACAGAATCTATTAACATCATGACCAGGGATCCAACTGGGCAGACATACACTCAAGTGAGTAAAATCATGCATGTGCATAAATATCTGAACATTTTAATAAAGTTTTTAGCTTTAAGTAATTCTCATGCTGACACTGTTAATGATAGTGACTGATCTTTCTCTCAGAGTGTAGGTACGGTAAATCTGCAAAGCAGGGCACATTCAAAGTTGACTAGAGGTTGAAGAGATTTATTTCAGTAGCAGAAAAGCATTTATGCAAAGCACATGAGAGTCTCACCAATGGGATTACGCATATGCTTAGAGTCTAAATTTGTTTGCATGCTTTGCTGACTCAGGACCATAGAGACATCTTATTCTTACAGTCTTGTTTTGAAATATATTGCAAGACAACCTGGCCATTTGTAATTTTGTGCTATTTGTTGTAGATTCAGAATACTTTTACACTAAGAAAAGTCTAATTCAGAGAACTGGCTTTTTAAGACATTGTTTAGAATTCCAAAGTTGCCGTGTCACTATCAAACTCAAAGAAAGCTTGTCAGAACAAACACATGACACATACAGGTCACTGATGACATACAGTTTGATCTCTGCATTGCTTATGCGCTCAACACACCCATTGACTTCAATAGGAATTCTGGGTGTACAGGAAACAAACGATCAGGCCCGTAGTTCTTAATTTGTCAGTTCACCTAAAAACTTTCAAAATGCAAATATTTTGTATCATCATGATTGATGTTGTTCTGTGTAAGTTTTATTGTTTCTAAAAAGATCTCATATTTATACTGGAAAGGAAACAGACAGCAGCCTTCTTTATACGATGCAATACTTGCTTACTAAACAAAGGGCTAAACTATAGAAACAAGTGCTGCAAAGCATGCTCTTTAAAGCTAACTTACCATCAATAACAATAGGTTAGTACAGGCAAAATTTCAGAGCTGTAACAATGCTGGCATTATTTTATATCAATTTACTAAAAACTGTGAAACAAAACTCAGATTCCATGAATGAACCAAAAGGGTTGTTGCTTTATACACCAACAGCGCACAACCGTAACAGAGCAGAAGAAATAATCCAGAACACCTGGGAGGAAGTTAGAAATAGCGACTTTCAAGTCTTTCTGAAAGGAAAAATGTTGCCCTTGGTAGCATAGAGATAATTTAGTCTGAAATTGACATCTCAATGTCATGAAGACAAGCCTACTTCATGGACATGAATTCCATGTTCTGAAAAGAGATTTTGCTTGGTCTCTTGGGGTTTTTACTATATTTATAGTCTCAGTTGTAAAGTTCTTAAAATTGTCAATTATTTAGCTTGAAGATGTAATACATTTTGACAATGATTTCTGAAACACTGTCATACCAGTTTGAGCCTGATCCTACAAGGCGATCTGCTCAGACTTCAGTGGGACCCTGTGCTAGAAAGGTCCTCACAGAAAGATCATTTGCAAGAGCATTGTTCACAGGTAGAAAGACTTTCATAGCTGGGGCAATCAAAAGGCGAGCCTTACAGATGTTCTGGTATCATGTCATACACAGCTTTCACTAAGTTTATTAAAGGGGCTTTGTCATGTGGGTTAGTACCCACAATTCAGAGATTGTGGGGGGCATTTAAACCAAACAAAACTGTTGTAGAATTTTAAATGGCAGTTTAAATTATTTGTTTTAATTAGATTTATGAATCCCCTGCAGAGCTAGCATACATTGCAGCACTGCGTGCTGGAACGTCAAACTGATTCCATATTTCACTTTTTAAATAATTAAATATATTAAAGTAAAAAATTGAACTTTAAAAATCTAATTTTACTGATTTAATAATCTGAGGTAGCAGTTCCGGAGGGAATGTTAATTGTTTAAAAAAAAGAACAGCTCTGGAGCCAGATGCTGGGCGCTGCTCTTGCAGTGCAGAGCAACCATAAAGCCAGTGGATTCGGATCCTGTGAATTCTCTCTGGCTAGGGAATCTTTGAGGGCCATAGAGCCACCACAGCAGTTCCTGTGCCAAACCCCTTCCCCCCTTCTTCTCCTCCCTCCCCCCATCTGCTTCCCAGTATAGAAGGGATGCAGCCAAGGGAAGGATGTCATGGCCAGGTATTCCTACACCCCCATCAAACCCTGGCTGACAGAATCCCTCACATACATAGCGCCACTGGCGTCAGAGACTGTCTGCATGAGTTCAATGAGCAGGAGTTGCACCAAAATTTTGTGCTTTTTGTTGAGGACCAAAAACAAATGTACCTGAAAATGTCTGGCCTGAAAACTAATGAAATCCAACCAGGCTGGAGCAGTGTTCTCCCTGCCTAAAGACTGCCACTTTACCAAAAACTGTGCCAGCCTTTATCTTGGATGGTGTTGTAGCCTTCACAAGCTCCTGCCAGACAAAAACCCTATGATGGCCTCAATCATCCGATATTGCCTAGTGGGTCCAAATGATATTAGTGGTGCTGCTAACAACACACAATCACCTATCCACTTACCAAATAGTATTCTTCCAGTTTTTCCCGGTTATGCCAAAAAACATTCAACTACTGAAGTAATTCGTGGGAAACCCCGGTCTTCCCATGCTGAAAATATTCCTTAAGGAAGTGTGGTACCACCATAGGCATGTGAGCATATTTTATTATCAAGCCACATCTAACCCCCACTTAAAAGTGCTGGGGAATTGCCATTTTGTCTGCTTCAAAGTCTCTCTGCTCCCTCAACAAAGCTCTGGGCTTGGCACTATTAATTGATCCAGGAGTCCCAGTGAGCAGCTTCATCCAAAGTCAGTGGCAACATCACTCCAAGAGAAAGTAGAATTCAGGGTGGACAAAGTAACAGCCTCAAATAATCAAGTGCAGATTCCTCATGTGGATGTGTAGGAGAATAGCCCTTGTCTTTCTGAGATTCCAGCATAGAGATTGCTCAGTGTGCGACATCATGCAGTCATGTATCACATTTCCTTAGCAGCAAGAAAGACAAATTCTCCCATCCTCCAATTAATATATTTGCCTCACTCCGAGAATCCCAGAGTTAACTGAAGATTAAGACCAGCAGCAGTCTCTTAAACAGGATGTTTCCTTGCTTCACATTTAAAGAAACAGGATTATCTTGGCTTTCTTCTAGGAGAAAGTTAATGGGCAGACTCAGTTACATAGGTACTATTTGAGGGAGGTTTGAGCCAAGAAGTTAAGATCTTAATCCAAATATCCTCAGAACTGGAGCATGGTAGGATTTAAGTGTTTGTTTGGGCCTCTCTCTACTTATTATTGCACAAGAGCTGTGACCAACGCCTTGGAGAGGGTACAGTACAGGGGTTCTCAACCTTTTTCTTTCTGAGCCCACCACCCCCGCCCCCACATGCTATAAAAACTCCATACCCCACCTGTGCCACCTCAACTGTTTTTCAGCACATAAAAGCCAGGGCCACTGTTAGGGTTAGCAAGCAGGGCAAGTGGGGCCCCCATGAAGCTAAGTTGCTCAGGCTTCGGGTGGCAGGGTTCAGGGCCCTGGGCTTCAATCCTGCATGACAGCGCTTTGGCTTTCTGCCCTGGGCCCCAGTGAGTCTAAGCCCAGCCCTGCTTGGCGGACCCCCTGAAACCTGCTCATGGCCCCCCAGGAGGCACCAGACCCCTGGTTGAGAACTGCTGGTATAGTAGACCTTATGTACTTTGTACCTTACAGTATGCAGCATGACAATCTAGTTTGGTTACATCTGGATAACACTTCTCTATCCAGATACTTGTGGCCTCCTCACTGTAAACATAGTACAGGTTCTTTTCTCCTGCCAAAATATTGTACTATTCTCAAATCGCTTGTAAGTAGAAGATTCTGTCAGTGATCAACACCACTTTTATTTACTGTTTTATAATGTAATAGTCAAGAAACTTGCCAGAAAAGATTATTCATTAGCTTAGGTCATTTTTCCCCCTCTAAAGTACCTTAAAGCAAATGTGATTTGCATATTTATTAAAATACATTACTTATTTGTATACATATACATTTTTAAGTAACTGTTGTAAATTAATTCATGAAAATGAGCCTTTCATGGACACCTTTAAGACGATTCTTTCTATAGAGTAGGTCAGTCAAAACAACTACTGCTGGTTCTTTTAAAATAAGATTAATATAGCAATTATTAGTGCTAGCATTTCTTGGGGATGCAGGGAGAGCAGCACATATTGCACATTCTCAAGTCCATATTAAACGACAGGGAATTTTCTCTAGAGCCAAGAGATCTGACACTAGTGTCTATCTTCAGTACACAACTGCAGCGTATTATGGTTGTCAGTTGCACAATTCATATTTTTACAAAACACTATTATATTACAATTCAAGGCTTACATCAGTATCATTATGACTGAATTGCATTGTAGCTAGCTGAGGCCCAATCACACAGTCTCTTCTCAAGAGAATAGTTCCTACTCATGTGAACAGCCTCACTGAAGACAATAGGACTAGTCATGCAAGTAAGGACTGTTAGAGTAAGGGTTGCAAGATGAGGGCCCTTAGTTTTCACTTGACATCAATGGCTATTAGTCAGGATGGGCAGGAATGGTGTCCTTAGCCTCTGTTTGCCAGAAGCTGGAAATGGGCGACAGCGGATGGATCACTTGATGATTACCTGTTCTGTTCGTTCCCTCTGGGGCACCTGCCATTGGCCACTGTCAAAGGAGAGGATACTGGGCTAAATGGACCTTTGGTCTGACCCAGTACGGCTATTCTTATGTTCACACATTCCTCCAGAAGAAGTTAAAAAAATAACAAACAAAAAACCCAAGATTATGCCAAAAAGCTGGCTAAGTAGAACTGTGGAGTATCTTCCCCATTACTCTAGAAAACAGGATTTTGCTATCAGTATTTAGGAGACAAAGGATGGTCTTGAGAATAGGTGCTGGACTGGGGATTTGAGATCTTGGCTCAATTTTGATTTCTTGTGTGACTTTGGGCAAGTCCCTTATGCTAATCTCTCTTCCCCCCCCCCCCCCCCCCCCCCCCCCCCCCCCAGATGACAATACAACCTCTCTCTTACCATTTCTCTGTCCTGGCTATTTAGACTGTAATCTCTTTAGGGCAGGGCCTGACTCTTATTTGTGTTTGTACACTGCTTAGCACAATGGGGCCTAATCTTTAACCCTCCTCCTGGTAGTATTTAATTTGATTTGGGGGGCGTGTGTGGGGAGAGAGAAGTAGGGAAAGGTCAGTGGTTAGCCAAATAATCTTATGTAAAATGAGACATAGGACCACAGCTTCAGCTGTGGCAAGGCTCCATTTGTCATGGCTTTGATGAGCATCAAGGGTAGCTTTGAACTATCTTTGTACTCCCCTGACTGCTGGGGCTTCCAGGAGCCAGTTTTTGGCCCATGGTATAATGCGGGGAAGTCTGAGGTTGCTCTAATTTTTGCCAGTTTGTAACAGCCCCTGAGTCCATTTATGTTGGCGGGGGATTACAGGGATGGAGCAAGCTATGGCCACTGGGGCTGGTGGAGGTGGCACAGAGCTAGCTACACTGGCTGTATGCCCATCTGGGATTTCCTATGCTGAGGGGAATCCTCAGCTGGCTTGTTAGTGCAGCATTCTAGCCCCTTTGCACCATTAGAATGGCATAAAAAGGGGCAAAAGGGTATATAGGATCTAGTCCATAATGTCATTAAGGAACAAATCTGTCCTAACCAACGTCAAATTGCACTAAGTTTCGTAACATCCCACAACTATGAAGAAGCACTTAAATAAAAATTTTGACCTTTTCTGTAATAGAGGCGTCATATTTTAATGCACAGAAAGAGAATATTAATACTATAGACTGTGTATGGCTTTAGTGTAAGCCAAAAGGCCAAATATTAGTCAGAATTGGCTCAATCTTGCCATCCATATGTAGGCAAAATGCCTAATAAAAATCAGTCGGTATTTTGCTTGCATTGGGACTGCAGGATTCAGGTCCATGTGTCCTTATGATTGAATTTCCCTCTTGTAGGAAAACAATCTCTGTTCAGTGTTTCTCATCTATTTCCTGCCAAATGGTGCTTTGGAGACTATAAGTAATTTTGAAATTTTAAAAACACATTTCAAGAAGCAATTCAGTCTTTTTTTTAAACTATATTTTTAAAAAGTATTTTCTCTTCCATTCTGTGCAAAAGAAGTGATCTTTAATTAGAGCTACTCAGCATTGTACTTCTTTGTATATATTTTTCCTACTTGTTATGCCATGTATTTTTTTATATTAAAAAATAATTGAGAAATTGATTTTTTAAAATCTTTTTTATTATTATTACCAGCATCTTGCAGAGCTTTGATTTGGGGGGGTGTGTGGGGAGAGAGAAGTAGGGAAATTTTTAGATTTCTATAATTTTTAGAAATGATCCTGAAATATGGAGAAATCTGATACTAAGAAATTTTTATTAAATTAGTAAAAATGTATACTCTCTGGATCAGATGAGTTACTTTTTAATGGTATATACATAAATACTGTAGCTTCTGAAATTAATTGGCACTTGGTAGATTCAGTACACAAATGAAATGATACAGCTTTAAAAAGGAAAAATTTCCTAGCAGGTGGAAAAGGTGTAGCCCTGGAACTTGTACATACACAGAACTTCCACTGGTTAAGTAAACTATATTTTTAATTGGTTTGGTTGAACTGGTCCAAATTCCTTTGCGATCAATCTTTATAAACCAGGTTTAAATGGATTTAAAACTGTCCACTATGGAGTTGGCATCAGTTTAGCTGAATTGATTTAAAAACACACCCTTAGTTAAACCGGTGCAACTCTGTGCATAGACTGGGCCCTGATTATTAAAGGGAAGCTGTAAATCTTTACTCATGTGAGTATGACTAAGATCACAGAAGCCACTGACTACTCATGTGAGTAAACATTTGCAGGATCAGCCCCTAAAGGCTATATCCTCCATCACTCCCCATGTGGAACGCTCTTTGCATTAAATAAATAAATATATATATATATATCTGGCCCTAAAGCTACATCCAGATGGATTTAAGTTTTTTTTCCCTTTTTTGTCTTTCAAGATGAGCACCTGTTACTTTAAAAAGCAAGCAAGGACTATCAGAGCCCTCTGTAGGTGTTGTAGAACACATTGAAAATAAACACTATGTCTAATTGTTTACCTCACCCAAACTGTGTTTATTTCAGTTTCCAAATCATCCCTTGAACTTCAGAGCACTAGGGTCTACAGTGACTGGAAGCCAGAGCAAACTGGCTGGCTAAGAAGAAAACTCTTTATTTTGCCCCCTCCCTTTCCTTCCAAGGGCAGATCCTTTCTAGGTTCCCCTCCCATAACACAAACACAACTGGCTGAGGTCCTGTGGGGTCACCCTCTGCTCGGAAGGTCTTGAGATTACAGCATGGAAGCAGAAGGAATCTGAACCCCTAATTCTATCCAAAAGACACACACACACACGTGCCTTCCTCACCAGTACCATATGAATAGGTAGATGGTGGTACAACACCTAGCTTCCTCTGAAGCTGATGCTCTGCTAATTCACCAGTGTTAGTTGATCTGTAATGGCACAATTTCTGCAGCTGTTCCTGACAAACTCTGATACCTCCGTTTTGAAAGGTTTGCCTGAGTAGTAAAAGCAGGATCGGTCCCTACCCGGTGTGAGATTGCTGTCTTCTCTCCCTGCAAAGGCTAAAGATGTGTCTGTGAAACCCAACTTCCACTTGCCCAAGGGTGGTGAAACTTACTCTGAACTAGAGCCCCTGCATGGCAGCACACAGAACAGCTTTGCCACTGAGCTAGTTTCTGCATTTTCATTTGATTACACAAAAACTGAGGGAAGAAAAAAAAGACTCCTTTATGTATCTGATCAGTGCAGATGAATAACTCCCATGCTAAGGGGAAAGTCTTCATTGCCATGTGCACAGGATTTAAATGTGCAACTCCTGTTAGCAGCAAGGGGTAATTTTGTGACTAATCCACCATACACACTGGTAACAAATTTCCCTAAGGTGTTAGGAAATTTGGGAGGGTGGGGGGAGACTGTCTTTAAAAAAAAAAAAAAAAAAATCCCAACCTGCACCCTCCTCGCAATTCCAGTCACCAACCTTGTTCAGGCAGCATGTGCTAAGCGGAAAATAATATTTATGAGGCACACAAGGTGGGTGAGGTACTAGTGTTTATTGGATCAACTTCTGTTGGTGAAAGAGAAGCTTTTGAGTGTCAGAGAATTGGAAAGCTTATCAATTTCACCAATAGAAGTTGGTCCAGTAAAAGATATTACCTCTTCCGCCTTGTCTGTCTCATACGCTGAGACCAATATGGTTACAACACTGCAAACAATAGTATTTATAGTCAATCTACTTGCTTAGAAGACCTGATACTATTGGAACACTGGGTGCACGTGCACCTCTGAGATGTCTTTATTCAGGCAAAACTCCCACTGACGTAGGAGAGACTCTTTGGGCCTATATGCACTGCAGCTAAGTTTGAGGACCTAGTTACAATTGAGTTTAATGTAGACTTAACCCTGAAATGCATCTGCGAACCCACTTCTGTATCCATGCAATATACACAGCTCCCTGCTCTTCAGGACAGTCTGCAATTCACAGGATCAGGCCTGTAATTGTTAGAAATGGCTCTGTGTGTTCTCCTGCCAGAATGGAAAGGTTTTAGGGCTAGGCCAAGAATGTAGAGATTGGGGCTACCCAAAATTCCTTTGTGAAGTCTGCCATTGCTTTGTATACAAATTTTTAATGCACTTATGATTCTTTGTGCCCGCATATGCATATTTTTGCATGCTGAATTCAAATCTTTCAATACATGTTCAAGGACTCTTACGATGTGTAAGGTAACAGCTCTAAGCACAAGTGATGGTGCAGATGTTGGAAAGCTAACTCTGCAGATAGTGCTAGTGAAGGCTCGGAGTTGCTCAGGACGATCGAAAAGGCTCAATTCCAAAGGGTTAATGAAATGTAAGTAGTAAGCACTACTTACTTGGTAGCATTTTCAGCCATTGCCAAAAACAAAACAAAAAAGTAAGAAGCGCTAGTCTATGCTGAGGACTAAAATTCCAATGTTTGAAACCAAGCCACTTTTTAGCTAGCTCATAACACCATATTTAAGACCAAGTTTTTCTAAGACTTATGTCTCCATTGTATTAATAAGGGCAGCCTTGGTCTAAACCCCAGACAAACCAGGCTAAACACGTACATGTTGGCATACCTGAAGTTCAGCAAGAATCCCCTATAATGGGTTTGAAGATTGTATGTTCTAGTTCAGCATCTCACAAACTGGGGTCCACTCCAGGGGGTCCACGGCCCCTGCTGATCAACTCCTCCCCCTCCCTCCCAGCGCTTCCGGCACGCCAGGAACAGCTGTTCAGCAGCATGCAGGAGGTGCTGGGAGGGAGGGGGAGGAGCAGGGACAGGGCGCGCTCAGGGGAGGGAATGGAAAGAGGGGGGCTTTGGAGGGGCAGTGGTGAAGCGGGAGCAGGAGGAGGTGGGGCGGGGTAGGGCCTTGGGGAAGGGATGGAGTGGGGGCGGGGCGTGGGGCTGAGTGGGAGGTTTGGGGGCCCTGAAAAATTTAAAATCAAAATGGGGGTCCTCAGGTTACTAAAGTCTGAGAACCGCTGTTCTAGTTTATCCAGTAGCCTACACGTGATAAAATGCTTTAAAGTATCTCAGAGAGACAGTGAGGAGAGAAAAGTAGCCAACTCTTTAATAACACTGTTCAGTGACCATTAATTTGCAAGATATATGTTGGTCACTGATCTCATGTAAGTTTGTCAAAATGCAGTTCTGTTGCAAATAGATGGTGATGAACTAGCCTAGCAGAAGAAGCTTCCTTTGATCATAGTGAATGAATGTATGCAACTACAAACTATGCATTTTCATACAGTCATTTATTGTATTTTGTATTGATTCAAAGCCAAAAAAAAATTTCTAGATATCTATCATATTGCTCATGAGGGCCCCAGCCCGCATTCTTAACACACCCTGAATTCCCCTTGACTTCAAAGGGAGTTTTGAGAGTGTAAGGAATGAAGGATCAGGCCCTATTGTTTTCAATGCATGCTTCACTGGAGAAATGATTAGAAGATGGCAGGAAGACTTGGGAAAATAAAAAAAGGTATTACATAGAACATTAAACTACAGGCAGTTGCTTCTTCTGTAATACATGTCAAACCATTCTGGTGAATGGGTAACATATGTTTCTTATATTTTACCTTACAAGAGTCAGATGTGCTAAGAACATTGTTGCTTTAAAGGTACAGTACAGTAACCCTGGACTACAAGTCTAAGATGGTTTTTGCTTCTACACAATCTACTCAAACACAGGATACCCATATAAAGACAGCAGTGGCGATATTTTTTTATTTATCCAGAAAAGTATATGCTTCTAGGGGGTATTCAGTTACAATTTCAAAAATAACATACAGAAATGTTTTTATTTTATGGATCGGTTCACTTACTAATTTTATAGTTTTTATAAAGGTAGCATGAAAACATATTTTTCAAGTTCCACACATATTTCTTAATTTACTGTGTTGCATGTGTAATATTCCCATCCCTTCTAAAGCTTTTTTGTAACATTAGCCACTACAGCAGGGGTCGGCAACGTTCAGCACGCGGCTCGCCAGGGTAAGCACCCTAGCGGGCCGGGCCAGTTTTATTTACCTGCTGACGCGGCAGGTTCGGCCGATCGCGGCCCCCACTGGCCACGGTTCGCCATCCCGGGCCAATGGGGGCGGCGAGAAGCCGCGGCCAGCACATCGCTCGCCCTCGCCACCCCCATTGGCCCGGGACGGCAAACCGCGGCCAGTGGGGGCCGCGATCGGCCGAACGTGCCGCGTCAGCAGGTAAATAAAACTGGCCCAGCCCGCCAGGTGCTTACCCTGGCGAGCCGCGTGCCGAACGTTGCCGACCCCTGCACTAGAGTTTTGTTTTTTAGCAAAGCTTGTGTCTGTTCTCCAATATGAAAATCATTCTTCCTAGCACTACTGGGGCCCTGATCCTGCAGCGTGATGCACACTGGCCTTGCACCAACACGGAGTCTATTGATTTCAGTAAGGATGTGGGCCAACATCTTCAGCTGGTGTAAACTGTCATAGCTATTGGAAGTATAACCATTTGTACCAGCTGATGATCTATCCCCAGCAAGGGCACATAAGTCCATCTGCATAGACCCTCGATGCAGCCAAAGGGGATCTGTGGAGACCCAAGGTCTAACTAAACATATCACTGCCAGAGCAGGGCCTATGGCAAAAATAAAAAGGCACTATTACATTTCTCTGCAATCTCTGATTGCCCTTTGGGTCTGACCCAGGGCCCACTGCAGTCAACGTGAGCCCTTCCAATGATTGCAGTGGGAGCAGGTCAGGCCCTTTGTCATCAGTTAATATCACAAAATTCACTTTTTAAATATGAGAAAAAGAGCTTCCAACTCTGGCGCTAATGGAAATATTGGAAACTTAATATATATTTGGAAAGTATTTGAAAAATAAATTGTCTGTCTTTTTTATATAACTTTTAGCCAAATACAAGTATTCTGATTACTACTTATGTGGATATCTATCCGACTGTAAATAATCTTATAATGTTCAGGTACATAAACCTGACTGTTCATCAGCTATGCGTTTTGCTAGCTATTGGTATATTGTGTATATATCTATATATAGAGAAGGTAATGTGTTTAAATGTTGGGTGTTTTTTATTGCTGTTCCTCTGAGGAAAGACAACTTGTTTTGATTCTACTTGTTTTCTCTTTTATGAGTTAGATGAAAAAAAGTTTTCTAATTTTTTGCACCAGAAATGGATAAATAACTGTCGCTATGTGTATCAGGACATTAATTTCTGATTGAAAATTTAAAATTTAAAACTGGCCGTAAGGGGCACACCAGTTAAAATGCACTTTTCCTGTGGCACAGTGTATTCTCTCTCAATGGGCTTTCAAAGGACCATTAAATGTTTACATTTTTTTGTTGCCCATTATAGTTTCAAACATTTAAATGGCTTCCCTGAAACTAGAGAAAGATCTCATGCATTACTGATATACCAGGATCCAAGAAAGGATCATTACAATTAGATAAAATAAGGAATTTGTACAAATACCATTTAGTGATAGTTTTCTAACATTTGGGCTCTCATACTTTGTGATGCTTCGATGTGTCAATAAATATGCTCTTGCTTAGCTAGTCTAACATCATTATAGACCTGTAATTTACTGTTTATGGTTATGCCATGATTTGCACTGGCTCGAATTCAGTCAGAATGCTGGCCATCCAGCCAAAATATTCAGACTGTTACGATGTCCACAAAACATTAAATAAATGCACTTGTAATTGATTAACTACTATGGAGTATGTTCAACTATTTCATGTAATAAAAAGGCTTTGTGTATAACTTCTACTTGTAGGTTGTTTGTTCGTGCAAAGTTTAATTCTTTTACAGTACGTGACTGTAAGCATACTGAGCCCAAACCAGTCACCAGAAGTGGGATTGGACCCATCATCAAATATTTACAGGTGATCTCATGGTCTACCTTGGGACTGGAAATTTGGACCCAGAGTTTTAATTTTGGCTCGGAGAAGTCACTTAGCCTCTTCCTCTATTTCCCCATTTCAGATTTATGCCCTCAAAAATATAGACCTCTACCTGCTGAGCTGAAGCAGCGGCTCCCCCCTCTCAGCATGTTAGCTGCTGTACACGTGAACAGGCCTCACAGCGCCTGTGTTCCAATGAAAGCTCCCGAAATGCAACATTTGACCTAGTAAGTTAAAGGAGCAGTTTCATTAGCTTTGCCAAGAAACAGGATTGCCATACACCAGAAGAGATCTGAGATGCATTCCAGCAGGGGCACCTAGTGATGATCCATAAAATATATACGTAGAAGCAGCAGCATTAGATTCCCCTTTTGAACCATTGTTGTGAATGTGTAGCCTAAGAACCACGAAAACTAATCTGAACACACTGTCATTCAAATACCTTGCTGAGAACTCAATCCCAGGATAAAGTGGGGGCTGGCAGCCAGGCCACATTTTTTTTCCCTCCATTTTTGACAGATTTCCAACCAGATCTAGCAAAGGATTGTCTCAAACCTCAGCCCTTTCTCGGAACCAAACACCAGAAAGGTTTAGATGAGGAAGCCCTGCTCATCCCATCCCTACAACCATCCAATACATTGCTGGCTTCCACCAACATGCATCTGACAAGATTTCTTTTCATTTTCCAACCAGCTCCCATCCTTATAAGAGCTGTTTTGCTCCTCTTAAATATTTATTTTGAAACCAGGAGCGGTCAGCGATTACTACCAATGAAAGATGGCTATTTGGTGGTCTACTTTAGAGGAAAAATCCCACTCCTGTAGGAAAGTTATCCACAACCATGTGGTCCTGTAGCTGGCAGTCTCAGTAGAGAAGTCCAGGACAGAATGGCATGAAGAGCGAACTACCCCATCACTCCTAAAGCTAGTTCCTCCCGAGCAGTGGTGAGAGACAGCTGTGCAATGAGGGAGAAAGGATTTGAAATAATATATCGTGGACTACAAATGCTCTAAAGCAAATATTTCCAATTAAATTCAACTACAATAAAATAATCTTAACATACAGTATTTAAAAATGTATCATGATTGTCCATCATGTTCACTGTGTGGAATTGTACTTCAGTAGTTAGATCAGCCTCTGTCATGAAGCTGGGGGCTTTCTTAATTCTTCCTAGCTGTGTGCTTTGTGGTACATTTTTATGTTCTCTCATCAAGAGAGAGATAGGATTCAGCCCTGAGACTTTATGCTCCATTTAGTGGAGAAACTCAAGGGATGACCTTTCTCTGACTACGTTGCACTTTTGTCACTATGGTCATCTGGATAATTTATAGCATCACCTAGGATAGAACTCGGGTCCTTCTGCTCACAAAAGAAAAACAGCTTTGGACTCACCACATATGCCAAAAGAGAACTCCACTAGCTAGCAGTACCAAGGCCTATGAAACACATCTAGGACAGTCAACCAGGTAAAGGTCAGTGAATATAAATAGTTAGCAATACATTATAAAGCAGTATATTAATTGTCTGCTCTCCAAGATTAATGCTACAAAGATATTGTATTACAATCCTATTTTCCAGTAAATTTCATAGTAGAAACCTGCTGCCCTGCAAGTCACAACACACATGAAATAATTTTACTTAATAGTAACATTATTCTGGAGCCCCTAACTTGGATAAGTTTTGTTTTAGTTCACTAACTTTGACAACCATCTGCCAAGATTTCTAGCAATGCTCAGTGTGGATAGTTTGGAACCAAATTAAAATATTTGTGGTTATAAAATTGCAGTGTTGGTTTGAAGATTTGTAGCAATGCAAAAAAATGTAGTCAAACAGGAAAACATTCTGCTACCATTTTAAATCTAGCTCTAGAGATGATAACAGAGAAAGCATTTGCACCTTCCTGAAGTTTCATATCATTCCTCATCCTGATACTGTCCGTGATACACAGAAGGTTTTCTTTATATTTCCTGGGGAGGGAACTGAGAGAGGGAGACTTTAAACTCTTTAATTATAACAGTGGACAAGTGCTGTGCAAGTTTCCCTTATATCTCTACATGTCAGCCCTATCTTGCTTAGTAGCCTCCTAGCTCAGTCTCCTGTACTATAGTTACTCTGCTACAGTAGCCTGTTCTGAGCTGAGACTCAGCCATGCTGAACTTGGCCAGCTTGTAATGTGTTTTAGGGATATAAGAAAATTTATATCAATAAAATCTATAGCATGACTCTGAAGATCCAGAGCATTAATTCACTGAATGTTACTGCCTGTGATTCATTCACAAAGATGTAAACCACATTTTCTCTATTAAAACCGATATATGCCTTGTGTTCCCAGCTATAAAGCTTTGCAGCTTTGTTCCAAAGTACACCAAACACCATCATGTTTATTTTCATTTTAAAATGACTTTGGCTTCTAAATGTGGTATTTTAAAGATGGCAAAATGGCAGAAAATGTGAGAGAAAAAAGTATGAACTTCCGACGGGGATTTCAAACGAGTCGTAGTTTGCAGGTATTTGTGATGTATCAGTGCTATGTCCACATGGCTTGGTTTTTACAGGTGTGAGCACCCACCAACCCACTGATATCAATGGGAGCGGCAGATGCTCGGCATTTGTGGAAAAAAATCAGGCAGTTCATTTAATTGGGCAAACCCTTGTCACATGCTGACCTCTTGTGGTATGTAGCGGATTTACAGTCTCTAAAAATTAAAGGCGTGTAGAGATAATTCTAAGTGCTTGTGGAGAGATGTGTACAAAAGTGTATTTCACCAGGCCTTCAAGAGCTAGTTATATAAATTGAGACTGTACCACTACTTACATAAGGTTAATAAAAACACTCCTCGTGACTCAGAAGCTAACAATAGACGCTTTTCTTCAGTCTTGCTCACCCTATCTGTAGAGGGCAGCAAGCCAAGTAACATGGCAAAAAACTACAATAGCAATTGTAACCACCCTAATGTGGGCCAACCAAAGTCTGATGTCCACTGTTAATGAAAATGCTGATATCAACTCCAATTTAGTCCTCAACCAGACAAAGTGGTAAAAGACCCAGATGCTCCATCCCCACGTCTGCCAGGGATTCCCTTGCACCTAGCGGCATGGAAAATTTTCTGTGGGAAATTCTGTCTCCTCAGTTTTCTGGAAGCAGCTGCCAACCTTATCAGGGATTAATGGGCCCCTGGACCGGTAAAAGGTAATGGACCATCATGTGGAGAATGGGATTGCTGATGCTCTCATTTAAGACTGAATCCCACTCCAATAGATATAACTACAAACATTAAAGTCTTGTTTATTATATATCAAAAAGAGAGGCTATTTATAGAACAGTCATTTCAGAAGAGCACTCCCTCGCAGTAAAATCCTGGTCCTAGATACACTCCATGCTAGAATTTGTACATGCTCACAACTTTCCCCACACAACTGGAAACATAAGTCACCACACTCAGAGAACTTCTAGCCACACTTCTAAGACTCATACCCTTCACAGAGGTAATGCAGATCAAGGCTTTCCTAACAATCCTATCCAGCCAAACAGCATTGGACCGCCAGCACATCTGGTCCTTTCTGGAGTTTGGTTCAGAGAAAGGGCTTATGTCTGAGACTAGATTTGGTTGGAAAACTCAAAAATGGGAGGAAAATAATGTGAGTAGGGGAAGTCTGTGGCCAGGCCTGTTCTCCACCCCTCTGCCAGGAACTGGCCCTATGTAAAAGGCTGTAAGAAAATTGTGGGCCACAATTCTGTTGCAGAAGTGCAACTTTCAACACTCTCTGCAATATTTTCCACAATGCCACTAACTCAAATTTGGCCTGACCGCCCCTCCATCATGACAGCAGCGACCTCCTGTGAGACCTTGAGGACTTTGCCTTCTGTGGCTGCCCAGCTGTGCCAGGGACCAGGCTCAGGGAGGCCCTGGTGAGCGGGGCCAGGGCTTGTGCCTCCAGTTGGCCACAGTACTGAAACAGGGGAGTCCCAGCAGTGCCAGCGCCGCCCATCTCCCCCCCCCCCCCCCCCCCCCCCCCCC
>NW_020664409.1:64451997-64493659 GCF_002925995.2 Terrapene triunguis | reverse complement strand
CCCCCCCCCCCCCCCACACACACACACACACACGCTCCCCCACCCTGGGGATTGGAGAAATGGGGGGAGTAGAGGAGTAAATCCAGCCCCCGTTGGAGGTAAAGGACCGTGCTGCCACCTCAACATCTAGTAAGTTATAAAACAAGAGTTTAGATCCTGCATGCACCTCCCCCACAGCCATGTACATGCACCAAACCACAACTTTAACAAACAGGCCACAACTTCTGGACCAAAAAAAAAACCAACACAACTTTCTGACAGCCTGACTGTGTCTCATTTGCGATCTGTTCAGCACCCAGACTCTGAGAGCAGAGAATGAACCTCAACTCCTGATTGCCTCATCATGCCCCTCATCTTGAACTATTTTGTTAGCAAAAGAGATAAAGTCGACAACGCAGCAGCAGAACCTGACACAGCCATGGCTTAGTACTCCATCAGTGGAGTGGGAATAAGCGTAGCACACACCCAAGGGGAGAAGGAGCTCTTAGAATGACAGTGTAAAAGGGTCATTTTTCCAAAAAATTCTATCTAAAACTTACAGTAAACTTAACCCCAGCTGCACGGACCTGGGTATTCGACTAGCATCATATCAGGCCTTCTACTCTGCCGTAACATTGTGATTTTACTAGACAACTCAAAGGGTAAGAACAGATTTCACTGAGGTTAAAGAGGCAAGGTATTACATCCCTCCCATATCGTGTAATCTAGGTCATCTTTACTTGCGTGGGTCAAATGGCCTGGGACCAGAAATGAGGACTCCAGAACAGACGCGTCACAGCCATGAAAATAGTGTAGGCATGTGCAACACTCACGCTACTCGAAAAACAAATGGTGGGTTGAAGAGGGAGCAAAGCACCACTGATTCCTCCTTCTCGCTCCCTCAATGTACATACTGATCACGACCACGCACATACAAAAAATCAGGGTCATGCTCTCTCAGGCCAGATTCATTGCATGTAGCTGAGTGCCCGATTTACAATGCCCTTCCCTTCGCCAACGCTTCAACTGTTGCCTCCCAAGGTCCACGTCTAATCTCACACTTAGGATGGTTCAGATTTAGAAACTACACTTGATGAAGATATACCACTGTATATATCACCATTTATACAAGATGCATGTGGGATGGGGAACCTGGTATGGTTTCAGGGGAGAGAGACTAGGAAACTAGCAGAGGAGAGTGAGATGAAAGGAGAGGGGAATTGGAGTAAGTGGGTGATAAAATAATGCTGTTCTATATAGAGAGAGCCAGAGAGATCAAAGGATCTCTCTTATTTCTACTTTATCCTCATTTCTGTTCCTTGCAGTTCCCTTCCTCTGCTGTACATTATCACCTCTATTATAAAACTCTGCCTGCCTGCAATTATCGCCCTCTTAATCTAGTGCCAGGCTTTTGCCCTTTGATCCAGTGCTGTACATGCCTTCTTGCCATATGATGGCTTGTGCTACCTCTGCATAGGCAGAAAATCAGAGATTTTCCCACCTGATTTTTCTTATCCTGTGTCCACTCTCTCCAGTTTAGGTTTCCTCTTTATAAAGCATACCCAGTTTCTATGTCCTTTAGACAACCTCTTTTTTCTTACCTCAATATTGGGCTGATCCAACTCCCACTGAAGGAAAAGGATAACTTCCTCTGACTTCAGTGAAAGTTAGCCTGGGCTCTGATTAGGTTATAAGGCTGAAATGCCAGGCCTATTTTTAGCGTGAACATTATAATAGTGATTTCATATTGTATGATGAGCATAAACTACAGATGTAGATTCAGTCATGCCTTCTTTGAGATCCAGTCCTGCTCCCAGTGAAATCAATGGAAGTTCTGCCATTGACTTCAATGGGAACATAAGAATGGCCATACTGGGTCAGACCAATGGTCCATCTAGTCTGCTATCTTGTCTCTGACAGTGACCAGTGCCAGGTGCTTCAGAGGGAATGAACAGAACAGGGCAATTGTCAAATGATCCATCCCCTATCATCCAGTACCAGCTTCTGGCACTTAGAGGTCTGGGTAAGGGACACCCAGAGCATGGGGCAGCATCCCTGACTCTCTTGGCTAATAGCCATTGATGGACCTATCCTCCATGCACTTATCTAATTCTTGTTTGAACCCAGTTTCACTTTTGGCCTTGACAACAGCCCTTGGCAATGAGTTTCACAGATTGACTGTGTGTTGCATGAAGAAATACTTCCTTATGTTAGTTTTAACATAACACAAGACCAGGAGAAATTAATAGGCAGCACTTATGTAAAGGGATAAGACCATAGGATTGACGGTTCATTTATCCACTCAATTTCCCACCTCTATTAAAAATAATAAAATAATAATAATGTATTTCCCCAAGGATCAACACAGCAATTCACACACAAGATTCTATATGTAAAACCAATTACTAAGACCAATACAGGGAATTCCAGTAATACACTGGCCCTGATCCTCTAGTCTGGCTCAGTTGTGTTTGGTGCGAGACCTGGGGAAAGGTGGCTTTATGAAGGCTATAGACTCCCCTTTCCCCTGGGGACGCCAAGGACTGGTTTTGTCCACAATGTAATTAGAGCAGCCTCAGGGCTGCTGTATCTGACAATGAGCAGCAATAGCCAAGGGGCTTTTATGCCAGCCAGGAATCACCAGAGTGTAGCAGTAAGCCAGCCACATCTCTTTGCTCTGACCATGCCCACAGCATGACCCCACTCCATTAGACCAGAAGAGGCAGGGCAGAACCAGCTATGCCAGCTCTACACCAGCCAGGAATTCCCCTGCGTGACAGGGATTTGCAGCTGCTCACTTAGTGCAGCTTTACAGCCCCATTGTGTCACTGGAGCAAAGGGAAGGGTGGGAATTTTGGCTCTGCCCCACCTCAGCTTTCTGGCTAGAATAGCTGGTCGGGCACCTGAGGGCCTGGGGTGGGGGAGTAAAGCTGCTCCATACAAGGAGTGAAGTAACTTACTCCCCATCTCAAGCAAGGAGTCAAGCTTGCTTAGGTCTAGGTGCATAAAGCACAACCTAGCCCAGTGGGAACAACAGAACCTCAAAACCAGGTGGAACACTCCGAGAAGCTGTCAGTTCTTAAAGGCACAGCCCTAACATCCTAGGGCAGCTGTTTTTAAACTTTTTGAGCTGAGTCCCCCTCCCCACACCCCTTTTGAGTTACAATTTTTGGTTGTGCCCCCCAACCCAGACAAATATAGACACATGCAAAAGTATGCTAGGTAGCCGACTCAGAAACCTTATAAAGACCTTAACACAACTTTCATTACATTACCTACACCTGTACGTTTCAGATACACAAATACTTAGCAATGGCCCAGCCAAGGCTTCCTCCACAGCAGGCTGCTTCTACCTTACAACCAGGCTGCACCGCTAGGGCAGGGCCATTACCTGCTCCCCTGCCCATCCCCTTCGGGTTTCCAGCGCTGGGCACGGAAGTTGCCAGGAACAGAAACTGGCACAGCTGCAGCGGATGTTGACACTGACCCACAGTCTGGGTGGCCCACTGAGGGGAGTCAGGGGGTGGAGGTGGCACTCCCTCCCTGCCCCCCCATTGAGGCTGGCCCAGGCCCACCGCACAGGGCTGGCACAATTTTTATAGTGGAGGTGCTGATGATGCAAACTATGGAAACCATGTATTTGGTGTTTGTTATTATTACTTCAAGCCAGGGAGTGCTGCAGCACCCCCAGTTCCAGCACCACTGGGCATGAGCCACGTAGCGTCACCATTCATCCCCTCTGAACGTTCCTCCATGCCCCCCAAGGGGTTATGCCCCAGTTTGAAAACCTGTGTCGTAGGGATTTCTTTGAACACTCCAAATCCCTCTTCTAGATAATTCTGTCCAGCCAATCCAGCCCAGCCCAGCGACTTCTGCCTTCTCTCCCCAATTTAAAGTTACAAAACATACAAAGAATTCTTCTCCTGGTTATTCTTCTGAAAATAGCAAGAAGTCATTGTTTACTCTCTGTCTTCAGAGGGAATATTGCAAAGATAACGTTTCTTTGTGTTGTTTTTAATACAGTCCAGCAACATATTCCTCAGTATTACATAGATGCTCACATAAAGATTAAAACTGAAATAAAATTATTCCCCACAAAACAACTTGCATTTCAACTAGTCCCTACAGTTGAAGGGGCAGAGCCTGATGGAAAATGAATAGGTTCTTTAACTTATTAATTTTGACTAAATTCCTACTGAACACCTACAGCAAGTTGCTAAGTTAGAAAAATATTAAATCGAAATATATATTTCCCCTTTGACAGCTGAAATCAGCTGGGATGCATTTGCTAGCAGTACTCATATTTAAACTCTGCCCCTAGCCTCCATAAATCTTGTATAACGCTTATGCTTTTCCTTCTTCTTGGCTGCAAAGTACCTGTCAATGTCCCCCCGAGACATGTCTTCTGCCAGATTCTTGCCCACATTACTCTTCAACAGTTTCAAACATGGACTCTCCGGTCTCCTAATTAATCGCAGATTAATATTTCTTACAGGGATTTCCCCAAACATTCCCCTGCTAGGTATCATGGGCTCTAATTATTCTACAATTATTCTACACTCCTCCCACACCCACAGTTACTCACAAAATCATGTCACAATCCCATACTTTATTGTCCCTAATAATTTGCTGCCCTAAGTGACGGTTAAAGAAATATACTGGGTCAAATTTTGTTCTCATTTATATGGGTGTAACTCAGAATAAATCCACTGATAGCAATGGGAGTTATACTGGTTTAAAACTGGGGCAGATGAGCAGAGAATCCAGCCCGTTTTCCAGTACTCTTAGTTTAGAATATCTCATATCTCCACCACACAGCTTCAAATGCTATCCCACAGAGGCTCCAGAGATTCTACAAGTGATCCCGATTTCCCTTTCTGTTTACAAAAACTATAATGAAAATATTCCTGTTACAGATCACAGATCATTAATGTTAGCAAGCCAACAAATGGCTGCAAGCCTGACGGGTGTTGGATAAGGGGAAAGAGGTGTGTCAACCCAACTAAAGGCTTTCACTACCCTCTCTCACGTTAGCAGCAGCTAAAAGCTGTGGCCGAGATCATGAGCTTCAGATGATGTGTGCTCAGTGCAAATCAAGCATGTGTCCGCCAAAGTGGCTTTTAGTCACTTTTGCATTGGCCTCATCCTGGGACTGGGAAGGTTGTGGCCCCCACCCCACCCTGTGCCCGAGCCACAGAGGAATCATGAGACTGTTACAATGGTTGGCTACAGAATCTGGATCTCTAGCTCAAGCTGTAGAGATGCATGCTTTTAGAGCTGGAGGTTTCCCGTTCAATCCCGGGTGACATCAGACAGTATCTGGTATAAACTAGATGAGCCCCTCCCCGAGGCCATTCCAGCAGCTGAGGATTGTTGGGGCAGAGGGATTCCACAGCCAGGCCCCCTCTGCCAGTGGCCAAGAGGCATAGAGTCAATATAGTTGCTTTATACCACTGGGGCAGTCCTCATGTGCAAGACAATCTTCTAGTGGCCAGATCCATTCAGGCAATTTTGGACTCAGTGAGATTACAGCAGAATCACAGAGAGAGAGAGATGTGCTCAGAGATAGAGAGATTGCAGCATATGTCATGCTTCAGGGTTTCTTCTTTTGACCTCATACCAATGGTCACAACCTAAGCCCATCTGAAAAACCCCTTGCTTCACAGGAGATGGAATAGTCTGGCCTATGGTAAAGCTTGAAGTTGGGTGCTGCTGAGGTCTTACTTTTTCCAGCCAAGAGGCCAAAACCAAGGCAATTTAAAGACAATTTGGGAATAGTGTGTACATGTACGTACGTACACACACAGACACAACCTGTATATATCATGTAGAAGGATCCCAAAAAGTTTCACAAACTATATATAGATTCTTTTCACCATTGCCAACATATAGGGTGAAATCCAGCCAGAGTTTATCATGTCACAACATTATACACAGCAGTTTACATGGGGAAGTGAAGAGAATATTGCATTCAGCTAACCTGGAGGGATATAGACACGTAGAATGTAATCCAGATGGAATTAGGCCAGGACACTGGGGATACACATACTTCCCCCTCTCCCCCTGACTCTAATTAAAAGTTCCCTGGGAATGGGATGGCCCATTTATGACGGTATACAACAATCCCAAACTTCAAAGAAGATACCCCAGGTGGACTTTCACCCTTGCACACGACAGTAACTAATATAATTGTTCATATTTGATGATCACATAAACAGCCTTAATGCACAGATATGATGGGGGAGTGATGAAGCATGCACTGCAGAAGAGATTCTGAGCCCAGGAAACATGGTATGGTTGCTATAGCTGTTGATCCAGACAGATGGAAAGAATTAATAGATTCTCACTGCAGGGGTCACAACTGCAGGTGTCAATGGGAAATTCAGTGCAGCTGTCTCGAGACACAGACAAAGACAGTAAAATAAAGAAGAGCAGTCAATCCCCCCCAAGGTCAGATTCAGGAGTTAGGTAACCTGAACAGGAATATAAACCATTAATAACGTGGGAGAGTAGAACAGGACATGCAGTTTTATATAGTGATAGACATGCTACTGCAGACTTTTGTTTCAGTTTTACTCTGATATTTTCCCTCTTACTATTGTCATCTCCTTGATCTATTTAAAATCACATAGGCTCCTTAGGACTTCCAAATGACATACCCTCAATCTCACCCCGTTTTATGAAATTTCAGTTTTATTCTTAATGTGCTTTTAAAATCTGATTTCCATACTCATTTTGCTTCTTATTTTCACCTCTCTTTTACTGGAGATGGGAAATAAATGGCTATTAATGTGAAAGGAGAATCAAGTTTTAAGTTACATTAGTCCCATGGATATTATTACAGCAAAAATTAATCCAAGCCATTATAGCCCTGTTAAGAAAACATTCCTGCACTGATTCACTAGCCCAGATATTCAAAAATAGTAGCCTAAATTCAGGCTCCCAAATCCATATTAAGGCCTTTAAATAACTGGCCTGATTTTCACAAGTGCTCAACCCTTGAGCATGTCGGAAATGTTCACATATATATTCATATTTCAAGTACTTTTGACAGAAAATGCAGTTTCCACAAAATCAAAGTTTTCTGGAAAATTGAAATGAAATACTTAGTTCCAGGTCTGATCAACCCAAATCAAAACATTTTGGGTCAATTCAGCATTAATCTACATTCACCTGAGCTGCGACAATACCTCAGGAGAATTGCAGTTCAGGAGCCTCTTGTCCCCATTTTCCTTTATGGGTGAGGCTCCCTGGCTGGACTACATCTCCCATGACCCACCACTGTCTCCTCTCTGGTTGAACTAATGTGGCACAGCACAGGAATCATGTGACCATCATGGGAGATGGAAAGAAGAATGTGGGGCATGTGGCACTTTACATGTACACTTCCCATGAGGCACCATGGTAACTCAGGAGGACACAGATTAGCTTCTAACCAAGTCAAAACTAAATGTGTCCTGATTTGGACAAAAACAAATGTCGAAATATCTGAATTTCCTGTGGGATGGAAATTCTGATTTTCAATCAGCTCTTCTAAACATCTATGGCTCCCATTGACTTCAGCTGATCTCAGCACTTCTGAAAAGTCATGTCCTAACCATACAACTTATATCACAACTCAGAGCCATGCTGAAAAATGCTCTCTCTCAAACAATACCCATGTGATACACAAAGAGGCAATCTCATGTAATATTCATGTTGGATTTTTCCTTAGCATGCATCCTTCTTTGGAACAAACAATGTGGTCTCCATTTACACAAACAGCATTAACTCCCTTTTGCACTGCTCAGGTAATAACAATGAAATGGAGACTGGTCACAACCCCTTAGGCAGGATTCTTCCTGCATGAGACAGTCCCCAATGGGTACAGAACTGGCATAGCCAGCTCCTACATCCCCTGCTCTGCAGGGAGGACCGTGTTGAGGGTGAAGAAAGGCATGTTGGTGCTCCCACTATCCTCAGCTAGTGAATGGTCCCAAGGAGATTGCTGCCAGCTGGCACATGCTAAAGTAGCTCCTAGGCTATTCTAACCTGCATTCAAGGCAATGGCCATGCAGAGAATCACAGAGTTGAATTCAGCTCCATGGTGGCTCCTCTGGGCGCAGCAGGCAATCTGACCCTGGGTCTTTGAACGTCATAGAATCATAGAATATCAGGGTTGGAAGAGATCTCAGGAGGTCATCTAGTCCAACCCCCTGCTCAAAGCAGGACGAACCCCAACTAAATCATTCCAGCCAAGGCTTTGTCAAGCCGGGCCTTAAAAACCTCTAAGGATGGAGATTCCACCACTTTCCTAGGTAACCCATCCCAGTGCTTCACCACCCTCCTAGTGAAATATTTTTTCCTAATATCCAACCTAGACCTCCTCCACTGCAACTTGAGACCATTACTCCTTTTTCTGTCATCTGCCACCACTGAGAACAGCTTTTTTGGAACCCCCCTTCAGGTAGTTGAAGGCTGCTATCAAATCCCCCCTCACTCTTCTCTTCTGCCGACTAAATAAGCCCAGTTCCTGCAGCCTCTCCTCATAAGTCATATGCCCCGGCCCCAATCATTTTCCTTGCCCTCCACTGGACTCTGTCCAATTTGTTCACATCCTTTCTGTAGTTGGGGGCCCAAAATTGGACTCAATACTCCAGATGTGGCCTCACCAATTCTGAATAGAGGGGAATAATCACTTCCCTCGATCTGCTGGCAATGCTCCTACTAATGCAGCCCAATATGCCATTAGCCTTCTTGGCAACAAGGGCCCACTGTTGACTCATATCTAGCTTCTCGTCCACTAATATCCAACCTAAACCTCCTCCACTGCAACTTGAGACCATTACTCCTTGTTCTGTCATCTGCCTGAATGACCTTGAGCAGGTCACTGCAGACTATGTGACTATCTGTCCCCAAGTCCTTTTCTGCAGAACTGCCGCTTAGCCAGTCAGTCCCCAGCCTGTAGTAGTGCATGGGATTCTTCCATCCTAAGTGCAGGACTCTGCACTTTTCCTTGTTGAACCTCAGATTTCTTTTAGCCCAATCCTCCAATTTGTCTAGGTCCCTCTGGACCCTATCCCTACCCTCCAGCGTATCTACCTCTCACCCCAGCTTAGTGTCATCTGCGAACTTGCTGAGGGTGCAATCCATCCCATCATCCAGCTCATTAATGAAGATGTTGAACAAAACCGGCCCCAGGACCGACCCCTGGGGAACTCCACTTGATACCGGCTGCCAACTAGACATCAAGCCACTGATCACTACCCATTGAGCCCAACGATCTAGCCAGCTTTTTATCCACCTTATAGTCCATTCATCCAATCCATACTACTTTAACTTGCTGACAAGAATACTGCAGGAGACCTTATCAAAAGCTTTGCTAAAGTCAAGATATATCACATCCACCACTTTCCCAATATCCACAGAGCCAGTTATCTGATCATAGAAGGCAATCAGGTTGGTCAGCCATGATTTGCCCTTGGTGAATCCATGTTGACTGTTCCTGATCACCTTCCTCTCCTCCAAGTGCTTCAAAATGGATTCTTTGAGGACCTGCTCCATGATTTTTTTGGGGAAAGAGGTGAAGCTGACCAGTCTGTAGTTTCCCGGATTCTCCTTCTTCCCTTTTTTAAAAGATGAGAACTATATTTGCCTTTTTCCAATTGTACGGGGCCTCCCTCGATCGCCACGAGTTTTCAAAGATAATGGCCAATGGCTCTGCAATCACAGCAGCCAACTTCCTCAGCACCCTCGGATGCATTGCATCTGGCCCCACGGACTTGGGCAAGTCCAGTTTTTCTAAATAGTCCTTAATCTGTTATTTCACCACTGAGGGCTGCTCACCTCCTCCCCATACTGTGCTGCCCAGTGCAGCAGTCTGGGAGCTGACCTTGTCTATGAAGTTCAAGGCAAAAAAAGCATTGAGTACTTCAGCTTTTTCCACATCATCTGTCACTAGGTTGCCTCCCTCATTCAGTAAGGGTCGCACACTTTCCTTGACCTTCTTCTTGTTGCTAACATACCTGTAGAAACCCTTCTTGTTACCCTTCACGTCCCTTGCTAGCTGCAACTCCAGTTGTGCTTTGGCCTTCCTGGTTACACCTCTGTATGCTCAAGCAATATTTTTATACTCCTCCCTAGTCATCTGTCCAAGTTCCCACTTCTGGTAAGCTTCTTTTTTGTGTTTAAGTTCACCAAAGATTTCTCTGTTAAGGCAAGCTGGTCGCCTGCCATATTTGCTATTCTTTCTGCACATCAGGATCATTTGTCCCTGCACCCTCAATAAGGCTTCTTTAAAATACAGCCAACTCTACTGGACTCCTTTCCCTCTCATATTAACCTCCCAGGGGATCCTGCCCATCAGTTCCCTGAGGGAATCAAAGTCTGCTTTTCTGAAGTCCAGAGTCCATATTCTGCTGCTCTCCTTTCTTTCTTTTGTCAGGATCCTGAACTCGACCATCTCATGGTCACTGCTACCCAGGTTGCCACCCACTTCTACTTTCCCTACCAATTCTTCCCTGTTTGTGAGTAGCAGGTCAAGAGAAGCATGGCCCCTAGTTGGTTCCTCCAGCACTTGTACCAGGAAGTTGTCCTCCCCCAACACTCTCCAGAAACCTCCTGGATTGTCTGTGAACTGCTGTATTTCTCTCCCAGCAGATGTAAGGGTGATTGAAGTCCCCCATGAGAACCAGGCCTATGATCTGGAAACTTCTGTTAGTTGTCTGAATAAAGCCTTGTCCACCTCATACTCCTGGTCTGGTGGTCTATAGCAGATGCCCACCATGACACCACCCGTATTGCGCTTGCCTCTAAATTTAACCCAAAGACTCTCAACAGGCTTTTCTCCAGTTTCATACTGGAGCTCTGAGCAATCATACTGCTCTCTTACATACAGTGCAACTCCTCCACCTTTTCTCCCCCGACTATCCTTCCTGAACAGTTTATACCCATCCATGACAGTGCTCCAGTCATGTGAGTTACCCCAAGTCTCTGTTATTCCAATCACATCATAGTTCCTTGACTGTGTCAGGACTTCCAATTCTTCCTGCTTGTTTCCCAGACTTGTGTTTGTGTACAGGTACCTAAGATAACTAGCCGATTGCCCTACTTTCTCAGTATGAATCAGAAGGCCTCCTCTGTTGCACCCTCCTCCTTGTGTTTCCTCTCGGTATCCCACTTCCCTCAGGGCTTAGGTCTCCATCCCCCGGCAAATCTAGTTAAAGCCCTCCTCACTAGGTTAGCAAGCCTGCCTGCGAAGATGCTCTTCCCTCTCTTCGTTAGGTGGATCCCATCTCTTCCTAGCAATCCTTCTTCCTGGAACAGCATCCCACGGTCAACCACGCATTTCTTCCACAATTCGATGACACCTACCTGGGCCTTTTTCTTCAACGGGAAGATGGACGAGAACACAACTTGCACCTCAAACTCCTTTTTCCTTCTTCCCAGAGTCACATAGTCTGCAGTGATCTGCTCAAGGTCATTTTTGGAAGTATCATTGGTGCCCACATGGAGAAGTAGGAAGGGGTAGCAGTCCAAAGGCTTGATCAATCTCGGTAGACATTCCGTCACATCCTGAATTCTAGCTCCAGGCAAGCACCACACTTCTTGAATTTCCCAGTCTAGACAGCAGATGGATGACTCCGTCCCCCTTAGGAGGGAGTCCCCGACCACCACCACCTGTCTCCTCCTCTTGGGAGTGGTGGTCATGGAACCCCTATCCCTAGGACAATGCATCCCATGCCTTCCGGTCAATAGGGTCTCATTCTGATCCCTTCCCACAGATGACTCTTCCAAACCATTCTCCGCTGTAGTACCTGTGCAGAGAGCCTGAAAACAGTTTATTACCTCTATCTGCACTGGGGGTACATGGGTTCTCCTCTTTTTTCTTCTGGAGGTCACATGCTGCCAATTTTCTTCCCCGTTCTGCACTGCAGTACCAAACTGACTTCTATTCAGAAAGTCTTCATTTTCTCTCATGCAACGCAGGGTTGATACTTGGGTCTCTAGTCCTTTAACCTTTTCTTCCAATATGGAGATCAGCTTTCACTTCCTACAGACGAAGTCCCTTCTATCCTCTGGGAGAAAGACAAACATGGCACATCCTGTGCAGGTCACAACAGCTGATTGCTCACTATCCACATTGTCTTCCTTCTAAGAGCCTCTTCAAATGTTGTATTTACTGCTCACAGAAGCCTGAAAGGCAAAAACTCTGTGGGAACTCCCCCTAGGCAAACTCCCTGTTTGCTTCTCCTCTGTTCACAGCTCACTCGGTTCACAACTGGCTGCTTTTCTAAACATTTCCAAAGGCTGTTCTCTCCACTCCTGTGGCATTTGTACACCTAGCACTTTCTAGGATCCCCCTGACTTCCCAATCTCTTTATTTTTAAACGACTCTCCTCCTGCTGGATGTCCCTCATGTGGGATTTAACGAAGTGACACACTAGAGAGAGTCTGTGTTTGAAAATAGACACGACATGGCTCCCCTCTGAACTAGCTTGGCTGCTAAAGTGACAAGAGCCAGACCGGATTCAAAATGCAGAGCCTACACTTGAGGGTGTGGAAGCCATTTTGGAACACATGACACCCTTGAACCTGCACAGTAATCTGCCCTCGAGGAGTTGAGTGGGAAGCAAACCAGACAGAGCACTGATATTTTTATGCCACCTTGTGTTCTAACAGACAAAACAGACTTATTTACACCTGACAAAGCAGTCTTGAGGCAATTTCTCCAGGAAACTGACACATCCCTCTTAAAATATAATTCAGTTTGAAAAATTAAATCTAGCAGAAGGTTGATTTTTTTAAATAAGACAATGGGAGAATGAGGTCCAGAATCTATCAAACAATTGGGGTTACAGACATCTTATTGTGTTGGGTACCCACAGAGTGTGCTTGTATTTCCCTTCTATTCTACATCTCACAATTCCTTATGCCTCCTGAACGTACGATGTTCAGGCATTTGTGTGATCCTCTGCAGGCCTGCTCTTAGGCAGAGGCAGTAAGGGGTGACCACCTGCACTTGGAAAGGCCCTGTGCTTTTTGGGGCCCCCCCATAAATACATGCACTGTGACCACATGACCATGCAGCTGCTGTCTGCAACAGTCTCCATTCTGTGCCTAGAAACCCCTCTCCATTTTAGGCTGAGAAGCTGAATCCAATCCTTACACAATGGGGGATCACAATGCCCCTTTCTCACTGACAGCCTGTCTCCTTATAGCCCCATGTGCTGCCCCGCCCCCCCTCTGAATTGGCCAAAGTGAGAGCACCTGTTCTAGCATATGGGTGCTTCTGGGCCTATTTTATTGCAAGCAGTCAGCCACCCTGTAACAGGGATCATTTTCTGTCAGAATGTTTGTAGATGCGAGACTCCAAAGGCTAAATTCTTAGCTACTTTGAGGCACTTAAAAGTGGATGTAATAAACGTCTGTTTGAAGTTTCTAAACTATGTCCTCTAACTCCCCATGTAGATTCTCTACTATATTCATATTGGGTAACACACAAATTATTTGCCTGCTTCTGAGTTTGCTAATGCAGAGAAGATAGAACTAAAATGTTACCTGCTTTATTCCACTAAGGTTACAGGTTTATGCTGGTCAGAAAAATACCATACAGCAAGAGAGATAAATGCAGTGAGACTTAGCTCATTTGAGAACCTCTGCAAACACATTTGGTCCAGGGACTTGGACCATACCCTCGGTAAGACAATCAACTGGATCAAAAAGCCAAACAAACATCAGTCCTGCTCCAGACCTACTACGGACTGCTAGAGCACTTAAAGGATAACTCAGAAAATGTAAGAAGACTGGGATTGTCAAAAGAGCCTAAGGTAGTTATTAGGTAGGCACTGAAATCCCACTGGAAGTTGTGTACCTAACTCCCATAGGCTCCTTTGAAAATCCCAAACACAAAGAACAAATCAAATCATGAAATCAATGAATATCTGTGCAATCTATAAATTCTGGACTAGCACCATGTCATAGTAATGAATTATAACATACAACTGAAAACTTTGTGCTGAAAACAGCTCCCTGTAGCAAATACAAGTCCCTATTTCTTTACTGTCTGTATCTTTCTGAAATTAAAATAAATAAAATAAATTATGCTGCATAATGGATATATTTTTAAAAGCTTTTCACTTGCAGTGGTTGTCCATTTCTGAAGTACTACAAGTGAACTGTTAAGGGGGATGCAATTAATGCACTCATTAGGCTTTGAATCAGCAAGATCCTTTGGTACGTTTGAAAATCCTGCCCTAAGTGATTTAGGAGCATAAATCCCAATGAAAGTCAACAGAACTTGTCCTCCTAAATCACTCAGGTACTTTTAAAATCCCATCTTTAAGCACATGCCTACATTTAAGCATTGGAGTCAATGGGACTGCTCACTCAGGACTATAAAATGTTACAGTTGCATTAATTTTCTTGTTTTTCAGACATTCCATTTTAAGGCACCGAGTCTAAAGCATTCCTCTTCCCTGTGTTCTATCACCACGCCCAAATTTACCTTGTTAATTCTAATGTGCCATGCTTTGAAGCAGACTTACTAAAAGTGCTTGGAAGTATAACCCTAGCTGACAACCCTCGTATCAATTCTTGCTCCTGGCTGAGCAAATTTGACCTAGCCCTAACCTCAACCTTAACCCTGTGAAACTGACAATAATTGCTTTCAGCCTTATCTCATAGAATAGCTCAGGATGAAGTACCATGAGAATTCTTTCAAAGTCACAGTTCCTATTTAGGATATTTCATAAAAGGACCCAGTGTTAGATTAGAACTCTGCCTTCCTCTGGACTTCTCCCCCATCACCACTCAGGTTATTCTAAGCATACTTTTATTTTTCCCGGGGGATGCTCCACCCCCACTCCACCCTGAAGTCATGCCCCCTCTCCGACCCCTCCCAAGGCCCCGCCCTCGCTCCGCCTCTTCCCAACCCCGCTCCAACCCCTTCCCTGAGGCCCCAACCCACCCGCCCGCCACTCACTGCTCTCCACCCTCCCCAAATGCCTACTCCAGCTGCCAAACAGTTGATTGGCGGTGCCATCAAACCACTGTGGCTGGTGGGTGCTCAGCACCCACTATTTTTTTTCCCTGGAGTCAGCACCTATGATCCCAAGGCCAAACTATGTAATTTTCTAGTGGAAGACATTTGTTATTACAAAATGACTATGGTAAGTGGAAAAATTGACATACAACTTAAACAGATGATCACAGATATTACACAGAGAGAACACATTGCACTGAGAAACATTTTTAAAATGCATCTATTCTACACAGCTAGCAGTTACAATAATCAAAGCCTATCTATAGGTGTTGCATTAAAATCTCAAAGCTTTAAAATCTATCTAATTCTAGACACACCCCTAAAGGAGAAACCTTGATTTTAGACAGTAAGTGGAAATATTTTTTAAAACCTTGTGAAACTCTTCAAATTAGAAATTTAGGGTTTTTTTTAAAAACCACACAACCCCTGAGTAGAGCAATTACATAGTGGACGCTAGATGCCCAAAGAAATTGCATCATCGTGGCATATAAAGTAAGATTTCAACAGTTGCTCACTGGTTCCAATTTGTCTCAAGTCAGTAGTAACTGAAAGACAGGGGTTGTTTGCAGGCTTGAGTGAGATAAATTGGTGGTGAGTCTCAGTCCAGAAAAAAGATCTCAAAAGTCAGCTTTCTACATCAATAATTCCCACTAGCTCAGCAGGGAATCCAAGGACTGTTGTGTGAATATGGAAACTGAACTACCTTTTCACCCTCTGGTTCAGGGTGAAAGACTAATGCAGGGATATGGTTGCAAGTGACAAGCTCACACTGCTACTGCTTGTGCTGCATCTGTCCTATTGGCAGACTGAAGATTTCACTTTCCAAGGCATCTTTCACAATCTGCCACTTCGCACAAACCCTAATGTCACTTTAAAAAAAAAAATCTAAGTAAAAGAAAAGTGCTCAAATATACTCGGTTTAATTGAACTTGAGATTCAAATCTGTTTTGTGTTTCTAGAATGGACCCAATCCTGCAAAGAGCCAAGGCCAGCAGACCCACACACTCACACAGAGCCCCGTGGGCTTCATTGCAGGTTCTCCCACATGGTTCTCTTTGCAGGATATGGACCATATTTATTAATTATAGAGGAAGGCATAGAACAGAACCCTGATGTCACAAATTCTGGAGCATTTGGGGATGAAGCACCAAATTTCGTGGTGACATTTGGGATATGGGCAACACTTCACAAGTCTGTTTGGTCATCTCAAAAGAACATGCTGATAGGGCTAACTGAAATAGGCACCAAACTTGCAGAGTTTGCCTAGTGGAAGAACCACTGGAGTGAAACTCAGGGAACCTAGGTTCTATATTCCTAGCTCTATCAGTGGCCAGCTAGGTGACCGTGAGCAAGTCATTTCACCTTTATGTGCCTCCGTTCGTTCCTCCAACTGTAACATGGGGGTAATGATACTAAGCGCCTTTACAAAGCGTTTTGAGATCTATTGATGAAGGGCTATATAATTTATTAATTATTAATTATTATTATTATTATTATAGATTTAAAGGGGGAGGGATTGTCCCCTTTTTGCTTCCTTATGATATATAAAGAAGCTGAGAGGTGATTCTTTTTAAATGCAGGCTCATAAAGAGAAGAACGAAACTAGGCAGAGTGTGGGGAAGCAAGAAATAACGAAGGTGGGGGAAACCATGGGATCTGCTATATCAAACTTTGGAATACTAATTACAATGTCCTGCATTTTAGAAAAATTGTAGACCATGAATTTTAGGAACCAAAAAAAATCAGAACCAAAACCCCACACCCTACTTCCTATTTACTAGTCATTTTAAAATAAACTCTCAGGTGAAAAATCATGCTTATTAAAGAGTCACTGTCAAAGTTAAAGAAAAAACCCCACATTTCTAAAACCTGTTTACCCACTATTGTTACAAATAACACAACTGAAAGACATTAAAGTTTAAAGTTCCCTTTTTTCAGTTTTGCTTTGTGCATTTGACAGTATTTTGCATACCATTTCCCCTGTTATTTTTGTGAGTCTCCACGTAACAAGAGAGAAGTGTGATTGTAGAACCACGAAAACTAGCCAGGGAACACAAGGGCACCTGAAATTACCCTGACTTCCAACTGAAAGCCACCCAGCCAACATGCACTGGAAACTCTAGGCCCCGCCCACAGTCATGTTTGCCCTAGATACACAAACATAACATTAAAGCATTTTTCAAAGATGTGTCACTTCTGGGCACATGGTCCCATTCTATTGATTCTTTGCCCACTCCACCCACCCACACAAGCCAACTGAACTGACGCTACCTTCCGCCACACGCAGAAAACTCAGCCTCTGCCTCCTCCAGCCAACTGATACAGTGATCCCCCAACCCCTTCTCCCCAGAAAACTCACAGTGTCTCCACTTTCCATAACAAGCAGATACTGGGCTTCCCTCAACTCACCTGGAGGCTTCTTTCCAGGGGGAGAAGAACTCGGACAAAAGCTTCACTGCTGGGCAGGGAGAGAGGCCGCCCCGTGCTAGGCTTTCCCCCAGGGGCAGCAGAGCACCTTTCCTGCTCGCTGCGGGGAGAGAGAGAGCCCACTTAGAGCTGCTCTTTCTCCCATTTCACTGCAATACAGCAGATGAGCTGCTGCAGTCAGGCGAGAGATGGAGCAGCTGTTCCCAGCACTGCTGACTCCCACCAGAGCCAAACTGCGAAGGGATGGTGGGGCAGGGGCAGAGGGCTGCTGCAACTTCATTTAAATCAAAATAGCCACCTTTGTCAAAAAGATGTGATGAAAAATGAATATTTAGGTTGCAAAATAGAGCAAAGTTAGTAAATGCTGGAGTTAAGGGTGCTAGTGCAACTTTAATTCAACCCTCTTGTGCATTATGATCATCTTTAATTACATGAGCACATACTGTTTTTTCCACAGGATCCTTGCATCATTCCATTCACAGGCTGGATAGTGCGCACTTAATGAGCAACTATTTGGTAGTATTCTCATTGTTCAGTATGTGCTCCCTGCCTTATTTACTACACACCATTCAAACCCTGCTCTGAATACAGAATTATTAATTCCTTCATGGGCTCTTCTACAGTGCTCCTCACTATAGCATCCAAGCATGTCACAAACATTAGAGATTTATCTTTATAACATCGCTGTCAGACAAGGGGGTACTAATATCCCTATTTTACAGATTTTACAAAGAGATGTAAGCTTAAAAGTATCCATTAGTTTTGGATGCCCAGTTTGAGATACTTCCAACCTGATTTCTCAGTGTACTTAGCGTTATATAACATTTTATATGTTCAAAGCTCCCATTGACTGCAGTTGCAGCTGTGAGTGCTCTGCACTTCTGCAAATCAGACCCCAGGTGTCTCAGTTTGGACACTCAGAAAGTGAGCAACACACAATTAGTGACCACCTGTGAAAAGTTTTGTGTCAGTGACTTGCCCAGCACAGGGGCGTGTGCAGGAATAAAAATTTGACTGCTGTTAGAGGGGCATGTTCTGTTCCTCCTGCTGCAGCCCCAGGGCTGGACAAGCTCTTGTGCACTCCCCACCCTGCCCCCAGGGCTGGAGGAGCTGTTAGTTCCCCCTGCCCAGGTGAGTTCTGTACCCCTGCTGATTATTGGGGAGCCATGCCCCTGGTTGGACCCCCTTGTGCATGCCCATGGCCCAGCATCATATAGAAACTCTGTGGCAGAGGCAGGGGTAGAATCCAATTCACCAGGGTAGCATTCAAGTGCCTTAAGCATGAGATCATCCCTTTTCTTCCTGTAATTCCTGCCTCATTCATCACCCACACTTAACTTCTGCAATAAATAAGGCAGGGGTCCTACATACAAGAGTCTCCTTCCCTGTTCAGCTGTGATTCATCCCCTGACCACCATCCATTCAGTGCACTGAGTGGGGCAGGAGTCCTGTGGAAGAAATAGTAATTAAACAGGGGAGAGGGATAGTTCAGTGGCTTGCTAAATCCAGGGTTGTGGGTTCAGTTCTTCAGGGGACCATTTAGGGATTTGGGGCAAAAATCTGTCTGGTTGGTCCTGCTTTGAGCAGGGGGTTAGACTAGATGACCTCCTGAGGTGCCTTCCAACCCTGATATTCTATTATTCTAATTAAAGACTATAACATAATGTATATGCACAAGGGAGCCAAATTAAGGTTACATAGGCAACCTTAATTTTGGCCTTTTCTTAATTTTGAGTGCTTGACATTGCAATCTTAAGTGTTCTTTTAACATAGGGGTTTTTTTAATGTAATTTCCTAGGTTTTATTAAAAGCAAACTGAGGAAACAGAAATTCCACCATGTGAAATCATATTGACACCCAAATGGTTCATCAACAAGGTTGGAACCTTTAGATCCACAACACGGATCTCTGCTATTTTAGCTAACAGAGTAACAGATAGCAGTAGTGGGTTATTATCCTCTATGTAGAACAGCATTAGAGGGGGGTGAGGGACACACTTTTCTCAGTGGTTTTAACGACTGATGCCAAAGGACTGGGGAGACTCAGGAATCTTGGGTTCTATTCCAGAGGTCAGATGACTATGGTGTAGTGATCATACCTGCCTCTCTTCCCCCATGACCTGAATCCTTCTGCCCCTTCCCTTCCACCTTGTCCTCTTCCTGTCTCTTCTAGCAACTTGCCCAATATCACACAGCAGGTCTCCTGCCTCCCAGTCCAGCTCCTTAGCCATTACGGAACACTGCCTCCCACTTCCTGTCTCTTCTAGTTTCTACCCCTCTGGCTTTTCATCCCAGTTCTAGTCTCCCCCTCTAGGTGGCCTGTCCATGTCCCAGTCTCCCTCCCCACCAGGCTCCTCATCTGATCTCAATCGAATCCCTCCAGGCTCCTGTCCAAGTCTCCTTGCCCAGCCAATCTCAGTTCCACCCCCACCTCCCTGGTTCATTGTCCAATCTGTCTGCCCCACTGGCTCCTAGCTTTCCCCCTCTTCACTGGCTCCTAATCCCCAGTCTTCTTACCTACCAGTTCCAGTCTTCCCTCTACCCCTCAATCCCATCCTATTCTCCCCGCAGTCCCAGTTCCCACCCTCCTCCAAGTTCCTTGTCCCATTATACTCTACAAAACCCCTTCAAATCTGCTTCTTCACCTTTGCATTTGAGTTAGGAGGCATCCCTACTCCTTGCTTCCTGGGCACCAGCAGAGAGAGCATTGAGAGTACAGAGGAGACAGTCTCCCTGCTCTCGGTTCCTGTGTCTGGTGCCACAACAGCCAGGAGTAGTAACTGCAGGGAAAGTCCTGCTTAGCCCCTACAGCTCTGGGATGGAGCATGCTCACTGCAGATGGAATCTTCAGAGAATTTATCTGCCAAATTCTATAACAAGTCTTTGCTGAGCATGTGAAAACCGAGATTTTTTGGAACCTTATAAATTGGTCAAATTTGAATAATTTTTTTCCTGGGAACAGTAAAAGGCACATCCCTGGCACAAATGCCACCCCATCTCAAGCCCATGCCAAACCATGGGGGCAACAGAGCTTCTCCCCCGTGAAATGGTTGTATAACTTCTTTTAACATGAAGGAGAAAAAAAATTATTTTTCCCTAATCTCATGCTCAGAACAAGCAACACTAACAGCTCTGCCTATAATACAGAGGGAGAGCTAAATAAACAGGACAGTATCAGTAACCATGTTGCCAGCTTTCATGATTGCAATTTTCAGTGTTTTTTCTTAAAAGTCCCAGACCCTGGAGTCCTGTGTGTGACACTGCACTCCATATTCTTCATAGTGATATTATAGCATAATTATGATGTATTTGATGCAAGACAGGTCATGTAAGGTGTCACTGGAAAAGTTATGATTTGCTGAATATAATTATCCTATTTGTATGCATGTATCATTTTGTATCTGAAATTATAAATACTAACTATGTATCTGTACTTCAAATGTAGTTGCACCTGGGTAATGCCCACTAGACAAGATGCTTTCAGTCTAGATAGCTGGTTGGGAAGGGCCTATTCAGGGCAATGAGCCATTAGGGAAAACAACAGGCCTTAGGAGAAGCTTATCTCCCAACTGCTGAGCCCTCCAGAGAGCCTGTAAGTAATGGCTGCTATGACTCTACAAGGACATGTGATCAGGCCACATGCTTCTGTACTCCAGCTTGGGATGTTAGTACAGTATTTTTCCACAAACCAATCTGGGAACCAAGTTTTGAAACAAAGGGTTCCCGCCATATGCTAAAGCTATATAAGGCAAGGAGTGACCTCATCTGTTGTTCTTCACCCCCCACATCAGAGGACTCCGGGAAACACCTGAAGAACAAAGACTGAACTGGGCGAAGTGCTGGACCCAGGCTAAAAGGATTTCTAGCCTGTGTATGAAGACCTGAGAAACCCAAGCTGTAAAGCTAATACAGCTTGTGCCTTATGTATCTACAAGTCTGCCTGTACCATCAATTAGGGTGAGAATCTGCTAATTCATATCCGATCTATCTAGTATATTAAGCTTAGTTTGTGTTTTTGTTTATTTGCTAGGTAATTTGCTTTGATCTGTTTGCTTATAATCACTTAAAATCTATCTTGTAGTTAATACATTTATTTTATGTTTTAATCTAAACCAGTGAATTTGGAATGAAGTGCATAGGAATCTTGGCTCAGAAGGGCTGTTGCATATTCCTCTCCACATTGAGGGGGAGGCAAACTGGATAATAAATTCATAGTGGCTGGGATTTGGACCAGGACAGGATGGTACAGCTCTGGGGTCCTAGGCTGGGAAGCTGGTGGTTACCTTGGCTTTAGCCTTTCTACTATTGGTTCACATGCAGTGGCTGGTCAGAGAGCCTACATGTAACTGCAGCTGGGTGTGTCCAGTGGTGAGCTGGAGCCGGTTCGCACCGGTTCATGCAAACGGGTTGTTAAATTTTGAAGCAGTTTTAGAACCGGTTGTTAACCCGCTTCCCTGCGAGGGGGCGCTGCGGCTTTGATGGGCTCCAGCCGGGAAGTGATGTAATTCCTCCTCCGGCCGCCGGGGGAGCTGTGCTCCGGGAGCCATGTGGGCTGCCGCCTGGCCCTGGGCATGGGCCCTGTTGCTGCTACTGCTCCCCCGACCCCTGGCCCTGGGGCTCTCGCTGCTGCCTGGTGGGTCGCTGGCTGCTCTGCTGGGCCTGGGCTGCGTCCTGCTGCTCGGGCTGCTCCAAGCCACTCTCCCCATGAGTACCCGCCACCCTGCCCGCAGCCAGCCCCTGTCTCCAGCCAGCCCTGCACCCCCTGCCCGCAGCCAGCCCCTGCCGCACGCCCTGCCCTAGGGTGACCAGATTACATGAACAAAATATCGAGACATATGGGGGGGCAGGTCCGGAGAGCCGCCGAAGAAAAAAAAGCCGAGCCGGAGCACTGCACCCCCTGCCCTGCCCACACCAGCCCCGCACCCTCTGCCCTGTCTCCAGCCAACCCCTGCCGCACCCCCCTGCGGCCCTGCCCGAAGCCAGCCAGCCCCACACACTCCTGTCTCCAGCCAGCCCTGCACCCCTCTGCCCTGCCTGCAGCCAGCCCCTACCTCCAGTCAGCCCCTGCCCTGCCTCCAGCCAACCCCGCATCCCCTTGCCTCCAGCCAACCCCGCACCCTCCTGTCTCCAGCCAGCCCCACACCCCCTGCCTCCAGCTAGCCTGCCCCATGCCCCTGTCTGCAGCCGGCCCCACGTCCACTGGTGCCCTGCAGTTCCCAGGGCAGTAACCCTGCACACCTGCTTCAATGAGGGGGGCAGGGACCAGCTGGGACCCACACATGTGCACACCCTAGGGGACCAGACAGCAAGTGTGAAAAATCGGGACGGGGGTGGGGGGTAATAGGAGCCTATATAAGAAAAAGACCCAAAAATCGGGACTGTCCCTATAAAATCGGAACATCTGGTCACCCTAGCACACCCCCAGGGAGTGGTGAGGACCCACACACGTGAAAGGGAGCTCATTTCTAGTTCAGGCCCATCTTTTTAAAAAGAACTTTAGGTAGGGTTAACATACATCCGTATTTTCCCGGACATGTCAGGCTCTTTGGTTCTTAAATCGCTGTCCGGAAGGAATTTTTTAATTTTAAAAATTCCTCCCAGGAAAATACGGACGTATGGTAACCCTATTGGTACAAAAAATACATACTGTGGCACATCCCTTAAATCAGAACTTTTTATAGGGAACCGGTTGTTAAGATTTTGGCAGCTCATCACTGGGTGTGTCCCTATCTGTATGTATGTTGGTTGAAGTGTAAGGCCGGGAGCATGTCTGCAGCTTGTCACAGTAGCATGGTATGAGAGGGAGCCCAGGCTGGTGGGTCAGAGGGCTCAGTGGTACCCCAGTTCCAGGTGGCATCCCGGCAAGGGGGAAACCATCACACTGTGATTCCAGGAGAATTTCAGCTTTCATTTACAACATTTCTAGCCCTCATGGTTGCAGACAACCCTAAAGACTCAAAAACCAGGAAGCAAATGAAAAGGCCCCCAACATGTTTTTAAAATGTCATGAGTTTAAAGCCAAATCTGTGATTTTGGGGTGTCTGATTATTTTTGAATACTTTGCACTAGCAATAGTGCAGTAGCCTCACCAGGCTGCCAAGCTTTAGTCAGTTTACCACGTAGCTTCCCCACTCAAAGGCAATCACAGATGGAAAAGCATAAAACTGTATGATGTAGGAGTTTGGATACTCCTTTGGTGGCTGATTTTCTCCACAATTTTGCTATTTTTAATTTTCTTATTAATTCTATTTTACTGTCCCAGCTGATCAATTGCATCCACAGTTAAAGGGGAACAATAATATTTTTTTCTGCCCCAATCCATCACAGCAGCCACCTATACCCTTTAGATCGAGTAAACTGAGCCCCCAGTGGCCAGTGTAGTGCAGCACCAGCCCTCTCTGCAGAAAGGAGTCTGCGCTGGTAAATGGTTTCTATAGCAGCAGCAAGGTTGGCAAACAGGGCTGGGCAGAGACAGCAAGAGTTTCCAACCTCCCAAGGCATTTAAGCTGTTACTCTTCTGCACTGCTCCTTCTTCTGAACGATACATGTAGGAGATGCAGCCTGGTAAGTCCTGAAGCTCAGCAATGCTGTCTGCTTGTGTGTGAATGACCAGTGTGCTGTCAGTGCTGGGGGGAACTGGGAGAGGATTGCCCTTGGGACTAGATTGTAATGAAGATCCTGCTCTAATGGAGGCAAGTTGCAACGGAGACCAGAGGGTCATTTTACTTTATTTTGAGACAAAAACGAGCTGTGGCATAGAATAAAAATGTTTCCAGCTGAATCAGACCTGAAGTCCCAGACACCTAGAATCTATGTTATTAGTAAAGAAGCAGGACAGACAGTGTGGGGGAGGGGAGGAAGGAGGAATGACAATAATTACCTATATTTATATTGCGCCTTTTATCTGGAAGGATCTCAAAGCACTTTATTGACTGATGGCCAATTCAGCAGTAATTCATCTGCACAACCCAACTGAATTCAGTGGGATATCACAGTGTGCAAGTTAGGACCAAATTCAGCCCTGAGGATCAAATCCTGAAATCCTTCCCCACACAGGGAGTTTTGACCCAGTAAGGACTGAGGACAGCTATAACTTGCCCTTAAATTAATTAACTTCAACACAGGGATCACTCAACCTAAGGCTGCCATCTGTCCTGTTATTTCCAACATTATATTGATTTCCTCAGGGAGACACCATGCGTCACCAGCAGTTATTTGTGGGACCAGCTCTGGAATCAGCTCTAAAGCCTGAAAAACATAATCATGTGGGAAAATTGGGTTGTGATGTGCTAAAACAAAATCCATGTCACCCCATTGAGTGGCAGGATTTTACTTCATTGGACAAACTTCCAAAAGTGGAAACTCAAGCACGACTACTTAACGTTTCACTTTACTATGTATGTGAATTGGAGTGTGCATTAGCAATATTTAGGCTGCTTGATTTTTAGGATAATTTCATCTCTAAATGCAAATTGGTACTCAAAGCCACCTCAAACTGTCTCTTTTTTTTTAAGAAAATATGTGAATTTCATGTAAAACATTTAGTGCTTGGTATTAATCACAATTAAAGATAATCTTATTTCTGAACATCTGTGACAGAGAGACAATAGAGTGAGTCAAAACTGTCATCAAGGTAAAAAAAGAGTTTAGAAACCTAAAGATGTATATTATTTTAATATAACACAACATAGCCCATAGTCAAATATAAGACCAAAAAACCCCACAGGGCGAGGAAAGAGAATGTTAGCCCAATTCTGCTCACTTTGTTCATGTGCATAATCTTTTCACAATATTGAAATCAGTAGGATTAGACCCATAAACAAAGTGAGTAGAATTTAACACTTCAAGATGTATCTAAACACTACGAAAGTTGAAAATGTGCATCAAACCTTTGAATTTTAAAGATCATGTCAATTAAATATCTGCATCAATTTAGTGTGTGCATAACTGAGTATACTGTGTCATTTCTAATTCCAGAAAAGTCAAAGAAATTCTCTGCTTCAAAAATGACTCACACACGCAACCTGGCACCTAGTTTCAAGTGAGTAGAACAGCAGTATAGCATCCCTTAGGGATTTTCTGTGAACTTTGTTTCAAAAAGATATTTAGGCAATATTGGGATGGACAGTACTGTATTATAATCTGACTATATATGCACATTACCTACCGCTGGAGCCCAATTGGCTCTTTACTTGTATAGATTTGTCAGACCGTTTACTTACTATAATAAAGCTACTAGCAACTCCTCCTCCAAATTAAACTACCTTTTAAAATTACTTTCCTGGCATATGTGAAGATTAGAATCCTCTTGGTGTTCCTTGTTTAATGGAAAAGTTACTATTTATATAGGCTCAAAAGTGTGCTAAGTGCCTTGTAGTGTAGACAAATGTCCTTGTCTCAAAGAGCTTACAGTCTAAGACAATGTATAGGAGGAGGAGGTGGTATACAGATTAGGAAACAAGCTACAGACTAAGAGTTTGATTTTAGCAACATGCTGAACACTCTGGCCCTGATCTAACAAGGCATTTAAGCATATGTTTAATTTTAAATATGATTAATTCCAGTTGATTCAGTAGAACTATTCACTTGCTTAAGTCCTTTGGTGGATCGGGGCCAGAGTAAGGATGTTAAGCATTCTTTCCCTCCCTCCCTCCCTATTTTTCTAAGGCCAGGTCTACACTATAAACTTACATTGGTATAACTATGTGGCTCAGGGGTGTGAAAAATCCACCCCCACCCCCACCGAGCAACGCAGTTATACCCCCCTAACCTCCAGTGTAGACAGCACTATGTTGGTGGTAGAGCTTCTCCCATGCAATAGCTACGGCCTATCACAGAGGTGGATTAACTACCCCGACAGGAAAAGCTCCTCTCATTGGCACCGTAGCATCTTCACTGAAGTGCTTCAGCGATGCAGCTGTGCCTCTGCAGTGTTTTTTGTAGACCTGCTCGGCCTAACCCTCCTTGATGGAAGAGAATAGGTGAGATAAGGCTCATGGAAGAAGTGTTTTGGGGTTTTTTAAGATGAGAGTGGGGGGTAGGACTTTTAAATATGCTGACGGGAAAGTCAATGGGAGTTCAGTGCTTAAGGGTATGTCTACACTTGCAGAGTTTTTGCACTGTAAGTTTCACCGGTGATAGGGAACCGGAGAAAGTAAAGCACTAGTTTGTGTAGTCACTTAATTCCTCAGATGTCAGTCTGTTTACATTAGCAGCACTTCCATCTCCGATGAGAGCAGCGCTCTAGGGCAACTATCCCACAGTGCAGCTCTCTCCAGTTTGATGATGGGTCTTGTGGGAAGGGAGGGGGGTGATCACGGGGCATCCTGGGTTCCTGCACAGCCTCCTCTCCCCAGACACTGATCAGCTCCAGTAGCTCAGCATTGCTCCAAGCAGGGGATCGGGAGCAGGAATTGTCACCCGGCCAGATAAGTGAGCACTTGCCAAGAAAACAGGAAGGGGAGTTTCAAAGTTCCCAGAGTTTTACAGGGGGACAGGTGGATGTCTGTTTACCTGGCAACAGAGCAGCAGAGCTGCTGGCTAGAGTGCTCCCCCTCAGCACTGTGGGATATCCTCAGGAGGCTAAAAGCTTTGTAAACAGGAAGAACGTGTCTTCACTTGCACATCACCACAAAAGCATCACCTGTAAGAGCTGTATGCCTCTCATGGAGGGGGTTTTCTTTTTGTGGTGAAACTTCTGAGTTTCACTGCAAAAAGTCATTGGCAAGTGTAGACGCTCCCACGGTTTTTGCGCAAAAAAGGGACATTTTCCGCTTTAAATGGCAAGTGTAGACATGCCCTAACTCTCTTAGGCCTTGTCTACACTGCCACTTTACAGCGCTGAAACTTTCTCGCTCAGGGGAGTGATACCCCGTCCCCGGGGGCTGCAAGTTTCAGCACTGTAAAGTGGCAGTGTCGACAGTGCACCCATGCTCCCAGCGCTGGTAGCGACTCCTCTCGTGGGGGTGGTTCTTTTACAGTGCTGGGAGAGCTCTCTCCCAGCGCTGGTGCTGCGACTACACAGCCACGTTAAAGCGCTGCCGCGGCAGCACTTTAACGTTGGTAGTGAAGACAAACCCTTAGATACTTTTGAAAAATTCCAACTTTGCTCAGAATGAGATTTCCAGCCATTTTTTCCCCTTTCCTCCCTATGACTGGAAAGGTCTTAATGGGCCATTTCACCTTGAATGGTCCCTTGAAATATGTGTTAACTCCTTATGCTAAACAATTGGTTCCACCTTGTATTTAACTGTGACGCTCTGAGGCCTGGTCTACACTGGGGGGGGGGGGGGGTAGGGGAGGAGAATCGATCTAAGTTATGCAACTTCAGCTACGTGAATAACGTAGCTGAAGTCGACATACTTCGATTGACTTACCGTGGTGTCTTCACCGTGGTGAGTCGACTGCTGCCGCTCCCCCGTCGACTCCGCCTGGGCCTCTCATGGCAGTGGAGTACAGAAGTCGACAGGAGAGTGCTCGGGGATCGATTTATCGCGTCTAGACTAGACGCGATAAATCAAACCCTGCTGGATCGATCGCTGCCCGCTGATCCGGTGGGTAGTGTAGACATACCCTGAGTACGTTTCCTAGACCTGAACAAAAGCTCTTTGTAAGCTAGAAAGCTTGTCTCTCTCACCAACAGAAGTTGGTCCAATAAAACTGATTTTCAAACTTTTTAGGCTGCATACCCCTTTCCAAATAATGTAGTCTACCACATATCCCCAGGTGAGATAGGGTCATACTATACCTATGGTTAGAGTGCCAAGTCTTACTATATAAAGTGCATTGTCCATCGTTATAGGATTTTTCTCACATACCCCCCGATGAAAGCTGTGTACCCCTAGGGATACGCGTACCCCAGTTTGAAAACCACTGAAATAAAAGATATCTCACCCACCTGGTGTCTCTAATTTCCAGCCATAGGGAAGCCAGTAGAAGAAAGCATAGGAGAGGAAGGCATATATCATGCAGCAGAGTCATTAGGAAAATGATATTGCATTGTGAGCATTGATGATGTGTGACAGACTCTGCAGGGGAACCCAGGGTTGTGAGGCATTTATGTTTTTTAAATGAATCACTTCTCCCCATAGCTTACTATCACAAAACTAGAATTTTTCTTTTTAAGGAAGCTTGACATTCACAGTTTCTGGGTAACTTGGATTATTATAGTTAACATTGCTAACACCTTTTCACTCATTAAAAGGGGGATAAAAGAGAAGAGCTTCATTTAAAGGCCTCAAATTTCACTTTTGTATCACAAGTATTTACAATACTTCAGAGCAGTAGAAATGTTTCCATGATTTAAAATCCAAGGGAAATAGTGTTTCTTTACGCTAGTCCATTCCCTGCAGTGTTTGCAGCCCAGCCCAGCCATCAGAACATTGTGATAGTGTATAAATATGAAAACTGGCTAGAAACAAGACTGAGACGGATTCGTTCCTTTTCAGTGTCCAACATAAGCATAATGCTGAATGGTTTTTAATATTCTTTCATTTTTAATAATACAGCGTAATTAACAAAATGAGCCAGGAATATTTTTAATGCTCTATTGGACTCCTTCACTCCCTCCACTGGAGAACCATGCAAGAGGGGGCCTGAGAAGCTCTGGCAGAACCTCCTGTTGAATATCTTCTCACAAGGAAGGAGTTGAGCCCCTCTGAAGTTTGGGGGAGCCATGTACACAAAGCCTTCCCACTACTCTGCAGCACTCCAGTCTCTCCCACCCCTTGCTTGCCTGGCTCTGCTAGGAACTTTTATACCCTGCCACACCTGCACTGCACTTTTATGTCCCCTTCACTCATAGGACTGGAGCCTAGGGCCCTGCTATTTAGCAAATAAAGTTTTAGGGCCAGATTATGGAGGCTTCAGGGCCATAAAGGAGCCACAACTGTCCTGGGGAGAATTTCCCTATGTCGGCAGCTATGCAGGGCTGTCATAAATGCCCCTCCTGTTGCAGTGGAGGGAGTATGCAGGGGTGTATCTGCGTAGTGCTGAATGTTACAGGGATTTCTGGGCTGCTTTGCAGCCCTGCTGTAAATAAGAGCAGCTCAGGAGCTGCTAAAACACATGCTTGTGCATATACCAGCCACCACAGCAGCCCAGAATCCAAGGGGAAGGAGGGTACAAAAGATACATGAAGTCACCTTCCCCCAGTCCCACCCCAAGGCTGTGCGTGTAGTGCTATGGTGCAGCTGTAAAGTGGTGCCTTGTTGTTCAAGCTGCAGATATGGTGGCTGGATAGACACAGGGGCCATCAATATGGTGACCAGATGTCCTGATTTTATAGGGACAGTCCCGATTTTGGGGTCGTTTTCTTCTATAGGCTCCTATTACCCCCCACCCCCTGTCCTGATTTTTCACATTTGCTGTCTGGTCACCCTAGCCATCAATAGTGTGAAATGGTACGTGGAGAAGTCCCAAGAGGTTGAGAGACAGCTGCAGAACAACCCTTGTGGGTGGGGAGGGGGGAGGGCAAGGAGATGAGACCAGACTGGAGTGATTCAGAAGAATGAGCACAGCTGAGAGAACACCCTGTCCTGGAGATCACAACTTGCAAATAGCATTGAATGCTTAGCACAGCATTCAAACTGTTAACACCGGACATGGCACATGACTGTCATGGTTTTTGAAAGGCATGAAATAAGAGACCTACAAACACCCAGCAGAGGAAGCAGCTTGACATATACCATGGATTTTATTTTCTTCAAACCAACCCCACCCCCCTCCCATCTAAGTCATTGATTGATTGAGCTCCTGCTGTCTGCAAACTGCCATCTGAGAAGTGTGGGAACTACAGGTTGCTGAAGGATGGAGATAAACTTGAATCAGACCTTATGTCTACACTGCAATTAGACACCCTTGACTGGCCCATGGCTGCTGACTCGGGGTCACAGGGCTCGAGCTCTCGGAGCTGTTTAATTGTGTTGAAGATGTCCCAGGCTCTAGTCCCTGCAAGGTGGGAGCCCAATCAGCTGGCAAAGCCCAACCATGAGTTGTTAATTACAGTGTAGACATATCCTAAGAGGAAACATCATCCTCAGCCTGAGGCAGAGGTGAATGGTCTGCATACTGGGTCCAATCAGCTCTTTAATTTGGGTAGTGGAGGAGGTGGGGGTTTTAATTTGTTTTTGTTTTTTAATCTAAGGTGGGAAAATGCTTATTTGAAAATAAATCAGTAAAGATGGATCTCAGAAGTACATGTTTGATTTATGCTAAAAATAGTGAAATGTCATCAAAAAGTTGACTAAGACTGGAAGTTGCAGTCAGTATAGAACCTGAAGCACTAATATATATTGGGGGAGGGATAGCTCAGTGGTTTGAGCATTGGCCTGTTAAACTGTGGGTTGTGAGTTCAATCCTTGAGGGGGCCACTTAGGGATCTGGGGCAAAATCAGTACTTGGTCCTGATAATGAAGGTAGGGGGCTGTACTCAATGACCTTTTGGGGTCCCTTCCAGCTCTATGAGATAGGTATAACTCCATATATTATTTATTTATTATATATGTTAAAGTCCGAACTAAAGGCAGAAAATATGGACTTTCATACAGATCCCATCACAAGTTTTTCTATCCTGACCACTGCAAACTTGTGTATTAAGGATAAGATAAAATAGACTATGGCTTTGCTAAAAGCAAAAGGTAAGATCTGTTCCATCAAGTAACTCAAGAATTATTAAAAAACTAAACTAAAACAAAACATAGGCATGTAGGAGTCTTTGACATTGATTGTATTGCCATCTGAAGGCCCATTACTTGGTAATAGGAACCAGTTGAATAAAAGCAGATTAGACACCTCACCTTCCTCCTCTTTTTTTGTAACAGATTTATGTGCCAGCTTCCCTAAATGAGACAGTTACTTTCATAGGGGCTAAGGTTGATTTTCAAAGGAGCAATAACAAACAGATGCCACTGTGGGTATAACCTCTAGAGCAGTGATGGGCAACCTGCGGCCTGCCAGCAGTGGCTGCTTCCCGCAGTTCCCATTGGCCAGAAATGGCAAACCGCAGCCACTGGGAGCTGCGGGGGTCCATGCCTGTGGATGGTCAACGTAAACAAACCGTCTTGCAGCCTGCCAGTGGATTACCCTGACCGGCCACATGTGGGCCACAGGTTGCCCACCACTACTCTAGAGTATATTGGAATATGCTTTGTAAAAAAAAACCTCACCTTTGCTTTTCTCTCTCTCTCTCTCTGCAGACAAATGGACACGCTGAGTTCAATTGAGGCAGAGTACATAAAGAATCTACAGAAAGAAGTCTACCTACTAGAACTTGAGACATCATTTCTATATCCTTTAACAAACCCAAAACTTTATTATTTAAAAAGCTATTTATTTTCTCTGACAGAATACCATATTGCACCTGATAAAGAATTACAGAATGTTACAGCATTCATTTGGGGAACTGTACTTAATTCTCCTGCTAGAAAAAACCCCATAGTTGAATCATTTCATTTACTGTAGGACACGAAGATGATTCCTTTTGTGTGGTGCTCTATGGATGATTCTTCCTTGTTTGGAATGTGTACGCGAGTCCCCTTGTTTGGGAGGATACATTTGCTCCCTGCAGGTCTTATGGGTATGCTCTCATCTTAGTTTGAGAATAGACTGAATTCTATAGGGAAAGGACTTTCTCACCCCTGGGGATGGAGTATAGCAGAGACTGTGACAGCCTCTGTGTTAGATTGAACTTTTGTCTTGGATACAAAGTTCAGTTACCTGTTTGGAGACTATGGCTTGGTCTACAATACAAAGTTAGGTAGAGGCAAGGCAGCTTACATCGACCTAGCTGTGCATGTCTCTACATGTAAATTGGTCTCCCATCACTCTAAGCTCCCCGTTAAGCCGACATAGTAACACTGCCACCCCAAGTGGCGTGGAGCCATAGTTGATGTATTTAGGTGAATACAGTGCCTGTGTAGCCACTGCATTACTTATGTCAACCCTAACTGTCCTCCAGCAGCTGTCCCACAATACCTGTGTTCTGGTCACCCTAGTGAACTCCACTGCCCAGGGGTCACAGAGACCGGAAGCCCCCCCTCCGCTTTAAAGCCCTGCAAACTTTTTAAATTCCTTTTCCTGGTTGCCTGGCATGGTGAGCACATCTAGCAGCTCTCCATTGTTGAGTACAACTGGCCAGCTGATCATGTCAGCAACACACTCCAGACGCACTCCTGCATGAAGTAGACAGGAGATATTGGATCTCCTGCGCCTGTAGTGAGAAAACTGTGCAGGAATAGCTATGAACCAGCTATAGAAATGTCGACAAGACATCTGTGAGCAGATTGCTCAGGGGATGCAGGAGGAGAAGTATGACAGGGACCAGCAGCAGTGCCACATGAAAGCCGAGGACCTGCGTCAGGCATACTCGAAGGCCAGGGAGACCAACAATCGATCCACTGCTAAGCCACAGATGTGCCACTTTTACAAAGAGCTGCATGTCAGGGAGTCTGCAATCCTCTGCCAAAAGTTTCTAGGGAGGGCTGCCTTATTTCTTCCTCCACAGTAGGACACTTTCCCACACCACTCAGCAGTTACTTCAGCAGGCACCATTGCAGTACACAAATGATCAGCATATGGGCATGGGCGGCGGGTGAACCCCCGCTTTGGGGAGGTTCTGCCCAAGGCCCGGCCCCCCCCCCCCCCCAAAAAGTACAGCCCCGCGGGCCCCCCCCCCCCCCGCGGAGCCCCGGCCCCCCGGGCCCCGCTGTGGGGGGAGCAACCCCCCCCCCCCCCCCAAGATGCCAGGCCAGCCCCAGTGCCGCCAGAGTCGGGCCAGCCCCAGCGCCGGGGCGAGCTGGCAGCCTCCCTGAGCGCCAGCTCCTCCCACCGCCGAGCCGCCAGCCCCAGCACCCAGCTGAGCCTCCTCAGTCAGCCAGCTGCTGGCTCTCTGCATCGCTCCTCACTCCCCTGTCCCAAGGAAGAGGGACGTGGCAAGCAGTGGGGACCTTTGTAGGGGGTGGAGTGGAGGAGGCGGTGGGGAAGGGGCGGGGCCACCTCGGCCTAGTTATCCGGTGGCAGGTCAGCGGCAGCACCCTGGCCTATTATACCCGCTGCCCATGCATGTGGGTCGGGGCAGCTCGGGACTCCAACAGCAGCTGTGCTCTGTCTGCCTCTGTTACCCTCAGGAGTGAGATGTCAGCTAAAATCCCCACTTCCTGAGGAAAAGGGTGCCAGAATTCAGTCCCATTGCCCTATACTATTAGAATCCTGCAACTGAGAAATTCCCTCTTCATTTCCCCAAGCCCTGGAAGGCCACACTCACCATGGCAGGTGCTGTGGCACCAAAGCACAAGCAATCCCAAGCAGAAGTAAGAATGTAGTGCTGTTGAGCTGGTTGGTGTACAGCTTCATGAGTCAGGGGAGCAAGGGGTAGGCTGGGTCCCCCAGGATTACTATTAGCATTTCCCATGGGGGAAAGTAATACTAAACACGTACCTGTACAAGGACCTGGCTCTGAGCCCCCAGAAGGGGCTGGGCCTTGGGCGGAAGGGGCAGGGCTGGAAGTCAGCCACCCCCAGCCAGCCCCTCCGCGCTGCCTGGCCTGTGCCACCTGGGGCTCCAACCGTGATTTGAAGGGCCCGGGTCCCCGGCCACTGGCTATTGTGGCAGCGGCAGCCAGGAGCCCTGGGCCCTTTTAAATCGCCGGTCCCAGGGCAGCTGCCCCTTCCCCTACCCCCACTCCCCATCGGCAGCCCAGGAGGGGGGGAAAAGGGGCAATGACATTAAAACGCTGCCACAGTGCTTTAAGTCGTTGCCCCTTTTGCACCCCCCTTCCCCATCAGCGGCCCTGCTGGTAGGGTCCCTACTGGCAGGGCCGCTGACAGGAGGGGCAAAAGGGGCAGCGACGTTAAAGCGTTGCTGTGGCAGCGCTTTAATGTTGGCTGCGTATGGGCCAGTACCAACTTCTTAGCCGTACGCTGTACCAACCTACTTTCACTCCTGGCATTTCCACATCCCCAATGGTAATCTGCCAATTGGGAAAGAAAGTCCTTGCCTGTACCCATCATGCATTGCCAAAACTTCCCAAAAGACAGTGCACTGGGGACAGTTGCGAGTTGCACAGTGGGATGCCTACACATGGTGCACCACACTCTGCATCAATCCAAGTACTCCTGGTGACTACACACACCATCAACACAAGGAGCCAAGTATACATGGGCAGTAGCAACACGCTAACTGCGGTGGCTGCATGCCGACGTCACTTGAGTTGACATAAGTTTGTAGTGTAGACAGCCTATGAAATGAACGACCGCATCACTTCTCCCTACTCCCGAACAGGATTCTGAAATCAAATCAACCAGGGATCTAAGAAAACTTTATCTATTCATCTTACACAACATGAGGGGCTGGTCTACACTGAAAAGTTACAACGGCATAAAAATCCACACCCTTTAGTTTAGAGACAGAGCTAAGCCAACATAACACTGATTTAGACAGTGCTAGGTTAACAGAACAATTCTTCTGTTGATCTACCTACCACCACTTCAGGGTGGTGAATTACCTAGTGATGAGTGAACCCATCAATGTAGGTAGTGTCTGCAATGAAGCACTACATCAGTGCAGTTGTAGCCTTTTAAGTGTAGACATAGCCAAGGTTTGATTGGGCAAAATTACACAGACCCACAAACGAAGAATAATTAAGCTGGTTTAAATCAAGAGCATGGACCTGATCTTGCATTCCATGCTCACCCAACTGATTTCTATGGGTATTTTAGATGCATGAAGGTTACAAGGGTCAGTCCTACCTAAGAATCTAGACTAAGGAATCAGGTTTTTACATATGATAACTAAAGAGAAGTTATCAAAAACTGGCTGAAAAATAAAATTATTTCTTGGGGTTTGTGTTTTGGCTGAACATTTAGACTTGCAGAAGAAATAGCAATCAGCTTAGACACAAGGTCCTTATTGTAAGAAGGGTAATAGTGTTACTGTACACTTGTTAAGGTCCTTGTTTTTAAAGTAAAAATGCACTCTTGGCTGGAATTTATTGTAATTGGAGTCTTGCAGGAAAAAATTTCTGGAGGCTCATTTGCTCCCTTCTGCTGCATATTGAGAGGGGAGGAAAAAAAAAAAAAAATCAGAGAGAGCATGTAGAAAATGGGTAAGAGCACTATACAGAGCGCAAAAGCCTGAAGTGTTTGCCCCCACCACAGAGGCTGACTTTTACCTTTCTCTGGGGGTGCTCCACCCTCGCTCCGCCCCTAAGGCCCCACACTCGCTCTGCCTCTTCCTGTCCCCGCTCCACCTCCTCCCCCAAGGCTTTACCCCCACCCTGCCTCTTCTCACCCCCCACACCGCTCCCACCCCGAGCACCCTGCCTTCGCTCCACCTCTTCCCATCCCCGCTCCTCCCTCTCCCTCCCAGTGCTTCCTGCCCACCGCTGAACAGCTGATCTGTGGTGGACAGGAGGCACTAGGAGGGAGGGGGGGGGGAAGAGCTAATTGGCGGAGCCCACCGAACAGCTGTTTGGCAGGTGGCTGCTGAGCACTCACTATTTTTTTCTGGGGGTGCTCCAGACCTGGATCACCCACGAAGTTGGCGCCTATGGTCCTCACTACCACACAGATACTTTCAACCTCTCCGGGCCGGCTCCAGCTTTTTTGCCACCCCAAGTGGCGAAGCGGGGAAAAAAAAGAGACAAAGCCACGATCGGCGGCAGCTCAGCCGTGCCGCTTCATTCTTCGGCGGCGGGTCCTTCCCTCTGAGAAGGGCTGAGGGACCCGCCGCCGAATTGCCGCCAAAGACCTGGACGTGCCGCCCCTTTCCATTGGCCGCCCCAAGCACCTGCTTCCTTCGCTGGTGCCTGGAGCCGGCCCTGCAACCTCTGTTCCACCACAACACAAGAGCTCAGCTGCACCTGACTGCTCACCAGAGGGAGGAGAAGTCAGGAAACAGCTGTTCTACTTGGCACATTTCCCTTGAAAACTAGCATGTTAGTTGCTCTGGGCATCAGAAACTTCCCTTTTTTTGGCTTTGCTACACCCTCAAGGGGATCTGCATGCCCAGGAGGCCAGCCAGTGGGAGGAGGGGAGATGTGGGGGTGGGGATGGGTGCAGATTGCTGCAGGGTTTTCCCCTGCTAATGCAATGATCCCCAACCACACCCGCTCCCCGATCTGCAGAGTCAATGTGGCAGAACAAAAGCCACGCAGCTGTTTTAGCAGGTCCTCCTTCCTGCACCAATTTTACCTGCACAAGGGACGCCATACACATTCTGAATAAAGTCAGTGTAGCCAGTATTTGTTAAAGTTAGAGGGGGGGACTATACAGCAGGAAGTGCTGATGCACCTACAAGGCTCTTTTTAAAACACACTATTTAAGATCACATGAAGGGGGAAAATACACCCCTATATGCCAAAGGACTAATGCACCTCCTGAATGCCACTTAAGGTCTCAAAACACAGCCTCTGAAGGACTCAGGAGGTGCATAGATCTTGTGCTGGTCCTTCTCCATAGGGATGAATTTCCTCCTTGCAAAATAAAGTGTATGTCTGAAACGGTTTAAAACAGGCCACTGCACTCTGTGCTCCGTTGTGGAGCTTTAGTTCCTAACAATGACTTAAGGGAAACTAGGAATCTCAAACGGGGGGTGTGTGGCAGATCAGGGAAGGCAAAATATTTTAAAATGTATTTTCCCTCCCTTTACTTTTCAGCCTGGACATTTTCCGCAAGTGTGAAAGACACCGAGCTGCAAAGGGTCTGTCCAGGCCTCCCACACTCATTTCCCTTTGTGGGACATGGAGGAAACAGGCGGTGCCTCTGTACTCCTTACGTGCGTGCCACAAAAGCAGGCACCAGTGCTGAACAGGTAGTACAGAGTGAACCATTACGGATAGGCATGCCACTAACAGCTGAAACTGGAGTAATTCCACAGTGTAGCCAAGACCTCCAACATTAGTTCCACTTTGATCCAGCCCCTCCAAGAAAAATAAGAGGACCCAAGTTTAGTTCTGGAAGTAAGAACTCCTCAGCTGGAACAGATTTATTTGACAATGTTGCCATCTCTCACAATACTTGATGCTTTACTGGAAGCTTCCGTTCCAGGGGAGAAGTGATTACATCAGAATCTCAGCTATCATAAACAAAGGCAACTTTCTAGCCTCATGGTTGTGGAGACGAGATTGAAAATCTGACCTGAGTGCACCATAAAGGCTCAAAACCCAGAAGTCAAATAATCTCTTCCCCCCCACCACCCATTTTAAAAAAAAATCTCACGATGAAGCCATTCTCAGGATTTTTAAACACTTGGGTTTGGCTGTAGTGGTGACTTCTTAGCACAGATCATTTAGCAGAGGTCAAATAGTTTTCTAGTCCTTGATAGAACACTTGCTTGGATTCTAAATTCAGATTTGCTATCCACACTATTTAGACGTTCTGTTCTATCTTTGTCAAGATTGCTCAGCCATCAAATAAACCTACTTTGTTGTCTCACGCAGCAGCTCCTATCTTAAATTCCAGCAACTTTTAAAAAATCTTTGCCGCAACTGCACATTTAAAAGAACAAACCCATCCTGTTGTGAACAAACCAGTGCGTGCACAGACAGTCTGCATCTCCCACTGAATGGGCAGTGCAGTGGGGGATTTGCTTTTTAAGTTTAGCACTTCACCAAAAATCAGTTTTTAAAAATTGATTATTGTAATCCTTGAAGTAAAACATTTGGGATAACTATGAAGGTGGATGAATTATGAATAATAACATCCTGTCATTGTCCCCTTAAACACACTCAATTTCTGAGGCCAACTCTACACTACAGATCTACAATCAGTATAATGAAGTCAGTCTGGGGTGTGAAAAATCTACACCCCTGGGTGACATAGTTGTATCAGCCTAAATCCCATGTAGACAGCACAATGTCGATGGGAGACCTTCTCCCGATCAACATAGCTACCGCCTCTCGGGGAGGTGGATTAACTATGCGGATGGAAGCATTGTCACTTAAGCACTACAGCTGCGCCGATGTAGCATTTTAAGTGTAGACCTGCCTTCAGTGTCATTTCAGATACAGCCCCATAGCAGAGTCATTTTTAGGCCCCGATCCTGCCAAACCTTAAGTAAAGCTGTGTGTGTACTTAATCAATTGACTTAAAGGTATGTACAGTTATGTATGTCCTTAATGGTTAATAGAAGCAGGTCAGTAAATTAGATATCTGTTTAATACTTTCCTCAGTTGTGTGATGATATTGTCTGGCCTAACTTACCATCGTGAATTTATTTGAAAAGGTTCATATAATGCTAAAGTAAGAAATACATAAGGTAATACTGTGCAATTTCATGACTAGCTTTGCCAAAGTCTGCTTTCAAAGTTGCTTAAGATGGTGAAAAAAACCTTAGGATCAGAGAATTTACTAGTGTTAGTAACTCCCAGTTTTATCACAAGTCTGTTGCAATATTTGGTTTTCTTTTTTATATTTTTCGTTAAAGCCCCAGTTCCTGGAATCATTATCTGAGAGTCTCAGATGGCTTTTGTTTGTTTGCTTGTTTGTTTTAAAGTAAGTTTCTAGCGCTCATGGTTGTGGAGGAAAGCTAGAAATATGTCTCCTAAAGGCTCAGTAAAAAGTTTGGCTGGAAAAAAAAAAAAAAAAAAAAAAAAAAAAAAATTAAAAAAAAAATTAAAAAAACATGGGAAGCAAAAAAAAAAAAATAAAAAAAAAATCACAAGATTTAAAAAAAAATATTCTCAATTCTGGGGAGCCTGACTCATTTTGAATGCTTCGGGTTGGCAATACTGTAGATGGCACAGGAGTGGACCCAAACAAACACTAAAATGGCAGAAGATGTTACACACAAAAAAAGGAAAAGAAGTTTGCAAGTACAGCTTTAAAACACAATCTGCAGTTTTTATATTTTTATGTTCAAGAATTTGTCAGAGTAGCTAATGCAAATCTCGGATGTATAAAATGTTCGGATAAACATATTCTCAAACAGGAGTTCCAGTAACCATGCAAAATAATGCTTTCAAGTCACTATAATCCGGCACTAGTCAAACAAGCAATCACCTGCGACCAAGATCACTATGACTACTAATTTATATGAACAACCTGTCTCTGCATTAGCTTGTCCTCCATGACTCCCTCCCTCCACCCCCATTTGTTTATTCACTTGTTGCAGTATTGCCAACCCCAAACAGTTTAAAAAAAAAAAAAGTCATTTTTTTTAGGCCATAGGATTGGGTTCTTTTTATTTGCCTTCTGCTCTGAGCCTTCAGGGTGATCCCGGGTCATATTTTCAAGCTTTGTCTGCAATTGTGAGCTAGATTTTTTTTTTTAAATGAAAAGGTGAGAGTCTCATGAAATGTAGCAGCTGCAGCTTTAAGAAAAAAAACACACCAGCTATAATGGAGACCTGCAATAAAACTCCTGGGAGTTGGCCACACTTTTGTTGCATATTATCTAAAATCTAGCTTGTGAGCTCCCGGGGGCAGGCACTATCTGTGTGTGTGTTTGTGTAGTGCTAGGCCAGTGGCTGGCACACTAGAATTACAATACATATTCTGAATGTAGTAATTTTAGCAACAAATGAGAAGGTCACTACTAATATGCTCCCAGTTACCAAATGAATGTTGGAAATATAAAAACTGTACTACTGTCTGGTTTTCTGCCCATCTGAGCAAATTGTTTCTTAACCGTTCATTGTAAACAAGAGAGCAGGCTAAAAAGGCTACCAGTATTCAACCAAAAATCAGCACTCAAGCGGAAAAAGTGTTGCAGAAGATGAAGGTAGTTTTCTAATGTTGTCTAGATTTCTTTAACTCCCACTCAGAGTAAATCCCTTTTTTAAATACAACCCGAATGCAGCACGCTAATCTGCTTCTTCATTCCTGCTGGCCTCTTCCTCTCTCAAGCTCTCCCCCCCACCCTTTCCTTTTAAATGTACATTCCCTAGCTAGCTCCCCCCCCACCCACCCACACACCAGTTTGACCAGGCAGTAGAGTCACCTCAAGTCACACATCTTACGTCTCTCCAGATTAACAGGCCTTACTCTGGAACGGTTAGTAGTTATTGCTCCTACAGTTCTGGTTACAAAGGTTCTAGTCTATGAAGAATTTGAAAATAAAGATACTGACCAGTGTGCACACGCTGAATATCCTCTCCCTTAGACCAAACACTAGGAAAATTCACTCCCTCCTCACCTCTGAAGTGCAAAGGGGAAAAATTTAGGGACTGTCCATAAATTATGTACGACATTTTTTGGTGATTTTTCAAGACCAATCCACCCCTTGGAATACTTTGTAACACTGAAACAAACAGGCAGAATTAAGGGCTCACCTTCCTCCTAACACGTTACGTAATTCATGGACGGCCCCTTATAGAAACTCACTCCATTCAGGAATCTTGTTACAGCATGGTTCCATTTTACAGTGCAAATGGCTCCCTAACTATGTTTTGACAATGGCTCTGACTTGTGCAATGCTTTGGCATGATTCAGGAATGGAACAGAGAGGTCTTGTTTATATTACAAAATGGAAGCGTGTTACCACCAGTCAGGGGACAATCTTGTATATTGGCTCTGCTTCGGAAGTCTGTAGTATTCAAGATGCAGTATAGGACATCCACAGAGAACAGAAAAGGGGGTGGAATCAGGAGCCAGGTAATGAGGAGTATGGCCTGCATGTGTTACTCATGCAAGAGCTGTATCAACTACAGCTAAAAACCTAGCATCACCTAGCACCTAAACAGCTGTAACTTGGGTACATCTGTCCCCATACCTTCATCTGTGGCATTTAAATAGGGGCAGACATTTCCTGAGCACCTAAGGAGTGGCTTTTGTCCTTGTCTTTATATGCAGACATATAAAGGACCAGTACAGGATTCAGGAACTTGCTGAAAAATACCTATGCCCAGATTAGGGTTACCATATGTCCGGGTTTCCCCGGACATGTCCGGCTTTTGGGTCTTTAAATAGCCGTCCGGGGGGAATTTGTAAAAAGCTAAAAATGTCCGGGATTTCCCCCCGGATGGCTATTTAAAGACCCAAAAGCGAGGACAGGGCAGCCGCGCTGGGGGAACCGCGGCAAGCCGGCGCCGCCGGCGCCACTCACCTTTCCTCCCTGGGCCCTGGGGCAGCGCGCAGCTGAGAGCTCCCGGCGTGGCGGCGCCAGCCCACGGGGCCCCCCGCCTGGCCGGCAGGAGCCTGCAGAGCGCAGCCCTCCCCCAGTCCCGGCACACAGAGAGGCAGGGAGGTCTCACTCCCCTGCGTGCTGCAGCGGGGCGGGGCTTGTAGACTCGGGCAGAGAGA
>NW_020664409.1:64386245-64446997 GCF_002925995.2 Terrapene triunguis | reverse complement strand
TCCCTTCCAGTCCTACATTGCTGTGATTCACACTGAATTGCCTTGTGCCACTGTCTAGTAGTAGTGGCACACAGTTCTCTGACATGCAGGTTTATAAAATTGTAGTTAATATACAGTTTAGAGTATAGCAATTTTAAAGCTCTGCATGTTCAGACCAACTGAGCTGAAAATTGTGATCTTGTATTCAAAACTATTAAGATGTGGGCTGAAATAAAATCAGCATGAATTGCTCAACAATATCAATGGAATCAGCATTGCGCTGCTATATATTGTAAAACATTACAGTGAAATCTTGCAAGTATTACATAGCACGCCGCCTTGCCCAAGTGGTAACTAAGCATAACATCTTCCTGTTTCAACATTCTTAACTTGTATCCCTCCTAGAAGTTGTTTTTTTTCCAAACACTGAATGCTGCTAAGTTATGAGTTTTAACAGGTTTTTTTTCTTTTAAACCACAGCACTGAATGTTATTCTAAAATTGTTTTCCAAATATTCTTAAACTCCCAGTTTATCCCCCGCTGATGTTCATTGTGAAAAGTATTGCAGGTCTAATAATATTTGGCACTTTTGTAATTCACTGTCCAACATGTGTTTTGTGCCCTCCTGTGGTGGATTTTTAGAGGATAACTGTATAGCTACCAGCTAAGGGAGTTATAGCTTGAACTCAAGTAGTAGAAGCTCATGCTTTTAAGTCTGGATGGCTCGGGTTCAATCTTTGGTGACTAGTTATGATGGAGGTTGCTACACTTATAATCCCTTTAATCAGAGGTTCTGAATATGCTTTGTTGTAGGCAGAACTAGCCTATAGTTAAGCAACCGAAAATTTAGAATGGGAAGTGTTGAAATGTTGGGAAGCCTTATAATTTTGCCAATCTGGAACGAACATCCCATCTGAGGGATGGGGGCGGGGAGAGAGGAGAGTGAGACAGGACCAGGAAACTGGGACAAGGAATCCAGAGCGGTAGTGGGGGGCAGTTGAAATCAGATGAGGAGCTGGGGCGGGTTAGACAGCAATAGGATAGACATAGACTGGAGGGGACGGGGAAGAAGGGTCTTTGACTACTAGAGACCACTCCGTTCTCTGAACATTTGATTCGCGGGAAGCAGGGGAGGGGGAAGAGTAGGGGGAGGAGCGTTCAGGGGAGGGGGCGGAGTCGGGGCAGGGACTTTGGGGAAGGGGCGGAGTTGGGGCGGGGAAGGGGCGGAGCCGGGGCGGGGAAGGGGCGGAGCCGGGGCCCCTTGGAGTGTTCTCTTTTTCCAGGACTGCAATATGGTAACCCTAGCCCAGATCCTCTGTTACTGTGGTACCTGAGCTAGGATTGCCAGGCGTCTGGTTTTCGACCAGAACACCTGGGGGGGGTGGGGCACTAAAGCAAGGTTCCCTGCTTCCGCGTGGCTCCCAGAAGCAGCCGCCAGGTCCCTGCGGCCCCTAGGTGCATGGTGATTTGAAGACCTCTAACTTGGCTAAGTAATTTTTAACTTCTTTCCCTATTTTAGCATCTGATCCTACCTCATTTTCACTGGCATTCACTCTGTTAGACGTCTAATCACTACTAACCTTTTTGGTGAAAACTGAAACCAAAAAAAGTCATTTCCACATTTTCTGTTAGTGTTTTTCTCCTCTCATTGAATAATGGGCCTATCCTGTCCTTCGTCTTCCTCTTGCTTCTAATGTATTTGTAGAATGCGTGAATGAATATCCTGAAAGTGAAAAAAGGAAAACCATTAATTTGAGCCAGGCATAGTCAAGGTAGGCACTGTGCAAACTTCCCCATGCAGGACTACCACATCATCTCTGCTCCTTATTTGCCAGTGCTAGAACACTTTACCTTCACAGAGAGCTAGCAGACACTAGTTAATCTTCACAACAACAAACCTGTGAGGTAGATGATTGTAAGTATTACTAGCCCCACTTTACAGAAGGCAAGAGATTAAGTGACTTTCTGAAGGCCACCCAGTGAGCCCATGCCAGAGACACAGTTAGAACTCAGGAGCGCCTGACTTCTAGCCTTGTCTTACTTGCAACAATCCCGATATTCCAGACCTGCATCTTGCGCCATCATTTCTGCCAGTTGTGCCGAACTGTGTGGTGAACATGAATTTATGATATAAATGAGGACCTAGCAGGAGACTATTACTGTTTCACTTGTAACCCACCCGAGGATTTGCATCACCTCAGGCACCACCACACTGCATCATTTAACCTCTTTACATGAGACGTTTTTATTACAATACTTGGTCCATGTACAGAGCCTTCCATTGCAGGGTCTCAAAGCACTTTACAAACATCAATTAAGCCTCAATACACCTGTCAAAGTATGTATTATGCCTATTCTACATTTGAGAAAACTGCAGTAGAGAGAGCAAAGGTGCAGATTGGCCAAATGTATGGATTCCCTACTGTGGGCACTTGGGCCTGGATCCACCAAGGTACTTAGGCACCTAAGGCCTAGTTTTGGCTCTGCTGCCATCCACAAAACTCCCACCAAACTCTGTAGGTGCCTCAACTCACTCAGTGCCTAAGTTTTCAGTCTAAGGGCATGTCTACACTACAAAATTAAGTTGACCTAACTTACATCAGCATACAGTCGCCACAGTAATTACATTGCTTGTGTGTGTCTACACTTTGCTCTTTGTCAGTGGTGCATGTCCTCACCAGGAGCGCTTGTACCGATTGTACTGTCAGCGTGGGACTTTGTGGGATGGCTTCTGAAAGCCAGTAACAATCGATGTAAGCAACAGTTTGTCTACACCAGGGGTCGGCAATCTTTCAGAAGTGGTGTGCCAAGTCTTCATTTATTCACTCTAATTTAAGGTTTCGTGTGCCAGTAATACATTTTAACATTTTTAGAAGGTCTCTTTCTATAAGTCTATGATATATAACTAAACTATTGTTGTATGTAAAGTAAATAAGGTTTTAAAATGTTTAAGAAGCTTCATTTAAAATTAAATTAAAATGCAGAGCGCCCCAGACCGGTGGCCAGGACCTGGGCAGTGTGAGTGCCACTGAAAAATCAGCTCGCGTGCCGCCTTTGGCACGCATGCCATAGGTTGCCTACCCCTGGTCTACACTGACACTACGTTGACCTAACTAACATTGACTCTATGCCGCACATGGAGGTGGAGTTATTAAGTCAGTGGAGTGGGACAGTTATGCTGGCGGGAGCAAAATTTTAGCGTAGACTCTTACATAGTTAGGTCTACGTAAGCTGCCTTGCATTGACCTAACGCTGTAGTGTAGACCAGGCCTAACAGTTCCCTTGGTTGCTGCCTCCTTCTAAGTACCTATCTCCTCAGTTAAGCCCCAGAGCTTTTCACACACTGGGGAAGACAGGCTTCAGCCACCTAACTTGTGTGCAGGGCCCAATCCAGTAGGAATGTTCAGAGGCTGTTTACTATACCAGGTCTCATTCAAAATGGCCACCTGAGGAAGAGATAGGGGCACTGCCTACCTTGTCACTTGCAGCCTAGTGGTTAGAACACTTGAACAAGGTCTCCCACATTCCAGGCAATTCCCACCTCTTTCCTAGAGGGAGAAGAGGGAGACCCCCATTAAAATCCTTTCTTCCCCCTATGGCAGAGAGTGGGGAATCAATCCTGGGTCTCCCACATCCCAGGTGAGTACGCTAATCACTGGGCTAAGAGTGATAAAATGGGTGGCAGTAGGTACTGCCACCACCACTGCTGTTTTCTGTGGTGTGAGGCAGATGCTGAACTAATTCCCACAAGAAACTGCTTAGGTGTCTAAGGCACCTAACTCCAGGCAGTGGGTTTCCATTCATGGGTCACTAGCAGAGATAGGCGCCTCCCTGCAGCCTGGACTTAGGGTCACCTGGGGAGGGCAGGGAAGAGGGCATGCAAAAAAGCAGTTTTCCCTAAGCCCCACGTTTGAGAGGGGCCCCAAACTGAGTAGCATTGCAACCTGATGTACAGGGTTGTAGTGCCACTCAAGTTTGGCCCAGCCACTCCCCCCCAACCCCGTCATGATGAAGGGGTGGCTGGGCCAAACCTGAGGGGCCTATAACACCTGGAGCAGGAGCTGAGCCCAGCCCTGCAGGACAGGAGCTGCCTCTGCAGGGCAGGCTTGCTCTCAAACCCTTCCACCCCACTCCAGGGCCTCCCCTCAGTGTTTTTGCACGCTTGGGTTTTTGGGGTTTTTTTGGGGGGGGGGGGGGAGAGGGTTGGAGACCCTACAAAACTCTGTGTGGCCCTGGACTTGGGCCACTGTCAGAGAGGGGGCAAGCTTAGCACATATCCCTTTGGCCAGCATCTCCCTTCAATACCAGATTTACAATGGCACCTCTTCCCTCCGAGACCCTGCCCGTTGCTTGGCCCCTGCTTGCTCTTCACCCCCTCCCTCCTGTGAGAGTAGCAGGCTGTGCCTGGGGGGGTGGGGAGGGGCTCAGAAAGAGGCCGAGCAGGGGCCTGGCCTCAGGGAAAGGGCCTTGGGGCAAAGCACAGATGGAACAGGCGGGGCAGGGTCATAGTCCAGGCACTGGGGCCCACAAAAGATGAATCCAGCCCTGTCCTCCTCTGTCTAGCTTGAGCAGTTTATCGCCCAGTGTGCTAGCTGTCGTTGATCTCATTCAAAGGTCCCTTTCTCTCCCTGTTCACTGCATGGGGAGCCTAGGTGCCTAACCAGGCTTTGTGGATTACAGTATACTCCTGTGATTTGCTAGCCATCTAAAAGTTAGGCTCCACCACACTCAGCCTTGCAATGCCGAAGTCCTTGTGTGGAGCTGAGCCTTAAGGGACAGAGACCCACACTCTTGTTATCTCTTCATTTTGTTAAAATGATACATCATGAGTTCTATTATTAAAAAGTACAGTGCTTCAAAAATCCTTTAAATCTCCTATTTTGAAATGCATCTGTTTCATTTCATGAACATTGACATTTTTTTTTTGAGGTTGGGGCAGGACATTCAGCAGGAAATACCAGCTGACACAAGTACTCTAAAAACATCGCTGCAGTAGTTTTAACTTACCCTACTTAATTTAACTACAACAAAAACTGGAACTGAAACTTGAACTGTCATTATCATGAGCTCTTAGAGCATGGTAGCACTGACATCAGTCCTTTTCCCTAAGAAAAGTACACTTTAATCCATGCATAAAGTTAAGCATGTGAAGCAAATCAATAGGACTGCATCTGCATAAGTGGAGGCCTTAGTCTGAATTTAGTCACATTGTTGACCTTTGTCTTTATTGATAAACATGTTTCTTTATAACCTGAACAGGAAAAGGGAGATAGTGATATTTAAGTTTATACTGCATTTTGTAGTACCACTTAGAAATTGCTGAGTACCCCAATTAGCTTAATGAAACTGATTTTCTCCAATAACGAATACAGTATTAATATTAAGAGAAAAAGCCACTGTTTTTCCCTTGCAAGAGCTTGGCAGCTCATAAATAAAGCATGAGAAAAACAAAGGTAGTAAAACTGTGCCAGTCCCCAACGTACCTTAAGGTTCATTTACTTGTCAGAAGGATTTTCTCGGTGAAGGAATCTGCTTGCTCATGTGAAACAAGAAGTGAAGCAATTTACATGTGCATCATTCATTCTTTCCCATGTAATTTTTCCATTGGGCTATAATTTACTATGTCACAAGGTTTGAGAAGGTCAACAGCCGCATACTGAGTAGGTTCTGATTACATCAGTAACTGTGAACAAGTCTAACAATTCTTGGTTCTTCACTACTAGAGAGTAAAAAGACATGGTAGATAATTAAACTCTTAGAATCAAAGATTTGTCACTTAACATAGAGGGGAAGGCCTGGGTGCTGTATGATTATAAGACCAGGTCTACACTACAGTCTTATATCAGTATAACTACGTCGTTCAGGAGTGTGAAAAACCCACACCCTGGAGCAACCGATTATACCAACCTAATCCCCGGTGTAGACAACACTATACTGAGGGGAGGGCTTTTCCTGTCTACATAGCTACTGCCTCTTGAGGAGGTGGATTTCTACTCTGACAGAAGCAGCTCTCCCAGTGGCAGAGTAGCGTCTTCACTGAAGCACTACAGTGGCACAGCTGCACCGGTGCAACTGCGCTGCTGCAGCTTTTTAAGCGTAGACCTGCCCTAAGCAACTTGCTACTGCTGTGTGAAGAACCGTTCAACTTGAAGATAACATTAAAGGAACGTTTCATGCTTCCAGCTACGTATACAAAATATCATTCAGGTATTTCTGCTTAACCAGCTGTGATACCTTTCTGGTTCCATCCAGAAGAGAAAAAATATTACAAATGCCACATGGATTTTTCCCATTTAGTTTGTTGGCTATTAGTGAGAAATACAATTTTCAATAGAGGCTAATGTTTGCAGAAGCCTGCCACCACCATCCCTCTCCCCCCACCCCTTCTTCTATATTCCACTTACAATTTGATCCTACAAGGTGCTGGCAACCTATGAGGACTCCAACTCCCACTGAAGCTAATGAGAGAGAGAAGGATCAGGATTCAGGGCATCGGGCCCTTAAACAAGAGAGTGCAAAAAGATTTTAGTAGTTTAGTATGAGTATTTATAGACGGCTTGTTTTGACCCCCATTTCCTTACAGTGACAAGTGGGAATTTATCTAGGAAACCAAGTTCTGGCCTCCGTTACCCCCATGCAATTCCATTGCTTTTCAAGTGCAACTGAGGACAGAACTAAAATGCTTAGGTTAAAGTCTGTGTTGTATGCCCTGCTGTTCCACACAGTTCAAGCTGTAAACCATTTAAAATATGCACTGGCTCATCAATAGCTTCTCCTTTTGGCTTGTCATTAGGCATTCATCTGTCAAGTACAATATCTGTTTACCACCAAATCCAAAAGGAAGACAAATTACACTTACAGATTTACTGTATGAAAACCAAGGAGCAATAACCATTGTCTTCCCTTTTCCCGACCAATAGCAAAGCGGTATTATCTGACAATGCAAGATCAAGTTCCTGGAGAAATTTGAACAAAGCATCCCAGTGACCATCAGTTTCAATCTCCACTCCAGCAAAGAGAGCCAAGCAGACAGCCCCTAATGCCCCTGAATTGTCCCAGTGAAGTCACTGGGACTCCGGGTAGGCATAAGTGTCTGGCTACATAGGTCCTTTGTGGGACTGAGGCCCTAATGACTGCAGCTTCAGTTTGCAGAGATTGTGCACTATGAAAGGCACCAGATATTCTTCAAATTTTAACAATATAATGGACTGGTGCAATGAAATCATCATCACTGGAGGATCTCACTGTTACGGTCTATCCCAGCTTCTGGAAGAAACTTAGGGAAGGACTTCCTTATGTGCACGGGTGGATTTTTCTTTATGAAGCATTTTACAGGCAGAAGTGACATCAGTGTTTGACAAGAGATTAGTAGTTATGGACTCATACAGCTACATATATAGCGTATGTATTTCTATAGTTTCCTGAAAGAAAGCTGGCATTTGTACAGACTTGTTTTCATTACAAAACAGGAAGACTGATTGGTATTGTGGCCAGCTGCTGACTGTGTGTGGTTAAGTGATTTAAGTGTCTTGTTAGGTTCAGTTTTGTTGAGTTTGTGGGCAATTAAATGGGACCCTGTTTTTATACTATACAGTATAAACCCAACAGCAGTGAATACACAAGCTTCCCTCAAACATAACAGGTACCATGATGGACGTGCACAGAATAAGAACTTAATTATAAGGGAAGTACCCACATAAGTCTGAAGGAATTCTACTTGAAGGCAAGCATTAAGTGAACATTTCCTGGGAAGCAAAAGTATTGCCAAACCTGTAGTGGCCCTGCCAGCTCACAGGTGGCTGGTACACTTTGTATTTGGGAATCCCACTACGGAGTTGTTTGTGGGCGTGGGAGTAAAGAATGGATCCAATGAGAGTGGAGTCTTTAATTGTAATTATTTATTTAACACTAACTATTTCCCCCAGCCTATGGTCTTTTTCCTTGCTCTGTTTCTCAGGTTTTTAACCCTTGCCTATTTTTCCTAGTGTAAATATGGAACCCTTTCAGCACCCTTAAGATTAGTACATTTATGTTATCTTCAAACATGAGCACATAATTCTTATTCTTAGTTATTCCTATTTATAGGAATTACAGTCAGAAATAAATACTGCTCAGCTGGAACTTGGAAAGAAAGAGAACAGCACCAAGTTTTTCGATGCAGAAAATCAAGCCATGCATAAACGTCTGCAAACTCTATCAGGTAGTAAAGGATGATTCCCATGTGTGGTACTTATCCAATAGCTCATTCTAGAGAAAAATACATACCTATCCTGAATAAATTATGTATATGAATGAGTGTTAAATAAAATAAAATAGTAAAATAGGATGAAGTGGAAATACCAAGAGGTTATTTTAGAATATTTGAAAATAGTCTGTCATAGAAAAAGCTTACAGAGAAACCAAAATTGTGCTAGATGCTGCACAGAAGGAAAAAGGCAAGGCATCTAATCAAACACAACAGCTAGTGAGCGTAACAAACAATATTGCCCTGGCAATATCAAGAGAACTATCTGTTGCTGATAACAGGTGCAGTTGAACTGGTGTGGAACGTTGTAACCACAGATACAGACAATTAACCCATGATTAGCACCATTTTCAGAGACCATAGTTAAAAGCAGCAGCTATTTCCATTTCATCATGCTGATTACTTTTATTTAGTAACTGGAGGTCTTAAACTACAGTTAAGCTGTGTTGAGCACCAGCTGAGATCGATCCTTTGCTGACAATGGGTACATGTTTTTAGTGCTGACAAGCCCTTTGGGGAAAAGGGTGAAGGATAAGGAACAGAATTTCATGTTTACTTGGTTTTGGCACATGCATATCTTGCTGGTTCCATATAAATTCTTTGCCAGTCTGATTAAGTTAGTGCTCTTCTTTTAGGTAATATGGAAGAGGTTTTTTAGGAGGGATTTGAATAAGAAGAGTGGTAGTTTGAGAGTTCATTCCATGCATAAGAGAAATAATTCATTACAATTGATTACAGTCTTAAAAAAAAAGTAATGGTGTTGGTAGTTAAATTATTATTTAACAGTGGTTCTCAAACTTTTGTACACATAGCAAGTCTCTAAGTGCAACCCCCCTTATAAATTAAAAACACTTTTTAATATATTTAACACCATTATAAATGCTGGAGGCAAGGCAGGGTTTAGGGTGGGGGCTGACAGATCACGACCCCCCATGTAATAACCTCATGACCCCCCTAAGGGGTACTGACCCACAGTTTGAGAACCCCTGGTCTATAGTATATCAAAGTAAAACAGGCCGATTCTAGATCAAAAGGTTAGGGAATCTTCTGGTTTTTAACCTCTAGTCACTTGAGCATCCTACTAAGCAGTTTCAGAACTCAGTGTGAAGACTGAAAGGATACTGATTTTAGTTTATGGAACTACCATCTGAAAGACTGGTGATTTCACACAGATGCAAATACTAGAGAAAAGCTGTTATTAATGGAGGATGTTACAAAGCTGAAGAAACTTGCTGAGATGGTCATTCAGGACATTTCACACAAAGAAGCAGAGCTACTAGAAGTCCAGCAAGAGCTACAGAGGGCCATGAATTCCATGAAAGAAAAAGAGCATAATCACCATCATTTGGAAAACCAAGTAAGTAATCCTAGCTAAATACCCCTTTTCATGATTAAATTTATACATCAGACTCTGAGATGTTTAGACCTTAGAAATGGGGAATATCTGTTAAATCATACAATCCACTCCTGCAGGATGGTTCCCCCCTCCCACCCCTCCATCTGGCCTAGTTTGAAAGTACTTGTAGGAGGGCAAGCTTTCACCATTCCCTTTAGAAGACATCCACACAGTATAAATAGATCTAATTTCTCACTATGGGAATATTTCCCCCAAATATCAGTCTTAGTTGACACCTAAAAGTGTCCAGGAACACCCAAAACTTTGACAATCAGGAGTTGAGATTATCATGAGCATCATCTCAGCAGGACTTCAAAGCCTGCTGGACAGTTCTCCAGATAATAGACAGACAATCAGAACTTCAATATCTAAGTCTCTGTACACTAAATCCTGCTGAGCTGGTCAACAGTTTTGCATAATCAAGGATATGCAGACTGGGTCTGTCAGCTCCCTCGATTATCCACCTAGTCTTTATGGCCAGGATTCAGCAAAGCCCTTAAACCACATACTTAATTTTAAGCAGGCATATAAGGGATTTGAATCAGTGTCCATATGCTGAAGTCAAACTTCACAGGACAGGTCTGCTTTTGGTTAATCAGGAGTCAGGTCAGAGAGACTGGATTTTATTCAAGAGTTCTAAAAATTAGGGTGAAGAATCTGGAATGAAATAAGGTCTCCTTTATCTAGCAGTTATTTAGGAATCTTTGGATGCAAAGAGCAACCTATGAGAGCAGTGACTGTGTACTAGTACACAAACAAAGAAAAAGAAAAACAAAAGAAAGGAAAGTTTGGCCACAGAGACATGATAGCTAAAGAGTCACATTAGAAATGGATTAGTCACTTAAATAATCAAGGTAATCTAGACTAAATTAGGGGTAATTCATATGGGAGTTTTAAATGGTCATTGTTAGGTTTAAGTGTTAAATCACATTAATACAAGTGAGACAGCTCACAGCTTTTATGCTGCCTATTTGCAGACTGCTGCAGTGGTTCATGTTGTGGAAGATTTGTAAAAAAAAGTTTTTTTTAAATGTTTAGATTTTGAAGCATACTTCTGCATCAGATTCCACAGCTGTAGAAAATGAGTCGCTACCTATACTCCCACACTATACAAATCTGCCAATATAAAAGTCAAAACATGGACTAACAATCCAGAATATTTATTGACAATTCCCTGAAAGACATCTCTCTCAACCCTTTGAAATTGGTTCAGTTTATTTAAAAAACAGTAATACTATTCATCCTTCAAGTGAAGTCATGGGAAACGAATAGCCACGTACACTACACCAACACTCAAATTCACAGATTTTCAAGTCAGAGTCTAGTCTGACTCTTGCATAATACAGGCCATAGAATTTCACCAAGGGTTTTCTATATAACTTCTGGTTCAGCTAGCCCAGGGGTAGGTAACCTGTGGCACGCGTGCCGAAGGCGGCATGCGAGCTGATTTTCAGTGGCACTCACACTGTCCGGATCCTGGCCACCGGTCCAGGGGGCTCTGCATTTTAATTTAATTTTAAATGAAACTTCTTACACATTTTAAAAACCTTATTTACTTTACATACAACAGTAGTTTAGTTATATATCATAGACATAGAAAGAGACCTTCTAAAAACGTTAAAATGTATTACTGGCACGCGAAACCTTAAATTAGAGCGAATAAATGAAGACTTGCCAAATCACTTCTGAAAGGTTGCCAACCCCTGAGCTAGCCCATACCTTTTAGAAAGATATCCAACCTTGATTTCTGTCTTCATGTGATGAGGAAACCACCACATCCCTCGGTAAGTTGTTCCAATGGCTAATTACCCTCACTGTAAAAGATTGTGCCTTGTTTCTAGTCTGAATTTGAGCTTCAGCTTCCAGCCATTGGATCTTGTTGTGTCTTTGTCTGCCAAATTAAACAGGCCCCTACTCTCTTCCTGCTGAATTGCAGGTCTGTCACTGACAGTCCAGAACACAAAATCCAATGATTTGCTGTCACTTAGCTAGATTTCAGTGAATTGCTAAATGGGGAAAGTGGTCTGTTAGCTGCTGCCAACCACCAACCCTGAGGGATAGAGATGCCTGGGGGGAACAGGGGAAGAACAGGAAAAAACAATTAACAAAAGCCTTTGCAAAAGGATTATTCCAATTCTTATTGAAAAGATTTTTTGAACATTTTTGAATTGCAAACATTTGTATCCTGCCACACTTTTTTCAAACATTGCTTATCAGTGAATTGAAAGCACTTTAGAACACCTCATTTGTGGCTGTCCCATGCAAGCTGGCTGTTGGCTTCACTTTGCCACAATTCACTTATGGATTGCTACCTGCAGTTTGGAATATCGCAATAATGCATTTCATTTCATAGGACATGACATAAAATGCTGTTGCTAAGGAATTACGTGAGTATATGTGCCATTACATTGTTAGGTAATATTTTTGGGAAAAATCCATTGTGGCACAATTCCCCATATTACTTGGTTTTCTGCTGCAAAAGTGTTTCATGTAGTTAGATAAGAGCTGAGAGAAATGATAGAATAGGTAAAAAATTCAAAAAGAAAGTTCAGCAAGTTCAGATCAGCATCAATTTAAACTCAGGATAATATTTAATCTATATTCAAGTGTGGGAGGAAACTAAACTACTATTTCTGGCTTCTCACTAGCAGAGACAACACACCCCACACATACAGATGGCTCTAGTTTTTGCTTGAATACTATTCTTATACAGGGGAAGCGTGTGTCTGGGAACATACAATCCTTTCTCGGCCACAATCCCAGCAACCAGATACAAACAGGAAAGGAAAGATTAAAAATGAGATTTCACCAAATTCAGTTTTGTTGTAAATACCTGCAGCCTTACTGAAGTCCATAGATATCTACCTATATAAAGCTTATGCCAGAGAGTTAAAATTGATCCTGTCTGTCTAGAGAGCACGGCAATCTGTCAGTGCTTCTTCTCAATTTCACCCTTAGGAGATTCAAAGAAGTTGGTGGTTGTAAAACAGCACTCAATTTAAATATACATTTGAGAAAACACTGGATAATATGTTGCTTCTGAACACCAGGTGCAATACAGACACGCTCCTTTAGGTAAACAGATTTATCAAAATTGTTGAATGAGCTTGCACCTGCAGAGGAGGCATAGCTGAGGCTATTTCATATACCATCTTGATGCAGGATGTTATCCATTTGGAGATTGTCTGTGTAGAGATCGCTTGACCCTTCATATGGTCCACATATGACACAAAGCACAAAACGGTTTAGTCCTATCCAGATAAAAGGCTACCCATTGCCTGACATTTAAGGTATGGAGATGCTGCTTCTCTGGAGATTAATGTAGCTTAGGAAAAAACAGGTAAATATATCGCCTGGTTCAAATGAAACAGATAATGGGATTTGGGTACCCAACTCCCTTAGGCCTCTGAAAATCTCCACTGGAGGCTTCTGTAGAACAGGAGGAAGAGGAAAAATGGGAAACCTCAACTGTTCTCTATCCCAATACTAAGATAAGGAGGCGATATCATGGTTCTCCAAGATGCTCAGACTTTACAACTACAACAGCGAGCTCACTGTTAGCACACAGCAGTGGAGAATAAACATTTACACTAGCATCAAAACCAGTCCCTACTAGGTCGAGCCCTTTCTGACCAGAGGCCCCACTTCTGTTGGGCATTCGGCACCCTATCTAGAACACTTCTCGTGTAGGGAATACTGCTTTTGCACTTAGTGTGAGTTCCATAAGGGAATCTCAAAGTACTTTGATGAATACGAGTCTCACAATACCCTGTGAAGTAGAATAGTTATTATCCCCATTGGAGAAATGAAAATTGTCTAGCAAACCCTAGAGCAGTGATTCTCAGCCTTTACCATACCATGACCCCCATGTTAGTATAGAAAAGTGTTTTGTGACCCTCTTGCATCTAACGATTAAAAGAAAAGGATGGCTCACCATAAGACATGTCCATGATCTGCAGAACCTGTGCCTACAGAATGCTCACAGCTGGAGCTAACAGAACTATTCAGAGAGCCCCTTTTGCTTCCCAGAAATAGTGCCTGTGCTGCCAACGTTACATTAAAAAACAAAAACAAATTGGAAAAGGCAGTTTTACATGCTCACTGTATCTTTAATCTCTACATTGTTGTGTTCAGCTACACCAGCAGATTCAACACCACCAGGATACGGAAGCAAAGCTTATGGAAAATAGATCAGAATGTGTAAGAGTGCAGGCGTTGCTCCACCAGCTGGAGGAGAAATACCTTACTAGCTCCCAGTCCATGCAGCAGCATATTGCTAAAGAACTTCGGTAGGGACATCTGCAATTCTACATCAGCGCTCGTGATTTACTTATTTCAGTAGCTAATTGTTTAGAGATGCTGAGCATCTGCAATTTCTAGTGGCAACAGGACCCTTGGTGCCAGTAAAACTGACCTAATGGCACATGTGGCAAGCATGTTATATTTGGGGAGATTTTTTAATAAAAAGTGAATTTGGCATTCAAGAAAATGTTATAATACTGTCAATAAAAACCTGTTTATCCAGGCATAGCATCAGCCAGAACAATTTAAGCTTCCCCACACTGAGTTCATAGGAGTGTGAGGAAAGTTCATTGTCTTGCCTATTCTTTACATTGAGACTCTCATGGAGTTGGAAATTATGGTGGTGGTTTGGGCAATATGGACACACAAGGTATATCTCTGAGGCATGAGATGGAGACTATCCATGTGTCTGCCTGGCCTACTCTCAGAAGAGCTAGGCTTTTACCACGTAGAGAGTAACTGCCTGATTTATGGGGCTGATGTTATGACCGTCTCTATAGTGGCCAGTTCCAGAGAATACAGGCCCCATTTGTTGTCCTCAACCCTGGGATGACTGAGGTTTGTCTACAGGGGGGAGATAGGAAGCTCACTCCTCTCTAATTGTGTCCTCATGTGTTGGAATTGTTTGGAGTGAATCAGATTAAGAATCTTGGAATCACTTGTTCTTATTCTGTTGTACGACTCCAAGATGCTTTGGCTAGAGGGATTCATGAGGGTGCTGCACTGGTATTTATTTCAGATGGTAAATTATCTTATTTTATGGCCAGAGACATTCTATCATGGTAATTCTTGACCACCACCAGACTGGTTCAAATTTAGAAAGTAAAAGGTTTTTTGTTTTAACCTAATTTTGTAATCAAGCTCAGAATTGGACCCAGTATGTCTGAGAACAGCAGCACAAGAGGCAGGACAGCTCAGGAATCAGTATAAATGGATTAGCGAAACAAGCTGGTCTTTTTACAAACATTACCAAAGCATCAAACCAACCCACGAGGCACAAGTTAGTCTTACAAAAATTGTAGTCCTACACACACAGAAGAAAAGTTTATGAACTGCAAACTGCCTATCCTTTCCCACAGAAAATGGGATCACTGTAATTTAGATCAAACTTTAAAGTCAGTAAAAATACTACAGTAAGATTGCTTCTTATAAAATGTCATCAGCAATATTGGATTTGGGGCTAAAGTTGGAACTATTTTTATTTAGGGAGGAAGCTGAAAAACTAAGACAGCAGCTCAAAGAAAAAGAACTTTCTGCTGATGAGGATAAATATTTACGCAACAAAATGGCAGAAGATTGTGGATATCTGACAAAAGAAAATGGCTTCTTACAGTCTCAGGTTCTGGAAGCCACCAGGCAGCTAGATAGAGTAAGTTGGGGCTTTTTCTTTTTCTTTTTCTTTTTTTAATGGTTTGTTTTAAATAAGGCCATGGGGGGCATGGATCAGCATTCATGGCATTCATGTTGCATTCCCTGTCAGTACCCGGGCCAAACCGGGGAAGCTAAAGATCCAACCAGTGCACCAAATTCATGATGCATCCTCGTCACATGCCACCTGAGGCACATTACACATACACTAGAAGAAGGCGGCCATTCAACAGCAAGTAGAAGAAAATGATTAACCTTACAGTGGGTAAGAACGGTGTTTAAAAAAGTCTGTTTTTTTAAAATTTCTTTGTACATCTTGTGGCTTTTAAGTCAGCTGGACCCAATAAGTCTACAACTCCTTCCTGGAGTTGCTACACTTCGGGTGTACTTTCCCACTACAACTACACATTGTGCTACGCTGTACTATGCTCACTAGTACTAAAGTTGTGCATAGCGGCCTCATTTGGGACTGGGGTGTTGGGATTCCCTGCAAGACCTCCCAAAAACTCAGTTCGACTCCAGCTTTCTTTACTTAGGTATCTTTAGGTGGCATACAGCAAAACTACACAGAATTGATCAGACTGAACTGTAGGGGGTGGATATAGTGTGTACCACACATCCAAAGTTACTCAGAAAACCTCTTCCTTTCTATACATTTACACATTACATTGCATCACACATTTTGGGATTGGCTTGGTTACTTTGTAGGAACCAATCCCCGTACAGCAGTGGTTCTCAACCTGCAGCCCAATCAGCACAGAGCTGCGGCCCATGTGAAATCCTCAGGGCCACACAGGTAGTATTGGATGCGGCCCACATAATACACTGGGGACTACATATGCGGCCCACAATGGTAAATAAGTCATAGAATATCAGGGTTGGAAGGTACCTCAGGAGGTCATCTAGCCCAACTCCCTGCTCAAAGCAGGACCAATCTAAAGACAGATTTTTGCCCCAGATCCCTAAATGGCTCCCTCAAGGATTGAACTCACAACCCTGGGTTTAAGCAGGCCAATACTGAAGGGAAAGTTACTCACCTCGTGCAGTAACTGAGGTTCTACGAGATGTGTCCCCCTGTGGGTGCTCCACTCCAGGTGATGGTGCATCCCTGCGCCTTCGCTCAGGGAGTTTTGCAGCCGTTGGCGCTTGAAGTATAGCACGTGCGACCTGGAGCCCTCAGTTCCTTCTCAACCATCCCCAGCCTGAGACAGAGCTCAGCAGTCCCGCTGAAAACCTTGTGTGTGTTAGATAAGTCTTACATAGTTAGAAAGTTTAGTGTTCTTAGATAATTTAGGCTTCAGTTTAGCTTTCCCCTTTAACAATTCCCCCCCCCCCCCCCCTTAGCAAGTTTATTTTGGAATGCCTGGTTTTAAAAGATGTTCGACCTGCAGAGAGGCGATCCCGGTCTCTGATGGACACACTCAGTGTGTACGGGAGAATCTCATATTCCCCCAAAATGTGCCCATTGCTCTAAATTAAAAGCTAGGGCATGAAGAAATAGGGACTGGAGGCTGAAACTTATATTAATGGAAAAATCGTTGAGACCAGCCTCTGACCCAGGAGCAGAAAGACCTTCCCAACAAAGATTCCCAGTCCCTTCATCACCAAGGTCCTCAAAATCTAAGAAACCGGTAAAAAAAACCCAGCCAGCTTCATCACCTCAATGAGAGCAGACCAAAAAAACCAAAAAAAACCCGAACGGTCACCTGCTAGATTGCTCTCAGCAGCGCCAACCACACAGACACTGAGCACTTACTATTTACCGGAGATGCCTGGAGCATCGTATTTTTTTTGGTAAATGGTAAATAGGTTGAGAACCACTGCAGTACAGCATGCTCTAGCCATGCACTCTTCATGTATAACCTGATCTTCACATTTGGGTTTAATCTCATCCATTGTCCCAAGCACCAGGGTGGTTCCTCCTTATCTTAACTAGCACAGACATCCTGACTCCAGCACACGCCTTGTTAAGCCCCTATTTACTACGTAACCTTCCATTCACCTTCCCAATCATGCCCACTAAGAAATGAGGCCAGTTACTTATGTCAAGCCAGGCCTACATTTCCACTCCTATTTTCTTGGTTTTTATGTTAGTATTTGTTTCATTCATATCTTATTCCAGTCTTTCTGTGCTCTTTTTCAAGTTTACCAACCAGCAACACATCTGCAAGACCACAGTAGTTGTGATCATTTGTCCCACCACACAATACTGGTCATCACCAGCATAGGCAGTTTTTACTTTACCAACATCCTTGTGTGTCTACCATACTGTGCAGTTTGGAGGCTGTTTCCTCCGAAGTGAACCCACGTGGCGGCAATTCTGTCTGTAAGATGTTGCACCTGCACATATAAAAGTGTCCCCCATGTGCAAATAGGGGTACAAGTCTGGGGCTATTCTTCTACACCATAGGAGTTGTAGTGCTTTCCAATACTTTCACTGGAAACGCTCTGACCAAGGTTCCATCCACCCCCAAACTTCACGGTATTGGACCCTCGTTAGTTTTCTTAACCTGTACCAATTAGTATTGCCTCCCTTGTACCAAATTTTTAACTTTTCTGTGGTGATATAGAACAAAGAAGCTTGTCTCTTGTCACTTAAGGTCTTTACTACTTTACATAGCGTACATTTCCCCATATACTGCATGTCATTGGTTTTGATTTTTACCTTTCATAAGTTAATTTCCTATCTTGTATATTAAAAAACATTTTAACTATTTAATATGTATGATGTTGTAAAACTTATCAATAAATTCTTTGCTTTGTTGATTTTCAAAATACAATACTTTAGATGCTAATTCTAGCTGAAACACTTGCTCATGTAATGGCTATAGTACTTCTGCTGCTGGCTTCTGTTGAAATGTTTGGTTCCCACAGCATCTCTGCCAGCTTGGTTTCAGAGCGACATACCAGTCCCAAACAGACCAGCTCCCATGTCAAGCTTCCTCTAGTTTCATTGTTGCCCCACCTTGGCAGGCTTATGCATTTGAAAAGTTTACTTTTTTGTCCATAAAGTCCTTTCAGTAGTTTTTAAATAATTTTGACCAAACCGCAGTGACTGCAGATTGGTGAAATTCAGTAACACTTGGTACATTAATAAACTGATCATTGAACAATATTTCTTTAATAGATTTTATGCTAAGCTGTTAGCTGAATGTGTTTCAAATCTAGGGCATTTCAATCTTTTATATAATTGATTAGTTTTAATACAATTCTTCTTCCATTTACAACACATCACATAGGTTTTTACTTCCTAACAACATTTACATTACACAGCAGTTAAACAGAACTTTTGCATAACAGTGCTAATGGTTAAGCTTCATTTCTTATATGCACTGATCTTGGTGCTGGGTTGGATTCTGCTTCTAAAGCACACAGCCATCTGAAAAAGAAAAAACACAACCTTTTGTGGCTCCTCTTTGGAGCCTCCATAGGATTTTAATTAAATAGAATTTTTTTACATTTGTTTTACCCCTTTTATGATATACACTACATGTTCCAAGGGAATGCACCTTCCTTCCAGAGTGCAACCCTTTGCCTTTATTTGCCATGAAATCATAGAATCTTAGGACTGGAAGGGACCTCGAGAGGTCATCTAGTCCAGTTGCCCGCACTCATGGTAGGACTAAGTATTAACTAGACCATGATGGAGATTCCACAACCTCCTTAGGCGATTTATTCCAGTGATTAACCACCCTGAGAGTTAGGAAGTTTTTCCTAATGTCCAACCTAAACCTCCCTTGCGGCAATGTAAGCCCATTGCTTCTTGTCCTGTCCTCAGAGATTAAGAAGAATTCTTCTCCCTCCTCCTTGTAACAACCTTTTATGTACTTGAAATCTTATGGCCCATCCCCCCCCCCCCAATCTTCTTTTCCAGACTAAACAAACCCAATTTTTTCAATCTTCTCTCATAGGTCATGTTTTCTAGACCTTTAATAATTTCTGTTGCTCTTCTCTGGACTGTCATGTTAGCCATATTAATTTTCACATGAAGTATAACTCTTTTGGGGCTTAAAGAGTTTCCATGTATCCCTATCAAAGTAATTGTCTAATTACTCAGAGCCACCTTAAGGCTCAGTGTCCCTAACATTGCTACTCTTATGACCACCACCTCATCTTGCTGTTACTCCAGAGGCACACACTAATTTTTCATTCTTGTCCTGCAGCTCTTTCAGCTGCTATTTCATTACTACAAAGGGATCCAGAGTCTGGTTCTTGTCATCCCTGCCATAGCCACAACCACGTCCTCTAGTGACTAGTCCTTATTTAAAAAGATGTTGAATTTCATAAAAACATTGAGGTAACAAAGCCAGATAACATGAGCTACTTGTGTTTGGCTTGAGGGCGAAAAGAATGAATTTAGCAAAGACTGCCAGGAAACATTGGCAGCTGCTCAAAGGGTCAGTTTTGCAACTCTGAACACAAGATTCAAATGGATTTTTAGTGGAATCTTTTAAAATGCCAATTATTTTTCAACACACAAAATGGGGGTTTACAAGCCAAGAGTGTGTGTTTAAAACCTTGCATAATTACACAAATGTATTTAATTTCTTATAAATATTTCTCAACACTCCTTGAGTTGCTCTAGTTTTGTTTTGTTTGTTTGTTTTTTTACTACAAATGTACCCAGATTACATTCCCCACTTGTACATTTGGAGGCAGCCAAGTTCAAATGGGAACTCATTTCTTTTTAATCATTTTGACTACAATTGTCCATAGTCCAATGATTCAAATCAGGATTGTCTCTCTGCCTACAGCAGTAATTTACAACTGATTATTTACTAGGGTGACCAGATGTCCTGATTTTATAGGGACAGTCCCAATTTTGGGGTCTTTTTCTTATATAGGCTCCTATTACCCCCCACCCCCGTCCCGATTTTTCACACTTGCTGTCTGGTCACCCTATTATTTAGGGACTTTCCTTTGTGAAAAGGGCCCATTTTCCTTCAGAATGGCTGTAAAGGATTCTGGGGACAAAAGCATATTGATGGTAATTGTTACCACCTTAGCTCCTGTTGCACAATATGTTTGACTACCTGGGTTCCACCAAGCAAGACTGCACTGAGCTGTACTGCCATAACCAGGTTTTATTATCAAACAAGCATTTTTTCCTTCTTATTTAATATTACATCCAATATTTTTATTATACCAACCTGCTTAATCCCTTCAGAACTCTAATGTTTTTAACATATGCATAAGTGCATCATTTAACTCCTAACTCTTTCCTTAATTCACTTATCTCCCAGAGTGACACATTTCTCAGCAGATTTATCTCCAAAGCTCTGATCTTATCGTTGTGCTTTTTGCACTCATTCTTTAGCTACAATTACTGTTCTCTCCATGGGTCTTATTTTTTGTCTAATACTATTTACTGGAGTTCCTTTTCCATCTGGTTCTAGTCTCCCCCTATCACTTCCCTATGGAGTCCATAGAAAGATCCTTTAGATCTAACCCATTCCTCCAGTGCCCTGGAAACCTCCTCAAATTTAAACCCTTCCAACACCATTGCTAAACTGGGGGGCTGCAATCCTAGATAATAAACCTACGCATATAATCAGCTATACATTACCTGCTCCAGATGAATGAATCTGAGTCACGGTACCACTAAGTTGAGATTCCCTCTGAGACCTCTTTCCACTTGGCTTCCCAAAAAACTCAGTTCAACTCCAGATTTCCTCACTCAGCTATCTTAATTTGGCATATAGCAAAGCTATGCTGAGTTGATCAGACTCAAGCGTACAGGGTAGATATAGGGTGTACCACACATCCAAACTTACACAGAAAACCTCTTCTTTTATATACATTTACACATTGCATTGCATTGATTGTAAATTGCATCACACATTTTGGGATTGGTTTGGTTACTTTGTGACATCCCTGTACAGCATGCTCCCTTCATATATAACCTGATCTTTACATTGCAGGTTTCTCTTGTCCATTGTTCTAAGCACTGGGTGTTCCTACTTATCTTAGCTACCACAGCATCCTGACTCCAGCATACTGCTTGTTAAATTGCTATTTACAACTCAGTCTTCCATGCACCTTCCCCATCATGCCCACTAAGAAATGAGGCCAGTTACTTATGTTCAGGTAGGCCTACATTTGGCCCCTTTCAAGATTCAGCTCTGCTTCAAAGCAAAGTGTCCTCAACATTAACAAATTCTAAGAAGATGTTACTCTTACCATCTTGACTGTAAAAAGGCCAAACTCCTCAGAAGTGTCCTCCATTTGTATACATGCAAAATGTTTTCAAGCATTATCATCTGCAAGCACATCTGTAAAAATGGGTTTGTGAGAGTAAGTTCTAACTTCTGCACAAGTCATCCAAGGTATAAAAGACTTGTGCATGATTTGCTACAGGAGAGGCAGCTGAGAGAGGAGGAAAGCACCTGCCGTACAAGGAAGATTTCTGAGCTAGCCTGTGAAAAGGAGAAAGAACGACAACTTGAGATGGAGCTCACTTACGTGAAGAGACTATTGCAGGATGAAAGACAGAAGGCTCTTACTGCACAAGAGCAGGTATTACATATTTGTTTTGAGTTTTTCAAATTAATTGCGCTAAATATGATACTCATCCAGTGGCATCTGAACACCTTTAAAGAGCTGAAGTTCAAGTAAAAGATTAATTTCTTCCCTTGTTAGATTTCTGATTAATATTTTCAACAAAAATTCTGAGCTCAAAAAGGAGCTTAAAAAAAAGTCAAAACCTAACCTATGTAATTGGTAACAGGCTGCCAGTTTAGGGTTACATTGCATTAAAATAGCTCTTGTATAATCTTAGAATGGGTGGTGGAGTTGTATCGAGCTCCCAAGCACAAAAGTTCAAATTCCAACAAGGCTCACTCAATCCCTTAGCCTTCCAAAGTAGATAATCTACATGCACATTCTGTAAATACTTTGGGATCCTTTGGTATGAAAGGAAGTTGTACAAATTAAAGAAATACAAAATTTCATTTGCAATTATAGCATATGAAATTAGTGCAACTGTACTACAAAAATATATGAATGTATGGAATACGAAAAATACTATAGTCCCACTGTTTGAGAAAGCTGTTCCAAAACAGAATTCAAACCAAAAATTCCATCAAGGTAGGTATTTTTTGGTTTGCCATTCTGAGCTCTGTGAATTAATTTGGCACTCAAAAGTATTCACTGAATAATTTGCAAAACAACCTGCAACTTGTTCCCTGAAAGTTTAGTCCAAAAACTGTCTCCAGCTATTCACTAGTATTTTCTATGAGTGATTGTAACAGTCTTGATACAAATGAGAAACCAAGACAAATATTTTCATGAATATCAGCAGTGTCCTCAAGTTAAGAGTAAATCAAATAAGAGCAATATATGCTCAAAAATATTTACAAGTCTGTCTTCAGTTATTTGACTAACTCTAGATTAGTCTAATCATATTTGCATACTCATTAGTATAAGTTTTGCCACTATCAGCTCAGTTTGAATATTATGGAGCTGATTTTCATAACTGCACCTGCACAAATGTGTATGCAGTTGTCTTCAGTTACTGCAACTGGATACAAATCAGAACTCACTGTGCACTCAAACATCTTTATTTGCACATGTAATCATACTAATGTATGAATTAGACATCTATGTACAATTCTGAGACTGTCATTTTGAAAATCATTTGAATTGCAGGTAAAGTCAAAGGTTTAAGTTCTCCCACACATGGAAAAAAAGACATTCACAAACAGCACAGAAACACTAATACATCATACAAAACTGTCTGAATTTTTGTGGGGAAGTTATTAAATAAGGATTGCACTATGTCTAGCTTCTGACAATTCTGTTGTCTATCCAGCACCTTTAAATAGCTTATTTTATAAATCTAAATTTAAAAAAACCCTAGGTAATGCAAAGGTGACTGGACAGTACAAGATAGCACTCTGATCTCCCTAAAAAAGGAAGCTTATTTGTTGAGCATAGACCAGTGGTTCTCAACCAGGGGTCAGGAGGTCCCTGGGGGGGGCCGTGAGCAGGTTTCAGGGGGGCCACCAAGCAGGGCTGGTGTTAGACTTGCTGGGGCCCAGGGCAGAAAGCTGAAGTCCCACCACATGGGGTGGAAGCCCAGGGCCCTGGGCCCTTCCACCTGAGACTGAAGCCAAAGCCTGAGAAACAGCTTCCTGAGGGCCCCTGTGGCATGGGGCCCCAGGCAATTGCCTGGCTTGCTACCCCCTAATGTCGGCCCTGGCTTTTATATGCAGAAAACTAGTTGTCGTGGCACAGGTGGGCTGTGGAGTTTTTAATAGCATGTGGGGGGGGGGGGGGGGGGGGTCAGAAAGAAAAAGGTCGAAATCCCCTGGCAAAGACAATGTTCTTAGGCCTGTAAAAAACAAATGAACGTTGCCTCACTGCATTTACACTTTAAGACAGGCAAAAATTCCCTGGGAGACCTCAAGAAGATTCTTTCAGGGAAATTTTTTGGTATATGGCAATAATGGGTTTTTTTCACTGGCTGTTGACTTTCTACCATATAAGTTTTAAATTCTTGCATTGATTGTAGATGGTCGTTACATTATTCCGAATGCAAAATATTAAGATTGCCTCTACCCTCCTATAGAAAGAAGGTGACGGCCACCATTAAATTAGATTGCTGAGCAATCTGAAGCCACAGGGAATGAAATATCAGTTTGTTATTGCTTCTATAGCTCATCTTAATTACTCATTACAGTTGGTATGGCAACACCCATTTTTTCATGTTCTGTGTATATATATCTTCCTACTGTATTTTCCACTGCATGCTTCTGATGAAGTGCGTTTTAGCCCACGAAAGCTTATGCTCAAATAAATTTGTTCGTCTCTAAGGTGCCATAAGTACTCCTCGTTCTTCTTACAATGCTTTGGAAGTTTAAATGCAAAGTAAGTCCATTCATTGCATCAATAGGTACTACGTCTCCAGCAAGAAAGGAAATCTGTAAATCTAAATGGACAGTCACTTCAGAGCCAGCTAAAAGATTTAGAAAGGAGATGGTCAAGAGCTCAACTGGAAAATTCAAAACTGCGAACAGAAAAAACTCATTTAGTAGAACATATTTCTCAGTTACATAAACAGGTAAATACATTCACTGCTTCTTAAAAAAAAGGGGGGGGGGTAGGAAAATTACCCTAGAAGTGAGTCACCCTCATTAATTATAGAAAAATATGAAGTGGTAATTTTAAACCACACTTAGTTACAGACAGCCAAAATTCTTTTTTCCAGGCTTATGTCAAAGTAAGTAAAATAACTCCCAGCATTTCTTATTTACACTGGTGTAAATCTGGAGTATTGAGTGCATGGCCTCTTATTGTAAGCAATGCAGGTAGCAACACCTGTAGTTACAAGATAGGGTATTATGGAAACCTCCAGGCTGTTTTCAGTTGCTTATAATTTCACCAAACTAACATTGTTGGTTTTCTGATGGTGTCTACTCAAGCTGAATTTTTGGGGGAAAATTTCAGCAAAATCAGCCCAAATGCTTTTCAGAACGAGGTTGGGAAACACCGCTATAAAAATTTAACATGGGAAAAACAATTGTTTAGTTGAGAAGCTCTAGTGCCTCCATGCTTTGCAGTAGGGACATACAACCTGGCAAGGGCCGTGTCTCACCCTGTTATCAGGGATGTACCTGAAATGTTTTGAAGACTGTCTATAAAGTTTAAATAAGGTTAGTTGTTCCTTGTGATAATAGGACACCTGTTTTCGTTTGAACCAAGCCATTACCCAAAGCCAAAAATCAGATTTATAAATGCAACGTTAGCCCTTATGGTTGCTGGGTTATCAGTCTGTCACAACATGTACACTATGCAATGTACCAACAGTAACTGCCATTACCAAATCAGACCAGTGGTTAGTCTAGTCCAGTATTTTTTCCTCTAGCTTTGAGATACTTCGAAAAGTACAAGAAATCCAAGGAAGAAAGTCTGCTTCTAACAGGATTTATGGTTCAGAGACTTACTGATAAGCAAGGCTCTAGTTTTCACATCCCATATACATTCCATGCCCTTTTACCTCATTCAAAATAAAGATCAAATTCAAGGAAGAAGCTGGGCAAAGTGATACGTTTTATTGTGTAGTTCTGTACATAACTCCTTTACTTGCCATTGGAGTGTTGTCTTACTCTATATCCGCTTTACATAAGCATGTAAACCAAAAGGCCAATATACAAAATAAGGGATCCATTATAGATACGTCCTTTTCAGCAGCTTGAAAGGAAAAATTACTCAAAGTTTGACACAAGTAGGGTTAAGTGTTATGGCTTAGTTGATGTAATTTTAGGAACCATTAACATTTACACTAGTTCAGTTTATGTATTGTTGTAAATCAAATTTCACCCTAGAATAAAGTTTTAGGGCAAGGTGTCTTCCTAGGCCTTAAATTGTATTATATAGAATTAAACGCTAACGTCTTTTTCCTTTACCTAGATTTCTGAGAAAGAAGATGAAATCCGTCGCATGCATGAACATGTTAATACTATGTCCTATGACCTGACTAGTCTGAAATCTCAAGTGGAAACAGAGCATAGCTTGCAGAGAGAAAGATGGAAAGAGTTCTCCAATATTCTAACAGCATACAAGTCACCTGCTAAATTAGCTCTATTTAGGGAAGTAGTTACTTAAAGTGAGCTAACCTAATAATTTTAAAAATGAAACGGATACTAACAATTAGTTCCTTAAATTCCCATTGTAAAAAAAAAAAAAAAAAAAAAAAAAAAAAGTGTCCTGATGCACCTATATAAGGTATACTGCTCTTCATAGACTATTAGGGTTGGAAAGGACCTCAGGAGATCATCTAGTCCAACCCCCTGCTCAAAAGCAGGACCAATCCCCAGACACATTTTTACCCCAGTTCCCTAAATGGCCCCCTCAAGAATTGAACTCACAACCCTGGGGGTTTAGCAGGCCAATGCTCAAACCACTGAGCTATCCCTCCCCCCGGAGTATGTAGTATTCTGCATTTCTACATAACAAATGAAACTAGATCCTATCAGAATCACTTGGAACCTGGGGAGATAGGCTAAGAACACTGTGGGAGGCAGCATGCTCATCCCTTGTGAAGCTGGCTTCAAATTAATTAAAAAGCAACCCATTTGGCCACTTCAAGGCGTGGTGTTTTTGCAAAGGTAGTCCCATGCAGTCATCACTCCTGTCCTAACCAAGGTGGCAGGCTCTGTCATGAGCAGTCAAGGCTGATTCCCCACTCTGGCACTTCGAGTGCAGGAAGCGGGGGCCCGCAAGGAATCTAAAAATTAATACTGGCCACTCCAGGCTTGTATTAAACTCCCAAGATTACAGCTTCTCCCTGACCTTGGATGGGTAGCTGCTGCCACCACCCAAATGGAATTCCTTCCTGTGGGGTACCCTCAATCCCTTTCACCTCATCTCCAGTGAAGAGATGAGAAAGAAAACAAAGGAAATTAGCTGCGACCCCCAGCTAATTAAACATATGCACAAACCTCTTAGGATTCCAAAACTCCTATCCTGTTCTTTAAAAAGGTAACTTTTATTAAAAACAAAAAAGAAAGAAAATACATCTGGAACTTAGGCTTTTGCAAGATTTAAAAAAAAAAAAAAAAAAAAAAAAAAAAACACTTATAAAAATTAAACATCAAGAATAACCTTCTTGAGGACCATCTTAAAGGTTACAAGCAAAACAAAAAGCATTTGGGGTTAGCACAGAGGAGACCCACAAGCCAATAAGAAACAAACAGAAATAAACCTAATCACGTCTTTCTAAACATTCCTGATCTATTAGCATGTTCAATAAGAAGTTCTATATATGATCTGATGATTTTCATATCTGGCCTTCAGCTTCTCACATCATAACTGCACCCTGTTCCCCTTTTTCCGGGAGAACAGCAGCAGCACACAAAGGGAAAGCTTTCCCCCCCCATTTTAAAAAGTTCTAGCTTCCCATTGGCTCTTTTGGTCAGGTGCCCACTCCCTTCCTTTTACCTGAACTTTTTTAACCCTTTACAGGTAAAGCAAGTAGAGAACAGGTAAAGCAAGTAGAGAACAGGTACCAAGAGGGACTTTATAGCTAACTGGCTGGCTGGGTGTCCATAAAAGGGAGCTACTCCCTCCCCCTTCTTTTATCACATGAGCCCTTGAAGGGACAAACATACTTCCTGAATTTAACATTAACAGTAATGGATTTTCTATTTAATTTTTAATTATTTGAAGAGAGCTTTAAAAAGTAATTGTTTAAATGAATGTTCTTGGCACACAAACACTAACATCCTCTACCAAAAGCAAATGCATCAATACTTATAAAACTGTACTAAATTTCTGAAGTTCATTATAGCAACCTTCTTGAAAGCCTGAGAATTAAAAGTTAGTGAGCTTTCGGCATTCAAGATCAACAGAAAAAATTCTTTGTTGAACTAATCTAGTATTATATCACCTATATCAACTCAGAAATTAAGGAAGAAATGTCAAGTCCATTCTTAGCTTTCTCAAAAAAATTCTTTTTGGCTCAAAGTAAATTAAACTAGGTCTCAAAATGAAGGTGACCATTTTGGAAGTTTTGAACAAAATCCAGTTAGCCCTTTTCAGAGGAGTAGAAAAGTTTCCATAAGAAAAACAAAACATGTTTGCACTTAATTTGAAAACTGCTTCAGTTTAAAGCATCAGACTCTCAGCTCTACACAGTTATCGATCTGTCCTTTTGAAAAGGCAGGGAAATTCAAAAAAGTTAAGTTTCTACAGCAGTATTAGTTCAGCCAAACTGCAGTTAAGAATGTAAATCTCTGGCCTCAGATACAACCTTGCTCTGCATATATCCATTCAGAATGCTGCTGCAAATATTTTTCTAGCCCTTCACTTTGACCCCCACCCATCACCTCACTGCATGGCTCCTCTGCCCCCCCTTCTCTAACGCATCAAACAAACTATTTGTCTTTACTTTCAAGGCCCTTCAGAACCTATTCCCACTCTACCCATCATCTCTCATTCACTATCAAGATGTCAGCTCCTGCTTCTGATGAGTCCATGCTGCCAGCCTCCATTGCCCACTTGTTAAATTCTCAAACTCAAATTATGTGTTTTCTCTCCCATACTGTCCCACACGTTTGGGAGGAGCTCCAAGTAAATGTCTGCAAAACTCACTCACTACCCTTCTTCAAATCCCTCACTAAACAACTCCTTTTCCATACTTACCAAAAAAAACTTGACAGCAATTAGGCAATGGGTGTGCTGAGACCACTGTGCATCATGCCAACCTCTGTTGTCTCATTGTTTCCTCATACTCCCCATCTGCATCTATCTGTTGGCTCTTATCTTTTATATTCAGCCAATATTTGCTTGGCATTAGCTGGCAATCTGTGTTTGTACAGCACCTAGCACAATGGGGTCCTGGTCCATGACTGGTGCTCCTAGGTGTTAGAGCGATACAAATAATTACCAGCAACAACATTTAACAGCATGACTACTACGTGGCACTTAACTCACATGTTTAAAGCACAGTGCAAACCTTAAAACTTTCTCAAAATCAACTGTAAAATGACCTGTGCAGCTAAATTTCTAACTCAATGCTGCATTAATGTAGATGCCTGCATTTAGAATTTTTACTTAATGTTATGAACCTTGAAATTTTATATTTTTATACTACAAGTGTGCTAGTGATTGTTTGCTGCTTGAATTTTGACAGATATAAATCAAATTCATAACAGGAAAAATGTTTCACATAGCGGGAAATCTTAATGAAAGCAAATGCCAAGCAAATATTGGGTTCAGATTGCTATAAAACACAATGTACCTAAAATCAAGTAAATTTAGTTATTCACTACTGTACATTTTATTCTCCAACCTGCATGAAACTTCCTGCTTGTCAGTAACAAGTATATTGGAAGAGTTTGTTCTGCTACTACTTTCCCACATATAAAAACTAAGTTTTTAATATTCTCTGCTGGGCCCTATCTAAGAGTGCTACTGTGGTCTTCAGAAGTACTCCTCTCTTCATATGAGTGCCAAGTTTTTTTTTCTACCTTGGAGTTATTAGGGCCGCAGACTTCTGTCAAACTCCTATTGCCTTTATTACAAAGACACAGGTTTGTAAATAAAATTCTGTATGCTACAGCCAAACTCCTGAACTATTTTTATTTAGTACATTGGTATCTAATCTTGATCAAGTTTTCTGTAGCACCAAACGTACAGAAGACAGTCTCCGTCCCAAACAGCATATAATCTTGCTAAAAAGGAGGCAATAAAAATAAATTAGCATGTAGTAAAGGAAAAAGTGCTGGATTTTTTAAACGAGCTAATAGGTTGCCATGAAAGACTACAATACATAGTGACTAACAAAACATAATTGGCACTGCACCTCAACAAAATTTGAGCCCACCTCCCAGGGATTGAAAAAATGTAGTAGATTTCTTGGGTTTTCCAGAGTGGTAGCACCAAGTTGTTAGTCTTAAACCCAGTAAACTGGCCAATATATTCAAGAGGAAAGCATCTAACACAAAAAGGTCTTCATCACACGAGGTACTCAAATTTTCCACAAACCCAACTGCTTTTTCCACCAGAACATTACTGTCTCCATTGATTGATCTATCAGGTTCTCTTCTCTTCATTTCCTCTTGGCACAAAAAAGCTCTCAAAGAAGATAACCAGTTTATCCCATATTTATTTCTCATCAGATTTCCAGTGTCAAACTTCCCAAGCCTTTTAAAAATAATAAAATGATTAACCAAAAACTGACTATTCTTACAAAATGAGAAATGCAACTTGTTGGCAGTGCTCAATACCATGAGGCCCTAACTCCCTGTTTGAGGTCCCTAGGCACCACACTAGAAAATTTTTTAGGTAAAATGTGAAACCTGTTTTGCTGACTAACATGGAAGAGCAGTTGCCCCTTACCCTAACAAGGTAGGACAGACCCATAAGCTTAACTACTTTAGAAGTTTTAAGATTTTGGTTAAAAGGTTTCTTAAAACCTCAACTATGGGATGTCTTTACTACTAAGCCATGGTCAGGGGTAATACAGAGGCCATATCTACTCTACAAACCATGGTCAATGCAAATTCCATTAGCATACAGAGGTCAAAGTTTGTAGATCACTTGGGCATGTACAGACCTGGCTGCTTGCATTGGTGCTGGACACACAACAGGAGCACTTGTGTCTATGCAGAAGTGCTGTGCACCAGGGGTAGATGCACCAGACAATGGTATGTGGCAAACTGGGTAATTCTTTTTGGGAAGTTCTTGAATGTGTTGGATAAAAATGAGTTGCCCAGTGATCTCTGGGAGCTAGGCATCAAGTTCCCAGCATGCAACTTTCTCCATCCCATAATCCATCCATATCTCATAATTTTCATGCCTTTTTTAAAAAAAAAAATCCACAAACTCATGCAGCGCTTTTCCATCTCCACCATCTGACAGAAGCATGGAGCCTGCAGAGCTCTGCACTATTCTTATGAACGTTGCAAATACAGGACACACGATCCTCCTGCATTTGCAGACCTGCAGGAAATACCGCAACCATGGAGGACATGACAGTTTCTTCAAGGACAGTCTGCCAAGGAATCTAGCAAAAACACAATTTAAGGCTGTTGGGGGCATTCCCAGAGCAGCTGCAGATGGTGCATTTCTGGGACCAAGAAAGTAGCACGGCTTGGTGGGCTTGCATTGTAATGCAGATTTAGGATGAGTAGCAGCTGCAGAACTTTTGGATGCAAAAAGCCACATTCCTCAATCTGTGTGCCAAGGTTGCCCTACCCCTCCAGCATAGGGACAGCAAAATGAGAGCTGTGTTGACAGCGGAGAAGTGAGTGAGCAATCGCACTGTGGAAGCTTGCAACACCAAATTGCTACTGGCCAGCAGGAAATAATTTTGGAGCTGAAAAATCTGCAGTGGGGGCAGTTGTCATGCAAGTGTGTAGGGCTACGCAGGACTGGGACTCTCAGCAACGTGTCAGAATAGTGGATGGATTTGCAATAATGGGGTTCCTGAACTGCAGTGGGGCAATAGATAAGCATGCACATCCCTCTTTTGGAACCAACTCATCTTGCCACAGAGTACATCAACAGAAAGGGATACGTTTCCATGCTCATGCAAAGCATTGGATCATGCGACCTCTTTCCCATCCTCTTTTCCTGATGCATGTATTCTGCAATATTTGTTCTGAATAAAGACAATTTGATTCTCCAAAAATAGAACTTTGACCAGCAAAAACTTTGCAGAAAAACAATATGCAAAATAACCATAGGCAATAGGGGGAGAGGGATAGCTCAGTGGTTTGAGCGTTGGCCTGCTAAATCCAGGGTTGTGAGTTCAATCCTTGAGGGGGCCACTTAGGAAGCTGGGGCAAAAATCAGTACTTGGTCCTGCTAGTGAAGGCAGGGGGCTGGACTCAATGACCTTTCAGGGTCCCTTCCAGTTCTATGAGATGGGTATATCTCATATATTTTATATTATTCCAGTTTTAAAGTTTCACTGTTAATTTATTAAACCAGAAAGGGAGTAAATATTTATGTCAATTTGAGTGCACAAAAGTAGTCTGTTGTGGCTACACATGCACCAACTGTGGTACACACAGGTCAGTGTACGTGAAACTGGTTTTCCTTCCCGTCTCCCAGCATGGAGTGCTCAAGGTAAGAATGCAGCCCACAATGCCACTAGGAATGTTGCAAGGGGTGTAGTAAGCAGTAACCATGGAGTTCTCCAAGGCCTGCAAAGGGTCAAGAGTTTGGGGGTTTGGGACCCAACCAAGCTTTGTAGCATTTGGGTTTGCTGCCTGAGGTGGTGGTGCATTTCCCTTTCCTGGGACTCTTGGGCCTTTTTCCTGTCCTCTTTCCTTATCCATGCTGTTGGTCATATTAGCCCTTCAAGCCTTTTGTTCATGGTCCAATGCAGCACTGGCATGCAGGATCTCTCAGAACATGTCCTGCCTAGTCCTCTTTCTCATCCTCATCATCCTGTCTCCCAGCATGTGTCATGTAGAGGCAGATGAGGGGTGGGTTGCAGCTGAGTTGGGGTGCAGGGACACATGGGGACAGAAGCAGCTGTGCCTGACTAATTAGGAGAGTCTATGGGTCAGCATGGGAGAGGCTCCCTAATAATCCCTCCCCTCCGCCTGTCTTCCCCCTCCTCCCCCCAAGCCCGTTCCATACTTTTCCCACCCACACCCAACCTTCCAGGTTCACTCCCAGGCTCGGTAAGGGAGGTGGTTTCTGGTCTCTGTGACCTCTGCGCAATGTAACTTTACAATTGTGACCAAAACAGTCACAATCACAGGGAATGGGACAGCTGCTGGAGGACTGTTTGGGCAGACATGGGTCATGCAGTGTCTACACTCTCACTTCATTGACTTCAGTAGGTTAACCATGGCTCTACGCTGTTCAGGGAGGTGGTGGTGGGGCGGGGGAGGGGGGGGGCAGGGAGGGTCTGCCTATTAAGAGGGTGCTTACGTCGTCCTGAGACAAATCTGAGCCTAATCTAAGGGCAGATCATGCATAAATAGGTTGACGTAAGGTGATTTATGTCAACCTAACTCTAGTGTAGACAAGGCCCTAGACTGGCCCAATTAGAGACTTGATGAAAACCTGGCAATTAGCAAGTATGTTTTCCTCCTATCACTCCTAGTCAGTCTGAATAGAACTCCCAAAACACCACCGGGTGCTATGATAGATCTTATTGCTAACAAATCACCACACACAAATTCCAGCTCCTAAAGATAAGCTAAATGTACAGACAAATGTTTTGTTGTAGCAGCAAGCATGTGCGAAAGGATGTCTACATTGCAGATCTGCAAGCCCTGGTAGATGTATGGGCTCTTCCCAGGATGTAGTCCGGTCTCTAGTAGAATACACTTGAGCACTGTGGGAAAGGGAGGGAAACTGCCTAGCTGTCATATAGACAACAATCTTCATCCATCTGTAAATAGAAGACTTCTAATTACAGGGTAAGCAGGTTGGGCAGACGTTCTGTTATCTAGATTATTTATGTAGAATCTAAGCACAGATGCAGAAGCTTTTCTATGTTTGCAAGGAATTTTAAGAGCCTTAGATGACAGGCATTTTAGAAGCGCCAAGTATTCTGTTCTCATTCTTTTGGAGGCAGTTCTTCTATCAAAATGTCCCCCGAGCAGAGTTGTTGAGGATGGAATCTTAGGCCTTGGCTACACTTGCGAGTTGGAGCGCATTAAATCAGCCCCGGGCACCCTAACTCCAGAGATGTCCACACTGGCAAGGCATGTAGAGCGCCCGGACTCCATGGCTGGAGCACCCCTGGTAATCCACCTCCATGAGAAGCATAAAGCTTGCTGCGCCCAGCTGGAGCATCGCGGTGCCAGTATGGACGCCTTGGTCTATTAATGCGCTCTAATCGGCTGCCATGCAGTATCCCACACTGCCTGTTCTAGCCACTCTGGTCATCACTTTGAACTCTACTGCACTGCCCTCATGTGATCGTCAGACCTGCCCTTTAAATTCTCTAGGAATTTAGAAATTCTCCTTCCTGTTTGCTCAGCGCGGCGTGTAGTGCTCTCAGCGCATCTTTCCAGGTGGCCATGCCTCCATGTGCCAGGCGATCCCCAGTATGGAGCAATGGTGAGGTGCTGGACGTCAGTGTTTGGGGGGAGGAAGCTTGTCTAGTCCCAGCTGCGCTCCAGCTGTTGGAATTACGATACCTACGAGCAGATATCAAGGGCCATGATAAAAATGGAGCCATGACCAGGGTTAAAGTGCGGAATGCCTACTGCATAGCGCAGGAGACGAACCGCCACTCTGGTGCTGCACCAATGTCCTGCCGTTTCTACAAAGAGCTGGATGAGATGCTTGGGGGCGACCCCACCTCCACTCCAAAGAGCACCATGGACACTTCAGAGGCCGTGGCAGCCCAGAGTTCAACAAGACAGGAGGAGGAAAGCGGGAGTGAGGGTGCTGAGGAGGGGGGCCCAGAGCCAGAGGACGGCCCGGCATCTCTAGATGCATGCAACAAGGAGCTGTTTTTGAGCCAGGAGGAAGGTAGCCAGTCGCAGCGGACAGTGCTTGTGGAAGAACAAACAGCAGAGGAGGTGCCCGGTAAGCGGCTTTTATTTTGGGAAGGGAGTTGTTTGGTGCAGGCTCTTGGTGTGAGGAGGGTTGCAGAAAGAAGGGTTAGGGCTGCGTGCATGCTTAGATGCGGAATAGGGCACTGATGTGCTCTCAGCGCATCTTTCCAGGTGCTCTCTCACATCACGGTAATCGGCCTCAGTGATCTCACCGAAGGTCTCATGCAGAAATTGGGCAAACTGCTTGCACAGGTTCCTTGGCAGAGCTACTGTGCTCCTTGTCCCAGTAAGGCTAACATGTCCACGCCACTGTGCCGTGATGGGCGGGGGGGACCATTGCTGCACACAGGCAAGCTGCATATGAGCCAGGACGATAGCCGCATTGTAGTAGAAGCCTCCCTTGCTTCCCAGGTCACCCTCAGCAGTGATATCTTCCAGGAAGAACTTATCCTGTGGAAAATATGGGGACACTGTTCAGTATAGGGGCCCCCTGCAGCTGTTGGCTCTCCCCAAGGCACAGAACCCCAGAGGATAGTACAGCACTGAAACAATCAGTCCCCCTTGCCCTGTGGTTACTCCCCATTTTGGGGCTCTTGTGGGTTATGTGCGCTCGCTGTGGGACAGGCACTTTCTCCTATTGTGTGCACTGTGCTTGTCTTTAAGTTCGGCTGAATCATTGCTCTGTCTAGTGTGAACAATGCTGCCTCTGTTAAATGTTGCATTTTGGATTTACAGATACAACCTTGAGATCCCAGCCGTCCTGGTTATCAACGGCCGAAAGGCTGCAAAGAATCAGGAAGCATCCACAAGAGTCATGCAGCAGTCCCTTACTGAAAATCAAAAAAATACAGGAGTAGTAGGAGACTGAAAGGAGGCTCCGCCAGGAGAATGCAGATCACCGGCAACAAATCACGGAGCGGCTCCTAAGCATTATGGAGCGCCAAGTGGACTCAATGCAGGCGCTCATAGCACTGCAGATGGAGCAGATCCATGCCTGCTCCCCACCCACCGCCCAAGTCCTTGTCCCAAAACTCTTTCCCTTGTGCCCCCATGTCACCGCCAACCCACTTTCCCCAACATACGGTTTCTTATTGGCACCCGCTGCCTCCAACACCTGTAGCTTCACCGCCCAGCCCTGCAAACTACGACCCTTACCTACTGCACTCAACCCCCATCACCATGCATTTTAGCCAGCCTGAAGTGCAGCACTCATTGCACGGCACTCCAGACAGGAAGGCTGAATATAATAGGACATATTCAAATCTGTGATTGTCCCGTTCCCCACCCTGCCCCCTTCCCTTCTCCCACACAGCAGAAGACGCATCATGCCATGTGTGTTTCCCCAGAAGTTGTTTCTCTTTTCAATAAATGAATTTTTTGGCTTTGAAAACTCTTTATAGCATTAAGTAAAAGACAGCATAGCCCAGGAAAGGAAAAGGCACTGCAAGTCAATGCATCATAAGAAGCAAAAACAGATGCCTACTAGCATTGGAACCACTGCACTTCACTCCTGTGCAGGGCACCAAACATTACTGGTGGCTTTCAGCATCGAATTTCTCCCTCAAGGCATCCCTAATCCTTACAGCCCCGTGCTGGGCCCCCTCTAATAGCCCTGGTCTCTGGCTGTTCAAATTCAACCTCCAGGTGTTGAACCTCCATGATCCATGCCTGAGTGAAGCTTTCACCCTTCCCTTCACAAATGTTTTGGCGGGTACAGCACTTGGCTATAACCGTGGGGATGTGGTCATCGGCCAGGTTCAGCTTCTCATATAGACAGCGCCAGCGTCCCTTTAAACAGCCAAAAAGCACACTCCAGTCATTCTGCACTGACTCAGCCCGTTGTTGAGCCGCTCCTTGCTGCTGTCAAGGCTCCCTGTGTAGGGTTTCATGAGCCACGGCATTAAAGGGTAAGTGGGGTCTCCAAGGATCACAATGGGCATTTCGACTTCCCCTATGGTGATCTTCTGGTCTGGGAAGAAAGTCCCTGCTTGCAGCTTTCTGAACAGGCCTATGTTCCGAAAGCTGCGTGCGTCAGCCTTCATGTTCATGAAATGCCCACGGTGATCCACAAGCGTCTGGCGAAACATCGAGAAATACCCCTTCCGGTTTATGTACTCTGAGGCGAGGTGGTCTGGTGCCAGAATTGGAATATGCGTCCCATCCATCGCCCCTCTGCAGTTAGGGAAACCCCTTTGTGCAAAGCCAGCCACAATGTCATGCACGTTACCCAGAGTCACGGTTCTTCTGAGCAGGATTCAATTAATGGCCCTGCACACTTGCATCAACACGATTTCAACGATTGATTTTCCCACTCCGAACTGGTTAGCGACCAATTGGTAGGTATCTGGAGTTGCAAGCTTCCAGACTGCAATAGCCACACACTTCTCCACCAGCACAGCAGCTCTCAATCTCGTGTCCTTGTGCCGCAGGGTGGGGACGAGCTCAGCACAGTCCCATGAAAGTGGCTTTCCTCATCCGAAAGTTCTGCAGCCACTGCTCGTCATCCCAGACTTGCATGACGATGTGATCCCACCACTCGGTGCTTGTTTCCCGAGCCCAAAAACGGCGTTCCACTGTGGTGAGAATGTCTGTGAATGCCACAAGCAATCTCGTGTCGTATGCATTATGCGTGTCATCATCATCGTCGGACTCCTCAATGTCACTTTGTAGCTTAAGGAGTAACTTGACTGCAATTTGTGATGTGCTGGCAAGACCCATCAGCATATTCCTCACAAGTTCAAGATCTATTCCCGCAGACCAAAAGGGAAGACAGAACATGCAGTACAAAAACTGTTGAAAGATGGCGCCAAATGTGGACGGAAGCACAGGGATTGCTGGGATGCGAAGCGATCCATCATGGGGCATTGGGACAGGACCCAGGATGCACCGCGCGACCCCTTCCCCTCCCCCCTAAGCCACAGCGCCAGAAGAGGAAGAGGTGTTCTGTGGGATGGCTGCCCATAATGTACTGCTCCCAATGCCGCTGCAAGTGCCGCAAATGTGGCCACGCCACTGCGCTTGCAGCTGACAGTGTGAACACACAGCTGACAGCGTGAACACACAGCAGCGCTTTCCCAGCTGCTGTCTCTGAGGGCTGGTTTAACTCCCAGCGCTCTACACCTGCAAGTGTAGCCATGCCCTTAAAGAAGCAAGAAGTGATTCAACACCAGTTCTTTGGAGGCATATTAAGTAGTAAAGCGCCTCCCCAAACTCTGGCTGAACAGAATTAAGAATCTGAAAGACAAGCAAAAAAAAAAAGCCATCTCTACTCTATTAAAGAGAGCTCTACTTACCAATTTAAAGCCAATGTCAAATAACAATCAAAGCTTTTCTCAGAAGGACAGAGTTAAGCCAGCTGTTGGGAGACAAGAAGTTCATTGGAGGCTGGTGTCCAGGACTTAAAGAAAAAGTTATCGGCTGGTAACCATTCCCCTCAAAATGGAAATAAAAGGTTCGGGTAACATCAAGCTATAAAAACAGAGCTGCGATGTATGGTATCCATTTAGAGAGGCAAAAAAGTGTTTTACTATTGTGACTGGTAGCTTCAACTCCTGCTGCCTGTGCTATATCTATTGAGGATCGTGTGTATCAGTCTCCAGAACTCAGACACAAAGACTAAGTTCACTTAGGAAAAAAATGATAGATTAACTCCTACAACAGATTCTTAACTGTGAATTTCTTGTGTGATGGAAAAAAGTCCATCTTTGTGTTTCAGACCTTTAACATTACAATGAGAAGATGCTCCTGGGGCACTGTATGCTATTAATGTGTGTGTACATAGACGTTTGAGTAATTTATGACACGTTTTAATCTATTTTAGGTGTAGCTAGAAGTTTGATAAAGAGAATGAAATTACTAATCAAAATCATGTGTCTGCATCCTATAAGTGTTATCACCCTGCCTCACGAACAAGTGGTTCAAAAGAAATGCCCTACATGAGTTTCTAAAGAGCAGTCATCATTGCTTTGCAAAATAAAAAAATCCATTCTGCACTATAGGAAGCCTGCAAAAGGAAGGGTATGTGTCTTTTTTTGCTTCTTTATAATATATAAAGGTGGCTAAACAAACCCACTGTGTCGCTTTTCTACTCACTGTTCTACTAAATCACAGCCCCCAATTATTTTATCATTTATTTAAAATGAAAAATATTGAGCGACCACCAACTCAGAGTATTCAGGTTTTAAACCATGTTCTGAATAAGCGCATCTCCTGTACTTACCTATTTCACACCAGATGACTAAAGGGCTTCTTGTGTTACATTAAGAAAACAGAATTTGACACCAAACAGTTAAATGTTACTAAGCATATAAAGATTGTCACAATACAACAGAAGAGTCTAAGGCCAATCAATTATAAGAATGTTTGAATATTTATAAGTTACACTCAATCTATATTAAACCCTGTTTTTCAAAATATAACCAGAACAAAAGCACAACAATTCTGTAGTGTACCAAGTGTATATTTCAATTTACTGTATGCAATCTAACAACAAATTTGGTCATAATTTACCAGATATACATAAATGATTTAAGTAGTAAAAGAAGATTCAGTTTCAAGAGAATAAGTTCATACCTTGAGAAAAAAGTAAAATACATTAAGAATGTAAAGCCAGGTCCAGTTTCTAAGCATTAAGTGAGCTGTATTCTAATAAAGCAGATTTAGGTGAATTTCATATTATATGAATTTCATATTATATGAATATATATATATAGACAGATCTACCAATTGTAAACTATGGTTTTAAAGGGGATAAATGGGATGGAAAAATCTTTATGCTATACTTACATATTCACAAAGCAGAACATTACTTTTAACGTTTAAAATACTTTTTCATAGGATCTTTGCCCAACTAATTTCTACTTTGGACCCCACCAGAATTACACAGTTCAGTCTAGAACAATGAGAATAAGATGTATTCTTCAGTTTAAAAAAAAAAAAAAAAAGGGCAAAAAAACCAAAAAGCTAGTCATCTGTCAGGTTTATAGTGCTGTGGAAACTACCCATGAAACAACTGGATGATAAAAAAGATGCATTTTAATACCCATATAACTGTAGTTCAACTTCTCTCAGTTTCATCCTGCAGAAACAATGTCTAACATTAAATCACTGTTCTACTGAAATAAAAGGACAACAGTAAAGCTTGTCTCTTTAAATACATACCAACTTTGATCAGATGGAGCACCATTAAGATTCTGTCCGTCAAAGCATAGTTCAAAGTTTTCCACACAACTAGCATAATTTAGTTACCTGATATAAAATAGGAAAATATACTCATTTTAAAATTAAAACAAAAGCTGAAAATATGGGGACCCTCAATTTTTTTTTTTTTAATACAGTACAGTCACACTGGCCTAGCTATGTGTTATGATAAATGCTGTGCATATTTATTCATTGTGACATAGTATTACATCAAATGCAGTGTCCAATGATCAGCTAATTCATTAGGCTAGATGAAGCGAAGGAGTTTAACCTAAAGGTGCAATACCCTCCCCTCCCTCAGAAAGAGGCCTGAAATCATTGGTACAGTATCACAAGTTTAGAAAAAAAGTCCATGGCTACAAAAATTCAAGTTTCAATGCCTCCTCAAAAACTGAAGTAAAGAGTGTTGGGAGTGGAGCATTCTAAATGGTGAACTCAAATGAATATCACTTTGCTTTTGGTTTGGTTTTGTTTTTTAAAAATGTTCCATCAAATTAAGCCGCCAAGTTAAACATAATTTAACATTAAACACTAGAAACACCCCAGAAAAATACAAAAGAATAAAAAAAATTAGATCATGTGTGTTCATTTTAATGAATAACAATGGGCACAACAGCCTAGTGTCTAATTCATACTGCATAACAAAACTAGCCAAAAGCAGACATTTATTGTAAATTAACAAAGTCAGATGTCATATAATATTTCTATGACACTCTTTCTCCATTTTGGGGATTCTTTAAGCTTTGTGTTGGACTGAGGTATACACTGGAGGAAAAAAAGATGGTCAACAGGGAATGCTGCCAACAAAAAAGATACCTAAAACAGGCAGCAATGCCAGAAAGTATTTAATAGACTAAAATTTGTTAAGTGGCAAGGAAAAAGTTACTCATATTTGAATCACAATCCTCCCAGTATTATTAATCATTTTTCCTCGTGTGATTATTCTGCATTTGTTGAAAGAGAAATAGCTTTCTTGCAAATTCAAAAATTGTCAAGAAATCAAGTCAGTAAATTAATGCCAATATTATCTTCTCCAGTGCTTGTCACCTACACCACAGGCTGGCTTAAAGCCAACCGATATAAGTCAATTTCATTAGCATGTTGGTATTACCTATACTGCATATTTAAGTTACTGAGGAGTTTAGACCATAAAGGGTAAGGGGGAGGCAAGAGTGGTGTGGAAAAGCCCTATTCTTGAAAATAAGAGCCACTACTATGGCTGAAACTATGATTGGATTTGGGGAAGCTGTCATGTATTTCCATAACAAGATTGTAATTTTCTTCATTCATGTTGAAGGATACATGAATGTGTAACATAATAAGTACAGTTACCATGTCTGAATAGGACCCAAGTAGCTATATCCTATAAATAATAAAAAATACATTTTCTTTTGATAACTGACTAGATGTGAGGACTCTGTATAATTCAACCAAATGGTTGTATGCTGTACAGTCCTGTGCAAATATCATAAAAAATTTAATAATCCTTTTTTGCTATAAGGCTTTGACCCTACAGTTTTCACAGCAACATAACTACCATCCAGCCTGTACCATATTTTGCAAGCCTTCAGTCCATGAACTCAAATTGTCAATCCACAGTATCCAACTGCAGCATCCTTAAGCAGTACACCCTCAGTCATCTAAAGGCATACAGACTTCCCCAGATTCATCCCATCGAGACTGGTCATTCTGTTCTTCTACATCATCAACTAACTCTTCATCCACTTCTCCGACTTCATTTTCCTCATACTCTTCATCCCTAGGGAAGTCTGTGTCCTGCACCTGGTCTACTCCCTCTTGACCTCCTGGTTGAGATTTATCTGCACAGTCTACACAAACTCCGTAGCGTCGAGATCCATGTCTTATTCCAACACTGGCTGCTAGCATGAAGATCTTCTTACATACCATACACTTGTACTTTTTATCCTTTTTATGCACCTGAACAGGAAGAGAAATGTTATTTAGAAGAAACTCACATTTGCAACATTTGGAAAAACTTGCTGAATTTGCATGAATTGTTTGAGGTCAGTTCATGTTTTGAGGTCCTCAAAAGAGTTTTTGATGCCAACTTTGCTAGCCAACAGCTGAGAAGTGAGACGAAAGGGCCTCTGAAGGTTGAGAGGCAATATTTTCACTGCCTTAGCTGTTGCTTGCCTACAGATTTAGCAGCTGGTTGGGATACGACTGGCTTGATTATTGTCCGTTTTACTGCTGTACAGAGTTTTGTATAGACACTTGAAAAAAGACGCTATAAAGTTACACTGCGTCCTCTTTTCAAAGACTGTCTCTTATTCTAAGGGCTAGAAGCTAAAAATAAATTAGCTTAAATCCTGCGTAAATTAATGGCGTAGGCCCCTTCATTCCTTAGGGAAAGCTTCCCACTTCTCTATGGAGAGTATTTTCAAGACCTGTATATGGGACTGAACTCCTTATGCATACAACTGAATTAATATGTTTTGTAACCATTCCATTATTGTTTAAGGATACGATATGAAAATAGTTTTTCAACAAACAAATCACTGAAAACACACAATTTAAAACCAGATGGAAATTAGTTGGAGGGGAGGTATTTCACCATATAACATTTAGACCTTGATTATAGGGGAATATGTTAAGAGTTACAGTGCTATAACTATACCAGCATAACGACTGTATGATATTTATAATAAGAATGGTTTTTGTTTAGCTTAAATGCCTTCCCACGCAACACAACGTAAACAGAAAAAAGCCAATCTTATATTGGAATACAAGTGTGCCCACAGGAGGTTATACTGGTATAAATATATCTGTTTAAATTCTTAGATTATACTGAAAAGGTTTCCTCTGTAGACAAGAATGAAATTGGTACTTAGTCTAAGACAATCAGAGAGGATGATGGAAAAATAAAAATCCATGTAGATGATACAGTTTCAACCCATGCGTAGAATCAGTATAGTTAAAGAAGCACTAGATTTTGTTGTTTTCATAGTTCAGACTCACTAGGGTACTGTCCCATACCTAGGGCAACAAAACCCATTCCTCAAATGAAATTTACTTATTGACTAATAGAAACAGCTGCTCACTGCAGTTAAAATCTGGAGTGGTACCAAAACTACACCACACCAAATTCAAGAAGCCCAATAGGGCTTATGGGCTTGAGTTTCCCCTCAATGAGGCCCAAACAACCTAGTGGAGCTTGTGGATCTATTCAGATCACACAGAGGGAGCCAAGCCCAAGTCACCCAGAAAAGTTGCAGATGTTCAAAATCCAATCACACAATCTTCCGCAAGTGGTGTCTCATGAGGTAGGTCTTAGAAAAATTCCACCATCTTTTTTGCTACCAGTTTGACCCCTGCTTTTATTGCTTCCCTAAAGCTGAAATGTTAGTGCACCTAGGGTTTATACAACCCAAGAATTAAAATGAAACTTCATCTGTCTCATTCTTTGTAAACTACATAGAAATTACCGATCAAAATGCTTATAATATAAACACATCTCTGGCTTCTCACATAATCACAGCACTTCAAGATGACTTCTTATGGCCATTTAGATACACCCATATGGCACGTGAGTAACTGTTCAATGGCATTTTACATGGAATCAGTGTCAGACAAGTTTTCATTTTCAGCATCAGATTGAAAACACTGGTCACCCCAACTTGGATTTTTAAAGTGCATAATACATCATCCCATCAGATGGCCTTTGGATGAACATACCTTCAACTTCAACAAGGCACTTGGGAGAAATTGACTAGTGGGTTGTCAGTTTGGGCAGAAAATGGTGAAGTAGTAGTACAGAATGAAAGGATATTATATTCAACTGCTGCCCCATCAAGGGAAGGCTTCTTCTGGTCTACTAAGCCTGTAAAATGATGCCTTTCTGCTCTTATTTTTCTGTCACTTCCTCAATCCTCCTAAAACATCTGCCCCAAAATACTCATGCCATCAACATGGAAGATCTTGGAAACAAATTTCACAGACAATAGTGCGATTTCCAGATGGGAATTTAAAGAGAGATAGTTGTCCTGGCACCAAGTAGACTCAAACTTGGTTACTTCGCGGTAAAACAGACTATTCACATGTCAAATCTCTTATGAAACGGTTTCTACCAAAGATTAAGAAACATCTGAGATCTTTAAAAGACATATACAGAAAATGTTACTTACCAAGGAATGTCTTTTTACATGCTCTCTTCGAGTAAACAGCTTCCCACAGATGTCACAGCTAAAAGATCTCACCCCTGTATGAATGAGCAAGTGTCTCTTTAGTGTTCTTCTGTATTTGGCTACATAATTACAGTGTGGACACTTCAGTTTGTTCATGATTAGAGCAGATGAATCACCTAAAAAAAAAAAAGTCCCAGGTGTTCAGTAATGGAACAAAATAAAACAAGATTATCCTCTGACACATTCTAGTACAGCTGAAACAGCAAAAGGCGTTTGCACCATACAGATGTCAAAGTTACCCAGGTCAAAACAGTGTTGCCCTGGGGTCCACTGATACAGTAGGCCCAGTAAGCAGGATCTGACTGTAGGTGCCTATCTAGTAAAATAAAGACACCCCATGAAGTCTCATTCTCATACAAAAAAATTCCAGAACCCAAGGACAGGCCAATTCTTTGAAGCGGAGGGGGGAAAAAAACTGTTTTTATTGGTTTGTATATACATTTGTTAAAAATATGGAAGGTATTTTGGTTTACTACATTGATAGTGAGTTTATTATAATTTTAGAATAATCATAAAGTTACTTAACTTCATTAATTTCCTTATGTATTGTCTCCATAGAACCTCATTTACCCTCCCTTCTTCCCCTCTAATTCAGAGCTCAGATACAGCTTCTAGAGGTAGTGAAGAACTGAGGTATCATCAGGAGGTAAGAGAGCTAGTTATACCCATGGGCCAAGGATGGTAGAGCTCAACTGCCATGCACGCACCCAAATTACAAGAAATGTTAAGATACTATACTACTATATGACAAAAGGAAAGGAATGGGTCCTATGACTATGCAGTTGGACAGAGTAGAACTCAGGAACCATTATGGGGGATGGCTATTCACCCAGGGAAAACAGGAACACAAGATACATGCACATGGACCTAACTGCCACCAAAACTTTTAAAACAGGTTTTCTAAGGGCATGTGGCTATGCACAAGATGGATTCTGTGGAGTCGATGTCAGGAAGGAGAAAGCAAAGACTTGTGTGTGTGTGTGTGAACAGAAGGTACTACTGTTCCCTGGGGGCAAAGACTTAATTCATTTGTACCATGGATTTTAAGTATTTGTAGTCTTCAAAAATTTGGCTTTCAATAGCTGAGCACTCACATTTGCTGCATCTAACAGACTCGTAACCTTAACTAACTTATTTGAATTCTAGTTACCTTTAAGAAATCTTATTCCAGAACTGACTGAACCTGTACTCTTATGCATCCAGGCAGAGGTAGTCAGTAGGTGGACTGCAGACCAAATTCGGACCATCAGACACTTTTAAATGGACCGCAAAATCTTTTTATTTACTTATTACCATTATTATTGTTGTAGTGTGACAAATATTTTTTGTCAGGGTCTTAACTCCAGAGAAACAATTGACTACCCCTGCATCCAGGTATCGTAGGTTTAAAGTCAAAAAGACAGCCTCTTAGAAAAGAGTGCCATAAAAATAACCCAACAAAAATCATCAATTTAAAAATCTAATACTAATGTATAAGGCTATGATTTAATCACGGAGGTCACGGATTCCGTGACTTTACTGGACCTCTGCAACTTCTTCTGCTTCAGCTATCAGCAGCTGAAGCGGGGGCTGGAGGCAGAACTGTGCATCACTGCCCTGCTGCAACAGCTCGTAACCGCAAGCTGGATATCTGGAATCAGGACCCTGCAGCCCCTGCCCTGTGGTTTGTGGGAGGTGGAGGGACTGCAGTCGGGGCTGTGCACCCCTGTCCCGCAGCCAGCTCTGGAGCGGGGGCTGTGCGCCCCCTGCTGTGCCCCAGCCCCACAGCTTCCACTGGAGTCGCTCATGCCCCAGCCCCATGGCAGGAGCTGCAGCAGGGGCTGTGCGCCCCTGCCCCGCAGCATCCCAGGGCCCTGCCTTCTGCGCCCCCCTCTACGGCCAGCTCCAGAGCTGGGGCTGCGCTTCCACCAGGGGCTGCAGCCGGGAGCTGCGCGCCCTTGCCCCGCAGCGTCCCAAGACCGTGCACCACCCTCGGCTGTGGCCAGCTCTAGGGCTGGGGCTGTGCATCCCTTGCTGCCCTCCAGCCCCACTGCTTCCGCCAAGGTTGCATGCCCCAGCCCCATTGCGGGAGCTGCAGCGGCGGCTGTGCGCACCTGCCCCACAGCATCCCTGGGCCATGCACCCCCTTCTGGATGCGGCCGAGGCTTGGGGGGCGGCTGCAGCTGTGGCCATGCACCCATCCCACAGCTGCATCTATCTCCAGAGCAGGGAGCTGTACACCCCCCGAGGCTGTGCCCCCCACTGCAGCAGCTTCTGGCATGTCATTCTCTCTCCTCCCCCCCCCACCCCTCGCGACTCCAGTTCTCCTCCCCATTTAGCCCTGCCCCCGGCTATTTTTAATAAAGTCACGGATAGGTCACAGGCTCCATGAATGATTGTTTATTGCCCGTGACCTGCACATGATTTTTACAAAAAACAGTGACAAAATCTTAGCCTTACTTATGTATGCCTGCAAGGATGGGAGGGGGAGAGGCAGATACAAAACTTAAGCGTAACATTAAGACCCTGCATGAAGTATTATGTTGAGGAAGTTTCTCCTAGTAGATAAAATACTGGACTGGGACTTAAGAGACCTGGGTTCTTTTTCCAGCTCTGCCACTGGCATGCTGGCAAGTGACTGTGGGCATGTCATTTCACCTCCTTTTGCCTCAGTTCCCCACCTATAAGTGTCAGGATATTATCATCCTTCCTTCATAAAGCACTTTGAGTTTTGATAAGGGATACAAGGGCTAGATATTACTACCCACTCCTGTATGTTCCTAATATAGCTGCTTTATTGAGAAGCGGTGTGTCTTATTAATGTGTTTGTTACATGACAGTGCTTCTTTGTAGATTCTCAAAATCTTCAGAGAATTTCTCTACAATTAACTCCGTAGCTAGATCTATACAGTGGGGGCGAATGTGTTGGGGGGAGATGTTACTCCCAGAAGGGCAAGACCACCCAACATGGGTCTGAAGAGAAGATGCTTTTAGCCATGCTGAAAGGAAATATGAATTGCGCTAACCAAAACTTAATATGTAGAGTGACAATTTTCAGAGTTAAGCATTACATATTTGAAGATCAAATCTAGTTTATCTGTATGCTAATCCATCTATCCTAAATTGATAGTAAGAGCCTAATATTTTAAAAAAAAGCCAAACTGGCTATAGTTTGCTTTGGGAAAAGCTACTGTGACATTGTCAATGAGAAAGATTGCTATAACCCAGGATTTTTTTTCATTTTTTCATATAACAAGAATAAATTCAAGGAAGTCATACTAGATGACCACAGCGGTCCCTTCTGGCCTTATAATCTATACGACCATTAAATAGTACAATAAACTGGACCCAAAAAAAGAGGACTATGAAGGGGAAAAAATGTACTTGCCATTTTCCCAAGCTTCTTTTGGCCAAGATTCCGGCAACAGTCCATACTTGAAGTCATTTGAAGTACCCGGCAACAGTCCATACTTGAAGTCATTTGAAGTACCCGGCAACAATCCATACTTGAAGTCATTTGAAGTACCTGTTACAAGTAATGTTCTTTTAACTTGATTTACACAAAATTCTACAGAAGAGAATTCTCTAAACAGTTATATTTTTAAACAAACTTTTTAAGAAGTTTTATGACTAATTAACTTGTGATATTGGGCAAATTGCAGATTCTGCAATATTAGGCTTCCACTGCAATTCTGACTACAGGGACCCCCATTCTCAGCCCCGAGTGGCTGACAGCAGACAATTGCTGAAAAGTAATAATGACTATTACTGCAAATAATAAGGTCCATTATTACTTTTCCACAGTTTTCCCTGGCTTGACTGCAGCTCAGCCACAATTTTTTGACAATCTCGCAATTCAAGTAGGGCCTTATTTATGAATTGATTACTCTGATAGTCCCTTATAAGTAAACATTAACTAATTTCACCAAAATATGGGATTTTTAGACTACAGCCCTGGGCAATTTCATCCTCTCCACAGTGACAGATTCTGCAAAAAAAATTTTCGTGCCACTAAAACCCCAAAGGATCAAGTTTTACGGTATGTATAGAGCCTTGCGCGGATATAAATAGGTATCCGCGGAACCGCAAGGGTGAAAGAAGCAGAACGTGCGTCTGCCACTCCCAGCAGCCAGCGCCCCGCACCTCCTCCGGCGTGGCTGAACTGTCCCTAAACAGGGGGCAAGGCTGGGGGCATTACAGCTACGCTAGAGGAACTACTGGCACGGAGCGCTGGCGCCTGGAAGCGGCAGCCCCACGTTTTGCTACTTTCACTGCTGCGGTTCCCGGGAGAGCCCTGAGGTTCCACAGATACCGATTTATATCCGTGGATATAAATTTGTATCCGCGCGGGGCTTATGTATGTAGGTCCTCATTCCCCCACTTTTTGCCCTCTTATTTTTTCCATTGTTGTACGCCAGCAAAACCTTAGTGTAAACTCCCAGCAGAAGTTGTTCTGCTGACATAGCTACACCATCTCCCTCAATAACATTAGCTATGCTGACAAAGACTCTTCTGACAGCACAGTTGCGTCTACACGAGCAGTTTTGCCAACACCGATGTTGAGCAGAAAGCACAATTTTTTCCTCATTCCCAGCCAACATAGCTATGCTGGCAAGACTCTGTAATGCACACCATGCCTTATTCCAGTAGAAAGGTGATTTAAACAGGTGTAACTTATTTCTGTAAGTCTACTGTGATAAGTGCCTTTATTTGCAGTATAACTACATGCATACTGGGGGTTGTACAGCCTTAATTATACTCAGTTTCAAACAAACATACTTAAAGCAATACAAAAAAAACTGATCAGCCCTTTGTCCCATCCAGTCTCTGTAAATTTGTATGTTTGTGAAAGAAGTTGCATTAGGAATTTTTTTTATAAAAGTCTAATTTAAAGGAATATGGTCTACTTAACACACACTTATTTGAATTTCATCCTATTCTCATACTACTTACTAAGTAAACAAACAAAGTCCTCTCACTGCCCCATTTTTGTTGGCTTGTCTGTATTCTGTGTGCAATTAGTGCCATAGTTTCCCTAGCCAATGAGTTTCCACTTTTTCTTATGTCTATTATATAGCAACAAGAGAATTTTTTTTAAAAAAGCTGATTAAATCCACCTACCCACCCACCAAGAGATCCAGGAGTAACTGTAGAAGCTGAAGATTGTAGTCAATAAGAATGATTAAAACTTTTAAAGTTGTACCTCCCTTTAAAAATGTTATAAATAAGGAGCAGTTCTGTTGAACCTCAATGAGGACTGCAATTCTATTTTTGGTTTCTAAATCTAAACCCTCCCCCCCCCCCCCATATATATATATACACACACACACACCCTAGTATCTACAGAATGTGTAAGAGAAAGCCTTGAAATACAGTCTCCATCACAAAACAAATTTTATGCACTTTGATTCATTCTTCTTTCCCCCATTCAACTCATGTTATCTCCCTCTCCTCTCTCTCCTTGCTTGACTTTAGTTTTTTGTTTTATTCTTCTTCTAGCTACCAATGATGAAAAAACTACACTTAGAAACCACCCATGCCCAGAAGCCATATATTGTGGTGATCCTCTAGCAACTAACTGGGTACAGGCCCCTTATCTATGGCCTTGGCTACACTGGCGCAGTACAGCGCTGCAACTTGCTGCGCTCAGGGGTGTGAAAACGCTCCCCCCCCCCCCCGCGCGCAGTGAGTGCAGCGCTGTAAAGCACCAGTGTAATCAGTGCCTGCAGCGCTGCACGCTTGCTCGCAGTGCTGCAAGCTTCTCCCCTTGGAGAGGTGGAGTACATACAGCGCTGCGAGACCTCTCTCGCAGCGCTGGTGGCACGACTACACTTGCGCTTCACAGCGCTGCTGTGGCAGCGCTGTGAATTCCCAAGTGTAGCCAAGGCCTATGTGTTTCTTTAGTCAGGCATAAAAGGGAACAAATCTTTTACTAAGGGCACATCATGTTGGCACTGGCAGCATTGCACACCATTCTGATACACAAAAACAGGTATGTTTTAGATAGAATTCTGATAGGCAGCCACATCATTCCTACCCTTCTCCTGTGCCTGTTCTTCACTGGTGATGGGTGTTTTAAATCTGGAGGCTTGTAATCCTGTCCTACCCTCTTTTGTCAGGTGTTAAATCCTGAGCAGGATGGGAATAGCTATGTCTGCACTTTTGTAAATTCCAGCTAACACATCCATTTGCAGGTAGGGGGTGCACACGATATAAGAAGTTATGCCATGTTTTGACAGTGCTACAGCAGCAGCGGAATGACAGTATACTTCCTTTCTGCTGGGCAAGGTATGTGCAGAAGTATCCAACGTACATCAATTTTTCACTACTATTGTAGAGTGAAAATCTCAACATCAGATTGTATGCATCAGTTTTACTCTGCTGCTTAAACAGCATTATGGATTATGGTTGGCAGTGGTAACTGCATGGGAAGACAGCTCAAAGGGAGCCCAAATGAAGTTAACAGGTGTCTGGAAAAACTGTCACACAGCTGGGTAGCCAGCTGCCAGCTATAGTCCATGTGGGATCATTCATGCAATTGACCCTCAGCAGCTCAGTCTCAGTGATCACAAAGCCTCAGATCCCAATGAGTAAACAGGAAATTATTCTCCCTCTGCCCACAGGATTTGTTCCAAGGTTGTTGGGGTTTGTTTGTTTTGTTTTTTTTTTTGGGGGGGGGGGCTGGGTGGGGGAGGGGGGGGGGGGGGGGGGGGGGGGGGAGGAGTTACTGTAAGGAAGTTGTTCTTTGAAGTTATTTAGATCATACCAGATCATTCTTATGTCCATGCTCCCACACACAAAAACTAGCGAGAACTCCCTCAGCTTGAAGATTATATTGTTGATTCCAGTACAGGCATTTCACAATAGCTAATGTAATGAAACAAGGGACACACATAGGGTATCTAACTGCCTATTCCTTTTGAATAGGTCAAACTCCCATATATACACAAAATCCTCCTTTTGTGGTGAAGAGTATGGATGAATGGTGATCTGTTATACCCCAACTCTTGGGAATTAAAAAATCTCCAGGTCTCTATTTAAAAAAAAAAAATAAAAAAAAAAAAATCAAGGAACTGGACTGGATAGTGAGGACAGGTAAGCACTTTAAACAGAAAGGATGAGATAATTCTTATAATGCTCTTGGTCTTAAAGAAAAAACTAAAGAAAACCAACAGTGCCATCCAAAAAGGAGAAAGATTAAGCACCAAAAAAAGCTTTGTGATCAACATTTTTAGCAATCCTAAGCAAAAAACCCCCCATATCTGCAATGTTGATAATCAAACCCTGTCTCTTGATGTAGTGTAAACAATAAGTGTGTGTAGAGAATACGACAACTGCCTTGCAAAGAGATGAGAACAGACTAAAGTTGTGTTGCAGCAGATTAAAGGTTTGAGGATGATGGACACGATTCTATCTAAAAAAAATGCAGCAGATAGGGTAACTTGAAATCAGACTTATCAGTTTTCATCTTCTATATAGACCGGGGTAGGCAACCTTTCAGAAGTGGTGTGCCGTGTCTTCATTTATTCACTTTAATGTAAGGTTTCGCGTGCCGGTAATACATTTTAACGTTCTTTTAGAAGGGGTCTCTCTCTAAGTGTATATTATATAACTAAAAAGACGGTTACTCACCGTTGTAACTGTTGTTCTTCGAGATGTGTTGCTCATATCCATTCCAGTTAGGTGTGCGCGCGCCGCGTGCACGATCGTCGGAAGATTTTTGCCCTAGCAACCCCGGTGGGTCGGCTGTGGAGCCCCCTAGAGTGGCGCCGTTATGGCGCTGGATATATACCCCAGCCGACCCAGCGCCCCCTCAGTTCCTTCTTGCCGGCTACTCCGACAGTGGGGAAGGGGGGCGGGTTTGGAATGGATATGAGCAACACATCTCGAAGAACAACAGTTACAACGGTGAGTAACCGTCTTTTCTTCTTCGAGTGCTTGCTCATATCCATTCCAGTTAGGTGACTCCCAAGCCCCACCTAGGTGGCGGGGTCGGAGTGAGACATTGCTGTGTGCAGAACCGCTGACCCGAAAGCAGCATCGTCTCTGGATTGTTGCACCAGCGCATAGTGAGTAGCAAATGTGTGGACCGATGACCACACGGCAGCTCTACAAATGTCCTGGATCGGTACTTGAGCCAGGAAGGCAGTCGAGGAGGCCTGGGCTCTCGTGGAATGAGCAGTGAGGCGTGGCGTCGGTACACCGGCCAGATCGTAGCAAGCACGAATGCAGGACATAATCCAAGAGGACAGGCACTGTGAAGAGACCGGTGAGCCTTTCATCCGGTCGGCCACTGCAACGAAGAGTTGCGTTGTCTTCCTAAATGGCTTTGTACGGTCGATATAGAAAGCCAGGGCCCTGCGAACGTCTAAGGAATGCAAACGCTGGTCTTGACGAGTAGCGTGCGGCTTCGGATGGAAGACTGGAAGGAATATGTCCTGATTAATGTGAAAAGGTGACACCACCTTCGGAAGAAAGGCAGGATGGGGGCGAAGCTGCACCTTGTCCTTGTGGAACACCGTGTAAGGGGGCTCGGATGTCAGCGCCCTGAGTTCAGAGACGCGTCGTGCTGAGGTGATGGCCACGAGGAAGGCTGTCTTCCAGGATAAGTACAGGAGTGAGCAGGTCGCCAATGGTTCAAACGGAGGCCCTGTGAGCCTGGAGAGCACGAGGTTGAGGTCCCACGTCGGAACCGGCTGTCGTTGCTGTGGGTACAGTCGGTCTAAGCCCTTGAGGAATCTAACGACCATCGGGTTAGAGAAGACCGAGGACGTGAGTTCTCCTGGGTGGAAAGCGGAAATAGCGGCGAGGTGAACCTTGATTGAGGATGTCGCCAAGCCTTGCTGTCTTAAGGACAGGAGGTATTCCAGTATGCAGGGGATAGGTGCCTGCAAGGGAGAAGTAGCTCGTTGCTCGCACCAACAGGAGAACCGCTTCCACTTGGCTAGATAAGTGGTTCGCGTAGAGGGCTTTCGACTTCCCAGCAGAACCTGCTGGACGGCCTGCGAGCACTGCCGCTCTGTCCGACTCAACCATGGAGCATCCACGCCGTGAGGTGGAGGGACTGTAGGTCGGGGTGACACAACCGGCCGTGGTCCTGGGAGATGAGGTCCCGACTCAAGGGGAGCGTGATCGGCGTTCGTACCGAAAGATCCAGCAGTGTGGAGTACCAGTGTTGCCTCGGCCAGGCGGGGGCGACTAGAATCACCCGTGCATGATCCCTGCGGATCTTGAGCAGTACCTTGTGGACCAGCGGAAACGGAGGGAAGGCGTAGAACAGGTGGTCCTTCCATGTTAGAAGGAAGGCGTCTGACTGAGAGCCCGGGGCTCGTCCGTGCAGGGAGCAGAATACCTGGCACTTCCTGTTGGCCCGAGATGCGAAGAGGTCGATCTGGGGAAATCCCCACCTCTGGAAGACGGAATAGATGACGTCCGGGCGAATTGACCACTCGTGTGTCTGAAAGGACCTGCTGAGACGGTCCGCCAGCGTATTCTGGACTCCAGGAAGGAAGGATGCCGTAAGATGTATCGAGTGGGCGATGCAGAAGTCCCACAGGCGAATGGCCTCTTGACATAGGAGCGATGAGTGGGCTCCGCCTTGCTTGTTGATGTAGAACATTGCCGTGGTGTTGTCGGTGAGAACCAACACGCAACGGCCCTGTAGGAAGTTGAGAAACGTCTGGCAAGCTAGGCGCACCGCCATCAGCTCTCTGACGTTGATGTGGAGGGCTAGTTGGGCCACGGACCAGAGGCCCTGGGTATGGTGCTCTCCGAGGTGAGCGCCCCAACCTAGAGATGAAGCATCCGTGACTAGGTGGAGGGAGGGTTGTGGGTCGTGAAAGGGAACTCCTGCACAGACCACCGTACGATCCGTCCACCAGGTGAGGGAGGCCCGGACCGAGGCCGGAACCGTGACCACCATATTCAGGTCGTCTCGATGAGGACGGTAGACCGATGACAGCCAAGCCTGCAGTGGGCGAAGTCGTAGCCTGGCGTGCCTGGTCACGTACGTGCACGAGGCCATGTGGCCCAATAGGGCAAGGCAAGTCCTTACGGTGGTGATTGGAAAAGTCCTGAGTCCTTGAATGACGCTTAGGATGGTCTGAAAGCGGCTGTCGGGGAGGATAGCTTGGGCGCGTCTGGAGTCCAGGACTGCCCCGATAAACTCTATCCTCTGAGTTGGTACCAGGGTGGATTTTTCTCTGTTGAGTAGAATGCCCAACTCGTGGAAAGTGTGTGTCACCATGCGGACATGAGCCTGCACTTGGTCCCTGGTGCGGCCGCGTACCAGCCAGTCGTCCAAGTACGGGAACAGCTGTATCCCTTGTCGACGAAGGAAGGCTGTGACGACTGCCAGACACTTTGTGAACACTCTGGGAGCCGAAGACAAGCCGAAGGGAAGGACTGCAAATTGGTAGTGCATTGCGCCTATTACAAATCGTAGGAAGCGCCTGTGAGGCGGATAGATCGCTATGTGAAAATAAGCGTCCTTCATGTCGAGGGCGGCGAACCAGTCTCCAGGATCCAGTGAAGGGATGATGGTCCCCAATGAAACCATGCGGAACTTCAACTTTACTATGAATTTGTTGAGTCCGCGCAAGTCCAAGATGGGCCGTAGACCCCCTTTTGACTTGGGGATCAGGAAGTAGCGGGAGTAAAACCCCCTGCCCCTTAGCTCCGATGGAACCTCCTCTATGGCCCCCAAAGAGAGGAGCCCAAAAACCTCCTGTGTAAGGAGTTGCTCGTGAGAGGGGTCCCTGAAGAGGGACGGGGAGGGGGAGTGGGAGGGGGGGGGCGAGGAAAATTGGAGGGCGTATCCCCTCTCCACCGTGCGAAGGACCCAGCGGTCCGAGGTTATAAGGGACCAAGCACGGTGGAAGCGGGAGAGGCGATCCCGGAAGGGAGGAGTAGGATCCTGGATACAGGCCGAGGTGCCGTCCTCGAGCGCACCTTCAAAAGTTTTGCCTAGGCCCTGAAGGTGGCCTAGGCTGTCCCTGGTTTTGACCAGGTTGAGGGCCGGTCGACCTCCGCCTGCCCCCTCGACCCCGCCGCCTGGCAAAGTCCTGTCTAGGACGCGGCGGGGGAGGGTAAAATCTCTGTGGCGGTGGCCGGAAGGGTCTGCGCTGAGGCCCCGGGACATGCATCCCCAGGGAGCGCATCATTGTCCGCGAGTCCTTGAGGTTTTGGAGCCTCGCGTCAGTCTTCTCTGAAAAGAGTCCCTGTCCCTCAAACGGCAGATCTTGTAGCGTCTGCTGTAGCTCTGGTGGCAAGCCAGAGACCTGGAGCCAGGAGAGTCGCCGCATGGCTATCCCCGACGCCAGGGTCCTAGCTGCCGAGTCTGCAATGTCTAGCGAGGCTTGTAAGGAGGTGCGCGCCACCCGCATACCCTCCTCTACCAAAGCCCCAAACTCCTCCCTCGACTCCTGGGGAACCAGCTCCTTAAATTTCCCCATCGAGGACCAGGAGTTGAAGGAGTAGCGGCTCAGGAGCGCCTGCTGGTTGGCCGCTCGGAGTTGGAGCCCCCCCGCCGAATAGACCTTGCGTCCGAACAAGTCGAAGCGCTTAGCGTCCTTCGACTTGGGCGCAGCGGCCTGCTGGCCATGGCGCTCCCGTGCATTCACCGATGATACCACCAGTGAGCACGGCTGAGGATGGGTATACAGATATTCATGGTCTTTGGAGGGGACAAAGTACTTCCGCTCCACTCCTCTGGCCGTGGGTGGAATCGAGGCTGGGGTCTGCCAGATGGTGGTGGCATTAGCTTGAATGGTCGGGATCAACGGTAGCGCCACTCGAGAGGGAGCGTCCGCTGACAGGATATTTACAATGGGGTCGTGAACCTCCACGATCTCCTCAATTTGGAGGTCCATATTGCGCGCCACCCTTCGCAAGAGGTCCTGGTGCGCTCGCAGGTCAATAGGAGGCGGACCCATGGCGGATGTGCCCGCTACCGCCTCATCGGGGGAGGAGGAGGAAGATCCCCCCGGTGGCAAGGGGTCCAAGGGTGGTTCCTGCTCCAGTTGTTCCTGTTGAGCGTCAGTAGCCCCTGGGACCAGGGCCCCCACCGGAGTGGGCACCGGCGCCTCCATACCACCTGGTGGGGGGCGGGAGATGGTGGCCTCTGGGGCTCTGGGCTCGGAGCGTGCCGAGCGGGACGCAGAAGGAGGGGCGCCTTGCGCCTGGTGGTAGGCCCACGGTGTCCAGAAGGACCAATGCGCAGGAGCTTGCGCCGGGTCCTCCGCTGTCTCCTCCAGGTGGGTGGCCTCCGCCTCCGAGGAACGGGACGCCGACCTCGATGGCCACGGCGGTGCCGAGCGCACCGACACCGGTACCGGATGGTACGGTGCCGATCGGTGCCGGTCGTAGGGCGATCTGTCCCTGCCCGGTGCCGGGGAACGGTGCCGAGATCTAGATCGGGATCGGTGCCGGTAGTCTCTTCGGTGCCGAGAGCCCGATCTGGAGCGGGACGAAGATCTCGAGGAGGCCCGGTACCGGGAGCGGCCTCTCGAGCCCGAGCGGCGCTCATACCGGTGCCGGGAGCTCCTCCTTGAGCCCGAGCGGTGCCGGTCGTCACGACGGTGCCGGGATCTGGAACGGCGTCGTGAAGGTGATCGGTGCCGCGAGTACGACCGGTGCCGAGGTGACATTCGGCGCCGGGACTCCGAGCGGCGTCGGGACGTGCTCCTGGACCTCGAACGGTGCCGCAAGTCTGGGGATGGAGACGGCGGGCGCAGCAGGGCAGGCTTGCCCCTGGACTGCAGCTGTCGCGGAGCAGCCGGTGCCGGGAGGTGTGACGGGCCCGGTTCGGTAAAGGCAATCAGGTCCCGTGCCGTTGCAAATGTCTCCGGGGTGGACGGGAGACAAGGTTCCACCACCAACCTAGGTGGGGAAACAGTCCGCACCGGACTCGACGGCCTCGGTGCCGGAGTCAACGGTGGGGCCGCCTGTTGTGGGCGGTCCAACGGCGGACGCGGCTCTACCCCCGGCACCGAGGGAGCCGGCGTCTTCGGCGCAGTCTTGTCCTGGGTCTTGCGGACCTTCTTGTGGCCCGGAGACAACGATCGGCGCCGAGGCTCCTGAGGCGGGCGCGGTGCCGACGTCGGTCGGTGCCGTGGTTTATCCTTCGCGCCGGTCGGAGCCGCCGGGGCGCTGCGCACGGAGGCGCTCGGTGCCGGGGTGCTGTGCACCGAAGTGCTCGGTGCCGGGACGCTGCGCACCGAAGGAGGGTCCGGACTCAGAGCCGCCTCCATCAGGAGCTGTCGGAGCCTGAAGTCTCGCTCCTTCCTCGTCCTCGGCTTGAAGGCCTTGCAGATAGGGCACTTATCTGCGGGATGGGCCTCCCCAAGGCACTTCAAGCAGGAGCTATGCGGGTCGCTTGTTGGCATGTGCTTCCCGCAGGACGCGCACGGCTTAAAGCCAGGAGCCTTGGGCATGAGCCCGGCTGCGCGCCGGGGGGAAAAGGGGGAAGACAACCCCCTAAACCCCCGCTAACTATTTACAACTAAACAAAAAACTAACAATTAACTATCTAAAGGACTATAACAACTATATACAACTATCTACACTAATGAAAATGAGAAAGCTAGGGAGAGTGGAGATCAGCTATGCCGCGCTCCACAGTTCCAACGACCGTCAGGGGCGGTAAGAAGGAACTGAGGGGGCGCTGGGTCGGCTGGGGTATATATCCAGCGCCATAACGGCGCCACTCTAGGGGGCTCCACAGCCGACCCACCGGGGTTGCTAGGGCAAAAATCTTCCGACGATCGTGCACGCGGCGCGCGCACACCTAACTGGAATGGATATGAGCAAGCACTCGAAGAAGAACTATTGTTGTATGTAAAGTAAACAAGGTTTTCAAAATGTTTAAGAAGCTTCATTTAAAATTAAATTAAAATGCTGATCTTACGCCGCCAGCCTGCTCAGCCTGAGAACTATTTAATGTTTTTAGGGAAGTAAAAACTAATAAGAACTGTGTAATTATGGGGGACTTTAACTTCCCAGATATAGATTGGGGAACAAATGCTAGTAACAATAATAGGGCTCAGATGTTCCTAGACGTGCTAGCAGATGAATTCCTTCATCAAGTAGTAACTGAACCGACGAGGGGGGATGCAATTTTAGATTTGGTGCTGGTGAGTGGTGAGGACCTCGTTGAGGAAATGGTTGTAGGGGACAACCTTGGCTCGAGTGACCATGAGCTAATTCGGTTTAAACTAAATGGAAGGATTAACAGAAATAAAACTGTGACTAAGGTTTATGATTTCAAAAAGGCCAACTTTAATAAATTAAGGCAACTACTTAGGGAAGTGGATTGGGCTAACATACTTAGGGATCTAAAGGCAGATGACGCCTGGGATTGTTTCAAGTTGAAGTTGCATGAGCTGTCCGAGGCCTGTATCCCGAGAAAGGGAAAACGGTTATTAGGCAAGAGATTTAGACCTAGCTGGATGAGCGGGCGTCTCAAACAGGTGATTAAGAAAAAACAGAAAGCGTACAAAGAATGGAAGAGGGGAGGGATCGGCAAGGAAACCTACCTTATTGAGGTCAGAGCATGTAGGGATGCAGTGAGAAAGGCCAAAAGCCGTGTAGAGTTGGACCTTGCGAGGGGAATTAAATCTAATAGTAAGAGGTTTTATAGCCATATAAATAGGAAGAAAACAAAGAAAGAGGAAGTGGGATCGCTGAAGAATATAGATGGAGTGGAGATTAAGGATAATTTAGGCATGGCACAATATCTAAATGAATATTTTGCATCGGTCTTTAATAAGGCTAATGAAGGGCTTAGGAATAGAGGGAGCAGGACAGAGGGGAATAAAGGAGGGGGGATTGACATTACAGTATTAGAGGTGGAAGCCAAACTTCACCAGCTAAACGGGACTAAATCGGGCGGACCGGATGATCTTCATCCTAGAATATTGAAGGAACTGGCGCAAGAAATTGCGAGCCCCTTAGCGATAATTTTTAATCAATCTGTAAACTAGGGGGTGGTACCGTTGGACTGGAAAATAGCTAACGTGGTTCCTATTTTCAAGAAGGGGAAAAAAAGTGACCCGGGTAACTACAGGCCTGTTAGTTTAACATCTGTAGTATGCAAGGTCTTGGAAAAAATTTTGAAGGAGAAAGTAGTTAAGGACCTTGAGGTGAATGGCAATTGGGACAGATTACAACATGGGTTTACGAAAGGCAGATCGTGCCAAACCAACCTGATCTCCTTCTTTGAGAAAGTAACAGACCTTCTAGATAAAGGAAATGCGGTGGATCTAATATACCTCGATTTTAGTAAAGCGTTTGATACGGTACCGCATGAGGAATTATTGGTTAAATTAGAAAAGATGGGGATCGATATAAAAATCCAGAGGTGGATAAAGAACTGGTTAAAGGGGAGACTGCAGCGGGTAGTACTGAAAGGTGAACTGTCAGGTTGGAGGGAGGTCACCAGTGGGGTTCCTCAAGGTTCGGTTTTGGGTCTGATTTTATTTAATCTATTTATTACTGACCTCGGAACCGAATGTAGGAGTGGGCTTATAAAGTTTGCGGATGACACAAAGTTGGGAGGCATTGCCAATTCGGAGAAGGATCGGGATATTCTGCAGGGAGACTTGGATGACCTTGTAAATTGGAGTAATAATAATAGGATGAGATTTAATAGTGAGAAGTGTAAGGTGATGCATTTAGGGATGACTAACAAGAATTTTAGTTATAAGCTGGGGACGCATCGGTTGGAAGTGACGGAGGAGGAGAAGAACCTCGGAGTCCTGGTTGATCGCAGGATGACTATGAGCCGGCAATGTGACGTGGCTGTGAAAAAAGCTAATGCGATCTTGGGATGCATTAGGCGAGGTATTTCTAGTAGGGACAAGGAGGTGCTGCTTCCGTTATACAAGGCGCTGGTGAGACCTCATTTGGAGTACTGCGTGCAGTTCTGGTCTCCCATGTTTAAAAAGGATGAACTCAAACTGGAACGGGTACAGAGAAGGGCCACTAGGATGATCCGAGGAATGGAAAACCTTTCCTATGAAAGGAGACTCGAGGAGCTCGGTTTGTTTAGCCTACCCAAAAGAAGGCTGAGGGGGGATATGATTGCTCTCTTTAAATATATCAAAGGGATAAATACCAGGGAGGGAGAGGAATTATTTCAGCTCAGTACTAATGTGGACACGAGAACGAATGGATATAAATTGGCCGTGGGGAAGTTTAGGCTTGAAATTAGACGAAGGTTTCTAACCGTCAGAGGGGTGAAACTCTGGAACAGCCTTCCGAGGGAAACAGTGGGGGCGAAAGACCTCTCTGGCTTCAAGATTAGGCTAGATAAGTTTATGGAGGGAATGGTTTGATGGGATAACGTGATTTTAGTCAATTAGGCAATAACGTGCCATCGCTGGTAAAATGTGGGTCCGGCTGGAGAATCTTGCCTGTATGCTCGGGGTTCTACTGATCGCCATATTTGGGGTCGGGAAGGAATTTTCCTCCAGGGTAGATTGGCAGAGGCCCTGGAGGTTTTTTGCCTTCCTCCGCAGCATAGGGCAGGGGTCACAAGCTGGAGGATTCTCTGCGACTTGAAGTCTTTAAATCACGATCTGGAGACTTCAACAGCTGAGATAAGGGAAATTGGGTGGGTCAGCTTTTGTGGCCTGCATCATGCGGGAGGTCAGACTAGATGACCATAATGGTCCCTTCTGACCTTAAAGTCTATGAGTCTATGGATGGGGGTTGTGGGGGGAAAGAGAAGAGAGAAGAGGAAAGAATGGAGGTCACATTGGTGTTTGGCTGGAACATTAGTTCTGATCATGAAGCCTTTGTCTCAGAGGTTGGTCAGGATTTTTGTACTACAGGTAGTTTAGCAAAGGAATGTATGTAACCCATCTCTAGTTGACAGAAGGAATCTTGCCAGTCCAATCTTTCTGGGGTCAGGTGTAGAGCAATTCTAGGTTGTTATAAACCAGGAGTAGGCAACCTGCGGCACGCAAGCTGTTTTTCAGTGGCACCTCACACTGCCCAGATCCTGGCCACCAGTCCAGGGGGCTCTGCATTTTAATTTAATTTTAAATGAAGCTTCTTAAACATTTTAAAAACCTTATTTACTTTACATACAATAGTTTAGTTAT
>NW_020664409.1:64333724-64346245 GCF_002925995.2 Terrapene triunguis | reverse complement strand
TTCTGTGTGTTCCATTCTATGCATCCGATGAAGTAGGCTGTAGCCCACGAAAGCTTATGCTCAAATAAATTCGTTAGTCTTTAAGGTGTCACAAGTACTCCTGTTCTTTTTGCGGATACAGACTAACACGGCTGCTACTCTGAAACCTGTCATTAAAGATTCAACCACCAACCTGTTCCGGTAAGAGCTATGAAAACTCCCTCACACCACTTCTCTGGTCTTCCATAGAGGCCTCAAGTAAAAATGGGGAGACAGGACTTTAACAAATTCCCAATATATCCTTCCTCCCTCCTTATCAGCCTTCCACAAACAAATGGAAGCAAAATGAATACAAATGCCACCCTGCCTCCTTTGCAGATCACATTTAGTAATAAACTATATTCTAATGAAAATTTATAAAAGTTGGTGCACTACTGGGCATATTTTTAAACTCTAAAGATATTTTAACAAGTACTTAATTTTCAACTATGACAGGTGGCATCAGAGAGACTTGGTGGGGTAATACACGACTGGAATATTGGTATAGAAGGTTTCGGCTTGCTCCAGAAGGACAGGCAGGGAAAAAAGGGAGGAGGTCTTGCCTTGTATCTCAAAAATGAGGTTGAGAGGGAAATAGGACACAGACTTGTTGAAAGTCTCTGGGTAAGGATAAAAGGGGTAAAAAGCAAGGGTGATGTCATGCTAGGGGTCTACTACAGACCACCTAACCAGGAAGAGGAGATGGATGAGGCTTGTTTATAAAGAGCTAACAAAAATCATCCAAAGCACAGACTTGGTGGTGATGGGAAAACAACACAGCAGGGCACAGATTATCCAACAAGTTCTTGGAATATATTGGAGACAACTTTTTATTTCGGAAAGTGGAGAAAGCCATCAGGGGAGAAGCTGTTCTAGACTAGATTTTGATAAATAGAGAGGAACTGGTTGAGAATTTGAAAGTGGAAGGCAGCTTGGGTCAAAGTGATCACGATATGATAGAGTTCATGATTCTACGGAATGGTAATAAGGAAAACAGCACAATAAAGGTAAAGGATTTCAAGAAGGCAGACTTCAGCAATCTCAGAGAGGTGGTAGGCAAGATCCCATAGGAAGCAAGTCTAAGGGGAAAAACAGTTCAAGAGAGCTGGCAGTTTTTCAAAGAGACATTATTAAGGGCACAAGAACAAATTATCCAACTGTACAGGAAAGACAGGAAGTATGGCAAGAGAACTCCCTGTCTTAACAAGGAGCTCTTCAATTATTTGAAACTCAAAAAAGAATCCTAAAAAAACAGAAACTAGGTCAAACTGCAAAGGATTAATATAAACAAGTATGCAGGGACAAAACTGGAATGGCCAAGGCACAAAATTAGATTAAACCAGCTAGAGACATAAAAGGTAACAAGAAAACATCCTACAAATTAGAGGAAGACTAAAGACAGGATAAGCATGTTACGGGGGGGGGGGGGGGGGAAGGGGGGGGGAAGAGAAACAGTAACAGAAAATGTGTAAAATGACAGAAGTGCTAAATGACTTCTGTTTCAGTTTTCACCAAAAAGGTTAGTAGTGATTGGACATTTAACAGAGTGAATGCCAATGAAAATGAGGTAAGACCAGATGCTAAAATAGGGAAAGAGAAAGTTACAAGTTAGACTGGTTAGAGGTTTTCACGTTACCAGGGCCTGGTGAAACATCCTAGAATACTCAAGGAGCTGACTGAAGAGATATGAGCCATTAGTGATTATCTTCAAAAAAATCATGGAAGATGGGTGAGACTCCAGAGAACTGGAAAATGGCAAATACGGTGCCAATCTATAAAAAGGGGAATAAGGACAACCCAGGAAATTACAGACCAGTCACCTGAACTTCAGTACCTGGAAAGATAATGGAGCAATCAATTTGCAGACACCTAGAAGATAATAAGGTGATAAGTAACAGTCAGCATGGATTTGTCAACAAATAATGATGGCAAACCAACCTAATGCCTTTCTTTGACAGGGTAACTAGCTTTGTGGATGGGGAAAAGCAGTAGATGTGGCATATCTTAACTTTAGTTAGGTACCTGATAATGTCTTGCATGACCTTCTCCAAAACAAACTATGGAAATACAACCTAGATAGAAGTACTATAACATGGGTGCATAACTGGTTGGAAAAAACTGTTCCCAGACAGTAGTTAAGCTGGAAGGGCATATTCAAGTTGGGTCCCACAGGGATCAGTTCTGGGTCTGGTTCTATTCAATTTCTTCATCAATTATTTAGATAATGGCGCAGAGAGTACATGGTAACTGTGTTCAAGTACATAAACGGTTGTTACAAGGAAGAGGAAGGTAAATTAATTATTCTCTTTAACCCAGGGATAGGCAAACTTTTTAGCCCGAGGGCCACATCGGGGAATAGAAAGTGGATGGCAGGCCATGAATGCTCACAAAATTGGGGTTGTGGTGCAGGCTCTGGGGTGGGGCGAAGGATGAGGAGTTTGAAGTGTAGGAGGGTGTTCTGGGCTGGGACTGAGGGGTTCAGAGGGCAGGAGGGGGATCAGGGCTGGGGCAGGGGCGTGGGGAGAGGCTCAGGGGTGCAGGCTCCAAGCGGCGCTTACCTCAAGTGGCTCCCAGAAGCAGTGGCATGTCCCATCCCCAAATCCTACGCGGAGATGTGGCCAGGTGACTCTGCACTCGGCCCCATCTGCAGGCACAACCGCTGCAGCTCCCATTGGAGCACCAGAGGGGGCCATTGGAGCATGTAGGAGCTGGAGCGGGGCCATGCCGCAGCTTGCAGAAGCTGCGTGGTGCGGCTTGCGGGAGCCGTGTGGTGCAGCCCCCAACCTGCGCCCTGTCCAGAGCATAAGAGCAGGTCCTAGCTGCATGGTGCAACCCCTGACCCAGCGCCCCGGCTGGAGCAGGGCCGAGCCGCGTGGTGCAGCTCGCAGTCCGGCTTAAAACGGCCGTAGTTTGCCCACCCCTGCTTTAAACCTCTGAACCTAGGACAGCAATGGGCTTAAATTGCAGAAAGGGTGGTTTAGTTTGGACATTAGGACAAACTTCCTGGAATAAACTGCCTAGGGAGGTTGTGGAATCTCCATCATTGGAGATTCTTAAAAGGTTAGACAAACACCTGTCAGGGATAGTCTAGATAATACTTGGTCCCACCATGAGTGCAGGGGATTGGACTAGAAGACCTCTCCAGGTCCCTTCCGGTCCTATGATTCTACAGTGGCAGCCTTCACCATTAGACATTAGTTCAGAAAAACAAGCGGAGAGAGTACTGAAGGTGATTACTGCAAGTGTTAAAATACCACAAAAGCTTGAATTTACTAAACCAGGAAACATCTTAAAGTTGCACAAGGATTTGCCATTATAGTAGTGTTTAAATGTGTAACAAGTGTTATCAAGGGAATTACTACATGCTTTGCATTTATATAGCATTTTTCATCAGGGTATCTCAAAGTAGCTTGTAACAATTCCTGAAGAACAATGACAGACAAAGAGGCACCAGGCAGTGAAGTATTACTACTATAGGTCAATGCAGATAGTGGAAACCAGTAAGTAGCAGACAGGAGAGTTTTGAGCTGAATTTTCAAAAGGGATGGTGAAGTCAACAGATGATGTGGCAAAGGAGTATCCTCTGAACAAGGAGGAACTGGAGAGAAAATTGGAAAGGGCAGAGTTGGCAGACTGTGATATTCGGGGTGGCACTAATTTAGGTGGAGTATTGCCATGAAGAATACTAAGAAGGCAGCAGAAAATTTGTAGCAAATCAGTCAGAGATGGTCTTTCAGGACATGGTTAATGCAACTCTATTTCTGTTTATCAGTTAGGAAAGGGCCACAGATGTTTCAGAACAGGCTGGACTCTGGATAAGTTGTTTAGGAGGCCACAGGCTAGAATTTCAGTAATCAAAGCGTGAAGAGAAAAAACACGCTATCGTTGCCAACTATAATTCACACTTTTTAATGCCAGAAGGAACAATTATATCATCTAGACTGGACCTATGTAACACATACCAAATTTCACCCAGTTACCCCTGTATTGAACCCAATAACTTGTGTTTGACTAAAACAGATCTTCAAATCAAAACTGATGCCTGGAAGACGTCAAGAGATATAGTCAGTTAGCACCGTAACTGAGAAATCATTTCCCACAACATTAAAATAACGTGTGTATTTTGTTAGTAGCTCTCAAACTCAATCCAATGTGGATCATGAAGAGGATGGCTGCAAGACTGATCAAATCTTCTCATAAATCAAGTTTTAGCTGCTTCTCTTTAGGTAGCAGCTATTACCCCAGTGGGGCAGAAATGGAAGAAAGATTTATCTGCAGCAGCGGTCAGGTCTCTGTCTCCCTGGCGGGTATAGCACTCAACCAACTCTATACTTTCCTAAATCACCACCCTCCTCACAGCTGACCTCATGCAAGATGTGTAAAGAAAAGCAGAATAGTGAAATATGGATGTGATAACTGGAAATGGATGTGGTTTTCTCAGCCACACCTTAGAACACCCTTGGTACATCCACTCAGTAATACCCCAAAACCTATCAGAAACATGCCATACTCCCCACTCAGAGTACCCAACTTCTTGCAGCAACTAAGTCCTCAAAGGATTTTGAGACTAGGAGTTACAGCAAAGAAACGGTGGTCAAGAAACCATTTGTCACAATGTATACCCACACCAAATTGTGCTTAATGTGGTCTCTATTCATCTATTAGTTTATAAAAAAAAAATGAAGATGCAAAGGCATTTCAGATTAATTCAGAATAAGATATGATGAACTAACATGCAGCAATTCCTCAAAATGCAGATGACTGCAATTCCAAAGTAACATGTTCTTAAAATGCAGTAAGTTAGTGAGAGATCTTGAACTAACACAGAGATCCTTGTTTGGCATCAGTTTCTGCTGTCTCCTGGGAGCAGGAAAGGACCAAAGACTCTTGCGCCACTTCTTGCATGTGTGTATGAAGAGTAATGGAGAAGTAGTTATCCTTTCAGAATCCTCCATATGTTGCTTCATTTGCCTTGCAGCATCTTTCCTCCTCTATCCAATTAGTTAGTTCTTTCCCCATCAGGTAAACACTGCCCGTAAACAAGCCCTTTCAGAAGAGTAAGAGAGTAGTAATTTCCTGGCCACAGTTTTCTAGCAAAACCTTCTGAAATGTTTTCTGTCAGCTGCCATGAGCTGGAGCATCACCTACACACAGACCTTGCCTTATTATTTAACATTTATATTGCAGTAGCGCTGAACAGACAATCAAATAGGTCCCTACGGTGGCAAATGCTATGGAAGATATAAGACAATCCCTACTTCCAAAGAGCTTACTTTTAAATCAGCAAGTAAAAGTAGGGAAGTAATCCTTAAAACAGGGATACTCAAACATATTTATGAATGAAACACCACTTCCTATTCATGACTGCATGACATCCAAGGCAATTATGGTTCATGTAGAAGAATTATACTACATCAACTGTTCTTCTGCTTTCAGCGAACTTCTGCCTTTAACCAAAAACGTATTTCAGACTGAAAGGGAGCTTTTGCGGTATTACCTGCAAAGCCCTAACTTTAAAAAGTGTTAGGTGGAGGGGAAAGAAAACTGGCACCCCTACCACATGCATTTACTGGCAGCAGCAAAAGGAACACAGACCACAGTATAACATTTTTGCAAAACTTATTAACTAAATAAATCTGTCCTAGTACAAGAGTCCAAATTTTAAAAACTTGGAGACAGTCGGCAGGGCAGATAAAAATCAGTGATTTTTTTTATTTCATTTCAGACTTATTTCATTATTTAAAGTATAGTACATTTTTCTTTTTAACTATTAATCTGTTTAAAATGAAATCTGAATTGAATACAAAATGTGTTAAGGGCTAAACTTATAATTTCTTAAAACATTTAAATAAGAAATAATGCTGACTCCATGAGCCTCTATTAAAAACTCTGAGTTAAAGACTGCTTTCCTATATAAAGATAATTTCCACCGATTCTAACTTTTTTTCTTTATAAACATGGCACAAAATAGGTCATGTACTTTATTATGGGCTTGTTTTAATGAATATAAGTGTTATATGCCATTTGTGTATTTAATTAAATTTCAGTTTCCATCCTAATGTAGCTTGACACAGATCATGAGTAAAAACATAATTATCTAGTAAACAAGCAATATATCATTCACTATTTTCTAATATACTCAAAGGTACAATAAAAATCTAAAAATATTAAGCTACATAATTTCTTAAATAAATGTATACAGTTACAGCCTACCCTCCTAAATAGCAAAAAAGATATACCAATCTAGTGTAAAGGCTCTATTTAGTTGTAAATCAACATGTTTTAATGCTTATATGAGAATGCACTCTTCTGTAGAAAATTGAAATACAAATGGAAAAGCTGATCAAAATCAATTATTTAATTCAAGGCTTCCCACTTAGTGATTTAAATCGCTTTGATTTAGATCAATCCACCCAGGTCAACCACATACTCTAATTTAAAGGCAGGCCATAATTTGGTCTATAGTAACTGTCTATTTAAAACTAGTTTACAAAGGGGGGAAAAAAAGACTTGTGATTCCGTGCCTTTTAGTGAGGCCCAATCTTATTACCCTTGAATTTATAGCTGCGACAACCACTTGTGATGTATTTTGGCACTCCAAGTGAACTGTATATCTCTAAAAATTGAAATCACTGCTCTTATTTTTAAGAGTCTATTGCACAACAGATTATAGACGTTTCCACTGCTTTAGTGTCTAATACCCACAATTTCCTTTTCTCACTTGAACAATGGCATTATGCCATGTGTTTGTTATTAGCAGCTGTTAAACATGCCCTGCAGTTGAAGCTTGTCAAGTGAAGAATACATGTGTACTATCTCTAGGACAATGACTGAAAGATCTCTCCTAGTTTTTAAACTAACTCTTAAAAGGCTTCACCCTCCTCCCTCCCCCCAAATGATGTTTCCTCAAAAATTTAGGGAAAACATGCTAAGGAACACAAATTACCTACTTAATATTCCAATGTTCTAAAAATTTGATATCAGGGATTTTTTTAAAGGCATATTGTTTTGGTATTACCAGATTAAATTTAGAGGTGGAGAGAAATGCAAACACAACAGGGATGCGACAACACATGGGAATGGAAACATAACAGAAAAAAACCCCAGTTTGTTAATTAAGTTTGGGATTAATGGCAAATGTGATTTAAGAGATCTGACTACCCAGTAAAACCATATTTATTCTTTTGAACATTCATACAAGTCAAAAACTTGCAGCAGAAAAAAGGGAGAGAATCACAACAGTGGTTCAAGGATACAGAGATCAGTACCTTCCATTTGAAAGTTCAACCCAATGCTACCCTGCAGGGGTTCCCACTTACTCAGCAATAGTACAAAAGAAGAAAAATCCAATGTTACACCATAATGCAAGTGTTTTCATTTGAATGAGGAGGTATGGAACATGGAAGATTTCAAATGTATTAAGCAATCTACTTTTATTTTAGGTCTTGTTATATTTAGAAGTGTTTGAAAGATCAGTTTGCTCCCTCGATTTAGAATATTGAAGTGTTACTGTATCCCATCTACTCCGTGTTTAGAGTCTGTGGACAAGCACTGACTGACAGTGTACAGAAGAAACAACAGATAAGGCTGATTCATGTTATGAAAATCCCCAGCACACCGAAGTGCAGATCTTTCGCTGGTGTAAACAGCTTGAAAGAACTTCAACAGAAGCTATGACAGTCTACACCAGTTGAGGATCTGTCCTTAGTGTTTAAAGGTCTTTCTATAGCATACAGAAAAAATGTTCAAATCTGAAGTAAAGCGGTAAGAAGTCTGTAAGATACATGACTACTTAAAATATACTTCATGTGCACCTGGGTAAGGTGGCAATAGCAGAAACGTTTTCCTTTATATGAAAAATTTAAAAAGCCTAACATATTAAAGTGGCAAAATCCAGTGACATATCAAGAATGAACAGAGATACCACTTCCATAAATTACACCAGACTTACCATTACAAGATAATCATCCAAAAACAATTTTAAAATATAAACAAGAAGGGATAGGAATGGTTGTAGGATTGCTAAAGAGGTTAACACAAGGAGTAAGGAAATAAAGCAAAGGAAACTGTCAGAAAGGAAATAGAAATTTTAGTCATTTAACACACACCAGGACAAGACAATGGAGACAGAGGAACAAGCCTCAAATTACAGGACAAGGAACAAAGTATGTTTGAGAATTACATGACAGATCACATTAGCAATCTCAAAGCATCACGTTTCTGAGAATGCTTTTACTAGGAAGATAAAAAAATACTTCAACTAAAGGTGAAGTTTATAGTATATAATTCAAAAATGCTCAGATAACTGAAGTCACTTTACCCACTTCTAAAGCGGACTGCAACACAACAGCAGGGCATAGGAAGTTTCACCTGAAGTGAAACTTGCATATCCTATCCAATTGAAACTGCAGGGGCATCTAGATTTGCTTACCATACCTGTCTTTAAACCCTGACATCCTGCCCAAATTTAGAACACCTGGTCTTGCCAGAAGTGCCACAGGCTCTTTAAAGAGCCTAAGCAGTCAGCTAAATTTTAATTATCAAACCAGTTCAGCTCTAACTCAGGTAGAAAAGTAGTACTGCAGAGAAATTAGTGATTCAGCAGGATTAGGCATTCCTTTAGTGTCTCATTCACCTATGGACCAGAGTTAACCTTGCCTAGCTTTGAGAGCTCTAAACAAGATCAAAGGCAGAAACAATATAGCTGAAGGCTTTCCATTTTTTCAGATGTGCATTTAGAGAAGTCTATAGAATAGAAACCATTTTCCTTATGCTTGACTTACATTTTGTGATCAATTTACTTCACTATCTTGTTAATTTAGCCACAGTGTAGGATTCGGTCAGAAACCAATAGTGACAGAGGAAATTAAGTTCTCATTGTAGACAGTTAATTAAGTACTAGGTCCAATAAAAAAAATGCAGCTTTTATGTCAAGCACATGTATTTGTTGACATTTCAAACACCCTTTAGACACTTGGTAGATATAGTAAAAGAGTAATGTTGTCAGTGGCCTTGCCAATAAGAGATATAACAGCTTTTGCTTTCAGGGTGGTTGGGGATGCACACAGCTCACTAGTTTCAAAGCATTAAAGGGGTTAGATGGCATATTAACTATGCTTTCAGGAAACCACATGTTTATCTTGATGCAATTGCAGACTCTTTATGCAAAGTAGCAGATGAAATCTAAGTTACCTATGTTGGGAAAAAAGAATTACATCCGAAAGCGTATATGAGCACCCTACGCACCCCCTAGATACTAAAACGAATATTCCCTCAGATTTTGTGCTAGTGTCTAGAGGATTTTGCACACAGCTGTTTTTGGGGCACGTGTAGTTTTCCCCCAAAAAAGGAAGCTGTAAGTAGTTTTTTATATCAGTGCATTAACACATTTAAGTGCATACAATTTTCTTCTCCTAAGGACACCAATTTATCATCACAAAATTAACAAATGAAAATAGCAGTCACCCATCCCTGAGCACTTAAGTTATGTTAACCAGGTATAACTACAACTAACTATATGACTACTGAAACTATTATATATACACCCCCAGCTAATGTGTCTGGACCATAGGTGCTGGAACTAGGGGCCCTGGCTTGAAATGGATTCCATTATATACTGGGTTTACAGTTTGATTCAATGGCTCGCCACACCCCCACTATAAAAATTGCTCCAGCACCCCTCGGCTGGAGAGGCCTATTAGATGCTTCAGCCTGAAACAGAACGCAGGATAATCTGCATACTGGAGCAGAATGTGCCCCGCACCCCTACGGACAGTGAGAGACCGAGGAAGCCATTTAAACTACACACGTGGGCATGCAGACATGTGAAAGAGTTAGTCTCCACCAGGGAACTGCGATACCCCCACCCAACACTACCCTGGCCGGGAGGGTGCCACCACCCCCAATCCCGAATACCCCCCCCAACCCCTGTGGCGCCGTACCTGCTCTGCAGTGACCGGTTCGTTGAGGCGGTGCTCGGCGGAGAGGTGGTGTCTGAGAAGCAGGGCTCGTTTGTAGTTGCGGGTGCCCTTGCAGAGCTCGTCGTGCCCCCCTGCGCCGCCTCCGCCAGCCATAGTGATGTCGGTGGGGGCGGAGGCGGCGGCGGTGCACCAGGCGCAGGACATGAGGCCGGTCTCCTGGCAGTAGTGCAGCCATGGGAACTCCTTGAGCCAGGAGCCCTGGAAGGAGACGTGCAGCTTCTGCAGCAGGGACTTGGGCCTGGCCGCTAGCGGGAAATGCTTAATGCTCTCCCCCTCCCCCGCGCCCACGCTGCTGCCCTCCGCCTCGTCCCCCCCATCGCCTCCAGACCGCCTGCTGCTGCTACAGCTGCCGCCCTCGGCGCCGCTGCCGTCGCCCAGGCTGCCCCCCTCGCCGTCCTCTTCGTCGTCACTGCTGTCGCTCAGGGAGCCCCCGTCCTGGACCAGCTCCTTGCCCTCCAGCAGGCCCTCGGGCTCCAGGCCTTCGGCACCCTCCAACTCCAGCTCTTCGTCCGGCCCCCGCCCATTGAAGTGCCTCCGCGGCCAGGCAGGGGCCTCGCAGCCATTGTTAGCGGCGGAGGGGCCGGAGAGGAGCCCTCCGCCGCCCCCCCGAAAGGCCAGAGTCCTGCGGTTCCTCTCGGCGAACATGGGGCCGCTGGCGGCCGCAGGGGAGACTGCGTCCTGGGGCGGGGGCAACAACAGCAACTCCTTCCCCTCGGCGGCGGCCTCCAGCTCCTCGGCCTCCAGCCCCTCTAGCTCCACTTCCTCGTCCGCCCCCCGCCCATTCAGCTGCTCGGGGTCTTGCCGGGCCCAGGCCTCGGCCGGGTTACCCCCGTTGTTATTGTTCGAGGAGCCACCTCCGGCGGCTCCCCCGGCCGCCGCTGCGGCCGCCGCGGTGACCAGGCCGCCAGCCCGGAACGCCAGCGTCCTGCGGTTCATCTCCGCGAACATGGCGCGCGCGCGCCCCCCGGCCGCCTCGCGCCCCCCGCCTCGCGCTCTGACTCGCGACCGCCGCTCCCCGACCGACTGTTCTGCCCGCTGACGGGGAAACTGGGACCCGGCCTGCCCAGGGAACAAAGAGAGATAAAGGGGCGAGTCCGGCCCCGGGTCTGGCCTGTACCGCCGCAGGCTCCCCACAATGGATCCGGCTCGGCAGCGCTTCCGTCCCGACAGGCCCCGGCCCAGGTCGAATGGCAAATGAACAACGGACTACTCCCACAATGCACCGGGGCAGCCACCGAAGTGGGAGGGGGGTAGAGCGGGCGGGGGAGGGAGAGAGAAAGAGAGAGCGGGAGGCCGAACAGCTGGTGAGTGTCAGGTTCTAGTCAGCGCTCCCTGCACCTCCTTCCCCCCCTCCCCGCGCGGCGCACCCCACCCTAGAGCACAGCGCAGCTCCCCACCCCCCAGAGCACAGCGCAAGTCTCTGCCTCCCCCCCACCCGCGCCAACGCAACTCTCTCTTTTTCCTTATGCTGCCATACTAGCCAGGAGCTACCCATAGAGCTGTAGCCCACCTAGGGTGGCCTATGCATCCCGAGCCCCATGTTGTGTTTCAGAAAGGGTGCCTGCGGGGCCCTGACTTCTCATTGTGGGCGATGATGGCGACACACCGCCCGCCTCCGCGGTACAGTGTGCCAGGCGCGGGTAATTGCTCCGAAATGCACTGCCCCGAGTGCCTAAGCTACTTGCGCTTGTTGTGAAATGGGAATTCAAAGAAAAGGTCACACACGTGCTGAACTGAGTAGGGATGATTGCCATGGCTCTTACATCATGCACCGCCAATTACAGAGCGCCCTGCGTGTTTATACCTGCGCAGCCATACACTCTAATGACATAGATTACCTGGGTTCCATAATCCAGTAGAGGGGAAGGGAGGGAGGGGTGTGCGGGTCAATGGTCTCCGTGTGCACTACAGGCAGTAATCATTAACAAATCTGAAAACACAGGTTATATTGGTTATAATAATGGTCTTGTAGCATTCATAGCAGTCTCTGCTGCATTTTTTTCTAACCTCACCCAAAATTGAGCTAGCATTTCTTAATTCCTTTCCATTTGGGTGCTATATTTATGGACACAGACCTAAAGTTCACCCTGTAAAATAGTCAGGGCCCCATCTATTCTGCAATACCATAGTCACTGAATTTGTAGCATATTCTGTTTTTTGCTCAGAATTTAAACACTTTTGCAGGGAAAAATCATTTCTAGACTTCATAATTGTGGGGGGGAAACCTTGAAAACAAACCAAAATAAGCCGATATTGTGAAATTTGATTGATACTGCATGTGGCCTGAAAGCATTGCCAAACCTCCAGGATTGTTTTAGAGTCTCTAGGAATTAAAGATTAATTTTATTATGTCAAGTGATGAAACCTCCAGGAAGAGGTCCCAACCAAAATTGGCATCTGTACCTGAAACAATAGCTCTGAATAGCACGGTTCATTGCAGTGGGGTGTTAACTTTGCTTAATCATGGGCAAGTGTACACTTAGGTCTGGTCTACACTACAGACCTACATCAGTATAACTACAT
>NW_020664409.1:64317062-64333324 GCF_002925995.2 Terrapene triunguis | reverse complement strand
CAAGTTGCAGTGGGGGAGGTTTAGGTTGGATATTAGGAAAAACTTTTACACTAGGAGGGTGGTGAAGCACTGGAATGGATTACCTACAGAGGCGGTGGAATCTCCTTCCGTAGAGGTTTTTAAGGTCAGGCTTGACAAAACCCTGGCTGGGATGATTTAGTTGGGGTTGGTCTAGGGTGACCAGACAGCAAATGTGAAAAATCGAGACGGGGTGGGGGGGTAATAGGAGCCTATATAAGAAAAAGACCCAAAAATCGGGACTGTCCCTATAAAATCGGGACATCTGGTCACGCTAGGTTGGTCCTGCTTTGAGCAGGGGGTTGACCTAGATGACCTCCTGAGGTCCCTTCCAACCCTGGTATTCTGATTCTATTCTATGATTCTATGACAGGAAAGCTCTCTCCCCTCGGCTTAGAGGATCTTTATTAAAGCGCTGTAGCAGCACAGCCACTGCAGTGTTTTAAGTGTAAACGTGCCTTTAAAACGCTGCATCATTGCAGCTGCAGCACTTTAAAGAAGATGCTCTAAGCTGATGGGAGAGTTTTCCTGACAGTGTAGTTAATCTACCTCCCCAAGAGGTGGTAGCTATGTTGGCAGGAGAAGCTCTCTCACTGACATAGCATCTGCATGGTGGGGTTAAGTCAGTATAATGACATCATTCAGTGCTGTGGATTTTTCACATCCCTGAGCAACATAGTTATACTGATATAGGTCTGTAGTGTAGATAACACCTATGACAATCCAAATATCACACTAAAGGTAATCATTTTAGCAGAAACATCCAACTAATGTGCTTGTTCCAAACTGATTTCCAGACCTTCCCAGGTGCCAGAAACCCAATTGTCTTCTCCCCAGCTGCAAAAACCTCCTATTCCTCTCCCCCCCCCCCAACTTTCTATAATGCAGTTATGTTTTTAGTACAAAATTCTGCAACACATGGTACAGTGTTCTAGAACAGAGTTTTTGCTTTAAGTCTTTGCTTATAGGGCACTATCACAAGACATTTTAGTATTAAACATTTTATACTAAAAGGTAAAATACTTAAATAGGCAATTAATTAAAATTAAAGGGGCAAAATAATTAAAATTCAGTCCAAAAGAATCAATTTGGCTAAATTATGCAAACTCAAACAGCATCAAGGAATCTGGTATAAAAGACAATTCAGTGGCCCTCAAGTCAGATCTCCCAGCCAACAAAATGGATCAGTTCACAAATGATAGGGTTGAAAAAGGGTAGCATTAAGTATGAAAACTAAGGAAGAGGTTCCAGCATAGGCAAACCAAAATAAATGGGAGTTGTATTTTAATTAGTTGATGAATGGGAAGCAGAGCACTGCCCAAATTCTAAATGTAATAGTTGCCTAAATAATATTCATATGCTAAGGTGAGATCATGAGAAAAATCAGTAATTGAAAATACTAACTCCCCATCCCAACTCTGAGAGGATTCAAGTAGAAAATTAGTTTAACATTGTCCTCAGAAGTAGTAGTACAATTGAATTCAGAAAGGCACTGTATTGACTGTATTCTTAGTATTGGAGGTTAAAAGCTTAAGAGGTCTCACTATAATTCCATAGATTCTCTGGAGAAACAAAGAAATCGTACAATGCATTGTCATACATCCACGAGAATTGTGGAGACTATTTGAATCTATAAGAGGAGATAGGAGAGTGGTGGAAAATATTGAACAGGTGACAAACAGAGAGAGGCAAGGCAGGGCCACATATGGACCCCAGGATGAAGAAACATAAGGTTTGTATTGCAAGGCAGATACATAGAAGACAATAACCTCCACGTATACTAACTAGAATGTTTTTCTGTCAGAAAATACTATTTAATTGAATTCAAAACTTTCCATGGGAACATATCAGTCTTGACAAAAAAAAATTTTTGAAAAAAAATAAAATAAAAAATGAAGCATTTTGATAATGAGAAAACATCACATTTTGACATTTTCAGAATGGAATGTTCATTTTTTAATTTTGAAACAAATTCCAAATTTATTTTATATTACTTCATAAATTATAATATATAATAAAAAGTCAACATTGAAATGAAACATTTTGTTTGACCCAAAACAAAAATAATTCAAAAATTTAATTTTGCAGGAAATTTCAGAAATCAACGTTTCATTCTGATTCAAAACAAAAACAATTTTTGAAATTGTGGAATTTCCCATGAAATGGAAATTCTGGTTCCCACATAGCTCTAATTGTACCAAGTCCCAACACAATTCAAAAAATGGTTCAAACATAAGTTACAATGTGGAAACAATTCTCAGTACCCCCAGGGAACTGGGCCAAGATGGAAGAGCTATCAAAAGGACACTGTGTGCTTCATGGCATAATGGGACCAAATTCCGCTGCAAGCACCCTATAATTCTGCAGGACTCCTAAATTCTGTGATAATGTTAAATGATTATTTCTCCATTAAATGTCTCCATGAAATACCCTTCATTTCCATCCTTCGCACGCGAGACATACACACAACTATGGTTCATAGTTGAAAACACTCATTGATGTAAAATCAGTCAATGATTATTTTCAGCAAAGATTATTTCTGATTATGTATTTTTTCTATGTGTTCTCTAGACAGCCAAGCTAGTTGGGCTTCAGTAGTTAAACCATTGTCTGGGTGATACAGTTCAGAATCTCCTTCCTTCATCCCATACATACCAGAGAAGGAAGGAGGATGTTAAGTTTCAGTGGTTCATCTTCTCAGCACCTCAGGCCTCAGATGCTACTTCTACTCTCTAGGCAACCTAGCTGCCAAGGGTTAACATCCATCTCCTTTGCTCCCTGCAAAGTGGACTCTAGCTTCCTAATTCATCTTTGGCCAGGTTCTATACAACAGAACTCTAGAGAGAGCATCCACTTTAAACCAATTAATCTCCATTTGTGGGAAAATTGCAGGCAGGTCTCAGCAGAGCAGGGAGACAGAAAAAAATGCTGGATGGCTGTCTGCTGCAAAATAATGAATTCTGCAGCAAAAATGCTCAGTTCTGTGGTATCTTGGAAAAATGACAGATTCTAAGGCAGGGATCGGCAACCTTTGGCATACAGCCCATCAGGGAAATCCGCCGGCGGGCCGGGCCGGTTTGTTTACCTGCAGTGTCCACAGGTTCGGCCGATCGCAAATCCCACTGGCCACGGTTTGCCGTTCCAGGCCAATGGGGACTGCGGGAAGCGGTGCGGGCCGAGGGATATGGGAAGCGGCGCGGGCCGAGGGATGTGCTGGCCACTTTTTTCCTAATGGAAATGGAAATTAGGACCCTAAATACCTCTGTGGATCTGGGCCATTTTGTTCATTATTGAATCCAGTAACACAGCTTAACTATAACTATCTCTGTTCTGCAGAAGCATTAACATTTCTTAAAATAACTGTATTTTAACAATATATTTTACTGTCACTCAGAAAATCAAAACAGGTTTAACAAATCCCTGGTTTGTTGGGTGAAGTATGTTACCAGAGAGGCAGATGCCTGGCCAATAAGGAGCTATGTCAGTACTCACCCATGTATATGATAGATAGCACAATGATATCCTTCTCATAGCTGCTGCTGCTGCCACCACCTCAGCCATGGCAGCTGTAGTTCTTTTCTCCTCTTTCATTCTCAAAATCCTCTGCAGGTGATGCCTTTTACCAAATCTCCCCTTCCCAGGGATATTTGGTCATATCCACACTGTAGAAAAGACCCACGTTGTCAGATAGCACATTTCAAACCTGGCTTCCTCCTGCCCAAGTTTGGAAGCTGGTTTGGTTGCTGACATACATAAGGCCAAACTGGGTTCAAAACAGTTTTCAAAATCCATCTGTGGTGTTTGGAAACACATCCTCTCTCCCCACATCCCACTTACCCCATATCTAATGTAGCCAGAGCTAATGATATTCCTCTTTACTACTCCTGTGTCTGAAGCTGTCTTATTCCAAAGGCTCCTCTCATTTCCCTTTCCACTACTCTTGAGCAGGGAACCAAATTCTGTTTCCATGTTACAATAATTTTGTTGAATAGCTTTGTTTCTCTCTGCTCAAGCTTGTCCTCCCCTAATCTCTCTACCCACTTCACTTTCTTTTCCTCCCCTCCTAAGCCTCAAACAAGGCTCATACATCCTGGAAGAGGAGCCACAACAAAGCCTGGTTCCTTGGATCTTGGCCTGGTCTACACCTAAAACATAGGTAAACTTAGCTAAATCGCTCAGGGCTGTGAAAAGTTTCATGCCCATGTGCGACGTAATTAGGTCAACCTAACCCCCACTATAGATGCAGGTAGGCCAACGGAAGAATTTTTCCATTGACCTAGCTACTGCCTCTCGGGGGGGTGGATTTACTACAATGATGGAAAAACCCCTTCCATCACTGTAGTAAGTGTCTACGCTACAGCGGCATAGCTGCAGCTTTGTCACTGGAGCACTTGTAGTGCAGACATACCCTGATACCATCCCTCTCCCCAACTGCCATTTCCCAACTGTCATGGAACTCTCCAAGCTAGTCACTGTGTCCTTGCCCAACATGGAATGCCAACAGGGATTCCCAGCCCGGAGGCACAAGTTAAAGGGCTCCATACTTGCTGCATTAGAGTAATACTATAATCATAATTAATAAACAATCCATGATCCTATTCAGAAGAAAATATTTGTGGCCTTGGGAATTGCTGGCTGTGAAGTGGGCTGACCTACTCAGGACAAAGGCTGACCAGCTGTGTGAAATGGCTAAATAAATAGGACTAGGTTCACTCATACATTCTGGCTAAGCCAGGTTTATGGCTGTTTGCATCATTGGAGTGGCAAAAAGCAACCAGAACATACCAGCGAACCTGGCCCATAAATTCCAACTTGGGTGCGAGGAAAGTTCATGTCTCCCATGCACAATAACTATCTTTGCTGAATCTGTGCATGTGCCCCAACTGAGGCCACACTTTCCACAGGGGCTATCAGGTCTACAATAACTCTGACTGCATATACCCCTAGTGGGACAGATGAACAGGTCCCAGGCTTAGCTTCCATTTCATTAATTAAAAAAGAAAATACCAGCCTTCAGTTGCAGTGGCATTCCTAGTCTCTGGAGAAGGGCAGTTGGGAAAGACTTCTGTGTCCGTTCTCTGGAGGTTGCGGAGTGCCCTCACGCTACTACTGACTAACTTCTCAATCAGTGAAGTACGTGTGTATGTCTTAGCATGATTATATTTAAAATTTCTGCAAAGAAGAACCTAGACCTTGGTTTAGTCATTTTGAATAAGGTATTGGGGGGGGGGGAGATAAAAATTGAAATAAATAAATAGATAAATAAAAATGACCATTTTACTTGGGGAGAGTGGCAAATTCTTCCACCCAATAGATCTCTTTCCTCTCTGTAGCTGAGCTCAAACAGAGCTGTCAGGCAAGGCAACACCATCTTCAGGGTATGTAGTTCTTTTAAGTGTCTAAAATCTTCTATTGTTTGCTTTTCTTGCTACAACCTTGAACTTCCTCTCCCTCAGAATGTAGGTTACACCAACCTACATTCACTTATGCAGATTTAGTTGGCCTGTTTCACCACTACATTGCTTCTTTTTTAAGCTGGTGCAACTATATTGAAATCAGTTGACGTATACCAGCATAAAACTGGAATTACAGAGTAGTGAATCTAGACCAATGGTATTTCACTTGCACCACCATTGGTGTCACCACTGATTTTAGCCCTGGGAGTTCAAGAAGTTGCAGAAAAAGTATCAATGGGACTTTGAGTTCCATTTGCACTGGTTCTCATTTAACAGCAATGAGAATTTAACAGTCTTACAATTTGTTTCTCGATGCAATTCAGCTTGTTGGCCTTGACCTAATAAATCCTTTCTTGCTTGAACACAGAAACCACTTCTCTCCTAATATGTTAATCTGATAGTTGAGGTCAGCTGAGAGTGTTCAGAGTGACAGTTCTTAGGTCATATTTACTGTAGGCAAACGGGTGTATTTTTACAAGATAGCTAACACTTTGTAAAATCCTAGACAGGGCAGTTGTAGTTTAACTTGGACATACTGGTCCAGGTGAACACTAGGATTTTATGTGTTAGCTATCTCATTAGAAAAACACACCTATTTTTCCTAATGTAGTCATAGACTTAGAGTTGTACTTTGGGGGCAATAGCAGGACATTCTCAATGGAAGGAACTGGCTTTTGGGCACCGCAAAGCGTCTCCACTTCAGTTTGAGGGAAATAGAAATATAAATGAGAATCCCAACATACACAGAGGCACAATTTTTCTGTAAAACGAGTTACTTGAGTTTGGGGTGTATCCCAAAGAATAATGAGACTAATCCTTTCCAAAGCCTCCTATAGTGGTGTGATTATGAAAGACATGAATCAGTTATGTTTTGGATTGTATGTACTGTACTATCATTGTGTGTGAAGTTATGAAGTATTGCTATATGTGCTACTTAAATATGTTGCGAGGTTGGGAAATGCCCACAGCCAGCCTTTCTGTTGCAATAAAGGAGGGTCAGACAGGCATTGATGGCCCATCAAGAAAAGAATCCACTATCCCAGAGACTCCTCAGAGAAGGCATGAAAGGGAAATAGCTTGACCAATGGAGACTGCCTGACCCCCACGTCTCAGCAAGGATTTTTCTAGCAGCTGGAAGAAAGTATAAAAGAGGGAGAGTGACAGCATCACTTGATCTCTTTCTCCCCGCCCTCCATCTCAACATCTGGAAGAACCTCTGCAAGAAAAAGACTTTGAACAGGGGAAGTTTGGTCCCAGGCTGGAAAGTGGTCCAGTCTGTGTATTGAGGAACTGTAACCTGCTTGTACCATCTGTTAGGGTGAGACGGTTGAATCAAATCTTGCTTAGTCTGTTTAAGTTAGAATTTAGGCTGCAGATTTATTTTTGTTTCTTAGGTAACCAACTTTGATCTCTATGCCTGCTACTTCTAATCACTTAAAATGTATCTTTCTGTAGTTAATAAATCTGTTTTATATTTTACTAAAACAGTGTGTTTTAGTTGAAGTGCTTGGGAAATCTCAGCTCAGACTACAAAGGCTAGTGTATGTCTATTCCACACTGAGGGAGTGGCAAACTAGGTAACGAGCTTACACTGGTGAGGCTTTTGACCAGTGTAAGATGGTACAATTCTGGGATGCAAGATTGGGAAACTTGGGGGAATTGGCTGAAGATTCCTTATTGATGGTTCATGAGTGGCTGGGAGATCATTCATGTAACTCAGTTGGGTGTGTCATTGCCTGTGGATGTCTGTGTAAATGCAAAACCTGTCAGAGGCTTGTAGCTTGACAGCAGCATCACAGTGTGAGGGCCATCCCAGGTTGGTGGGTTTGGAGGGTTCAGCGGTCCCACAGTCCAGGTTGCACCGCGAGGACCCTGCCACACTCCACTATTAGCCTCCTCACTTGTGGAGTCCTGCAGGATAAATTCTCTCTCCGGTACTTTTCAACACCTATATAGAGCCAGTAGGTGAAATGGTCAGATGAAACAAATTCAAGTGCAAGCAATATGCAGATGCCACACAGCTGTAGCTATCCATCACCAAATACGACCATACAGTTACCACCAACATACCTCAGTGCTTGAAATCAACTTGTGGATGAAGAACAGCTGGCTGAAGCTGAACCCAAGCAAGACAGAGGTCATGTTGGTGGGTGTAGGAAAGCATTCTGAAGCCAAAGTACAGCATCTTTGTTTGAAGGCACACAACCGCAATTGGTCAGATCAGTCCAAAGTTAGGAGTATTCTTGGATTCCTTGCTGACACTAAACTCTCACATAGCAGCTTCTGCAAGTACACTTTCTATCATCTCAAGTTGGCTAGGAGACTCCACCACATTCTGGCAGACGATGATCTGGCCTCAGACATTCTCATCTTCATCATGTCTTGATTGAACTACAGCAATGTGATGCACTTGGCCATAAAGCCAAACTCCTGCTAATACAGAAAACTGCAGTAGATTTCTACAGCAACACAGGTTACTGCAAGCATATCAAACCTGTACTCTGCTTATTATGCTGGCTTCCTATAGAATATCAAATCACGTCCAAGGTCTTGGAGTGCTTTGAAGATAAGGACCAAGGCCTGGGCCCAGGATATCTCAAAGACTGCCAAAAGCTCCAGGATGAAGAACACGGTCAACAACTTTGCTTCTCTGGATCTACAATAAGGTATTCCTGAGGGAATTCTGCACCAAAAAATTAAAAAATATGCACACAATATTTTAAAATTCTTCAAATTTTATTTGTCAATAAATAAATGTGGCTCCAGCATGGCAGTGGGGAGCCAGGCCACTGGCTGCATTGAGGTGGGAGCTCACCCTGAAGCCCCCACATCCCCCAGTACAGGGACTCGTCAGTGAGGCTGCACTTGACCCTGACACAGTGCAAGGGCTGCACCTGCCCCAGAAACATCCCGGAGTCCTGCCCCTCTGCGCTAGGTGCACCAGGTGTGGGTGGGCAGGCTCAGTCCAGCAGGATCCAAATGTGGAGGGGCTTAGTGTGGGGGGATCCAGGTGTGGGATGAGAGGTTTCTGTGTGGGACAATCTGGGTGCGGGTGGCTCAGTGGGAGATCTGGATGTACAGGGGCTTGTTGGTGGGTTCTGGATGCAGGGGTAATGGGACTCTGCAGAGGATCCAGGTGAAGGTGGTTGGGGCTCAACAGGGGGGTCTGGGTGTGGGAATATTGTGCTCGGCAGGGGGTCTGGGTGTGAGGGGCTTAGTGGGGAGGTCCAGGTGCCAGGGAAGTGGGACTTGATGGGGTGCGGGTCCAGGTGCAGCTGGTTGGGGATCGGTGGGGGTGGGGGTCCAGGTATAGGGGGGTAGGGCTTGTCAGGGTGAGGGTTCAATGGGCCTGCTTAACTGGGGAGCCCCAGCTGCTGCCGAGGGGATGCTGCATGCTTGGCTCCCACTTCCCATTGCGATTCCCCTATCCCCTTTTCTTCTCCATCCCCCTCCCCTCATTCCCACATTCCCCTCCCCCTGTCCTATGCCACCCCCTCCTTCCCCACTGCCTCTTCCCCTACCCCCTCAGCCTCTTTCCCTTATTTCCCCCACCCCCCCTTACCCAGCCCCATTGCGGGCACTCACTGTTGCACAGAATAGAAAACAGGAAGGCTCCCAGCACACAGAAGGAAGCACAACTGGCACTAGGACCCAGGAGATGGCGTTCAGATGCAAAGTCAGTGAAGCCAAGGCACAACCTCCTTCGGCTGGGCAGCTCTGCACTTGCAGAATTAGGGGGGGCAGTGGCATGTAACCCCATGTGCCCCCAATGCCTTGCCTATGTTTGGAGGAGAGAACCCCCCGCAAAAAAACTGTTGCCATTGTCGCCCCCTCCCCCACACGCCTTCCATTTGCTTCTCTGCTGTTTTCTGCAGGGAAGCACAGGAATTCTGTGGGGGCAGCGTGTGTTTTCCCTCAGGAGTAAATAAGGGTAGAGGACAAATGTGTGGGAGATAGAATCTTCACCAGGGCAGTCCGAGACTATGGACAACCCTGGGAACTAAGGACCATCAAAAACCTCACCACCTTCCGCTCCAAGTGCAAGGCACATTTCTTTGATTTAGCTTTCTCTAACATAAATGCACAACAACATGTGTATTTTATATATATATATATATATAAACCTACCAAAACAAAACATTACTCCGTGTACACTTCTCCCCCTGGGGAGAAGATGAGAGAACAAACAACACATAACAGATATTAGTCTCATCATTTAATGCATAACTGGAAGGTGCCCAGATACTACAGTGATGAGCACGGTATAAGAACCTGAATGGACTAGAATAGTATATAATGGAAAAGTTGATTTGTTTATATTTCTCTCTCAGATGAAATGTTGGCATCCAGAGTGGTAAATAAGGGCCTGATCCTGCAATCTGTCAAGGGCCCTTAGCACCTATTGACTTCTATGAGAAAGAACAGCACTCAGTACTTTTCAGGATCAGGCTTGAAGATTGTCCCATAGAAGGCAGAATATTGTTCAAAGAATACATTTTCACTCTGCCAAACCAAAATATATTGAAACAGAGAGAGAGAGAGAGAGAAAGAGAGTTAAAATAAGTGCTTAATTCCATAGAACAAGGCTTAAATACTCCTCACCTTACTCATGAGGTTAGTTCCCTTGGACTGGATTCTTGGGCTCATTAAGCCAGCTTTGTGCCGTACCAGTGGAGCTAAACTGCCTTAAGGTAGGCAACTGGTCAATTGAGCATCCCCTCTGCATAGTAACTGTCCAGTGGAACTTCCCCCATGCATAAGACCACTGTAGTAATTCCTATGTCACACCTTACCTGGTCCCCCGAGACCCAGGAAAGTAGCCAGGGAAAATAGGGGTATGACCAGGACACCCCAGTACTGAGCTGATCACCAGCTGCTAGAGCTGCAGCTGAGGGTATTGGTAATTGGTATAAAATAGAGCAGCCTTCAGGCTTCTTTGTTTTAGGCGTAAGACTGGGCTGGTACAGCAACATAGTACACTTGCCAGGTCAGGAGAATTTGGGTTATTGACTTCAATAGATTACAGTACTCACATTAGTAACGAAATCAGAGATCTATAACTCACTCTATTATGCCTGGGATTCACAGCACATTTGGTTTGTTCTTATCTGGATTTTGTAAGGCACGCATATATGACGATCATGATCATAGCAGGAGTACCTAGATAAAGAAATAAATAGATATGATAATTGATTAGTGAATTATGCAACCTCTGAGCACAATATGAGAACTAAATGTGAAATGGAATCTGTAATATTTATGACACCAGCAAAAAGCTATCTTGCTGGTCATCGGTCTTTATTCCATCCTCTTCATCTTCCCCAGGTGGCAGTTAAACAAAACTCAATTCATTACACCAATCTTGCTTCAAAGATAGTCATAGCAAAGTGAGCTTTCCATACAAACAGTGTAAATTGCCTTCCTGTGAGGAAACCACTTTTGCAAGTAGAATATTTCAGACTGCACAAAATCGTGTATAGTCAGCTTCACTCTGTTTTTTTGTTAAATAGTACATTATTATTATTTATTCAGGATTCCTGTGTTATTCTTGCTGTCATTGACTTACTGTATGATCCTTAGCAAGTTATTAAATCTTTCGGTATTTCAGTTTACCTGTCTATAAAATGGGACTACTTACTGTGCCCACCCCAGAAGAGTTTTATGAGGCATATTTAATTAGAGGTAGATTATTTCTTTAGGCACAGCCCTAAACACTGGGTGGTGTGCAAGCTGCATCATCCCAAGAGTAGCCCCAGGAGGTACTGCTCTGTCTCAGGGACATTCCCCTGAGATACAGTTTCTCTCTGGGTCTCTTCTTGCTCCTGGGGAAGATATGTTACTTCAGGACATAGTTTATTTCCTCCCTTGTGCCTGACTGGTTGTTTTGGTCAGTGAGTAGGCAGGGTGGGCTTGGAGTCAAGGCTGTACCCACTGTCCATCCGTCTCTGCCCCCACTTGCTCCCAGAGGGAAGAACAAGGGCTGTACTCCACCTCAGACCTAGAACTTGACCCAGACTCAATATCTGGATAGATCTTATTGAGCTGAACATACTTAGGCTTGGGAGGATTTGATTTTTATCGGTAGGTCTCAATAAAGATAGATTTCACCATACACACACAAACCAATGAAAAAGTATTTCCATTGATAATAATCTAAATTTACAAATAAGCAAAGTTAAAAAAAAAATGATGCTTGAGAACTTCTTAGAGTTTGCATTAAGGATATTTACTTTATATATTTTGACATGTGATGTTGACCATTTGTATTTTAATGGCTATAAAACTTTAACATTTTGAATCTCAACATCTACTGTCATTAAATAAGTAATGTCTGATCCCCCCACCATAATTTCCCATGACTGAAAATTTAAATAGATAAAAATAACAAAATTGCTTAAAACCCATAATTTCATGCAACTGTGAAAATTTAAATAGATACAATTCTAAAAAAATGCTTAAAAGTGAATATTGATATTATCCATTACAATTATTAAAAAATAAAAATCTAATTCTGCCAAGCCTAAACATATGCAGTATTATTGTAGCTCTGTCCCAGGATATTAGGAGACAAGGAGGATGAGATAATATATTTTATTGGACCAACTTCTATTGGTGAGAGATAAGCTTTTGAGCTATACAAATCTCTTCCTCAGGTGTGGGACAGGTACTCAAAGTGTCACAACTAACTAGCAAAGTTATAGGAGCTGAAATTCATAACTTTTCTACACACTAGATATCATGGTATGAATAAGACACTGGATTTATGGTTTATTATGACAATCTGTAACCCACTAATCCCCTCTTTTTGTCCTATGACTGCAGAAGTTTTAACAGGTCATGCTACCTTGAATGGCCCCTTACAATATGTGTTAACTACTTATGCTAAACTATCTGTTTGACTTTGTATTTAACTGTGACACTCTGTGTACCTGTCCCAGACCTGAAGAAGAGATCTGTGTAGCTCAAAAGCTTGTCTCTCTAACTAAAAGAAGTTAATCCAATAAAAGATATTACTTCACCCACCAAGCTTGAACATACTCCACCTTACTCGTGGGCTTGGTCAAGTAAGACAAGAGTACAGTCTAGCCCTTAATAAGTGTAAATAAAGCTGGTTGGGAATTTTCCATCACAATTTTCCAGTGGAAAATGCAGTTCTGCAAAACTGAATTTCTACAGGAAAATGTAGATTTTTGCCAAAAAATTTCAATTTTCTGACCTGAAACATTCTATTTAAATCAATTCAACAAAATATTAAATGGTGCATTTACTTATGGGATTTGCAGTTCTTGTTCCCATTTTTTCCCAATGGGCTGAGTTCCCTGGAGGACTACATCTTCCATAAAGTAATATACTGATTTCCCTTTGATTGAACTACATAGTGCATCATGGGAGTCACATGACTCAGGTGCATTATGGGAGTTCTAGTTTGAGCACTTGATGCTCCCATTCTCCTCTCAGGGCCAACCTCTCTGGCCAGACTACAATGCCTATAAGACCACACGCCATAATAGGAAAATGCAATTTAATGTTGAAATGATTCAAAATTAAGCCTTTTGGTTGGACAAACCAAAATGAAATATTTCAATTCTGGGAATGTCAAAATATTTCATTTTGATCAAAAATGTTGATACAAAACATTTCAATAATTCCAAATACATATTTTTGGAATTTTCATTCTGTGAAAAATTTCAACTTTTCATCCCAATTTAGGGTGAAAACAATATTGAACAGTCAGAATTTCCTGAGGGATAGAAATTCCAAATTTTGCTCAGCTTTAATTGTAAAGTGATGTGAGATCCTTTTGATGAAAGCTGCCATATAAGTGCAAACTAACCAGTTTATCTTTCCATGCCCTTTTGGAAACTGGTTTAATGTGACAGGTTTCAGAGTGGTAGCCGCATTAGTCTGTATCTGCAAAAGCAATGAGGAGTTCTTGTGGCACTTTAGAAACTATCACATTTAATTGGGCATAAGCTTTTGTGGGCTAAAACCCACTTCATCAGATGCATGCAATGAAAAACACAGTAAGCAGTATATATATGAAAAGATGGGAGTTGCCTTACCAAGTGGGGGGTCAGCGCTAACAAGGCCAATTCAATTAAGGTGGAAGTGGCCTATTCTCAACAGTTGATTACTTTTGTAGTGCTAACGAGGCCAATGCAATCAAGGTGGATGTCGCCCATTTCCAACAGTTGACAAGAAGGTGTGAGTATCAGCAGAGGGAAAATTACTTTTTGTAGTGACCCATCCACTCCCAGTCTTTATTCAGGCCTAATTTGACGTGTGCAGTTTGCAAATTAATTCCAGTTCTGCAGTTTCTCATTGAAGTCTGGTTTTGAAGCTTTTTTGTTGAAGAATTGCCACTTTTAAGTCTGTTATTGTGTGTCCAGGGAGATAGAAGTGCTCTCCTACTGGTTTTTGAATGTTACAATTCTTGATGTCTGATTTGTGTCCATTTATTCTTTTGTGTAGAGACTGTCCAGTTTGGCCAATGTACATGGCAGAGGGGCATTGTTGGCACATAATGGCATATATCACATTGGTAGATGTGCAGGTGAACGAACCCCTGATGGTATGGCTGATGCGGTTAGGTCCTATGATGGTGTCCCTTGAATATCTTAAGTGCCTATACACAAATGCAAGAAGCCCAGGAAACAAGCAGGGAGAACTGGAAGTCCTGGCACAGTCAAGGAATTATGATGTGATTGGAATAACAGAAACCTGGTGGGATAAATCACGACTGGAGTACTGTCATGGATGGATATAAACTGTTCAGGAAGGACAGGCAGGGCAGAAAAGGTGGAGGAGTTGCATTGTATGTAAGAGAGCAGTACGACTGCTCAGAGCTCCAGTATAAAACTGCAGAAAAACCTGAGAGTCTCTGGATTAAGTTTAGAAGTGTGAGCAACAAGGGTGATGTTGTGGTGGGAGTGTGCTATAGACCACCAGACCAGGGGGATGAGGTGGATGAGGCTTTCTTCCGGCACCTAACAGAAGTTACTAGATCACAGCTCTGGTTCTCATGGGGGACTTCAATCACCTCAATATCTGCTGGGAGAGCAATACAGCAATGCACAGACAATCCAGGAAGTTTTTGGAAAGTGTAGGGGACAATTTCCTGGTGTAAGTGCTGGAGGAACCAACTAGGGGCAGAGCTCTTCTTGACCTGCTGCTCACAAACAGGGAAGAATTAGTAGGGGAAGCAAAAGTGGATGGGAACCTGGGAGGCAGTGACCATGAGATGGTCAAGTTCAGGATCCTGACACAAGGAAGAAAGGAGAGCAGCAAAATACGGACCCTGGACTTCAGAAAAGCAGACTTTGACTCCCTCAGGGAACTGATGGGCAGGATCCTCTGGGAGAATAACATGAGGGGGAAAGGAGTCTAGGAGAGCTGGCAGTATTTTAAAGAATCCTTATTGAGGTTGCAGGAACAAACCATCCCGATGTGTAGAAAGAATAGTAAATATGTCAGGCGACCAGCTTGGCTTAACAGTGAAATCCTTGCTGATCTTAAACACAAAAAAGATGCTTACAAGAAGTGGCATATTGGACAAATGACCAGGGAGGAGTATAAAAATATTGCTCAGGCATGCAGGAGTGAAATCAGGAAGGCCAAATCACACTCGGAGTTGCAGCTAGCAAGAGATATTAAGAGTAACAAGAAGGGTTTCTTCAGGTATGTTAGCAACAAGAAGAAGGTCAAGGAAAGTGTGGGCCCCTTACTGAATGAGGGAGGCAACTTAGTGACAGAGGATGTGGAAAAAGCTAATGTACTCAGTGCTTTTTTTGCCTCTATATTCATGAACAAGGTCAGCTCCCAGACTACTGCACTGGGCAGCACAACATGGGGAGAAGGTGACCAGCCCTCTGTGGAGAAAGAAGTGGTTCAGGACTATTTAGAAAAGCCGGATGAGCACAAGTCCATGGGGCCAGATATGCTGCATCCGAGGGTGCTAAAGGAGTTAGCGGATGTGATTGCAGAGCCATTGGCCATTATCTTTGAAAACTCATGGTGATCGGGGGAGGTCCCGGATGACTGGAAAAAGGCTAATGTAGTGCCCATCTTTTAAAAAGGGAAGGAGGAGGATCCGGGGAACTACAGGCCAGTCAGCCTCACCTCTGTCCCTGGAAAAGTCATGGAGCAGGTCCTCAAGGAATCAATTCTGATGCACTTAGAGGAGAGGAAAGTGATCAGAAACAGTCAGCATGGATTGACCAGGGGCAAATCATGCCTGACTAACCTAATTGCCTTCTATGATGAGATAACTGGCTCTGTGGATGAGGGGAAAGCAGTGGACATGTTATTCCTTGACTTTAGCAAAGCTTTTGATAAGGTCTCCCAGACAGGACCGGCACAACCCATTAGGCGACCTAGGCAGTCACCTAGGGCAGTACAATTTGGGGGGCGGCAACCGCGGCGGTATTTCGGCGGCGGGACCTTCCGCCGCCTCTGTGGGGGGGCGGCATTTCGGGGCGGGACCTTCCGCCGCCTAGGGCGGCAGAAAAGCTGGCGGCGCTCCTGCTCCCAGAGTATTCTTGCTGGCAAGTTAAAGAGGAATGGGCTGGATGAATGGACTATAAGGTGGACAGAAAGCTGGCCAGATCGTCGGGCTCAACGGGTAGTGATCAATGGCTCCATGTCTAGTTGGCAGCCGGTATCAAGCAGAGTGCCCCAAGGGTCAGTCCTGGGGCCAGTTTTGTTCAATATCTTCATTAATGATCTGGAGGATGGCGTGGAATGCACCCTCAGCAAGTTTGCAGATGACACTAAACTGGGAGGAGTGGT
>NW_020664409.1:64298520-64316662 GCF_002925995.2 Terrapene triunguis | reverse complement strand
CAAGTTGCAGTGGGGGAGGTTTAGGTTGGATATTAGGAAAAACTTTTTCACTAGGAGCGTGGTGAAGCACTGGAATGGATTACCTACAGAGGCGGTGGAATCTCCTTCCTCAGAGGTTTTTCAGGTCAGGCTTGACAAAACCCTTGCTGGGATGATTTAGCTGGGGATTGGTCCTGCTTTGAGCAGGGGGTTGGACTAGATGACCTCCTGAGGTCCCTTCCAACCCTGATATTCTATGATTCTATTTTTCTATGATTCTATGCGGACAGAGTTGGCAACGGGGTTTGTTGCAGGGATTGGTTCCTGGGTTAATGTTTTTGTTGTGTGGTGTGTAGTTGCTGGTAATTATTTGCTTCAGGTTGGGGGGCTGTCTGTAAGCGAGGACTGGCCTGTCTCCCAAGGTCTGTGAAAGTGAGGGATCATCCTTCAGGGTAGGTTGTAGATCCTTGATGATGCTGGAGAGGTTTTAGTTGGGGGCTGTAGGTGACGGCTAGTGGTGTTCTGTTACTTTCTTTGTTGGGCCTGTCCTGTAGTAGGTGATTTCTGGGTACCCTTCTGGCTCTGTCAATCTGTTTCTTCACTTCACCAGGTGGATATTGTAGTTTTAAGAATGCTTGATAGAGATCCTGTAGGTGTTTGTCTCTGTCTGAGGGATTGGAGCAAATGCAGTTATATTCTTAGAGCTTGGCTGTAGACAATGGATCATGTGATGTGGTCTGGATGAAAGCTGGAGGCATGTAGGTAAGTATAGCGGTCAGTAGGTTTCCAATATAGGGTGGTGTTTATGTGACCATCACTTATTTGCACTGTAGTGTCCAGGAAGTGGATCTCTTGTGTGGACTGGTCCAGGCTGAGGTTGTTGGTGCGGTGGAAATGGTTGAAACTGGTGGAATTCCTCAAGGGCCTCCTTCCCATGAGTCCAGATGATGAAGATGTCATCAGTGTAGCGCAAGTAGAAAAGGGACGCTAGGGGACAAGAGCAGAGGAAGCGTTGTTCTAAGTCAGCCATAAAAATGTTGGCATACTGTGGGGCCATGCAGATACCCATAGCAGTGCCGCTGACTTGAAGGTATAAATTGTCCCCAAATCTGAAATAGTTGTGGGTGAGGACAAAGTCTCAAAGTTCAGCCACTAGGTTTGCAGTGAGATTATCGGAGATGCTGTTCCTGATGGCTTGTAGTCCATCTTTGTGTGGAAAGTTGGTGTAGAGAGCATCTACATCCATAGTGGCTAGGATGGTGTTTTCTGGAAGATCAGCAATGGATTGTAGTTTTCTCAGGAAGTCAGTTGTGTCTTGAAGACAGCTGGGAATGCTGGTTTTCAAGGAGCTGGGCAAATGCGGGGTGGCTGGGAGCTCCGGGGCCCTCACCCATGGGGGCTCAGAGCTCAGAGCTCCAGGGTCCCCCTGCCCTGGTGGTGGGGAGCTGTGGGGGTCCCCCTGCCCTGCCACAGCAGCTGGAGAGCTGTGAGGATCCCCCTGCCCCTCCATGGCGGCCAGGGAGCTTTGCAGGTCCCCCTGCCTCCTCGTGACAGCAGGGAGCTGCGGGGGTTAGGGTTGCTAACCCCTCAGAATTGTCCAGAAGTCTCCAGGAATTAAAGATTAATAACTAATTAAAGAATATGTCATGTGATGAAATCTCCAGGAATACATCCAACCACAAGTTGGCAACCCTAGCGGGGGTCCCCCTGCCCTGCCGCGGCTGATGTGGAGCTGCAGGGATCCCCCTGCCCCACCATGGCTGATGGGGAGCTGAGGGGATCTCCCTGCTGCCGCGGGGGCCAAGGAGCTGCGGGGGTCTCCCTGTCACCCGCAGCGGCCGTGAGCTGCGGGTTACCCCCCCGACTGTGGCGGCTGGGAGCTGTGGGGTACCGCCGCTGTTCATGGTGGCTCGGAGTTTGGGGGCCCACTGGCTGAGGCACCGGGGCTACCTCACCGCTCCCTGTTGCTGTGGGAGGCAGCGGGACCCTGCAGCTTCCAGCTACCAGGGCTGAAGTCATGGAGGTCTTTGGAAGTCACGGATTCCATGACCTCTGTGACAAAATCGTAGCCTTATTCTTAATCATGAATCTATATTATTGTTGTCACTAACTTTCAATGATAAAAATAAGAGGACATCAAATTTGTGTAGAATGTAGATAGATAACTTTAGGACTAAAATGAGTGCCATCTCTAGAAATGAGATATGCTTCTCAGCTATGAAATAATGGATGTCTTTTTTGTTGAGAATTCTGATTCTGCTAAAGTGTGTCACTTTTAGGGCTGGTCTATACTTAGCCGCTAGTTCGGCGGCTGGGGATCGAACTTCCGGGTTCGATTTATCGCGTCTGGTCTGGACGCGATAAATCGAACCAGGAAGTGCTCGCCGTCGACTGCGGTACTCCATCTCAACGAGAGGAGTACCGCGGAGTCGACGGGGGAGCCTGCCTGCCCCGTGTGGACCGCGTCTGAACCGCGGTAAGTTCGAAGTAAGGTATGTCGACTTCAGCTACGTTATTCACGTAGCTGAAGTTGCGTACCTTACTTCGACTTGGGGGGTTAGTGTAGACCAGGCCTTAGATTCAATGTATTCTTTCTTGCCAAATAATCCTGTCTAAAATATCACCTCCGGTGCTCACAGTTTATAGTTCTCAATTCACAAATTCATTTAAACATTAGTGAGTGAATTTATTAGTTCATGTTTGTACAGTACTTTGAAGACATAAAGAGCTGTATAAAAGCTAAGTGTTACAACTTGTGAGTTTTCCTGAAATGTAATCAAAATGATATTTGGCATAATTCATCTGCAAATGATGTTCAACTGCAAATATGCTTCTTTTGCAGTGGAAATTCTGTTTTATGTTGCAAAAACTGTATGGGATTGATTGCTATAGGTTCCTTCAAATATCCACTGCAAATCAATTCTACTCAGAAGAATTTTTTAGATTAGATGAATAGGTTTCTACACCATATAACATCTCAGAATTATACTCTGCTTTACAAACACGGTGCTCGATTCACGCCCACAATGGTGACTTCTGACCCAGTGCCCTTGTTATTGCCGAGGGCCCATAGCTAGTCAGTGCAACCACCGGAATGTAGATACATATATAGTCTTTTGAATTAAGTTGAAGCCAAAGCACAATCTGGAGGAATAAAAACAAGGTTGAATGTCAGAGTGTCCTGTTCCAATATGACTGTGTTAGTGATTTAATGTGTGGCCTTGGGTCAGTTATTGATGCTCTGCCTCAATTTCCCCATCTATATAGTGGAAGAATAATTTGGGGAACTGGTATGAGCTATATCAGGAAAAGAACTCTTGCCAATACAAACTGTGCATGCCTCCACTGAGAGAGTTTGCTGATATAGCTGTACTAGCACACTGTTTCTAGTGTAGATATGGCCTTGATTGGGGGGGGAAATAAATGGTGGTGTCTCCTCAACACCACCCAGTCCTGGCACCAAAATGAAACATAATTCACAGTAAATTGTGCAGATCTGTGAATGATGTTCCAGACACTGGCTGTCAAAAGTGTTTGGCCTTCAGTTGGCCAAATGCACATTCTGCAACTGTTCAGTGTTTAATTAAACCTTCTCCTCTCAGGTTCTTTGAAATCAGTCTGTTGCTTTATGAGCCAGGGCTGTAGAGGATAGGCTGGGTCCCCTAAAATAACAGTTGGCACGAACACCTCATGTACACCCATATAACTGTCAGGGAATAAAGTTCCATCTTGTCCAAACAGATAAATTCTAGATCTTGTAAGCACCCTGGCGTCATGCACCCTGCAAGTGTATTCCACGTTGGTGTTGATGAACCTGCCTTTATGGTCAACCGAGGCCTGCATAATGATCAAGTAATATCCTTTCTGGCTGACATGATCATATGCTCCTTGTGGCATGCAGACAATGGGCACACATGCCATTGATGGCCCCAGCACAGTTGGGGAACTCTGTTCTCTCAAAGCCAGATATTATTTAGGGCATGGGTGGGCAAACTTTTTGGCCTGAGGGCCGCATCGGGTTTTGTAAATTGTATGGAAGGCCGGTTAGGGGAGGAGGCCCGGCTCCCACCTCCTATCTGCCCACCCGGGACTCCTGCCCCATCCAATCCATGCTCTCCAAATCTTTCTGAACAAGTCTCTCATATTTCAAACTTGTAAGTAACAGCCAGGCAAGGTGTATTAGTTTTATCTTTGTTTTCTCAACTTGTAAATGTTCCTTTTGCTAGAGAGTTTACCTCTGTTTGCTGAAACTTTGAACCTAAGGCTAGAGGGGGTTCCTCTGGTCTCTTTGAATCTGATTACCCTGTAAAGTTATTTTCCATCCTGATTTTACAGAGATGATTTTTACCTTTCTTTCTTTAATTAAAAGCCTTCTTTTTAAGAACCTGATTGATTTTTCCTTGTTTTAAGATCCAAGGGGATTGGATCTGGACTCACCAGGAATTGGGGGGGGGGGGAAACGGATGGGGGGAATGATTAATTCCTCCTTGTTTTAAGATCCAAGGGTTTTGGATCAGTGTTCACCAGGGAATTGGTGGAGGAGTCTCTCAAGGCTACCCAGGGAGGGGAAGGTTTTTGGGGGGAAGACAGAGTTTCCCAAATAACTCATAAATCATTTGGGTGGTGGCAGCAAAAGCAGATCTAAGCTGGTAGTTAAGCTTAGAGGTTTTCATGCAGGTCCCCACATCTGTACCCTAAAGTTCAGAGTGGGGAAGGAACCTTGACACCTGGCTACCCCGGGAACATCTATTCCAGGCTGCCACCACTCCATGAGACAACACAACCTGCCCCCCATCTGCTTCAATCTGTAGATAGATAGAGAGAGAGAGTATGTGTGTGTGTGTGTGTAGGGTGGTGACTTGGGGCAAAATAATCTACTTTTCCCCCCTTTTTTACTGCACGAGATCAGGTAATCTACCCTGCACCTCTAGTTAGAGTTCCAGTTACTATACTGAGCAGTTGATTTTCCTATCAAGGAACTTTTGTTGAACTTTGAGGGAGAGGGTTGTTGTATCCTGGGAGTTCAGGACAGTTTATTTAGGATAGTCCCTAAACATGTATTCAGCGATGGAGAGTTTTGCCTGGGGGCCATTTTGTAAGTTAATAAAGAAGCAGTTATTGAGTTCAGACCCTGGTGTGTTGTGCTCCCTACTTACCCTGAAAACAGCTGTAACAATGATCTCACCAAGACCCAGCACTGCCTTCTTAGGGCAACAAGCTAATACTGTAATGCCCTCCACCATGCACCATATCCTCTATCTCAGTGGTTCTCTTGCGGCCCAGTCAGCACACAGCTGCGGCCCATGTGACATCCTCAGGGCCATACAGTTAGTATATATATTGTGTGGCTGCGTCCCACATAACACAAAGACAGCTGCATATGTGGCCCACGATGGTAAATAGGTTGAGAACCACTGCTCTATCTGCATCCTGCTGCATTAGCAGGAAGAGGTCATCATCTTGTGCTGGATCCATGCCTTGGCACTGACTGGACAGACAGACGAGAGGAGGGTACAGACCAGAAGTGCTTTTGCTTACTTGTGTTGGTGGATAAGTACACTTCTGCACAGGGGCTTGGGAGTTGGGAAGGACATAGAAGTTCTCCCACAACACACCACAAAAAATTCCCTAGAGCAGCTTATCTTGGTTAAATGCTTAGAACCATGGGCTATGCCCTCTGGAAATCCTTGTGCCTAATGCAGGTTACTCTAGTGCCAATGTGGATGTGGCTACAGCGGTATGACTCAAGTGTGACTCAGCAGCATGGACACTCACAGGCTACATTTACAGTACACACCACTGGCGGCGGTGTGTAGTGTACGCATAGCTACACATCACAGTGAAAAGCACGCTGTCCACAATGGGATGTGTAGAGACATGTCAGTGAAAGGCTGTGGTAGGGGAAGGGCTCCAGCAGCGGGGAGTAGCCATTGTCTTTCCCTGTGGCAGAGAAGGATTCCAGCAGTGGGGAGGCAGCGGGACACTACATTGCTGAAAAAGGCAGTGTAGATGGGGAGGTGTGGCTTGGGTGAGTAGAGAGCTGTGTAGGGTATGTGCTTGTGTATATACCCACACCCTTCAGGCACGTCTATACTGTATTTGCCGAAGCCATGTCTCTCTGTCTACATTGCTATTTCTACCTGTGCTCAGGGACTGCACATGTACATATGCTACACCCTGCCAAAACAAGAGTATAGACATACTCTCACAGATAGCGTTGGTTAACTGGGTACCCAGACCTGGGCAAACACTGCAGAGAAGACATACGCTGAGTGATGCCTTCCTCAGAGCTGAGAGAAAAATGGGTAATTGCTGTGTAGATGGGGAATCAGGAGCTGGAGAACAGGCTTGAGAAAAAGTGATCGTCTCTTTCCCTATCCTCCTCTCTGTAGGCTCTCACAACTGCCTTTCAAGAAGCAGGCAAAATATTTCTTTATTTTAGTCAATTCTGGCCATGACCCTGGGGAAACCATCTCATGATCTATGTTAGGGTTGTGACCTTAAGGAGAGCCCAATGTGCTTGATTATTCTGCCGGCTTTGTGCACTGATCGTCTGAAACCATATTCTAGTTAGGCCTTTTTGGTGATATCATACCCATGGTTTGAATCCCACATGAAATCACATCATCAGGCTCATTGCCATATCACCACATTTACTGTAAATAATATGTATCTGTAATATCATGTTCTTCCTCTGATCTGAGTGCTGATTCTACTTTCTTGTCCCTCTTTAATTCACTTTGTCTTCACTCTCTTGTTTCACATTCTGCCTTCCTTAACACTCCTCAGCACTGTCTGATTTCTGCTCTTCATCTCACTCACACCTTTTCCTACTGAACAGTGCTGGAAAAAGTCCAAACTCCTCTTTAATTTCTACCTCTTCAAATCCATTTTCACGTTTTATCTCATATCTTGTTTTCTGCTAAGCAGCATAGTAATACCAACTTCATTCACTCTAACACTTCTAAACTTTGCAAATTTTATCTACTCCTAGGTCACTCCTTTCCACTCTTTCCTTCATCTCCACCCTCCTTCTGTGCAGGATTCTTTAGATATTATTCATCCCTCACTTTCTCACCTCCTGTCTTCCCATGGCCCCTTCCAGCTGCTTTGTTCTTTGCTTTCACTCTGTTCTCTCAGTCCCTGATTCATCAGGGCTGCAGAGTTCTGAGTAAAGTAGCCATAAAACAGTTGCAGCTCCCCAAGGAATTCTCCTGACAGGAAAGTCCCTGACAGGAGGAAAGTCCCAGCAGGTGCAGTTGGCATAACCACCTCTAAGCCACATTATCTTCCTGGCAGGAGATCTTGGCACAAGGACACATCAGGAAGAGATTCCTGTGACCCAGCTATTTCCAGCCACAACAACCCACAGGGCCCCTAACTACCTCCTGATCTCTGTGCCAGGCTCATTTCATTTGCAGGGATGAATTTGTCCCTCAGTCCTTTGGTCATTTTCCTTCACCACACAATAACAAACACGCTTAAGTCTCTTCCTCCTTTCATACTCTTTCACTTTCTAAAATTATTTTCATTGCACATACATTCATTCCTTTGCTGCTGTCTTTTACCTTCCTCATTTATTTAGTCAAGCTGTGGTCTCTCACATTCTCAAAAAAAACCCACCCATTGACTCCCTGCAGATGAACAACTGTTGCCTAATCTTACTTCCTTTTCTCTCCTATTTTGGAGCTTGCTGTTCATTTGCAACTTTCAATCTTCCTTTCATATCATTCCCTCGAGATTCCCTTCAGTCTAGCTTTTACCCAAAACATTCCACTGAAATTATTATTCTGTCTGTGTACTGTTCTCTGTAAAACTTACTTCTCTCTCATTTATCCGTATTCTTCTAAACATTTCTGCTGCTTTCATACTGTCACAGGCTTCTTTTGTCCTTGTGTCAGACAGCATTCTGTTTTCTCCTGGTTCCACTCTTATCTTTCTAACCTCTCGTTCTTGGTGACTTAGGCTATGTCTACACTAGAGACCTTACAGTGGCACAGCTGTACTGATGCAGCTGCGCTGCTGTGAGATCTCTCATGTAGCTGCTCTATGCTGATGGGAGAGAGCTCTCCCATTGACATAGCTACCGCCACTCATTAGGGGTCGTTTAATTATGTCGCCGGGAGAAGCTGTCCTGCTGATATAGTGCTGTGCACACTATCACTTATGCCGGCGAAACTTATGTTGTTCAGGGGAGTGTTATAAAGGCTAGAGTAAATGGGAAGTTTGCTGATTCATTGTTTCCTCTCATCAGCTCCTGGTGGCAAAGCTCAGAATCAGAGCCAGTTTAAGGGTCCCGTTACTGGGGTGGGAGATGGATATTTTGGGGACTCTGGATGTCACTAGTTAAAAAACAAACAGCCTTTGAGGAGTCCAGGGGCTAGTTAGATCCTGGAAAATCTTGGATTTTAAGAGCTTAAACAAGTAAAATTTGGCTATTGTCAATACTTTGATGTGATATATAAAGGATGAAGACTGTACATATTGTACATATTTTGGCCTTTCTGACAATAATTTAAGGCCGCTTGAAGATCATTCTTCCCCCTTCCTTCCCCTGGTAGCACTGGGCCTACTCATATGGAGTTCAGATGGAAGTTAAAATGGTCTCTCTCCAGGGGTGAAAGTAACTTAAAGGACTTACCGGTACACCCGAAGTCCTGAGCAGGGGGGCGGGGCCTCAACTGGAAGGGGGCGGGGCCTCAACCAGACGAGGCAGGGCCTTTAAATCCCCAGGCCCTTTAAATCAAGATTTAAAGGGCCTGGGGCTCCGGCTGCAGTAGCGGCGGCTGGGAGCCTCAGGCCCTTTAAATCACCACTGGAGCCCCATGGTAGTGGTAGCTGCGGCAGCAGCCGGGAGCCCTGGGCCCTTTAAATAACCACTGGCATCCTGGGCTCCCAGCTGCCTCCGCTACCCCAGGGCTCTGGCAGCGATTTAAAGGGCCCAGGGCTCCGGCTGCTGCCGGGAGCCCCGGGCCCTTTAAATCATGGGCCAGGGGAAGCTGCCCCCTACCAGTTTGGTTGGCTGTGTACCGGATCTTGCCGATACGCCGTACCAGCCCGTACCGGCTTACTTTCACCTCTGTCTCTTTCCCACACAGCAAGGCCCCAGTAGATGGTGTAGCAGAAACATCACCTGCCCTACACTGAGGTGCGTGTGGTATAAAATACACTGTCTGCACTATCTTTTCAAATCTGGCCTGAAATCTCTGTTCTCCATTATCAAGCAGGGATCGTGAGGCAGGAGGGGAGCAGGACGAAGAGAAACCAATAACTAATGGCAGTATAGAAAGAGAGCAAAAATATTCAGGGCTGGACCCTCAGCTGATGTAATCTGACATAGCTCCAGTGAAGTCAATTGGTAAATTGGCATAGCTTCATTGAAGTCTGGAGATACACAGCATCTAGGAATCCCCGAGTCTGTTACCTGAAAAATTTTAGCTCTGCATTATTATTCATAAAGCCCCATAGGAGTACATGACATTGTAAAGACATTTAAGATAGCATGGTCCCTGTGTCATAGAGTTTACAGGTGAAATCACGGTAGAATGGGAGCTTACAAATTGCTACGTCCAGTGGAACAGTGAAACAACAATGGGGTGGTAAGAGGAGCGGGTAAACAACTATGCAACAATGGGGTGGAAAAATGGGGAGGCGGTTGCACCTTTTTCTTTATTTCTATTTTTAAAAATGTAGTTAGTGCTCCCAGTCTAATTTAAAGATTAATAATCACTCAGAATAGCCATGTCACCAAGAGCAATGGAAAGGGCCTGTTCTCTTGATCTCCTTTTTGTTGGTTGAAGGTTACGTTAAAGCAGTATTTCACTGATATAGTTGATTATCGGAACATACCGTATCATTTCACTGGTCTGAGCCTGATAGGAACCAGTTAACACAGACTGAGCAAGCTAATTTGAGGCTTTTAGCATAATTCAACTAATCTAGAGGCTTTAGCATAACTTGAGCCTGAAAGGAATTTATAACTTGATCAAAAGAGCAAAAGAAACACCTGCACTAGCCAACTTCCCCTTCTGTGAATAGAATGGGGGACCCTGGTTGTTCAATCAGAGCTAAGGAGAGGATGTCTGTTGCCATAGGCAAAGCAATGTGTCAGAGGAAAATAATACATGTTTAGACTAAATCTCTATTTACAAGGGCAAAACTAAGGTTACGGAAGCTCACAGGGTTTTCATGACTGAACGAAAGAGGATAAATAGAACACAGAAAATTTTTAATCACAAATAGCCAAAAACAAATAAATGTTTTTTGGGTACAGGATACATGTCTCCTAGTGTTGCTGTAAATAATAAGGGCAGAAATATAGATTTTTCTGACATTTCAATAAGCAAAGATTGGAAAGGTTCTATGCAAAAATCATATTAAAAGCCCCTTGGATTTGATATTCTTCTTACACTAGTTTTACACTAGGGTACTCTCTTGACTTCAATGGCGTTACTCCCAATTTACACCTGTGTAGATGGGAGGAGAATCAGACCCACAATTTCCAGGTTTAACACTACAGGCCTTAAATTTTCAGGAAAGGCTGAGAAGGACGCTACCTACCACAGATAGTAGGCCAAAATCATTCCTGCAGTAAATTTATTGATGGCAACAGCCTCTTATCTGCTTCAGTGAGTTATAATTTGAGAGATGGTATCTCACATCACACTCCTGCCCTGTGAGAATTTGTGGGACTTGAACCCAGGTCTGTAGGCACATGGTGCTTCCACACTGCTACCAGGCAGCCTTGGCAGAGCTGTGGTCTATGCATCAGACATCTCTGGGAGATCAATCACTTTGGGAAGTGCCATCCATGGTAGAGATGACCAGCAGTCCCTCCCATGACCTCTGATTGGCCTAGACCTATTAGTTAAGCCTGGAGAAAATACTAGGAAGTTGCCTATGCAACAAGGCAGATCCCTGAGCTGCTGCTGAAACAGTCCTGCCCTGATCCCTGGTTCCCAGGGCCGGCTCTAGGCACCAGCAAAGCAAGCAGGTGCTTGGGGCGGCAAATTTGCAGGGGTGCAAGAATCCAGCATGAGAGCTGAGAACCAACAGGGAGCCCTGGGAGCTATAGTTCCTTGGTTAGCTCCCTGCCTATAGAGCCAGCCCTGGAGCAGGGAAAGAACTACATTTCCCAGCATTCCCTTGGCCGCAATTAACAGGAAAGGGAGGGGGAAGGAGTGTAGAACTGAAACCTCATGCTGCAGCTTGCTGTAAATGGTAGGAACAGAGCCAGCTCTAGGTTTTTTGCCGCCCCCACCCCCAGCCCTGGGCTCCCCCCTGCACCTCTGTGTTGCCCCAGCCCTAGACTCTCCCCCGCCCATACCCCCTGCTGCCCCAGCTCTGGCCCCCACCTGCACCCCCCTGCTGCCCCAGCCCTGGGCTCTCCCCCCACCCGCATCTCCTGCCACCCCAGCCCTGGCCCCCACCCCCTGCCGTCCCAGCCCTGGGCTCTCCCCCCACCCGCACCTCCTGCCGCCCCAGCCCTGGGCTCTCCCCCAAAGAAAGAATTGGGTGGACTAAATGGACCTTGCACCTCTCTATCTGAATCCTAGCAAGGCAGGTACATGGATCCCACTAGAATTTAAAATGAAAAGTAAGGGAGGGGAGGCTCTACTAGACTGGGCAGCTTTAGATACAGTACCAGGCACGTAGGAGGATTTACACTTCTGAGCCATGGAAGCAGAAATTGACTTTTCTTTTCCAGATTTAGCTAATATTCAGAAAGGGAATCTAGCACCTGCCTTCCAGATTTGAACAGCCTCAAAATTCAGGAGTGCTCAAGCTCAATTTGGGCAGCTGTTACTTCATTTCTCCCAAATCAAATATACTGATCCACTGTAACTTGCTGTAGGAAAAAGTAGAATAAATTGAGCAAGAAATGCTTCCCAGTGGTTATTAGGACTGGAATTGCTATTTTCAACAGCCATTGCTTTTTTTTTTATTATTATTATTTTTAAGTTTTAGTTTTATTTGTTTAAAAGGAAGACAGTGATTGCATTGGCAAATTCCCCATAGAAACAAAGAGTGGAACAAAAGAATAATAAAGGCACCTCAACTTTTCCTCATTTATGTAGGACAGTCTTATAATATGCATCCAGATAGCCTTCAATCACACAAGCTGAAAATTGTTCCACTTTACTGCAGTTCTGTAACCATATGGGAACCAATCCTGTCTGTGTTCTGTGCACATCCAAAATTCCTGCTGAATGACCTGCTCTGGGAGCGAGTTACCAGTCCCAGGGCTGGGGCGGCAGGAGGGTGCAGTGCAGGGGGAAGGCTGCCAAAATTTTTTTTGCTTGGGGCAGCAAAAAACCTAGAGCCGGCCCTGCTGGTTCCTGGTTATTGACTCCAACCCGACCGTTACCTCTGGTTCCTGACTATTGACTCTGGCTCAACCTTACGCTTTGATCCTTGGCAGGACTCTTGGCTCTGGACCCCAACTATCAACTCTGGCTCAATGCCTGATCAACTCCAGCTCTAACCACCTAACTGACCACCCACATCCTTGTTCCTGACACCCCCACCATGTTGTCCTCTCCCCATCTTGGAAGCAAACAAAGGGTCAGCACAGAGATTCAAGCACACATTCTGTGGTCACAGCATCCTGCCCCATGTTCATGAAGTAGGCAGCTGCAGCCCACACCAGCTGAAACTTTTGGACAATTTTCAAGCATAGCACCCCTAAGCACAATGCATTACACTTGTCAGTATGTAGGTGACAATAGCATGGATGACCATTACAATGTCTGTATGAAATGAGAATGGTCACAATCTTCTAGTCAGTGGTATATTATTAAAGGCAATATATCCTATTACTGCTACCCAAGAATTCAGGGGCAATACTGGATTTAATACAACACCAGGCCTACAACCGTTCTGGCAAAGGTAAGTGCCTACACCCTCAGTCACTGGCACAGAAACTAACCCATCCATTTCTCTTCATAGTTTCCCGTTCAGACAAGTATCACTTCTGTTTTGTTGGGATTGGGATTGCAGTTTGCCCCCATGCAGGTACCTGTCTAAGCCAAGCACCAGGAAAGAAGTGAAATTCTAGATTCTGCATCTGATGAAAAGATAATGTAGAGGTCAGCATTATCAGCACCTTTATGTGATGACAGTGGAACCTGGAACACAGTTCTCTTCTAGTGGCCTTACATATATATTGAATGACATGTGGATGTGTGAGACAAAATGGACTTTACAGGGCAAGACCCAGCTTGGGAGAGTCTTACAGAAAGATGGGCAATTGCCCAGCACCACAGCACTACCCTGTGAGATCTCCAGTGAAGAATGCCAACCCCAGCAACCTCTGAAAAATGCTGCAGGAAAGTCAATGCCATCTGATGGCCAATGCTATCTGACATTCCATATAGATCTACATCAGAATGAGCAGTAGAATAATAATAATCAGTGTTAATTAATATTTTCTTGTGCAGATGTAGCCACAATTCCTATTTAATACGTAAAACTAGAAGAGGTTAGCAGTTCATTTACTTCCTGTAACTAAGTAGCCTGGGGAGGGGAAGGAGGTGTTAGGGTTTCTGTTTACTTTAATGGGAGCCCAGGACTACATATAGGAACAAGGTCTGGCCCTCGAGATATGATGGAGTTCAGGATTCTGCAAATTAACATCCTGAGAGATGTAACACAGAAGGCAGAGCTTAGGGAGGAAGGGGGCAATGTGACTGTAAGCACAGATTCTGAGTTGCTGTGGGGGCCAAATGAAATGGTGATCAATTTATGGCAGCATCCACATAGCTGTCTCTAGGTTGCACTGCAGCCCAGAATCCCCATTCAATATGGACTTCCTACTTGCCAATGATCCACTGTCTCCCATCCCCAGCATGACCACTCTATGGAGAACTGCAAAGGGGGAAAGTGCAGGGCCATGGTTACTTTTTTATACTCTCCCCAAGGCCGTTGCTGACCTTTTATCGGCTGTCTACACCTCCCAAAAGCCATATAAAAGCAGGGACCAGAAGCTGATCCAGAGCATTCAAAATAGATAAAGCTTGTTTAAAAACCTACACATTTTCACCCTTTCCATAGGATAAATATGAAATTAAAGAATTAGAATTATCTTAAGTTTGGTATAAGGAAATATATTTGTGTTGTAAAGAAAGGTCCTGACTAGCAAGTAGAAGGAAGGCCTTGAAAATAATAAGTTTTAAGGCCAGAAGAAATAAAGTAGGGATGATGTCTGGTACAAAGAATAACTAATGAGATAAGGGGAAGTTTCTAAGAAGAAGGCCTCTGACCGATAGGGGTGATTGCAGATGGTTTTAAATAAGACAAAAGAAATCTGTCTTAAAACGCGCCAGCAAGGCCCTTCCCAACCCACACACCAGTGTTATCTCAAAATTTAGGGCTTACGAGAACTCAGCTGCAAAAACTGTTGGTCAGCAAGAAGGAAGGGAGAAAAGGCCTTGGGAAGAAAGAAGAGGCCTGGAAATAAGGGTAAACTGTCTCAAATTAGTTTTAGCTGAAGTCAGTAATGACAGCACTTGTTTGTTTAAAGGGTATAAGGGGTTATACATTTGAAGAGTTTTTGTCAGACCCTGCCTGAGCATGCTGGAGTGGAGTACGCCAGAATGAGATGGTCATCCCTAGGTTTGGCCTTTCTAAGTATACTAGTCACATGTTTATGAATACTTTGTTACTGTCAGGGCCAGCTCCAGCGTTTTTGCCACCCCTCCCCCCACAAAAAGCCGCGATCGGTGGCAGCTCTACCGCCGCCGCTTCATTCTTCAGCGGCAATTTGGCAGCAGGTCCCGACTGAGGGACCCGCTGCCAAATTGCCGCTGAAGAGCCGGACGTGCTGCCCCTTTCCGTTGGCCGGCCCAAGCACCTGCTTGCTGCGCTGGTGCTTGGAGCCAGCCCTGGTTAGTGTCATGGGTGCAGTGACTGCTTATTTTTAGGCTATTAAACATGTTTAGAGCAACTACATGAAGTACCATTTAGCCTTTTGATTTAATAAAGGAATGTATGGTAAAATTGGTGTTTGGTGATTTCCCATATTAATACTAATTATTTCAACATATTATTAATAATTCCAACACCATCCTCCAAAACAGGGACATTTTTAATTGGACTCCAAGTTTGGTTGGAAGCCAATGAAGGTGTCAGAGGATGAAAATGGCTTTATGCAATGGGGTAGAATTCCAATAGAAATATTTCCTCTATATTTGGAATATATTTTTAGTACAGTTACTAAGCTACTCTGGATCTAAATGCTGTGCTCATGGTCTTAGGTGGGTTGGCATGAAATATACTGTACATGAGATTCAACCATTTTTCACTAATATGCTTCTATTTCCTGAAGCGAAGTAGCTTAGCTACAGCACACTGTGGTTCTCTGGACGTTTAGAGACTGAGAGCCTGATGATTGACTTCATTGGGCACAGGATCAGACTCTAAAGGTCATACTCTCTCCCACTCATGGAAGGGATTAAATGTGCAGCAAAACTGTATTTTGAATCAACACAGAAGGGCTACGTGGATGGGAAAGACCCCTACAGAGGGTGTGAATAGTCTACCACAATCACCAACAGCCCCTTTGACAAATTCCATGCTATTCAATAAAGGTTCTGAGAAGCAGATACTGTATGGACAAGAGATTTGATACAATTCAGCCTACTCTGGATAAGAACTTTAAAGCTTTATGTTGCCAAACTGCAAGGGACTGAGAAGAGAAAATGAAGACCTGAAGGTAATGATTGATGACTTCACTGTTATTCTAGCCAAGGATATAAAGAGCTGAAAAAACAAACTGGTGACCCGGAAAACAAGATCAGATTAAGAAATGTCAGGTCTGGGGGGGATTCCTGAAGGAGTGAAGATAGTTGAAATAGAGATATTTTAGTCACAGTGGATTACAGTGGTGTTAGGGATTAACAGAAAATTTTCAGCTTCCACTATAATGTGTCTGGGACATTGCCTCTCTCAGGAACACAATCAGGCAATGCCGCAATGGCCTGATTCTGCACTCCCTCAGAGTAGTTTTACAGTTGCTGTAACTTCCTTGACTTCAGTGGAGTTGATCCTGATTTACATCAGCATACCTGACAGCAGAATGAAGCCCTGTGGCGACGACACAGGAAAGGAAATAGAACACCAGGTTTGTGGTAGCTAGAGAGCTTCACAAGCCTCAAGCCAAAAGCCTCCAGGAAAACTTTTCCTGGGGTTTTTATTTCTCTCCTTACTTTGTTTACAACATTTCTTAGTGGTTACATTCCTGCGCATAGAAAAGCCAGGCAGTATACATGCACATAAGATAATGAACCCATCTCTTGAGCGCGTGAACACCAGCTGCGAGGGTACAATCAAATCAGCCAAAAGGTTTTCCCAAACACAGACGCTGGGTTGAAGGTCACTCCTGCCTCGTTGCCATGGGAGCAGTTTGCCGCGCCCGTGGGCTGGCGATTCGGGAGCTATGCATTCCTACAAAGCCCATGGCACTTTTGGAATTTACAGATCTTGGAATGAGCAACTCCCTTTTAAACAGCTTAATAAATCTGCATCTAGGTTCAGGGAATAAGGTATTATACATACACACTTTGTATTTGTCATTAATAACTCTAAATGTTTTACAAAGGAAGGTAAGAATGATTATTCCCATGTTACAGATAAAGAAACTGGGGAACAGAGCATGTAAATGACTTGACAGAGGCAATACAGCAAGTCAGTGACAGAGCTGGGAATAGAACCCTGCCTCCCCTCTCCTGATTTCCAGTCTGATGCTCTCTTTAAACACTCAAAAACACTATGCTGTGTATCAGATAAGGCTGCTGCACGCCCATATGATATCAAACACAAAACGTAAAGAGCAAGGAAATGAAAAACAAAGCATAGAATTTTACTTACTCATAGCTCCTGCAGCCAGAGAGATACACCTCACCGCTAGAATCCAAACTATGCATCACATACAATGCATTGCATCCTCACCTTTATCCAAGAAGGGTGTCAGCCTTCCAGCAACCTCTTCCTCAAACTCCCCACAAGAACAAAGCCTCCTGCTGTACCATGGTGGGATTGAATTTTGGAGAAGAAACAAGCTGACTGAGGCAGGTTGGTTCCAGTGGGTAGGGCACTATCCTAGGACTTAAAAGACCTGAATTCAATCCTCTGCTCGTCCACTGACTTCCTATGTGACCGTGGGCAAGTAACTTAGCCTTTCTGTGCCTCAGTCTCCTGTCTGTAAAATGGGGATAATAGTACTTCCCTACCTCACAGGGCAGTTGTGAGGCTAAATACATTAAATATGGTGAGCTGTTCAGATACTACAGCTAGAGAAGCACTTTCAGAAAGACCCAGTTCTACATGAAAGCTGATTTGCTGAAGATTCTCCTCCAAATGCTGCTGGACTGGATAAACTCTTCCTTCTCACCCATGGTAGTCTCAATTTTGGATAGAGGGGACATATGTCAAAAGGCAGTGTTATATTGCTGTCTGAAAATGTTCAGAAATTCTTCTGAATGCTACAGAGGCAGCAGTTGTTAAACACATATATATATATTGCTTACCTGACATGTCAAAGTTTTCAATTGTGGCACAAAATGCCAATTTTTTCCCTTTAAATTAATTTAAAAACTAGCTACTCAACAGACTAAGGGTATGTCTACATTACGAGAGTAGTTCGATTTTAGTTAAATCGAATATGTGCAATCGATATTAGAAAGTCGAACGTGTGTGTCTACACTAAGGACAGTAATTCGACTTTGTCAGTCCACACTACCAGGGAAAGCGTCGACATTGGAAGCAGTGCACTGTGGGCAGCTATCCCACAGTTCCCGCAGTCCCCGCTGCCCATTGGAATTCTGGGTCGAGCCCCCAATGCCTTCTGGGTAAAAAAATGTGGCGAGGGTGCTTTTGGGTAACTGTCGTCATCCGTCAGTCACTACCGCCCTGCCTCCCTCCCTGAAAGCGCCGGCGGGAAATCAGTTCGCGCACTTTTTGATCAGTGACAGCGCGGACGCCACAGCACTGCGATCATGGATCCCGCTGCGACCATCGCTGCAGTTGTGGCCGTTCTCAACGCCTCGCACCTTATCATACACCTTTCCCACAGGCAGATGCAGAGAAATCAGGCGAGGAGGCTACGGCACCGCCGTGAGGGCCTGAAGTCGGAGAGTAGCACAGAGCTGTCAGAAACCACGAGCCC
>NW_020664409.1:64266905-64293520 GCF_002925995.2 Terrapene triunguis | reverse complement strand
TATGGCGGGGTGGGAGGTTGAGGCAAATAGCCTGGCTGCTGATTACGCCCAGCCAGACAGCCGGGCGATTAGAAGAGCCCAGCGGGACGCGCTGTGCATCCGGGAGGCTTTGAAAGCCAGTTTCAAGGCTGAGCAGGGTACCCAGTGACTTTTAAGTTTGTGGACACAGAGGCAGAACTTGCCCCCGTTTCTTTACCCAGTTGCCGTCGACTATCCTCTCCAATTACATACCCCCTTCACCCCCTTCCCAAAAAATAAAATCTGTTCTGTTTTGTTAATGGACACCGTTGTCTTTATTACTGTTTTCGCGGGAATGTTTTAAACCTGGGACGCAGACTGTGGCGGGGGGCGGGTTTAGGGTTGTGATGCAAATGATGCTTCTAAACTCCAGGAATGACAGGCTCCGCGGTGGTGGACTGGTTGTTTCAACGGAGCCTGCCAGCCCTCCTGGCCGGGACTGCGTGTATGTGTCGGCTATGTGACTGTCTTGCAGGGGGAGGAGGGTTACAGATCCCCTGCTGCGCGGCTCTGTGATCCAGGGTAAGGACCGCTGCATAAGATCTGTAACTGCCCTCCCCCGCCACCAAGTCACAGAGCAACACCACCCCCCCCCACCACACAGAACATGAAAACCACCTCCCAGACTGACCAGGATAACTAGTCACTGCACTGTATATGTGCCCTGCTGCTGCACCTGCCCCCTGCTAAAGGTGACTGTCCTGTCCAATGACCAAGCCCCTTCCCCCCCCTTCAGACAGACTCCCCTCCAAAAGAAGAGGATGGAAACAGAAATGAACAGAAACGTATTCTTTATTAACAACCGCACATGGAACGGGGGGGTGAAACTTGGACGGGGTCTTGTGTGAGGCGGGTAGGAAAGGACTTTTCAAATTTTGGGGAATGAGAGCCTTCTAGTGGTAGAGCAGTCCGCAGGGGTGGAGTGAAATTTTTCACGGCCCCTTCCACCCCTCCGTGTTTGGACTTTGGGTGAGGGGGGTATGGGACTTGGTGGCGGGGCAGGGCAGTTACAGAGAGACTGCAGCGGGGCTCTCTCCTCCTGCCTCCGGTCCTGCAGAACATCCACAAGGCGGCGGAGCATGTCCGTTTGCTCCCTCATTAGTCCAAGCAGCGTTTGAGTAGCCTGCCTGTCCTCCTGTCGTCACCTCTCCTCCCGTTCAATGTTTGCCCGGTGCATTTGGGACAAGTTCTCCCTCCACTGTGTCTGCTGGGCTGCCTGTGCTCGGGAGCATCCCATTAGTTCAGCAAACATGTCTTCCCGTGTCCTCTTCTTCCTCCTCCTAATGCGCTAGCCTCTGGGCAGATGTGGCTGTGGGAATTGGAAAAAGGGAGTGAATTCCTGAGACAGAGCAATGTATCTGTGAACAGAGAACATAGTCTTTCTCTGTGAACAAGACCATGCAGAGCACCTATCACACGCGCACTGAGGACAAGGTCGAATTTTCGGCCCTCGCCTACAGTGCCTGCGGTCTTGCTGTGGCGAGCTGAGGAGCAGGGCTGGACACCGGACTTTGTCTAGCTGGCAAACATGGTAAGCCGTAGACTTGTGGCCGCTTAAAACTTTAAGAGTGGCACTGGCCTCCTTTCACATAGAAAGCAATGCGAGTCTCTGCTGGCAGCAATCCTGCAAGCATGAACTCTGGCCCTGTCCCACCCCCTCGCGGCTGTTAACCGCGTGGCTGTAAACTGGCGGTTGCAGTTCTGTAAAGGGACGGGCAAGCAGTCCCAATACTAACTTTCCCCTACCTAATTCACAGCAGGGAGTCATGCCAGACATCACCCTCCTGAAGGTCTCGGAGAGCCAGAAGGAGAAGATGCTCCGGGACAGCCTGCAGAAACCGGGGCCATTTGCTGCACTGCTCTGCAAGGCCATGATCCCGGAGTACCTGCTGGCGTTGTGGCAGGGAAACGTGTCCTACCACGGGGGGCCTAATAAGCTCTCCCTGCCCAGGAACCTACTGATGACGCTGGAAAAACACCTGCAGGAGGTGTATGAGGAGTTCTCCCCGGAGGATGTCGCCTCTATCCCCGGTTACATTGACCAGTTCTTGGCTTAGGTGCCCTTGGAGGGACAAATGACTGCAGGGTTTTGGGCACTATAATCATGAAGCGGACATTGTGCCATTTTTTGAAAATGGTTCGGACTATATATTGAGGCGCCCAAAGACAGACTAATCATGATACACTTTGCACTGATTCCCCTTTTGTTTGACTTTCCTGTTTACATGTTTTGAAGCACTTTACCCACTGTTAATATTTTCAATCTTCCTGTTTTGTTGCAAATAAATGTTTACATGTTTTAAAGCACTTTAGCTATTGTTAATATTTTAAATATGCCAGTTATGTTGTAAATAAATGTTTAGATATTTAAAACACTTACTGCTTGATCCTTCCCCTGAATCTGTGTCTGGGATAACGGCTGGGGAGGGTTGGTAGGGGATCTCTGTCAGGGTGATGAAGAGCTCCTGGCTGTCGGGCAAATCAGCGTGGTAAGCGCTGTCTACTGCCTCGTCCTCCTCATCTCCTTCCTCCTCTTCCCCGTCCGCTGAGGAACCGGCCGCGGACAATATCCCATCCTCAGAGTCCACGGTCAGGGGTGGGGTAGTGGTGGCGGCCGCACCTAGGATGGAATGCAGTGCCTCGTAGAAACGGGATGTGTGGGGCTGGGATCCGGAGCGTCCGTTTGCCTCTTTGGTCTTCTGGTAGCCTTGTCTCAGCTCCTTGATTTTCACGCGGCACTGCGTTGCATCCCGGCTGTAGCCTCTCTCTGCCATGGCTTTAGAGATCTTCTCATAGGTCTTTGCATTCCGTCTTTTGGAGCGCAGCTCGGAAAGCACGGACTCATCTCCCCACACAGCGATGAGATCCAAGACTTCCCGATCCGTCCATGCTGGGGCCCTCTTTCTATTAGATTGCACGGCCATCTCTGCTGGAGAGCTCTGCATCGTTGCCACTGCTGCCACTGCTGCTGAGCTCGCCACGGTGTCCAAACAGAAACTGCGCTTCAAACTGCCCAGACAGGAAAAGGAATTCAAATTTTCCCGGGGTGTGGCTGGTCAGAGCATCCGAGCTCGGACTGCTGTCCAGAGCGTCAACAGAGTGGTGCACTGTGGGATAGCTCCCGGAGCTATTAGCATCGATTTCCATCCACACCTAGCCTAATTCGATATGGCCATTTCGAATTTAGCGCTACTCCTCTCGTTGGGGAGGATTACAGAAATCGATTTAAAGAGAGCTCTATGTCGAACTAAATGGCTTCCTGGTGTGGACGGATGCAGGGTTAATTCGATATAACGGCGCTAAATTCGACATAAAAGCCTAGTGTAGACCAGGCCTAAATCTCATTGTATACACATTTCTGACTTTCTGCAGAGCTTGTTGTTGTATGAGAGACACAACATACATGTGTGGACCCCTTATGCTTAACAATCCGTCTCATCTTGTCAGCTTGGACATGCTAGTTAACCTTCTCCAGACCTGAAGAAGAGCTCTGTGAAAGAAGCTTGAAAGCGTCTCCCTTCCACAAGACCTTGGTCTAATAAAAGATATTATCTCACCTACCTAGTCTCCTTCTACAGGCCATAATTTTTTAATCTAATAGAGTCAAAAAAATCATGAGACACAAAATGTAAACTTTCTTAAAGGGCTCAATTTTACTTAATTATAACCTGAAAAAATATTTTTGAATATTCTAAGGATATATTAAACTATATCCTCAGAAATGTCAGTCTTTACAACAAAACATGTCCTTTAAATTTGGGGCAGATATAGTATATTTATTCATTCAAACTAAAGAGGTTGAATCTCTACTTTGAGTGCCAAAACAGAACCCTGTCATACCTATGGTGTCACTACTATTTCTCCATAGTTCCCTGGATCATGCTTCCTCTCTAGGTCTCTGACCAGACCTCGATGCTCAGATATTATGGCTACGGGTATGGTATAAGAATTAACATGGATAAGATAGTTGTCTTTCATTTGCGTCATAGAGGTATTTAATTATTAAACTGGTTAAAGCAAGAATGCACCAAACCTTAAAATATTGAAGCCAACAGGCTGTCCGATGGCCAGAAATACATCTTTTTTCTGTGCTGATCTGATATTTCTGGACAAGAAGGAGTCAAACTTGTCTCAAATAGTGGAAGAAATTATTTCAGAGATCAGGAAGGGGGATGGATAATTTTAGTTTAGAGTGCACATTTTTGTTTTGCTCCTTTGCAGACATTCACTGTCTCTGGTCTAGATGTGGACAGCAGTGTATGACTGAAATCCTTGGGATAGTCAAGAGACATGAGTGTATGATTTAAGATTGTGATCCTGTTTTCCAGGGGGAAAAATAGACAAAATACTGTAACAAACCTATAGGCTCCCAAAAATCTATTTCGATTTTATGCCCCTATCTAGTTCCAGGTGTTCTTTGAAGCTTACATTCTACACAGTTAATGAAATACCTTACAAAAAATTAACTACTCATATAGAAATCACTGAGACAACACTCACATTCATCCACAAACAGGTAACAAAGAACTATTACTTGCTCTGCCATTTCATATACACCTCTACTTCGATATAACGCTGCCAAAAAATCTTACCGCATTATGAGTAAACCGCATTATACTGAACTTGCTTTGATCCGCTGGAGTGCGCAGCCCCGCCCCCCCGGAGCACTGCTTTACCGCGTTATATTCGAATTCGTGTTATATCAGGTCATGTTATATCAAGGTAGCGGTGTACCTCCATAAAAGCCTGCGGGGGAGAATGAGGGGAGAGTGGGCCTTGCAGTCTGCTCTGAAGGTTAACAAGGCTGGGCTCTGTTGAATCATGGACAGAGTATGTTCCAGAGTTGAAGACTCATTGTGGAGAAGGTCCTGCCAGCTTCCCCTTCCCCTTCCCACTTAAGCCGAGGGGGCTGTTGCTTGAGCACCTCCATTGGTCATAACTGTGATAATATTTCACAGGGAGAGAGGTGGTCTCTCAGGGCTTGTCTACACAGGGAACTACAGCAATATGTTTATATTGATATAGTTATGCTAGTAAATCTCCCCATATAGACAAGCCCTCAGGTAATTGGGTCCCAAACCATTTAAGGTTCCATAGGGAGCGCTGGTAGTGACCCTTATATTTAGGTTGCCTAAGCCTTTCCTTTATAAAGGAGTCTTTCTGCCTTTAGTCTAGGAAGCTCTCACATCTCCCTTGTTTGCAGCAGGGCAAATCCCGTCAGGCTACAAAAGTGTCTTTTCTCTGTCTCATGAAATTCCATGTAGATCTGGCTGAGTTATAAAGTATTACAAGTCGCCATTTCCCTTCTCTCACGTGGGCTGCTCAGACATATTTTGGCAGCACACATCACACAGGAAACACCAAGGAGTTGCCAGAGCAGCAGAGGGTGGAGGCAGGTCAGGCTCTTTCCACCACCACCCCCCGCCATGAACCCCTAGATCCACAACATGGCCCACTACCTCCACCCTTTGGGAGCAACACGTGGGGGTGGAGCTCCCCCAGCTCCCAACCAGGGAGAGAAAAAAAGTTCCCCCGGCTACCCCTGGACCCAGCACATGGCACCAGTGAAGTTCCTTCCCTTTCTCAGGAGTAACATGGGGCATGAGCTCCCTAAGAGCACCAAGCCAGGCGGGGCTTCCCCTCCAGCACTTCTCCAACCCAGCACCTGGATGCAGCAACCCATTTTCTGTTCTGGGAAAACAGCTTTCTTCGGTTACCAAGTAGCATTGTTAGTCCTGTAACTCAAGTAAATGCAGTCTGTGCTGCAATGCTAAAGGTTCAGCCCTCAGATCCTGCAGATAATTCATAATGGAGAGGAAAGTCACAGTTGCACATAATAACATTTGTTTTTACCTTTTTCTTAAAAAAAGAAAAACTAGGAAACTACCTACACAAAAATCTACATTTAAATAGTGTTATTTATATTGCAGTCAAGCACTCAAAAGATAGGAAATACCAGACTCACAGCTGCCTGTTCCACCTTGTGCATATGCATTATGAGACAATCTTTAATTATGTGATTACATGCTATTTTTCCACATGCCCCCTGCCTCATTCAGTGCACAGGATGAACGCACAAGTGGGCAGAAGGTTACATGAGCAATCATAAATCTGACATTTTCTAACTTTTGAGTGCTTGAATTTGCAACCTAAACAATGGTTTTTAATTTTTGCGTGTGTGTAAAATAGGTTAGAACCAACTCTTTGGATTCCACCCAGTAGCTACTAGGCAGCCAGTGCAGATCATGGCATTCTCAGGAGTAGCGGAAGGCTGGAAAGCTCTGGAAGCACAGCACCAATGACACTGCGCAGCTAGAGTGACATGGGGGCTGGGCCTACGCACTCTGGTCTGTAGTCTACAGCAGATTTCAGGAGATCAGTGGGTTTGGGGATGGGAGGGAGGCAACATCCAACTCATTCCATGATAGCGGAGGGGATGGGCACAGGTTTGGCAAACTTCAGCTCCTCATTTAGAATGACTCAAAAGGCTGCTTGTTTCCACAAAACCTCTCCTACAGGATTGCCATGGAAGGGGCAATCCCCTTTCATGTAATTAAAAGGCAGTTTGACTAGAAACCAGGGACAAAGTCAATATGGCATATTCTTACTTAACACCTCTTTCCCTTGGACTTGATCCTGGAAGGTGCAGAGCACTCTGGCCCTGATCCACCAAGCACTAAAACCCATGCATAACGTTAAAGTTAAGCACCTGTTTCCATGCTTTGCGGGAGTCAGGTCCAGAGTGCTGAGCTCCAAAAGGGTAAAGCCAAGTTCCCAAAAGACAAGAGACCATGAACATGGCGTAAAAATTCACTGCATCGAGTGAACAAGTTTCTATAATGTAGCAAGTTCTAAAGATAGAACTATAATGTATTAAACATAAACAAAGCTGCAGTTGTTGGTGTCACTAGGCATCACCCTAGGTAACTCGGGGGGTTGGAAGACCACGAGAGTCGATGAAACCCCCCCGCTCTAGGCCAAAGTGAACCGAAGCCCCTGCATGTTAACCTTTACTAACCTCACAGGCCAGCAGCTGGGAAGCGATAGTAATAAGGCCTGCATGCTTCTGGCTGAAAGGCAAGATAACAGATCAAAGGGAAAAGGACAAGATAACGGTTCAAAGAAGAGTTACTAACGAGCTAGACTTATAGCTGCCAAGATGACTTAACTGCTTAAATGTAACTGCTGTAGGAGGAGGGAGGGGGAAAGGGAGGAGGGGGGGATAGGGAAGAAAGGGGGGGGAGAAAGTAAAGTATAAAAAGAGAAAAACTGCTTATGTTGGTGCGCTTGATTTGAGACATGCTGGTCTCCTAGTGCCTATTCAGAGCTCTTGAATAAACTTTGTCTGCTTCTCCACCCTGGTGTGTTCATTGGCCCGAAGCACACCGGGCAACGAACCCCGCTGTTGCTCCCTCGGGCCCTCTGTGCCGGCAACAGTTTCAGTGAATGCACCATCTCCGACAAAAGTCTGAAAATGTTACAAATGAAAAACCAAAGACCGTACACTCTCAGACAACGATCCACGGAAGTATTTAGCTGCCTAACTCCCATTGATTTCAATGGAAGTTAGGCATCTAAAATACCTTTGGGGATCTAGACCTCAGACACTATGTTCACAAGCACTATATAAATGCTCAGATGAGATTAGATATTGTAGGAATGGAGGCCTAATGAATTTTTAATCAGAACCCACTGATCAAAAAGATCCACCGTTCCCCATGGCATGCTGCAAGACTTGGACACAAATAAGTATGACAAGAAAACAGGCCTGTTGTACTGGTCAAATGAGGAAGAAAATGGTATGATAGAATTCAAGGATACAACTGAAATTCTGCAGAACAAAATCTATGACTTTATTACTGTTCTGGGCTTCAATATTTGCACATGCAGCTATGTTCCGTACTCACCCATTCAGCAAAGAAAATTGCTGTTAACAGCAGACATTTAAAAATACATTAAGTTACAGAGTATCATGTTTAAAGATTTATATGTAGATTAGCCAAATAACTCCTTGGCCAGAGCTGAATAAAAGTTGAGCAATGTCTACATTTTATTAGACAGACACTTCATCGTTTAAGAAGCCCTCAAGGTCATTTTTTAATTAAACATTTTTTCTGTAAAAAAGAGAGAGAATCTATACAAGATTTACAGTGTGTTCATCAGTTTTCACACTGTGTAGTCTCAGCTTTGCAGGCTGAATGTCTATTTCTCCTTGTCATTCTTCAATCGGGCTTCACCCCTAGCTTTCTGATTTCATTTCTGTGCTTCCCTCCTCCTGACATCAGTGCTTTGCATACCAAAGGACACTGTAAAATGCAAATCTGTGTGACTCAGAGCCTCTGACTCTTTCCAGAATGGAACAGTAGGACACTAGCGTGGCCTGTGGTGCCTGGGCAGCCCTCACTGGAAATGCCAAAGTCAGGGCAGGCTGCAAAAGGGAGAGCAGATACTCCCAAGACTGGTGGGTAACACTGAAGTTAATCTTCTCAACCAATCACAAACTATGCTTCTGATCCCCCACACTGGTTATCAAGAAGCAAAAAAGAAATCACACAGCCCCCTTTATTGCATTCCAGTTCTCTGGCTCCCAATCAGCACCTAGGTCCAGTACAGTGAGAAGCTATTTAAAAAACTCTGTTCATATATACAAAATGTTCTTCTGACCCCAAAGAGTCAGCCACATCACCAGGTCAGTATAGGTTTGGATCTTACCCAAAATACCATGCTGCCTGCCAGTCCTGTCTAAAACTAAAGGTGTATTGTAACGAAAAAAGAAAGAACAAGAAGAGAGTTATTAAATGGCAAAGCATTCACATACATACGACTTCAAAGTCCATATATCAGGTTCCTAGTTACTCCAGAGGTAAGAAGCAGGAATGAAGACAAAATGGAGAAGATGCAGCTGCCTTTTATAGTCTTTTGCCATGCGGCCTGTGCTTCCTTTGTTTCAAACACAAGCTGCCCAGCACATGTCTTGGAAGCCTTTTTCTGTCCGTAGGCATGCCCCTGCATGCCTTGCTGAGTCATAAGGTGTACCTGCCTTCTCTCAATGGGTCAGTTGTATAGCTGATGGTCCTTAATGGGTCATCAAGCAGGCTAGGCAGTGCTGATGCCAAACTGTCTGGGGGTGTCACCCAGAAGCATAGCAGAAGTTTTGTAATACAGACATACATACATACCTATAACCCATAATATACAAAGGTAATACAAACACATAAATGAAATTATCATATTTGGCAAATTATAACATTTTTGCAGATATCTTACATGGCATATCTAGCACAACTCGTTGCAATTTTACAATATTAATATTCATAATTTCCTCAAGTGTCCCCCAGATTCCATACAGCGTCACAACTGGCTTCATCCCTTGTGTTCCCAACTTGTTCAGGTTTTTGCTGCACTCTTACCCACTTTTGCATGAGAAGCATTCATAGGATTAACATGTAAAGTCCTAAATTTTGTTGGGTTTAATTACTTAAAGCCTGAAATTGCAAGAGGCCCGATTGCTGCCCCTACACAGTCAGATAGGACTATTCAAAACACCCTATTTATTTACAACAAAAAAATTCTAGCCTTGTAGCAAATAGCCTCCTGTAAAAGCCCTTGGGGTCTCTATTCTGAACAAATTTGCCTCAACCTTTCACTTCCTCTTGGATATAAATCCAGCACAACTGTCGGAAACCAATCATATAATGTTAAATTTGATTACTGAGAAAAAGCCTATCAAAATAATCAGTATTTGATCTTAAGGAGAATCACCTCCAGCTGTAAGCCTTTAGACTTTGGGGAGGATCTATTCACTGAATGCAGTCCCATATTTTTATTGTATCGTTAACATACATGCGTTCATATTTTTGCAGGAAGGGCCTAATTCAGTTCTCACTTACACCAGTGCAAATTTGGAGTAATTCCAGTGAAAAGTAGTTATGGCAGGGTAGCATCGCTAAGGGAAGAAGGATGGTCCTCTAGTTAAGACATTGGACTGGGACTCAGAAAATCTGAGTTCAGTTTCCCCTTCTACCACAGATTTCCTCTGTGACTTTGGACAAATCACTGAATCTCTCTCTGTGCCTCAGATTCTCATCTGTCTTTCCTCTTAAAACTGGATACTGTATGTCTATATTTGAGTGGGGAGGCGTGATTTCCAGCTTGTGTAGACATACCCCTCCTCGCTCTGGTCGAGTTAGCATGCTGAAAATTGCAGTGTAGTAGCATGGGTGGTGGCTTGGGCTAGCCACTCAAGTACATACCCATCTGGAACTTCTGAGTACATGCACAAGTCCCTGCCCTGGCTACACTGCTACTTGTAGCACCCTAGCTTTCACATAGCTAGGGAGTATGTCTACGCGAGCTGGGAATTGCACCTCCCCGCTCAAATGTAGACGTAGCCTGTAAGCTCGTTACGGAAGGACTGTCTCTACTGTATGTTTGTACAGTGCCTAGTACAATGAGGCTCCTGTCTCCCTGGGGCCTCTAGGTTCTGCTGAAATACAGATAATTAATAATAATCAAGCCCTGTGTCTTAAAGCATTTTATTTTTCCAAGAAAAAACATTCTATGAATAAAGTGTGAACATCAGACATGGTGAAATGATTTAAAGATGAACCTTTAGTAAATGAAAACATTTTTGCATAGAATTGAATAATACTTTATCCTCCATGCCCTGTCTCTCTGTCTCAGATTGTTGAAAGAGTTGTCTGATGAGGACATTCCGAGTATAGTACTCATCTCTACATTTAGATATTCTTCCTTTTGGTCCCATGACACAGCCATGGTGAAGAGGTTTCAACCATCTGTAGCATAGATATATAGAAGTGGTTTAGCTGCAGTTAAGTGGATATGGAGGATATCATGTGTATAAAAACGTGCCGTATTTGGCTTGATCATTAGAAAAACTAATACTTTTTATGTTTTTTAAAGAAAGATGTTGTGGGGGCAGGACAGGGCTACACCTCTGCCTATAACTTTCGTTAGGCAGAGCTTTGTTCCCACCCATTGTCCCCTGGCTCTTATGGTCATGAAGATTGGCCAGTCAGTCGAGAGACAGGCATTCAGAGGGCAGCCACTAATCAAGAGGCTGGAAAGCCATGACATCAGTGCTGCAAACCGCTGCCAGCCACACAAGTCTGAGGACTGGAGAGCCAGTCCCAATTGCCATGGGCATGGTGGAAAAGGACACACACAGATTTAGGAAAATTTGCTTAAATTGGCTGCAACTTTATTAATAAAAGAACAACTAACTTCTAATGGTCATGGACATGTAAACCTTGCCAGCTAATTCTTGGGGACGGAAGCTTGCCCTAAACTCCTCGTCCCCAACAACAGATGGGGCAGAAGCAGACTGGGCACTGTAGGTTAACCATTCTCTATGACAAAGGGTAAACTCACTCTTGCAGGCAAGCCCCCTTCTCCTCTCTCAGCCCCCCACCCCCGCATCAGCCTTCAGTAGTCAGCTTTTCAGAATCCATGGGAGGAATTACTCCTCCTGTCTCCTGCAGCAGGATTGGCAGGCAATGAATTCTACCCACCTGTGACTTATGTTTCTGGCTGTTTATTCAAAAAATCATGCAAGAATTATTCATCACTAGATGCCACTAGCAAATTGCTGAGCTAGCATCCAACACTCCAAACCACACACAAAATAATTCAGTCCATGAGAGCAAGGCCAGAATAAACAAGTCCTCAGGAGCACTAGAATGGACGGCTGAAAGAGGTCCAGACAATCTTAATTAATATTTGTGTGTCTGATGGTTTCCCCTGCTGAAGTCCTAAATAAAGTTCCTCATTTCCCTGTTGATGACTTCCAAGCTCAGTCAGTCCTGCTCCATGCAACTCCTTGATCTGCAAGGTACATTGTATGGTCCTTCCTCCAGCCCCTGTTGCTTTCTTACTTACCCAAAATGTCTGGAAAGTGGTGGTGAAGGCAGCCTCGAAGCAGAACCGGCTCCAGGGTTTTTGCCGCCCCAAGCGGCGGAAGAAAAAACAAACAAACCGCGATCGCAATTGCGATCGGTGGCACTCCGGTGGCAGCTCCACCGCGCCGCTTTCTTCTTTGGCGGGAATTCGGTGGCAGGTGCTTCCCTCCAAGAGGGACCCGCCGCCGAATTGCCACCGAACAGCCCGACGTGCCGCCCCTTCCCCTTGGCTGCCCCAAGCACCTGCTTGCTGGGCTGGTGCCTGGAGCTGGCCCTGCCACGAAGAGCAGTAATTTATGGAGAGAATTTGTGGAAAACCAAGTTCAGCAAGGCTGAATTAAGGCAATCCAGGTGACCCAGGGCACACCCTCCATGGCTCCACTCCTACACTATGGCCCCACTCCCTACACCATGGCCCGATCCTTCCTTGAGGAGGCAGCAGATTTCAGAGTTGAATGAATGGGGTAGTTCTCTTGAAGCTATTGTTTCAGGCTCTCTGCAAACTCAAACTGACATTTGTTACCATAGCTGCTAAGTTTTGCATAACTCCATGTGTGACATTTTATGTACATTATTTAATGAACTAATTTGTATAGTTGCAAATAATTTGCATATGACCATAAGCTTCATTTTATGGTTAATCTACCCTTCCTAAAAGCAGTGGCAGGGCTAGGATATGAAGCTGCACAAAACTTGGCAGGTATGAGGCTGGGGCTAGTAGGGAGTGCGTGGGTGGCTACTTGGGTTGGGGTAGGTGAAGTGTTCTGCTGGGTGACTCGGAGTACTGGATAGGTGCTGGGGATGCCTGCGGTGGTGGGTGCTGGAGGATGTCTGGGGTCACCAGCTACAGCAGGGGTGGGTAAACGTTTTGGCCTGAGGGCCACATCTGGGTGGGGAAATTGTGGGGAGGGCCAGGGGGGGGGGGGGGGGGGGCAGGAGGGCCATTTGGCCTGGGCCTCAAGCGCAAAGGGGGCCTCCAATTTAGACACTTGTTAATTTTTTGGCATTTGATAAGTTTTGCAACTTGTTTTTATGCGCATTCCTATCGGACCAAAATGTGACACACTCTCTCAGCTTAGAGCTGCAAATTTAAGCAAATAAGAGATGTGATTTGGTAAAATTCATAATATTTTGTTAACTTTTGTTAATATAGATTTTGTCATATTAAAGAGTTTAAAATGTTCATAAATATTAATAAAAATATATTGGTTCTGATGGCACAAGATTAGACCATGATGAACCTGTCCTCTCAGATCTGCTGATTATATAAACAAACCACTAGTAGTGGCTGGTGCTGGATCAAATGTGTGTTGAAAGGTAGAGAATTTTTACATTTTAGTGTCTTTATAGTTTTACGTCTAGTTGACTAAGGAATTATTTATGTGTGAGAATTCCTCATTATTATCTTCATATGGTAGCTAAAAGAGGTGACTGGTTGGTTGGTTGAGCCCTAGCTTGGTAGCTTGGCCATCATCATAGGCTTTCGTAGTCTATAGGCCCAGATTCAAGGTGAAAATTTCTGAGGACAATCTTGTACAGTGAGTTTCGTGAGGACACACGTTTGAAATTTTTGGACATTATCCCTCTTTCTGTAGCTGTGTCTCTTTACTATATATATGTCATCCCTCTGTCTTCAGCTCAGCTTGTTATATTATACCTTGCATGCTTGAGTTTTGATTCAGTGATAAGGATAATAACCTGTCTGACTGTTTCATTTGTGTTTTTAATTAGTATTCCTTCATTTTAAGTCTTTTCAGTATTTGTGTACCATTCAGCATTTGTGTACATGTTTACAGTAGAAGATTTCAAGTGTAGATAAGCTACTTATTTACTTTAGAATATTTCAGGTGTAAATAGATCAGATAGATCACTATGAAGAGGCGATTTGAAAGTGGTGCAAGCAAGAGATAGCAAAAACAACTGAGTGAAGCAGCAGATAAGAGCTCAAAGCCAATAACTTCATTTCTCAAACCACTGGAAAACACACCTTACCCAACAAACAATGCTACAGATCATGAAAACTCTGCAACTGCAACGGGTGCTATTTCAATGCCAATACAAAAGGAGGACAGTAGTCAAGAAGAAGATGTGCCAACAGTAACCAATGCAGCAGAAGATCCTGTGTACGATCAAGAAACTCAACAGCAATAGGAAGATGTAGATCTTGCACAGCAAGAGCAATTCTTGAGTACTACAGGTTTGACTGTGACTGACATTGGAATTATTGACAAGAGCAATGCTGCCCAAATGCAGTCTTCAAATTCAGAAGCAAATTTGAATGCATTCTGATGTCATCTTTGTGGACAATGATCCACCAAACTAATCTGGTAATTGAAGCACGCAATGCTACATTTGATGTTGAGAGGGATAACATTGAAAGTCTTATCAATGACATTCAACAGATTCGTGAACAATGGGATGCGATCCTGACTTGAGTCCAAATTAGTAGCACAGAATATTGGAATTTCACCTTAGTTCTCCATCAATCGCAATTTACCTACTGAATCCAATGCCGAGCAGCATTATAGGGTCAATGTCTTCCTTGTCATCATTGACTCTATTCAATCAAGTCTTACACGTCAATTTGAGTCACTGTGAGTAATTTGTACCCTTTTGGGGTTTCTTTGGCAGTTCAACAGACTGAGTAATCAAGATCTACTTTCTGCAGCTGAACAATTTCAGCAACAGTACAACAAAGAAATCTCAAAAGATCTCAGTGACGAGGTCATCTTCCTCAAACGAATATATTCCACGAACTTTAAATTGGATTGCAAGCCAAAGGAATTGCTTCAAGAAATACTCGAACTTGGACTCTCTGGGGTGTTTCCTAATATCACAATTGCATTGCGTATTTTGGCTGGTTTCCTGCATCAGTGGCTTCAGGTAAAGAACTATCACCGTTCAACTATGGGACAAGAGTGTTTGAATGGGCTCGCCATGCTTAATATCAACTGTGACATTGCACAAAAGCTAGATTTTTCCTCAATAATTAGTGCATTTGCAAAGAAAAAGGCTAGAAAAGCATTCGTTAAATAAAAAAATATTCAAGTTGTCTCACTCTTTTTTTGGTACCTTATTTTGTTTTCATGTGTCGTCATTATTTATTTTTATTATGGCTAGGGGCCTCAAAAGCTGGAAGTGGCCCGGGCCTCTCTGGACCTCTGAGAGGGCCTGGGGCTGCGGCAGAGAGGTGCAGTGTGCAGGAAGGGGCTCAGGGCAGGGGGTTGGAGTGCAGGAGGGGTGCGGGGTACAGCAGGGGGCTCAGGACAGGGGGTTGCAGGCTCAGGGCAGGGGGTTGGGGTGCAGGAGGGGGTGAAGAGTGTGGGAGGGGGCTCAGGGCAGGGAGTTGGGGTGCAGAAGGGGTGCAGCAGGGGGCTCAAGGGAGGGGGTTGGGGTGCGGGATGCAGGAGGGGTTCGGGGTGTGGGCTCTGGCCCGGCGCTGCTTACCTCGAGCGGCTCAGGGGTGGCAGCGGCACGCAGCAGGGCTAAGGCAGGCTTCCTGCCTGCCCTGGCCCCATGCCGCTCCCAGAAGTGGCCAGCATGTCCAGCAGTGGCTCCTGGGGATGGGGTGGGACAGGTGGCTCCGCCGCACGCTGCCCTCGCCTGCGGGTACCATCTCCGAAGCTCCCATTGGCCGCAGTTCCCCTTCCCAGCCAATAGGAGCTGCGGGGGGTGGTGCCTACAGGCGAGGGCAGCACACGGAGCCCTCTGCTCCCCCCTTGGCCTACGGGCCACAGGGACGTGGTGCCAGCCGCTTCTGGGAGCGGCGTGGGGCCAGGGCAGGCAAGAAGCCTGTCTTAGCCCTGCTGCACCAGGGGGCTGGCAATCCCGCGGGCCGGATTGAAAGCCCTGATGAGCAGGATCCGGCTCACGGGCTGTAGTTTGCCCTCCCCTGAGCTAGGGGGTAGTTTGGTGCTATCAGGGATAGCTGGGTCATATGTGTGAGTGCTAGGCTGTGTGCAGTATGTGGGATATTGGGGTGGGACTGCAGGATGCTGTCAGAGTGTGGTGGATGCTGCAATATCTGGGCATGCTAGGTAGGTGAGTATCGTCTGGGAGGAGAACTGCGGTGTGTCTGAGGCCTGATAGCCTGGGGTACTGATGGCTGGGGTTTCTCTAGAGAGCAGGATCTGGGATCTTCCTGAGGGTCTCTTTAGAGGCTAAGCGTCTGTATGGAATCTGATTCAGGGGAAGGGGACTCTGCATGGGCTGGGGGGTGTGATCTGGGAGCTGGCTGGGGTCTCTCTGGGAGGCTGGGGTCTCTGCATCTCACTGGGAGGCAGAGGCCTGGAATCTCTCTCGGGGTTTGGCTGGCAGTTAGAGGGTCTGACTGGAGGAGCCTGGTGCTAGTACTGGGCACCTTCACCTCCCCCCTGCTGCTGCCACCACTTCTTTTGCTTCTGGCTGTTCTGTCCCCTCTAGTGGGCAGGAGGAGCAGCCAGACAGGAGGGAGGCAGATGTGTGACCTGGCTCCTGTCCACAGCTCAGCCAGATAGGAGATATCCATGCTGAGATGGAGGGAGGTGAGAGGGCTGCCAGATGCATGTGTCAGGCAAGATGCCAACACTTCTCAGCCCTGAGTTATACTCACATCACCTTTCCAAGCTTTTCTTTGCCTCCATAAGAGGTATAAAAATTTTAAAGGAACATTGACTTTATGATCTCAACATGGCTCTCGTTAGCTCACTCCACAATCTCTGCGAGATGTGCAAACTGAACCCATATCTTTCACCCACTGTGGGATGAGGCTCCCCAGCCAAAACACCTCTACCCCCATCACTGTTTTAAAGGTACAGGCTCTGCACATGTTTGGGTACCTGGCTGTCTACAAGATAAAGGAACAGCCATTAGGTTGGTGATGCTAGTGGAATGTGTAAATTCATGCTTCCTCACTGCTACAATAACCAGCACAGTGTCTGTACGTATGTGGTCCTTATAATGGTAAAAGTCCAGTGCAGACATGGTCTTAGAAAGCTGAATGACCTAAGAGTCTGAGAAGCCATGCCAGGTAGAACTGGTTTTACAATAGACTCAAAGCCCTCAGGGCTGGCAAAAGCTGTACATTTTGCAGCTGTGTGATTTTTAACTATTTGGCATTGCTTTACCTGTCCTTCCAGCCTCGGTAAAAATATCAAAGTGATAGGGGCCCTGAACATAGTGATAATATTGATTATAAATATCTTCCATTTACAGATAGTGCCTTTGGTATTGAAAGATCCAAAAGCATTTAACTAGAGCTGGTCATGAACCAGAATTTCTGTTCTGCAAGAAATGCTGATATTTTCAAGTGTGTGTGTGTGTGTGTGTGTGTGTGTGTGTAATCTGAACAAAATTCTGTTTGGAACCATTGAAACGTTTTGTTTTGACAGTGTAGGACATATAGTCATGTAGACTATAGTCATGTATTCATTGCTTATATTTGGTGGAGTGAAGTAACCTTTCACCCAGTATCCCAGATGTGGTGATAGTTCCACAAAAATCTTATTTTATTTATGGGATCTTGTCTGTCTTGAAGTGCAAGCAAGAGATGTGTGAATCGGTAAGGAACTACTTTTGTGGTTTTGTACTTCTGTAAGTCAAGGGATAATGGATCGTAAGTTATGACCAGGAAGACAAGAGGCCCCAATATTGCAGAGTCTCAGCTATTCACCTAAACACAAGAAGTTGAGATCATCTTAATAGTCATCACCTCCTGTGATGACTCATGGACTAAGAAACAGGACCCTAAAGGAGAACACCAAAAGTGGACCAAAAGTCAGAATGACATCTGCTAATTAGGACTGGACAATGCAGTTGGGGTGAGAAAACTGTGATCCCCTGATTCCATCAGAAGATCACTAGGGAGGTCCTGTGAAACGATACCACCCTGAGTTTCACCCATAAAAGGCCAGGTAAACGAGGAAGAATTGTACTTCTCTCAAGGTCACATGACGAGAACTTGATGAATCATGTGCATACTTCCTCTTCCAAGGAAAGCAGAGACAAAGACATTGAAGACCAGCCAAGCTGACACATATGTTGGGATCTGAGTCAGATATAATGCCTGGTTCCCCAAACTGTAGTTCCTGACTGAGTCTGAAGGTCCACAAGTCAAGCGAACTAAAGAGCAGGCACTTTTTCTTTTTCTAAGTGATGTAATTCTTTTTGTCTCCTTAACAGGACATTTGAATACCCGTGCAGGGAAACCTGCCAGGAAAGACCTGCCCTAGCCTTTTTTTTTATTTTGTTGAGGGGGGAGGGGTGTTCATTGATAATAATAGCACATACATGTAAAACTATAATGAAAATTACTTTTGGGTATTGATGAACCAAGGTTCAAAACAAATCTTATCATAGATCTCTAAGAGTCATCTGGGATTCATAAAGATTTAAGCCTTAACCTATGGTTTTCTATAAGTGAAAGTATAAACTGACAAACTGCATAGGAGTAAGAAGATTAAATAAATCATTTAATCACTGGTGTTATTTAACTTTCTGGTTGGACTGCCGGTTGTGCTCATGTAATAACTGGACCATTTGTTGTTCTTAAATTGTGCTTTTTGTAGTTATCCAATGCTAAGTTGTATTATTGCTAACTCCTTGATTTGACTAACTCAATTTATATTGTAATATCCATATTAATTATTATATTGTTTAATACTTTAAAAAGTATACGAAATTATATAACTGTGTAGTGTTTAGTGCTCATGAATAAAAATTGTAATACACCAAATTGGTTTTCTCTAATCAGCTGGTGACAAGGTAAAAACAACCCTAAATTAAGGGGATTTTAAATATTCATGGAGCATTGGACTCAGGTCCTCAAAGACAACCCTTATCATTACAATAGCATGAAAATGTTTCATTTTGATTTCAATGACAATGTATTTTTCAATGAAAAACTGTTCCATTGACAATTTTTTTAGCAGCTCTACATTTAACACACTTTGCCCAGCATTGGTATGCAATCAACCACGGGATTAAATGTGACAGCAGCACATGGAGCTAACAACATGCAAAAGCACTGCACAGTAGTAGAGGGCAGGAACAGAAGAATAGTGAATCCAAATGAACCCGCAGGAAGAATCTCAGACAAAATATAATAATTACACAATACAGTATGTGTAGATAATGGCTGTGCAAATTTAGGAAAACTCTCCTCACACAAAGTTCACTTAAGAAAATAAACCTGTTTGTTAGCCAAGCTCACTGATCTCCTGAGGTCAGGTTGCCTATAATTAAGAGATATCAGTATCACATGATAATGGCCTATTACTACTGGCAACCTGTAATGGTAAGCACTCACCCCTGCAACACCCCCTATGGCCCAGTGTGGAACTGCAACTATTTCTGCTTCAATTTCCCCTAGTGAGCTTTCAATAAGTTCAGTGACATTTGTATACAGTGAACAGTATCTCTTCAGGAGTCTAGTTTATTAATCAAGCACCAAACATGGTATGTAAATAAGCCTTCTTCTGCTGTGAGTCCCCAGGCTTCTCCAGAGTCTGGACTTCTGGAGTCTCTCTCTGCTGACTCAGGGTCTCTCTCAAGCCCTATATCATGTACACTGGTACATGGTAGATTGTAGGGCTGTTACTAGAAGGGCAGGCTTCTGTACCAGATATGGACTGACCACAGAGCTTACTTCTCAGAGAGATACATATCAGGGCTTGTCTACGCTACCCGCCGGATCGGCGGGCAGCGATCGATCCAGCGTGGGGGTCAATTTATCGCGTCTAGTATAGTATAGACGCAATAAATCGACCGCTGAGCGCTCTCCCGTCAACTCCGGTACTCCACCAGAATGAGAAGCGCAAGCGGAGTCGACAGGAGAGCATCAGTTGTCGACTTACTGCAGTGAAGACACGGCGGTAAGTAGATCTAAGTACATCAACTTCAGCTACGCTATTCACATAGCTGAAGTTGCGTATCTTAGAACGACCCTGCGCGGTAGTGTAGACAAGCTCTCAGACTTATTCACTGTAAGGTCCTTTAATGTTCTGCCAGGTATGACTGAGGTTTGCTTACATAAGGTAAGTTACACACATCACCACCTAGTGACTGAACAGTATAATACTGTCTAGCATTCTGTTCCATCTCCCCCCGTAAGTTCTATATTCCTACCACTTACAAAATGTACACTATCATGCTATCTTTGAAGTTCAGTAGGTATCAGTTTAAGTATCTCTGAATCATACTGATTTTCTAATTACATGACCTGAACACATAACAACTTGGTCATCTGGCTGTCTATTAGTTGCAACACCTGACTGTAGCTGGTTTGGAATCTTTGAGTCTTCTTCTTGTTCTGCATCTGCCATTTGTAGAATTAGCTCAAATGATTGTTTCCTGAGGCGCAAACTGTAGATGTTGACATTTGGCTACTCTTTTCATGTCCAGCCACTTTGAAGATAGATTCTTTTCCAAAGCTGGAATAGTAGATCGTGGGCTGCCAGTAATATGATCAAAACTGTAAACAGTTTCTGTTGAACTCTCCACTGTCAGTCTCAATCGCATATGATCTGGGCAATGAATTCTTTTTCTTTACAACAGCTGGAGTTGTCCACCCTTTTTCTCTATCCAGTTCAACATAAACAGGGTTATCTGGTTCTAGACCCAGTAGTTCTCTGTGTGTCTAGTCTCTTCCAAGGTCTGTCTGGTAGAGGTGTTGTTATTAAAAGTTCTTTGTGTTGCGCTGGGCTGTTAGTTCTGCAGTGTTCACATTCAGATACTTTACTGTTTATGTTCTTGATAGTGCCTGGTTGACACTGATTGGTTGGCCGATTTGTGGCACTTAGTTAATCCTCGATGTCTTTCATAGATGAGGTTTAGGATATCTCCTTTCATTTCATTTGATATTATGATGCAATTGCCTTTAATCATGAGTCCACATACTACAAAGTAGTCTCTTGTCACTTCCTTAGTGTCCTTTAGATACTTGGGCCAGCCGGCCCTAATGTAACTTAAAACTTCTCGAAGTTCCATGTCTGTTGAAGTTGCCTTTTGTATGTCATCTTCTAGCTCATGGATAGTTGAGTGTGCTGCTGGGCTCCATGACAGAGTGTCTGCTACTATCCGATTTTTCCCAGGAATATATTTAGCAATTGGGTTAAATTGAATTAACTTTATCAATAGATGCTGGCATCTCAGTGGTGTTTGAAACACATCTTTTATGCAGATGAAAGTTACAAGCAGTTTATGGTCTGTTATCAGTGTAAACAAATCAAGTCCACACAGATACCTGTAAAAGTTCTCACATGCCAAATACACTTGCCAGGCACTCCTTTTCCAACCGTGTACATCATTTTTCTGCTTCTGTGAGTGTGTGAGAGCAAAATGTAACTGGCTTCCACTCAGAGCCATGTTGTTGCAACAATACACCACTTAGGCCATAGCTCTTGCATCAGCACTGACCATTGTAGGTTTGTTCACATCATAGTACCTGAGAACTGGAGTAGTTGAGATCATTTCTTTTACCTTTTTGATGGCAATATCTTGCTTTTGCCCCCATAGCCAACATATGCTGGACGAGAGGTTTTGAGAAATGCTGCATTGGACTTTAACAGTTCATTCAGTAGATTTGTCACTGCTGGTATCAACTAAAGTAATTTACCATCCCCAGTACACATCTCAGTTCTGGTATATTCGTTGGTCCATTCAACTTTGAATTGCTTTTACTTTCTCCGGGCTAGAACTGATTCCATCTTTGTTTATTGTCTGTCCTAAAAACTTGATTTGGGATAGGTGGAAAACATGCTTTTCCATATTTAGCTTCATCCGGACTGATTAGGCTTTAGGACTTCATTGAGAGTTTTGTTGTGTCCTTCCATTGAAGACCCATATATCAAAATATCATCCACGAAAACTACCACTCCATTTGTGTTCATTAATAGTTCTGTCATTTTTCTTTGGAAATTTTTAGGTGCACTGGTAATCCCAAAAGGTAATCTTTGAAAGCAAAATCTCCCAAAGGGTGTGATAAATGCAGTCAGTTTAGCACTTTCTTTGGCTAAAGGAATTTGCCAGAATCTACTCCAGGCATCCAGCTTGGAGAATACTATAGCTCCTTTCATTCTGGGGAGGAAGTCATCCAGTGTTGGGAGGATATACTTTTCTCTCACAACTGCTTCATTAAGTCTTTTAAGAGCCACACAGATTTGTATTTTTTCATTTTTCTTTATAACCAGTACCACTGGGGCACACCATGCTGTTGGTTCAGAGATTTTCTTGACTATGCCAAACTGTTCATTCTCTTTTACTCTGTTTCCTCTTTATGAAATAATGGGATAGGAATCCTGCCTGGGGTATGTAGACTATATGGTTCAGCATTGTCTCTTAAGGTTATTTGTACTGGATCGCCTTTCAAAAGTCTAATATCACCAAATATTCCATCGAGTTCTTCCACCTTTCTCACTAGGCCTATCATGGCTGCTATGCTGCAGCTGAGAAGGTTGTTGGTTATGATTCTTTGATCACATATAAAGACAAAAGCTTTGCATTTAGAGTGTAAGTTGTTTTTGTGATGAACTGGCCTATGCAGTTCAGAGCACCTCCTAGGCTAGTCAGAGCTATGTCTGGTGACTTCAGCTCTGGGAGGGTATTATAAGTCCCTTCTGAGGTTAATGTTCTGAGGTCTGGCTGAGGTTAGTTTAAATAAGATATGGTACACACAATGCTATCTAGTGGCTGAACAGTTACAGTTTAGTATTCCATCAGACCCTCCCTGCCTGGAGAGCTCGTCTCTCCCCTGCTAATGCAGGGTATCTCCCGGCCTCCCTGCCTGGAGAGCTTCGTAGTCTTTTTCCTTTGTCTTTGTCTTCCTGGGAGCCTCTGCTCTCCATGGAAGCACCACTGGGAATAACTTCCTACTCAGCTCCTCTGAGGAGCTCTCTCCCTAGGAACTTCCTCTCGCTGTGCTGGGCTCCTGCCTGAGCCCTCATAATCCTTTATAGGGTATGTCTACACTGCAGCTGAGAGCGAGCCTCCCAGCCCAGGTAGACAGACTTGCACTAGCGGGGCTCAAGCTAGTGCTCTAAAAATAGCCCACCCCACTCCCTACGCTTGAGAGCCTGAGCTCTAGCCCAAGTGGTAACATCCATATTAATCTTTGAAGCACACTGATTCAAGCCCCGCTGACACGAATCTGTCTACCTGTGTTGGGTGCAGACACACCCTGGAAGGCCCAGGTGTTCCTTGACTAATTAACTACTGCTCAGCTACTTATCCAATTAACCATCCACCAGGAGACTGGGTGCCTGACCCCTCAGAGGGCCAGCCCCCGTGACAGGAGTCAGTTCGAAAGCTGCATTAACTCAATGGCCATTGTTCAAATTTATTTTCAAAGTAGGAGTTCTGATCCTGAAGCAGTGTTCCTTTATCATACAATGACTTCATTGCTGTTAACTGATGTAGTTGTAATCATTTTCTCTGGTGGATGTTGGCGCACTAGAGGACAGTGGCTTTATGTTGAATAACCACATTCTGATTGGCTTTGTGAACAGGTTGAATTCTTGGAAGAATATTTAAAGGAAGTGAATTCTGAATTTGTACCTGAAAATACTTGCACTGCAGACATGGTTCTGAGAGTTACACTCATCCAGTTGGAGAACAGTAACACAACCTGTGACTTATTTGGCCAATTACACCATCACAATTCAGATTCTGAATACTGTCAACAAACTTCTCATGAATGAACAAAGACCAAAAATTATTTGCAGAAAGTGAATGATGATTTATTTCAAATAAAAAATTGACATAATTGTAAGATGTTCTCAGACAATTCACAAGCGGAAAAAAATGACAACAAAATCATCACTTAGTAAATTATTCACTAAGTAAAATATTCACTAAGAATTATTAGCTCAACTCTAAAGGGATTTCTTTTGCTGTAAGAGGGTCAGGGATGAAGTTAGCCTTGGGCAAGACTCATGTCTATATCTGTGAAACAGAAATAGAAGGAAGCTTGGGAAAAAGAATGGAGTTCTAAAACCAGTACTTTTCAGTGATTTTTATTTCTCTAAGAAGTGTAAAAGAAAAAAAAAAAGCTGGAAGAGGGACAGCAAAGTTAAACTTGAGGCCCTGATCAACACATTGAATGTTTATTTTTATTTTTTTTTAAATTAGCCCCTGAAAGAAGAATAATAATACTTAGCCTTTGGAACTTTCATCTAAGAATGATAAAAATTGCTTTACAAACATTGATGAAATAAGCTTTATAAGATGGACATCTTTGTGAGATGGACAGCAAACTTACAGGCTTAAAGGGCCCTTTTCAGTAAAGTTTGTGGTCAAATGAACAGTTTAGTGCATCTCATGTGTGTACGCGGGAGAAAAAGAATATTCACAAGCCGATGTGGGAGAGCGGTTAAAAGAGAGAAGTCTTGAGCACAGAGAAGGAATTTAGAAGAAAAAGCATTGTGAGAAATGATAACTTTTGTGTTTCACTTATTGCCAGCCAAACCAATCTATATGAAATTAATAAGATAAGAAAGTGCTTAAGGGCTGCTATGGCTTGATAGTCTCATAAGTGGAAAATTAAAAACAAACAGCAGTGGCCTTAGCTGAAAAGGTTAACAAAACATAATATTAATTCTTTGGGGAAGTTAGGATTCAACCTTTGCAACATTATAGCAAGTTGAACACAAAGCTTGGCTTGGAACTTTGTGAAAATTCAGAACCAGATCTGGATCCAAACTGAGACATTTGGGCTCATCTCTAGCTATGGGTCTAATATTAGAATTTCTAGCCAAAGAGCTTGTCTACACAATGCATTAGTCCATACCAGAGGGGTGCAAATTCTTGTGTGCACTATCATGCCGTGCACTAATTAGTCTGAGTGGACCCTGCTGGTATGCACTAAAAGTTCCCTAGTGCACACTAATATAGTCCAGTATTACCTTAAAGCTCACTAAGGAACTTTTATTGTGTGCCAACAAGGTCCATATGGGCCAGTTAGTATGTAACACACTAGTGCATGCATGCTAGAATTTACACCCTTCTGGTGCAAATTAATGCATTATGTAGACAAACCCTTAACAGCCAGTTAAATGTTTGTTAGACTTTTCCCCTATTGGCTAAACTGTTTTTATTACATGTTCCCTCTCTGCTATGTTGATTCTAATATTTGAACTGAATAGACATTCTACAGAGCATTATTATTGAATATTCAAGCTGACTTGGTATTTATTGGCAGAACTTGCTGCAGTCTGTTAAACATTTGACCATTAATTCTCAAATCACCTAACTGATCAGTATCACAGACCAAGAGTAGGTCTGGGCATGTTGTTCATTTTGGACTCTGGTGTTGGTGCCAACTGCGGAATCATTCTTCCATCTAGTGTTTGGCATTGAGGGTAACTAACCACTGGAACAATTTACCAAAGGTTGTGGTGGAGTCTCTATCACTGACTATTTTTAAATGAAGATTGGATGTTTTCCTAAAAGCTCTGCTCTAGGAATTATTTTGAGGAAGTTCTATGGCCTGTGTTATACAGGAGGTCAGACTGGATGATCACAATGGTCCTTTCTGTCTTGGAATCTATGAATCTATTACATTAAAGCTCAGCTGAGCTGCAGCCATGAGTTTTATTTCAAAGACTTACATAAAAAAGCAGCAAGGAACAAACACAAACCTCAAAGTGAAAGGAAGAGCATTTAGGAGGGTTTTTTGTTTGTTTTTGGCCTCCTTTAGTCATAAGACATGACCAAAGTCAGCATAACTCAGGACATGATATTAACACATTATTTTGCACTGGTGTGACTATTTTTGGAGGCAGCAAATCACACAGCTTGTCATATTGTTAGGCCTAGTCCACACTATGAGTGTAAACCTGCTAGCAAGTGTGTTAAAAATGGTTGTGACTAATCCCAGTGTCCAGGAACTGACTCACCAGTGTGGAGTGGGGTTCCCCCCACGCCCCAAAAACCAGGTTACACAAACCCTGCAGCAGACCAGGCAATCTCAGCAACTGGGCATGGGAGCAAGAAAAGGGGAGGGAAGGAAGGAACAACTCCCCCCAGTCTCCTGTTGCTGCCTCCATCCAATCCTGCCCCCAGTCCAATCCCACACAGCTCCCCCTCCCTTCCCCCCGCCCCACCCATATAGTGCTCATCTCTAAGGGAAGGGAAGTGGCACTAATCGAGGCTGTGCAACTAGCTCCACCGTGTCTTGGAATAGCTTTTCCTTGGAGCTGAGAGCTATGTGGCTGGGGCAGAGCCAGGGAAGAAACCCCCTAGATTCACCCCATCCAGTAGCCACATCATCCAGCTCCACGAGACAGCATTAGCAACCCACCCCATGACCATCAAATACAACAGAGCAGCGGCTTTCAACCTTTCCAGACAACTGTAACCCTTTCAGGAGTCTGATTTGCCTTGCGTATCCCCAAGTTACTTAAAACCTACTTGCTTACAAAATCAGACATAAAAATACAAGTGTCACAGCACAATATTACTGAAAAATTGCTTACTTTCTCATTTTTACGATGTAATTACAAAATAAATCAGTTGGAATATAAATATTGCACTTATATTTCAGTGTATAGTACAGGGGTCGGCAACCTTTTAGAAATGGTGTGCCGAGTCTTCATTTATTCACTTTAATTTAAGGTTTCGCGTGCCAGTAATACGTTTTAACGTTTTTTAGAAGGTCTCTCTCTATAAGTCTATATATAATATAACTAAACTACTGTTGTATGTAAA
>NW_020664409.1:64227738-64266505 GCF_002925995.2 Terrapene triunguis | reverse complement strand
ATTTAATTTTAAATGAAGCTTCTTAAACATTTTGAAAACCTTGTTTACTTTACATACAACAGTAGTTTAGTTAACTACTGCCTTTGGGTTGTGGGAAATTCTGACTGGTGTCATTTCCCTGATATATAAGTAGCCAGTATATAATAGCACAGAGAAGAAGGAAGTGAAGTAGGATGGCATAGTTTACAGCACTTTATGATGGTAACTGTGATGGGGTGGGGGTCCCCATCCAGTGCAGGGTGAGTCCACCCTGTCCCTCGAGCGCCCGTTTCTTTGGGGTAGGACTTACACTGATAAGATTGTCTTGCATCACAGGGCAATAAGGCCGGAGTCTCTGAGGCGTCCCTGGGTCACAGGGTACCTGGGCCTAGCGGCCGGAGTCTCTGAGGAGTCCCTGGGTCGCAGGGTACCCGGGCCTAGCGGCCGGAGTCTCTGAGGCGTCCCTGGGCGGCGGGGTAGGCAGGCCTGGGGGCCAGAGTCTCTGAAGCATCCCTGGGCGGTGGGGTAGGCAGGCCTGGGGGTTGGAGTCAATGAGGCATCCCTGGGCGGCGGGATAGGCAGGCCTGGGGGCCGGAGTCAATGAGGCGTCCCTGGGCGGCGGGGTAGGCAGGCCTGCGGGCCGGAGTCAATGAGGCGTCCCTGATTCACAGGGTAGTGGGCTGCCCCCTGGGGGAGGGTAGTGGCCTACGGTAGGGGGACCCGGGCCCTCCCTACTCCACTGTGTCCCAGCCCAGGCCCTAGTAGTGGCAGAGGGTTCCGCCACTGAGGTCAGCGTGGATCCAACTGCAACACGCGGCCTATGTCCGGGACTGTGGCTTGTCCCCTCTTGGGCTACTTCCTACCTTGGTTCTGGTGGCAGTAGTTGGGGCATCTTCGGGTTGCTCAGCTGGGGCTGTTCCCAGCATCTACAACCCATTCTGGGTATCAGCAGGCGCCTGGGCATCGGCTGGGGCCTCAGCACTTTGGGCTTCTTCGGGGTGGGTTGATAGCTGCTCCGCAGCGAGAGCCTCAATGTTGCATCCTTCCCCTCTGGCGGTCAGCCCCAACTGAACTGGGCTGCCTGCCTTTATACAGCCAGTGCACCTGGCGCATGCCCAGTAGGGCCGTGGCTTCCTCAGCCACCAAGGAAGAGTTACCCCTTCTTGTCCAGCACGGGGTGAATACACCCCATCACAGTAACATATTAAGAAAGTTCTTGATCTCCAGTGAGTGAAACACTTTAACATGCATTTTGCCCTTGTTGTTTTTCTTACATGTGTAGAAGGCTTCGGGGATGTCTAACTGCAAGTTTTACTGCAAGCAAGTGTCATGTTTTCCCTTTGTTGAAGCAGGATGTGGAGTTATCCAGTAAGTGGCAGCAAATGGCTTAAAGATTCATCACCAGTCACTTACTGAGTCTGTCTCTCCAGTGAATGAAGCAGAGTACTCAAATTCACTGTATGATTCTATCTAGTGGGAAATGAAAACAGCAGCTGTAAGTATTGTGTATTTGCTAACACAGAACATACTTGCATCTAACTTCCTGTTTCTATAGGAGCCTCTCAAGGGTACAATCATGTACCAAGAAACAACACCCTTTTAATTGAAAAGATGCTTTAGCAACACTTTGATTCCACATATTTCTTTGATCCCATTCAGCCTGGATTTAGAGCTTGTGACAGGTTCTCCCCGGGTGCCACTTGGAACTGAGGTACCACTGAGCCCCCTGACCCACCAGCCTGGGCTCCCTCTCACACTGTACTGCTGTGACAAGCTGCAAAGCCCTCCCGCCTGCACTTTCACCAGCATTCATACAGGTAGGGACACACCCAGCTGCAGTTACATGCAGGATCTCTAACCACCAGCTTCCCAGCCTGGGACCCCAGAGCAGTACCATCCTGCCCTGGTCAAATCTGCCCAGTATATGGGTTTAATACCCAGTCCGCCTCTCCCTCAGTGTGAAGAGAACAATGCACACTTGTGGTAACCAAGCAGAGATTTCCCCCAAGCACTCCAGTCAAAGCTCACTGGTTTAGATGAAAACATAAAATAAGTTTATTAACTACAAAAGGATAGATTTTAAGTGATTATAAGTGATAGCAAACAGATCAAAGCAGATTACCTAGTAAATAAACAAAACTGCAAACTGGGTTTACCACACTAGATAAGTAGGATTTGAATTAGCAAATTCCCACCCTGAGTGATAAACAGGCTGGCAGATTCTTAAGGAACAAGCTTAAGTTTAGGTTTCCCAGGTTTTCATACACAGGCTAGAAATGCCTCTAACCTGGGACCATCACTTCCTACAGTTCAGTCTCTGTTCCTCAGGTGTTTCCAGGTGTGTTGTTGTTGGGAGAGTGAGATCCCACATGATGTCATTTCCCCCCTTTTATATCTTCTTCCCACTTGCTGGAAAGCTCTTTTGCTGTGACCTGGGTCAAACAGTTCCCATTGTGTAGTGCTATCTCTGAGAGGTTTCTATTGTACACAGTTCCTGGGATAATCCTTGTGCTTGTGTGCATTTCCTCAATAAGCCATTAACATTGTTTGGCCTTTTTACTGTTGTACCTGAAAGGCTGCTTGTGGGTGTTTTCAACCTCACAACACGTTTCAGTAACACTTACATAGCCAAACTTCATAACTTCATATACGATGATAGCACATACCATCCAATGAGATATTAATGTCTAGCAGATCAAGACTTTTAGAATGATACCTTACAAGGCATACTTTGTGTAAAACGTATCCTAATTACATGACAGTGGTGAATATTGGGGTGCCAGGGTGTCACAGAGCTGTACATGGAATTGAGACTGCATAGATAGGAATGATTTCTAGCAATGGACAATGATAAAGAGTCCATACTAATTCTGTTAAATATATTAGCAACAGTTTAGACCATTAGAAACAGTTTATACTATTATACGCCAATTTTCCAAATCCAAATTTTGATTGGTCTGTTAGGCCTTTTTCATGTCTCATATGCGCTATTAAAGGAGCTCATTACTGAAAAACAAATAATCAAATAATATACAAATAAGCTTTGTACAAATTATGTTGATTGGTTGGGAAGGAAAGTAAATGGTAGGGGTGAATGATTAGGAGGAGAGAAAGTGATAGTTTAACCACAAAGAGCCAACTTACCCTTTCAGTACCATTTGCAGGACCTCCAGATACTTTTAAGTATATTGTAAAAACTAAACTGCTTGATATTCTCTCTTTAGTATTTTTAAAAGAAAGGGAATTGAAAACAGAAAACACTGAAATTGGGATTTTGGTCACAAACTATTGCTAAAATGGCAGCTGAGCTTCTGAGGAGGGTGGAAAGGAATCATGAAAGGTGTTTTAAAAAGAGGGGGGAAATGAATACATTAGAATAATAGCAGAAATGTCTTTCTAACCATTTTCTCTTAGCCTTCTGCTAGGGACTCTTTTTCAGAGTGGAAGGAGGCATTAAATATCTCTATCCCCTTTTTGTTTTTTGAAGAAAGTTAAAGGTAGCAAGCCTTAGTTTAATAGCAATAAGCCATGCCAGGGTGTGCATGAGGCTACTGGTTCATTTCATGGGTGGCTGAACACACTCAAGGAACGCAGTAATAGCCTACAAATGTATGCCTTGTGTATGCTGTTTTTATTTGCTATAATTACTCACCTGTTTGATGTTGCAGCAGTGGAGAGTGAGTTTTGATGGTTCTCTCCTTTTCAAAGAGGTCCAGGAATATCCAGTGGAACAATTGTTCATTTGCTGAGAGGCCTATAGAGTCATCAGTGGTTCTTTGTTGTCACCCTTCCTATTTGATGTACACAGTAAGCCAATAGAGGAAATGAAAGACATTTGAAGCTGTATCATCACTAATATATTGAAGTACTCAGCTTGGCATTGCCTTGCCATCCAACCTACAGTTTCACGATTCCTGTAATAAGAGACTTAATTTAAAACAGGCCACAGGCTTTATTTTTAGAATTCTAGAGCTAAATTTACAGCTGGATATAGCTGAAAGGGGGAGCAGGAAGGAGAGGCCAGAAAGGAATTGGTAACAACTCCCAAATGATAGGGTCACTCTAAGCGGCCCTGCCCCCAGTGTAGATTAGAGCAGCCTTGGAGCAGCTCTAAACTATACCAGTTGGCTAGGGCTCCCAAGAGGCCACCCATCAACCAAGGGAGCAGCATGCTCTGGCAACACTCCATCACTAACCTTCTCTTCCCCTAAAACACCTCTTGCACTTAGGACTAGGAGAGGGTGTGACTGAATGCACTCTGTATTCACTCCCTTCACACTATTATAATAATCTTCCTACAAAATATGCCTTGTAAGGTATCATTTGAAAACTAATAACTCACTGGTCAATAATATCATGGTGAAATGTATGTAGCAACATTCTATGTAAAGTTATGAATACCCCTTGTCTCCGTCCTCAGAGTGGGAAGGAACTTTCCTAGGGGTAACCTGCAGGAAAATGCATTTCAAAGGGTGACTAGACTATGAAAGTGAGGGGCAAAAACACCCCAGCTTCTCTCTCTTACCTAAGAAGAGAGAGGAACCAGTCTTTTGACTTTGGGAGGGATCCTGACATGAATATTTGGTCAGCCATGTTGCTGGGAACCTATGGTCAGGATTTTACCTTGAACCAAGTCTAACTTGTTAAATGCTAACTACTAGATAGCATTTTATCTTTATTTCTCTTGTAACCATTGCTGACTTTATTACCTTATACTTGTAGTCACTTAAAACCTAACTCTTTGTAGTTAAATAAACTTGTTTTATTTTTTAATCAGAACGAATCCAGTGTTGTGTTTAAACTAAACTGTTTGGTAACATCAGTAAAAGTAGCAAACTGTTGTATATTGACCCCTTACTGGGGCAACGGACCTCTAATATCTGAACTGTCCAGAAAAGGGCTGGACAGTACAGAAAACACTTTTGGAGGGAAAATCGAGGACTGGGAGTGTGTTAGGATCACCCTGCAGGTAGTAACCAAGACTGCTGGAAGCCAGAGTGTAGCTGGTGTGTTACTGACAGGCTGCTGTGGTCAGAATTGCTAGACCAGTGCTGTGGCAATACACAGGCACTCAGGGTGTGACCTGCATGCTGTGAGGAGCCCACGTTGGGAGCTACAGAAGCAAAGTGTTGTGAGGCACCCAGGTTGCAAGGCAGAGGTGACACAGCCCCTCACTGGTCTGGATTGTACCCTGAAATGTGACAGAGAGTAACTGACGGGGGGGGGGGAGGGAAGGAAAATGCTAGCTTGATGCCTTCTGGGGACTCTATGTCAGGGGAACCCCCAATATGGAAAATACATGGCTCTTTGATCCCCAGAAAAGCAAACAGGATGTTAGGAATCATTAAAAAGGGGATAGAGAATAAGACTGAGAATATATTACTGCCCTTATATAAATCGATGGTACGCCCACATCTTGAATAATGCGTACAGATGTGGTCTCTTCATCTCAAAAAAGATATACTGGCACTAGAAAAGGTTCAGAAAAGGGCAACTAAAATGATTAGGGGTTTGGAATGGGTCCCATATGAGGAGAGATTAAAGAGGCTAGGACTCTTCAGCATGGAAAAGAGGAGACTAAGGGGGGATATGATAGAGGTATATAAAATCATGAGTGATGTGGAGAAAGTGGATAAAGAAAAGTTATTTACTTATTCCCATAATACAAGAACTAGGGGTCACCAAATGAAATTAATAGGCAGCAGGTTTAAAACAAATACAAGGAAGTTCTTCTTCACGCAGCGCACAGTCAACTTGTGGAACTCCTTACCTGAGGAGGTTGTGAAGGCTAGGACTATAACAGCGTTTAAAAGAGAACTGGATAAATTCATGGTAGTTAAATCCATTAATGGCTATTAGCCAGGATGGGTAAGGAATGGTGTCCCTAGCCTCTGTTTGTCAGAGGATGGAGATGGATGGCAGGAGAGAGATCACTTGATCATTGCCTGTTAGGTCCACTCCCTCTGGGGCACCTGGCATTGGCCACTGTCGGTAGACAGGATACTGGGCTAGATGGACCTTTGGTCTGACCCGGTACGGCCGTTCTTATGTTCTTTGTAACTCTGGAGTGGAGCAAAGGGAGCAGAGCAGGTTGGTGAATCTGGGCCCCATTCCATATTCTACATATATTACATTAAGATCCCTGTCTGAGCCTGTAAGCAGCTGTGCCAAAAAAGTGAAAAAGAATCTTTAAAATTAACAAGCCATATTGTAATAGCTACAAGGCCGTGTTAAATCTTTTCTTCAGTGCTTTTACTGCAATGCAGCTTTTTATAATACAGCAACATATTTTCCCTTATTATGAATTCTGGGGATAAGCAGAAGAAAAACTAGAAAATTGTCCAAGCGTATATGCTGAGATGGAATCATAATTCACAATTTGGCCACTGCTCCATGAGTTCATGGTGTTGCAAAGGCACTCCTGGGCCTTTATGAAGTCACATGTTCTGTAAAGAGCTAGAGCATTTCTGAAGAACATCCAAGAAGGAGCACTGTAATGTATGTCGATGTGTACTGCAATTTCATGGAAACTAAACAAAAACAGCACTATTAATTTACACACTATTTCCAAAATGCCCTGGTTACAAGGGTGCTGAACGGGGAAACTTGCACTGCTTTCAGTTTTAATTCCATAGCTTTAGATAGTGACAGGACCCTTCTGGTAGAGTGGAGTGTGTGTGTTTTTTTTAAACTATCACTGGAGACTGAATTATTGTCAGACAGAGGTAGGTCATTCTTTAGAGACTGTGTGACCCACCTGATATGGGTGTGGGACCAGGAGGCAGAAAACTGTGGTTCTGTTCCCAGATCTGGCACTAATTTACTGTGTAGCTTTGGACAAGTCACTTAAATTCTCCGTGACTCAGGTGCCTTATCTATAAAATGGGGATAAAGATACCCATTATTGTGACCTGCCTCAAGACCAATAACTGAAAAGTGCTAAATGAGTATTACTGGAAATGCTTTTGATTTAAAATGCTTCGCACACCCCAACCAAATTAGTTTCAAATACCTATTTTTAAAAAGTCATTTCACTCCACATAGAGACATTTAAAAACATGTCTCAGAGCATTGTACACTGCTGTGCTTAAGGTAATAACATTTCAGAGTCCAGAGGAACAACAACTGCTTTACTGAGAAAGATTAATTCAAACTCTGTGACTAAAGCCAGGTCTCATCTTTGCTTCCGAGGGCATTCCAACCCCAATAGGATACTGATAACATACTTAACCAATGAAACATAAGATTGGTTCTGATTATACGTTTCCTTCTCATTCGCTGAGCATACCCTGAGAATACAGGACATTTAGCTAGCAACTGCTGAGAGCTGATTGACCCCTTTCATGGGCATCACATGCTCATCACACACCTCCCACCAGACTTATGAGATTTGCCCCAGCAACCATATAAGCCCTTCCTTTCCCTCTCAGTTCTGCACTTTTTCTGCACTGTTTTACTTTACAGTCATAGTCAGGGCCGGCTCCAGCATTTCTGCCGCCCCAAGCAAAAAAAAAAAAGCCGCGATCGGCGGCGGCAGTTCAGCGGCAGGTCCTTCGCTCCTAGAGGGAGTGAGGGACCTGCCGCTCCCGAATTGCCACAGGTGCCGCCCCTCTCCCCTGGCCGCCCCAAGCACCTGCTTGTTAAGCTGGTGCCTGGAGCCGGCCCTGGAGAGGGAGCTAGGTATATGTGGGTTTTTGTTGTTGTTGTTGTTTTGCACAGCAGTAGAAAAACTGTCAAGAGGTACTATTTCCACAATCTCCCTGCTAGCCCATCTTGCTTTTATATTTTACAAGATGAAAATATTTAGAGGAGTTGACATCTTGAAAGGAAACTGAAACAATTCCATAGAATGAGACATTTTGCTCCAGTATCCCCTGTACTGTTCCCCCACCCTCCCGCCATCCTGTCACATTTACAAAATACAGACATTAAAAGATCTTTGAACATCTTCAAGGAAACATAAAAATACAAAATTTACATTTACTGTAATATATCCCCATCTTCTAGGTATAAGATGGAGACATCAAAGGGAACTGAAAATCTGAAAGGAAACACAGTTTAGAGACAAGTCTCTTTCTTACACTGTGTGTAATTTTCCTGAGTGCTGACAGGGTTTATTATTACTGGAGATGCGCACACCTTTGAGTGACAGCTGTACGGATAGTTTTTATGCATTCCACCCTTCACATTAATTCTGTGCTCACTATAAACAATATTAGGTAAAAAACTCCTTTTGCATGAATAAGGTCTTTGGGATTATCTCTATATTGAAATGACTAAAGCCACAGCTTCATATTAGTTGTTTAATTTATTAATTGAATGATGTTTTCTGTCCAGCTTCCAGTGGACGCGTATGCACATAATAGAAATATGCTACAACTGCACTATTGTTCTGCAACTGGTATGGGCATGAAGACAGATGTCCTCTCACACCTAAAGATAGTCCCTTAAAGATACTAACTTGGTACAGCAGTGAAAGTAAGCTTGCTCTGACAGGGACCATGCTGTACTTTTTCTGTGGATGGATATTACAGAAAGCACCGGTGTCCAAACACATTAATCCACCACCTTTCACATGCCCAGCATTACTGTCTCCATCACGCTCACTCAGGCGCTCTCTTTTTACTCACAAATTCAAAATGTTTGTCCCAGCACGTGTTTATAAAAAAGAACTTTGTTTCAGGAAGCATAGTGGTATATTGTATTGCAGTGAGTTGCGGCACTAGCTTTTGATCTGTGGAGACCTATGGTATTGTACCATCAAGGATATCTGAATGAATGTGAAGAGAACAGTGTGAAAATACAACTATCCCTTAATGCAATTAGAGCCCTCACCACACAGCACTGATTGTCTCCCCTAGAGCTAGTAGCAGGGAGCACCATCTTCCCATAGAACACTCTTGCTTTCCAGTCCCACAACCTCTCTCAAGCCACACCTACCTGCAATCCAGCTAGTACGGGAAGAGGAGCCCACTACAATATGTTCAAATCTTGTCTTGGGTCAGAGTGCAAAGGAATGTAGTCACCTCATCAAAATCTTAAAGAGGTAATGCACAGTAGAATGCATCTAGTAGTTTTATTTGCAGTAGGCCAAGTGTTCTTGGCACAGATCAACAGAGACTCTTTGTACTTAGAATACACCTAACAGGGGCGGCTCTATGTTTTTTGCTGTCCCAAGCACAGCAGTCAGGCGGCTTTCGGCAGCGCGTCTGCGGGAGGTCCGCTGGTAACAGGGATTTGGCGGCATGCCTGCCACCCTCACGACGACCAGCAGGCCGCCCCCCACGGCTTGCTGCCCCAGGCACGTGCTTGGTGCGCTGGTGCCTGGAGCCGCCCCTGGTCATAGTGCTGTAGTGGTAATTTTAGAATAGCTATATTTTGTACCTCATGTTCAGTACCCCACAAGTGACTAGCAGATCACAACTCATTCTGAGGGAGTGGGGGGAACTATTGTGGGGCAAGGCAATTTCTCTACTGTCTATTAATGTGGCATATTGGGAGACTGGACTCGATGTCATTTATTCATTTCCCCCGGAGTTACAGGCTGTCATGCAATGATAAGATACCTGCTTTCAAAACTAAAATCTTTGCACATCCAGGGGGCTCTTTTCAGTGCTCTTCCTGCGCTGCTGCCCACATGCTCCCCTTCTCTCCACTAATTTTCAGATAACTTACAAAAATCAGCTCCCTCCCAGCCAGAGAATGATAATGACTCACATTTATAAACAGCCAGTTCAGACTAATCTTGCCACCAGCTACAGTCTGCCTGCATCTGCAAGGCCACAATTATTCAGCGAGTGACCTTTCTCCCCATGCTCCAAACACTTACACCATGCAAACTGTTGGCTGAGTCTCATGCAGGGGACAGAATAAGTAATGTGTCTAGAATGGATGCCTGTGTTTATGGAGGAAACTAGGGGAACAGTGGATGAAGGTCTCTTGTTTAAACAGGACGGGATATTTACATCACTCCTTAGCCAGAGCAGTAAAGGGGAGATGCCTTTCCCCAGAGGGTTCAGGTTATTAATTAACCCCTCCTCAGAGTTTTCAGCCAACTATAAAGTAACATATACTCAGCACCCACAGCATGAGTGATAAACATCCAACTAACCTTGGTGAGGTCTCCTAAACTGCAGATTTGGCAGCACTTTTGAAACAGCCCTGTTTACCTTTCATAAAGCTGGATTCTCTCCTTGTCCTAGGTCTTGACTCCCTAAGGTGGGGCTTTTGGCTCTGCCAGACAATTTCACTACTTCCTGCCTGGCATCCCTTCAGGGCTCTCTGGCCCTGCTCCACCAGGCTCCAACATAAAGTATGAAAAAAGATCTTCTTGGAACAGGACAGGAGAATGAGATTCTCAACAACGTTCAGGCTGGGGTGGGGCAGGGATTAATAAATACTCCCAACCTCTCTCTGACCCTGTACCAGTCACCTTCCTGGCACTGGCTTCCGCCATCCAAGAGGAAGAAATAATTATGATGTGCTAGACCAGTGGTTCTCAAACTTTTGTACTGGTGACCCCTTTCACATAGCAAGCCTCTGACTGCAACCCCTCTTATACATTAAAAACACTTTTTAATATATTTAACACCATTATAAATGCTGGAGGCAAAGTCGGGTTTGGGGTGGAGGTTGACAGCTCGCGACCCCCCATGTAATAACCTTGCGACCCCCTGAGGGGTCCCGACCCCCAGTTTGAGAACCCCTGTGCTAGAACCTGGGTCATCGGGGTGTTGGTACCTTGAGCTCTCTAAAGAGGGCTTCCGGGATGACATATTTTGAGTTTTGTTTTCATTTCTTAATTTACTGTGTAACATTGACACACAAATATGCTTCTGATTTTTTTCAGTTGCTCTCATGGAATATTTGAGTAAACTGTAGCATTAAGTTTATAAATGATCAAGGCCCACTAAGCCCTCTATAAATGAAGCAGCCAACTGTTATTTATGCACAGGATTAACAGATACCTCAGATATGAACCTGTTTGTTTTGATCTTTTATCTTCATTGAGGGAAAACAACCTATCCTGATTTTGCAGTCTTATCATATCAGGAATCCAGCAGCAAACTAATATCCCTGTGAAGAGTCAATCTTTAGCATCTGTTGAATACATTACATATCATGTCATATATAGTAACTTACCATTTTCCTACTAAGCTCTCATTTTCCTCTCAAGAATTGGCTGATGGGATTTTTTTTCGTTCCCACTTATTTAATTTTAGCTGCTAATTCCTTTAATCAAACAGAGGTATGGGCTCTCCTTAGTGCCAATGACCTACAATTCATCAGTTTAAAATATGGGATGTAGAACAAATGAGTGTATTTAGTGTTCTGACTGCCTCTTTAAGCACACTATGGTAAGTCTGAAAGAATTGTATTTTTGTATACTTTTAAACTGATAGCACTTCAGCATCATTCATATTAATACTATGCTTTGTATTTTAAACAATGTTTAATGTGTTTTGCAGCTAACAATTTATAAAGCAATAAAATCTGTTTAAAGGTAATGATTAGATAATGACGACATGCAAATGTTAAAGCCTAAGGCAAGGATGAGGGCTTTAATTCATGTATTCAGTCACTCTTTCATAGGTCAGGGGTGAAACATTAAATATTGCTTTTGTTAACAAATCTGAGGACTCCTAAGGCTTTGCAGTTTTTGCTGTGCTGTACAAAGAAAGCCCTGGTGATAACAGGAATAGAATTCGTGTTCATACCCCCTAAATTGAAGAACTTTTGGCTACCTGTTAGCAATGTAGGGCCTCCAATACACAGCTCAGCCATTCTGATTCTATCCAGTAGAGGGTAGTGGTGCATATACTCATCAGGCAGTTCTTTACACTATTATGAAACCTAATTAGAATGAAAAAATCCATTGACATATTTTGTTTTCAATGGATAGAGCAGCAGGATACTAATAATGAAGAGAATGTCTGCTTGTGTGCCTACCATACAGGAATCTGTGTATACATGCTGTAATTGATATAACGTGGTCCTTTCCTTAATACGTTGCTTGATCTTTCAAATAATCTTGCTCAATTGTATTGTCTGTTTTCCTCCTTCTTTCCCTTGGGAGGGAGGTCTGATCTAGTAGATATGGGAGTCAAGCACTGGTGAGTTCTAGTCCCATTTGACACTGACTCCCTCTGGCTCCCTTAAGCAATTCACTGGAGATATCTGCCTCAGTTTCCCCATGGGTAAAGTGGGAAAAATACTACTTAACTACCCATTTCCCATTATAAACCTGATTTTATTTTTAAACTCTTCCCTCCAAAGAAACCAATTTCTGAAATTTTACATGTTGCATCTCATCCAAAGGTAGAATTTTTTCTGGATAAAATCAGAAAACAATATTAAGTGATGGTATTTAGAAAAAAAATTAAAAGCAAATTTCACGTAAAAATTTCAAATCTGAAAATCTGAAAAATGACTTGGCCTAGAACTCTAAATTTGTTTTTGTTGTTTGTCTAACTGAAAAATGCATTTCAATATATGTGTGGGTGAGGGGCGGGTGTAGTAGTACGAATATTACATAGATATATAATAAAAACAGCTTGTGATAACCCAAACTAAAGTAAGCAGTGCAGCAGCTAACTAGGGGGCTCATTAAAGCAGGGTTATACAAGGGAATTGGTTGACTGCTGAGGAAGGAGGCCGGAGGGGAAAAGAAAGAAAGTGCTTGCTTTACAAAAGGGTAAGTGAGATGCATAGGTTGGAAGATAGATAGTCCCAGGAACAGAAAGCAAGCTGCTTTCCCCTAACTCTGATGCATTTTTCAGCAGGGTAGTGATACTGTTACCTTTCCAACAGGGAAGCCCTGGCAGTGTTAGCATAGGTGCCGACTCCATGGGTGGTCCAGGACTGGAGCACCCATAGGGGAAAAAATGGTGGGTGCTGAGCACCCATTGACAGCCCCTCATCAGCTCCCCCCCACCCAGTGGTGCAAGTAAAATCCATTTCTTACCGGTACGGAGGGGAGAGGGGGGGACCAGTTAAGGGGGGAGCACGGGGCCACCACGCTCTCCCCGTCCCTTCTCCATGATCCATCCCACATTACTGGGGGGGGGGGAAGGGCTCTGTCCTCCTCCTCCTGCACCAGAGACTTTGGAACCGCAGCAGGGAAAGGAGAAGAACACTGGCAGCTCCTTTGACAGCTGTACCGCCCCCAGCCCTGCCCCCCTAGCCCTGTCCTCCGGCGAGGCTGCTGTTGTACAGATGGAGGAGATGCAGCTCTGTGAAAGGGCAGGAAGCGGGGCTGGGGGTGGTACAGCCGCACCAGAGAAGCTGCCGGTGTGGGGCCACCGGCTCCTCCTGTGTCTTTCCAGTACACTGTACTGGCTATAAATATCTTGCTGGCATGGAGTACCGTGCTGTGCCGCTGTACTTGCACTGCTGCCCCTCCTCCCACCCCAGCAGCAGGCCCCCGCAGATCAGCGCCTCCCCCTTGCTGTGAACAGCTGTTTCGCGGTGTTCTGGAGGCTCTGGGGGGAAGGGGAGAGGACCGAGGACGCAGCGTGCTTGGGAGAGGGGGTGTAACAGGGCAGTAAGGGTGGGACGGGAGCGGTAAGAGGCAGGGCAGGGATGGAGTCTTTGCGGAGGGGGTGGAGTGGGGGCGGGGCCTGGGGCAGAGCCAGGGGTTGAGCACCCCCGGCACATTGTAAAGTCAGCACCTGTGAGTGTTGGTAATAGAAAAGGGAAATTGGGAGGGAAATTTTTTTCATTTTAATTGTATATTTTGAACATTATTTGATATTAGCCAAATTGCCTTAACCAGTCTGGTTCACCAACTCTTTTCTTGTTTAAATGTGATGGTGGAGAAAGCGTCATTTATATTGTGCTATTCTCAGTTTTGTATTTTTCTTATAACCGGGGTTTTCACTTATATAACTAATACTGATTGCTTGGTTAAGTAGTTTGTTCAACTGGGGAATCGCTCAATTAGCTAGTCAGCTGAGGAGGAGCAACTCTGCCTGGATTCCAGTTGGAGACTTTTGCAAGCCAGAGGAGGGAAGATATGACTGTAGTGCTTCTGACTCAGCACACAGCAGAGTGGATGAACAAAGACTCTGGTCTACACTACAGCTGTAAGTCGACCTATGTCATGCTACATCGGTTACGTAAATTACGTAACTGAAGTCGGCGTAACTCAGGTAAACTTTCAGCAGTGTCTACGCCGTGCTGTGTCGACGGGAGACGCTCGCCCACTGACTTACCTTATACTTCTCGGGGAGCTAGAGTACAGAAGTTGCGGGGAGAGTGCTCTGCCATTGACTTATCACAGTGCTCTTCACAATTTTTGAAGTGGGGGCCACTTTGGCAAAAAACCTTCAATGTGAGAGCCACATGGGGTGGGGCCGAAGGGTTCGGAGTGTGGGAGGTGGCCCAGGGTAGGGTGGGGTGCAGGATGAGGGCTCTGGCTGGGGGTGAGGGCTCTAAGGTGGAGCTGGGGCAGAGGGGTTCAGGGTGCAGGAGGGGGCTCAGGGCTGGGGCAGAGGGTTGGGATGTGGGGGGGTGAGGGGTCTGGCTGGGGGTGTGGGCTCTGGGGTGGGGCTGGGGATGTGGAGTTTGGGGTGCAGACAGGCTGCCCTGGGGCTGGGGCAAGAGGACTCCCTGCAGCCCTCTCTCTGCTGGCAGCAGCTAGCTTCAGGGAAGGGGCCTCTCTCTCCCCTGCCAGCAGGCAGCAGGAGCTCTGGGGGAAGGGGCCCTCTCTCCCCTCCTGTTAGCAACAAGGAGCTCCGGGGCCGGGGGAGAGGCCCACAGCAGCCCTGCAAGCACCAATTTGCTCCCCTCCCCAGTTCCCACCCACCCCCTACCTCTCTCTTCTTCAGATCCCTGCTGCATGGCCTTTAGAGCTGCTGCGCAGCTATTTATAGCCTGCTGCAGGGCTGCGCAGCTTAGAGGGAACTTAGGGAGCTGCCCTTAGGGTTGATGGGAGCTGCCACTGGCTTGCGGGCCTTGCAATGAAGAACACTGACTTAGCGGGTCTTCACCAGACCCGCTAAATCGACACTGCTGCATCAATCCCAGCTATGCCGATCTAGCCATAAGTATAGACAAGGCCTAAGTGAGACTCAGGTGAACTCAATCTAAGCTTTTGGAACACTGAGTTGCTTCTCACTGTGTTTCTATGGGGACTGACTTGTTTAGATTCAATTTGTTTCTTTTGTTTGTGTATACATGAAGACAATTTATGTGTATTGTGAAATAGCCTTATGTAACAGAAATTAAGCTATTAGTTTATTTGTCTTTTGTAAAGTTGGTATTTAAAAGTAAGTGCATTCCCTTTGTTCTTTTTGGACTTGCTTATGGGGAGGTTGACCCTGTGCAATCCTTGCTGAATATCCTCAATGACTGAATTCTGGATCTCCATGTGCTTTGCTATAGAAGGTGTGTTAGAGCACCAGGAGAGGGGCAGTAAAGTAAACTCTAGCCCACTCAAAGGTTACAATAGCACTGGGAATATATCTACAGGAGACTTAGATGTGGCTGTCAAACTCAATTCCGTGTGTGAACAGAGTAGGCCTTTCCAACAAATTTGGTATATCCACCTACAACAATCAAGTGAAAAAAGTAGACTGCGGGAATTGTCATCTTCCCATCTGCTTAAAGAAAGTAAAAGTCTGGGCCTCATGTGGTTGACAGTGCTCCTGTATCTCTTTCTTTTTCTTTTTTTCAATTAATTGTAAACAACCTAAAGAGAGAAATCCTTCCGTGTTTGAATGTCATTGGTTTTTAAATTCAGGACTGACTTGCCCTAATCAGAAAGTTCAGAGACTTGTTTCACTTCCTATATTTTCCCCTTTGTGGCTGAGACAAATCAGTGTTGGAGGCTGTAGCTGCTTCCAGGTTCATTTGCTCAGCCTTCTTGTCATCTAAATGAAAAAAGTTGTTTGAAGCTTTGATTTTTGCCTCCAGGGCAAATGGAGAGAAACACAACTGCTGGCTTACCTTTCCATCCAAGCGAGCAGGCTCTTACCAGTTCATTAAGGCTTAAGTTTTGTCCATTCAAAACTGTGAACTTCTAGTACGCTACCAGAGTGGGCTTAATAAAGTATAATCTGTTTATTCTATTAATTTAAGGCCATATCCTGACCTTATTCATGCTGACATAAATGTAAAATAACTCCATTGCAGCCTATGCAGACACTCGATTTGGAGTACCTGCATTGACTGCAATGGAGTTACTCCTAGATTTACACCATTCACGAAGGGCTAGACTACATTAAGGACATTTGCACTGGTGTAAATACAATGATGTAGCACAAAGCAGGGTTTGCACTGGTGCAGTCTCCGACGTGTACAAAATGGGACATTGCATGTTTGTTTATGTCTCATCTACACTAGAAACTTTGCTGGTTTAGAAATTGTGTTTAGGGGTGTGATTTTTATTTATGTATATACACACACTGGCAAAAGCCTTGGTGTAGAAGCAGTTATATTGGGGTGTACTACAGTACAGGGTTTTGGCAGCAAACCCTTTCTCGTGAAGACAAGGCCTTAGGGTGTACACTGTTTAAGGCAGGAACTGTTTTGTCTTCCAGCCCATAGTACAATAGGATCCGATTCTTTTCTGACTGTGGTTTAGAAGGGAGGAGTCCTCAAGCTGATAGGACATGCCACAACTTGTATGTCTTCAATATGGGCACTATCTTGAGCTATGCTCATTTAAGAGAAGAAAGGGTAAGATTACACCAGTTCAATGTATCAGCTGTAATTATCTTTATCCATGGTGTAACAACGGACTAGATCCTCAAAGTATTTAGAGGTATTTGAAATAATGGAAGTTAGGAGCTGAAATACCTTTTGAGGATCTGGGCTAGAGTGGCAGGATTCTTCCCTCTTTCAGTTAGCAGGTGTTAACATGCAGCTCCCTGCAAGGTTCTAATTACTGCTGACTTACTGAGGCAAGTATGGCTCATTAGACTTCACTGTGAATAGAAGGAAAATGGGAGGAGATCTCTGGCAGAGCATGTGTTCTGCACAAAGCAAACAAATCTTTAGGAGAATCCTTATATAGGGTAAAGTACTAGTGGCTGGTGTGTGCTTTTCGAGTTGCTTTTCTGCTAATAAATCAGTGCTTGAGGTCTTTTGACTCTGACTTTGTAGTATTGTTTGGAGCTGGGTAAGGATTTCATTGCTTTGCAAATGGTCATATTTTGCACGCATACAATCTAATTAATCTGAATTTTGCTCCACCTTTTTAATATAGGATACATATAAGTAAGGCTGCTTGTCTGTCATGGAAGTCACAGATTCTGTGACTTTCCATGACCTCCGTGACTGCTGCAACGGTCTGTGTGGCTGGCTCTGGGGCTGTCCAAGCAGCTCAGGCAGCCCCAGGACCAGCAGCAGCAGTTTGGCTGTGGGAGGGGGCTCAAGGCTGGGGCAGGGGGTTGGGGTGTGGGGCAGTGCTTACCTCAGGGGGCTCCCCGGAAGCAGCCAGCATGTCCTGCAGCTTCTAGGCAGAGGGGCCAGGGGGCTCTGCACGCTGCCCCTGCCTGCAGGCACCACACCTGTAGCTCCCATTGACTGTGGTTTCTGGCCAATGTGAGCTGCGGAACTGACACTCGTGGCGGGGGCAGCGCTTGGAGACCCCTGACCTTCCCACTAAGAGCTGCTGGCTGCTTCCAGGGAGCTCCACGGAGCCCGGTAGGGAGCCTGCCAGCCCCGCCCCCCCCCCCCCCCCCGCCTCCAGCACCAACGGGGGTCCTGGGCCATGCCCCGCCCCGCAGCATTCATGGCCCCTGGGCCCAAGTTTTAGTTAAAGGTATATAGTACAAATCATGACCAGGTCACAGGCTGTGAATTTTTGTTTATGGGCCGTGACCTGTCCATGACTTTTACTAAAAATATCTGTGACTAAAACATAGCCTTACATATAAGTAATCTGATGCAAACTATACGTGTTGCAGAATTACTATGAAAGAGGTCTTCAATGACCACTCAGGGGACTTGTAAGGAACTGTTTAGTGGAGGTGGCCTTCCAGTAATAACAGAAGAACAGAATTTATTGGATACATATGTTTGGGATAGTCTCAAAACAGGTGTGTATACAAAGGTGATCTCTTGCGTAAGTTTCACAGTAATGACAGACTTGGCAGGTGTATTTGTTTGATTTGAAAGTCTTGTTAGCTACAGTATTGGCAACCCCAAATGATCAAAAATAATGAGTCACCTCAACCCCCCCAATCATTAATTTGGCTTAGAAAATGCAAGGGGAGAATATTGGATTTGGGATTCATTTGCTCTGCGTTTTTGAGTCTTGGGCTGCATTTGGGCCACATTTTCAAACTCTTCTCCCGCACCAGGAAGGTTAGGATTTTTTATTATTTTTATTGAAAGCTGAGATTTTTCATCTAATCATTTAGCTTAGCTTTAAGCTAAAACTTCAAATACAGTAACACTTGTGATTAAAATCATGAGTTGGTATCACTGTAGCTGTGTATTTCATACAAGTGTCTGAAATGCTGGACCAGTTTTCAAAGCTAGGAGCATTTAAATGTGCACAAGTCTCCTTCTACGTGTAAACGCCATACCTGATTTTCATATGCGTCTTGGGTTTTAAGGTACACACTGCTGTTCACTCCTTGCTTTGAAAATATGACCTTCTGGGTAGAAGTTAGGCCGATTGTGCTTCCTGTCTGGTGACCAGGCAGTTGTTGTTCTTAGTCTTAGATAAATGAGCTGGTGGCAGGGGAGTAAGCTGTTGTTTTTGGCTGAAACCAGATGGATTGAATCAGCAATTTAAATTTCTACTGAAGATTTCATGTAGAAACCTGTAGAGCAGGTTTTCCTGACTAGTGTCAGGTAAACAGGACACCATATCACTTCTGGCTGCTTGAATAAATGCTCCAGCAGTCTTAAGCAATAAAGGCAAATCATAAGTACTTTTGACTGCAATAATCTGTTTGATCTTGCCCCATATGCTCTAAGCTGCATTGTACTGAAACAGGCGACTCACTGTTAAAGTGGGGTGAATAGTGCAAAACATTCTCCATAACTAACTGTTTGTGTTTTTAAAAAGAACTGGTTTCAGCCATGTTGTGCTCATGGTTATTCTGCACCAGCAGAAAAGAGGCTAAATCCTTGGATGAAGTTATTACCTAAGAAATATTTTCTCAGACCCATTTAATAGAGTGTGTGGGAGGGAAACAGACAATATGGATGAAAGAAAAGTTAAATATGCTCACTTTTTCAGCAGAGAATCCAAGGATCAATGTGTATTGAGACTGAACTAATATCACTGCTAGAAATGGCCCCTCCAGATCAAGACTGAGGCAGTGGTAAGGTAATGTAGGTAAATAGTACATAGTCTATTGCAGTAGTGGTGGGAGGGAAGGGGGAGAAGATGGGGGTGGGGTCCTGTCATGGATCAGGGTCTTACTGTGGTAGGTGCTGAATAAACAGAACCCTGAAGAACTTACAGTGCACATATAATGCATCTGTGCTATGGAGAGAGTTGTTCAGTTTCCAAGGCTGCTTATATAGCATGTTTCAAAAGCATTAAATTCATTTCAAGGCCCCTTTTTTTTTTTTTTTTAAAGGAATAGCTCAAAATTATTCCTTTCAATCTACCACCATCATCCCATCCTCCTAGCTTTGTTAGGCCATTCTGAGTTAGTCTTTTACTGTTGACTAATCTATCGAATTTGGCATTTGACAAATTTTGCCATCTCATTATTCTCCCCACTTTTTACAGATCACTAATAAGTATATTAAACATAGGAACCTCATAGCACCTCACTGTTAATCTTTTTGACATGCTGCAAACTGATCACTTATTCCTACTCCTTTCTGTCTGTTAGTTTCTGATCCAGGGGTGAGCGAACTTTTTGGCCTGAGGGCCACATCTGGATATGGAAATTGTCTGGCGGGCCATGAATGCTCACAAAATTGGGGGTTGGGGTGTGGGAGGGAGTGAGGGCTCTAGCTGGGGGTGCAGGCTCTGGGGTGGAGCCAGAAATGAGAAGTTCAGGGTGCAGGAGGGGGCTCTGGGTGCAAAGGGGTGTGTGGCTCTATCTGGGGGTGCAGGCTCTGGGCTGGGGATGAGGGGTTGGGGGTGCAGGAGGGTGCTCTGGGCTGGGACCGAGGGCAGGAGGGGGATCAGAGCTGGGGCAGAGGGTTGGGGCACAGGAGGGGTTAGGGGTGCAGGCTCCGGGTGGCACTTACTTCAAGCAGCTCCCGGAAGCAGTGGCATGTCCCCCCTCCGGCTCCTATGCGGAGGCATGGCCAGGCAGCTCTATGCGCTGCCTTGTCCGCAGGCGCTGCCCCTGCAGCTCCCATTGGCTGCAGTTCCTGGCCAATAGGAGCTGCGGAGGTGGTGCTTGGGGCAGGGGCATCTTGCGGAGCCCCCTGGCTGCCCCTATGTGTAGGAGCTGGAAGGGGGACATGCCGCTGCTTCCAGAAGTCGCACGGAACGGGGCAAGTCCCCAATCCTGCTCCCCGGCTGGAGCGGGGCAAGCCTGGGACCCTGCTCCCCGGCGGGAGCTCAAGGGCCGGATTAAAACATCTGAAGGTCCAGATGTGGCCCCCGGATTGTAGTTTGCCCACCCCTGTTCTAATCTGTTATAGAACTTTACTTCTTACTCCACAATAACATAACTTCCTTCATGGTCTCTTGAGGGACTTCTTAAAAGGTTTTTTTGAAAGCCCAAATAAAATCAAAGCATTGGTTCTCCTGCATCCGCTGTTTTGTTGACATTCTCAACAAAATTTCATAGCTTGCGGGGGGGGGGGGGAAGAGGTTGTTTGTATATTCTCCTCTAGAAGTGTGCTGCTTTGTCTCTATTGTATCGCTTATCATAATTCTCTTCTTAATTATTGTTTCAACCATCTTGCCTGCTACTGAGGTTGTTCTGGTAGATATGATTGACTTTCTGTAATATAAAACTGTTTTTTGTAACGTTGCAAATATAGTGTTGAAATACTTGGTTTTTCACAAGTTAGATGAAGTTTGGAGTTAGACCATAGAGTTTTCCATTTAGTTTATTGACTATCCATTTAATTTAAAGATTACTTTCAGTTACACTAGATAGAAAATAAAACTTTAGCGAAGCTACATGTATATTGGTTATTCTCCAAAATTGTGGCTGTATTGACTGCTTAGTTTCTTTAATTGGATGTATTGAGTACAGTAGTCATATTAAGTGTACTCACTATTACTTACTGCTCCTTTTTATCAGATTTTTTTTATAATTCTCATCTTTAAACTGGTTAATATGTGTGCTTTTTATTTAAAAAAAAAAAGAAAAACCTTAATTTAAGAAAAATTGGGCCTTTAATACTCAAACCATAGCTGTTAGGCTTACCATTTTCCATCTAACATAGTCACGCTGAGCAAAACATCCTCGTACATGACAAAGTAGTCAGCCTAGGATTTAATTATGTGCGCTAAAATATGCCACCTGGTCTGTGAATTGGCCAAAAGTAATAAGTATCTTCTGTGGTACCAGGGATTGGATCAATAAAAGTGCAGATGGAAAAACAGACACTATTAAGATATGTTTGATTGACATTCATCCAACTCTAGCAATCATCGTCAGTTTGGTCTTAGAGGCACAGGGCTTTGAGTTTTAATTTAGAGATAATGCTTTACATTTAAAAACCAATGTCAACCAAAGCTAATACATCACTTTCCCTAACTTCCTTCAACTCTGCTCCTTTGAAAATAATCCGCCATGGATCGTAGCAGGCTGTGATGCCTTGAGCATTCCCTAGAAACTTTATGTACATGCAGTAACATGATATCCTTAGAACAAATATTCAAACAATCTGTAAGTGCTGAGACAGGTGGGAGACAAATGAAAACAACCACTAACACAAATGCTCAGTAACAGAGCGGTGATGTGACACCCCTCCCTGAGGACTAGAGGAGGGAGGAAGGAGGGGGGAAAGGGGGAGGAAAGAAACACAGAATAATGCTAAAAGCTACAGCAAGAAACTGCTTTAGCAATATAATAACCGTAAGTTTATGAAACTGCTCGAAAAATAGAATATCCTCTTACATTAAGAAATTGTCTTTGCAGAGAGTTAATCATCCTTGCTGCTACAGCTATTTGCAATATTTTCCAATTCCAGCTAGCTGCAAATTAACCAATGATAGCTCTTCTTTAAGCGTCCCATGGAAAACCCCCCCTTAACCCTTCACCGAAAACCCCCGGAAAATAACATGTGCCGTGTCTTGAGAAATGTACCCAAACTGGGGCCAAGCGCCACCCCTGCGGAAAACCGCCAAGCGCCCCTTTACCAAAATAAACAACCTCTTCTCGGAAAATAATGAGGGAGGTGCCGGGGGGCGGGGGGGGCTGACCCCAACCCCAGTTTCTTAACTCATGACCAACTCATGACTAACCCCAACCCTAGTTCCTCAACTCATGACTGACCCCAACCCCAGTTTCTTAACTCATGACGTATTGTTTGTACTTTGCTTGCGGTTTAATGAAATAAAAACCCGTCTGTACACGGTGCTCGGGGTGTCAGTTTTCGAACTGCACCCCAAACGCGTTTGGTACGTATTGCAATAAAGGCCTCAGGCTCTGAGTCTGTGAACTAAAATCAGTGCGTGGGTGATTCTTTCCACAACAGCATTTAATAAACATTGTAAAAAAATAAATCTCAAACTCAGTTATGAATCCCTTAGTCCCTGTTGACAATACCATGTTATGCCTCAAACCTGTCTGAACATCCTACCAGAGAAAAGGCACCAAAGGTTCAAGGCTGGCTGGATCATAGGGTTGCCAACTGTCTAATCACACAAACCTAAACACCCTTGCCCTTCCCCTTTCCCCGAGGCCACGCCCCTTCCCACCTCTTCTCCCTGAGACCCCACCCCCCACTCACTCCATTCCCCCTCCCTTTGTCACTTGCTCTCCCCCACCCTCTCTCACTTTCACCAGGCTGGGTCAGGGGGTTGGGGTATAGGAGGGGGTTCAGAGTGTGGGAGGAGGCTCCGGGCTGAACCTGGCACAGGGGGTTGGGGTGCAGGAGGGAGTGCATGGTGTGGGCTCCGGGAGGGAGTTTGGGTGCAGGAAGTGGCTCAGGGCTGGGGCAGTGGGTTGGGGTGTGGGAGGTAGTCAGCCTTCCTTAGCCCTGCTGCGCCAGTGACTGGACTTTGGCCCATTAAAATCTCCTGGATTGCCTTTAATAGTCACCAGGAGATTGAGGCCAATTCCGGGAGACTCCTGCTCAAACCGGGAGGGTTGGCAATCCTATGGGGTCACAAGTTTGCATCCAAAATATTTCCCTCCATCATAAAAATAAGTTTATAAATGATGAACAATGACCTCACCCCAAACACAGTGTTGTTCCACATTAGAACACTGCATTGTTAAAGAGATGGGACTTGTCTGATACAGAAAGACTCTGTTATTATTTATAATCTGGTTGGGCCTAGTAGCCCCAGTCATGGATCAGGACCTCATGCTGGTAGGTGCTGTACAAATTTAGAACAAAAAAAAGTCCCTGCCCCGCCCAAGAGCTCAGACTAAGTCGGTGAAGTTACACCAGAGCTACATTTGGCCATGTGTGTCTTGGAAGTGTTCAGAGAGTAGCTCTGAAAATACCCAATTCAACTGTTCAAAGATGCACTTACCCTTTTGTTATGTTCATGAAAATGGACCTGACAGCAGTGAGACAAGGAATAAGCATCAGTTCACTAAAAATATCAGAGAAGGGAAGAAATTCCTCAGTGACAATGAAGCTGCACAGAGAGAGACTGAAGCCACATTCATGCACATCTTATTCAAAATAGAACTGCCCATAAATTGTGGGGTTTGAGGTAAGGCAGATGAGATCAGTGACAGTTGTCAGGTATGAGTCATCCCTTTACAGGACTGGAGGAGTGAGCAACGTGTTCCCAGCAATGTGCTTACTGGAGTAAAAAATTCAGTCATCACAACCTATTTACATCAAACATAATATTACCGTGGCTATGGCCTGTAGGGGAAAATATAGCTGACTCCATAATGGCACTTTCATATAGCAAATATGGCAAAACACACGGCAATGGGAACAAAAGTGTCTGTATACATGTTTCTTTAAATATTTATGGGACAGATTTTGCTCCTGCATAAATCCAGACTGAGAGCAGAGCTGGCTCTTATCCTTTTTAAGAAAAGAGACATGTTACACTTTAAATTTAACCAAGAATGTTTAATAAAGATTTAATTATCATTCATGTGACTAGACTTGGAAAAGACTGACTGGAGTAAAAGCTCACTGGAAACCTGGTTCCTATTGTACCAGACTCATACTGTGTCTAAATTAAATCTCACAACCTGCGCTTCAGTGACCAGAAATCCAGATAAAGCTGGGAACCACAGCAAAGACATGGGGAGTGACCATGCCAGCTATAATCAGCATGTTAGTGCTGAAACTGGCTCAAGAGGGCAAGCTGCTTATGGACATGCAAGTCCAGCTATGGTGTCAACAAGCACCACTGTGAAGCAACAGCTGAGATATCTGTAGCACACTATGCTGCAATTCAGTCAACCAGTGATTACTCTGCCTCCAGGTTCTCACGATGTCAGCTGAATTGCAAGACTTCTAATATGTCAGATATGGGTTGAGGCACTCAGATAATCCTAGTGCATATTTGTCTTGTGTGTCATTGACCTGAGTGAAGATTTAGGACTCAACTTGCTTTTGATGCCTTGGAGAGTAGCCAAGAGGGTGACTTTCTACCTCTGCAGCTTCTGGAGAATGCCTTGCATAGAAATATGCCCCTAAGTGGGCAGTGGATTTGCTGGAGACGCAGTTCACCTGAATGTGACATTCAGTAGACACCTGGGGACACACAAGAAAACAAAGGTAAATTACTGAACAGGTGAGAGTGGTCTTGTTTGTACAATGCCAACATGTGGCATTCAAGAGTGCTATTGGTTATCAGGCCAGAGGTTCCACTTTAGAGCCCTCTTCCATTTGGGACTGCAAGATGCCTTGGGGCTGCTCGCATGAGTAATGCTTTCAGGATCATGCCCTATAAAAGTACAGTATTGGAGTTCTTCAAGGACTTCTGGCTCAACATTTTCTGAATAACTTTGCCTAAAAATTACTATTTGTGGATGAAATCCTGACATTTTTACACTGCAAAACTTCCAGGTGAAGTTAAGGTCTCAGGATTCGGTACTATGATTTTTTTAATTTTTTTAAATCTAGACAAAATTTAAACTTTTTAAAAAATATGTCCGCAACTGCTATACAGTCTAGATAATCAATTTGTTTATGAGCAATCTGGGTTTCAGAGGTCTCAATGCCAATAACTTTCTTGACAATAGCTATTTTGACAAATCCTGCCTACATACTCAGAAGTATCCAAGGAAACGGGACATTTTAGTCTTTGATTCAATTAGTGACATAATTCAGCCTTTGTTTCACTGTGTGATGGGGTGCATCAACCATGCACTAGCAATACAGGGCCCAAGAGGCCACGCACCCTCACCCTTGCCGGGCATGCTCCCAGTGAAGGGAGCATATAAAAGGAAGCAGCTTAGTTCAGTCTGGGCTGGCTGAGGAGGAGAATGGCCATGTGCTGCAGGCTCCTGATGAGAAGCTGATGGGACTCCAGACTGCCAAGGCTGAATACCCAGACTATGCCACGGGAACCCAGTTGACCACGGGGACCAAATGTTATACCAATAGAATAAAAACCAGCAGGATTTTATTAAGAGGGATAAGGCAAAGATGCCACATTTATTGTAAATATACTGATAAAGCAAAAGATAAAAGTAAACAACTTTGTTTGACTACTTATTTCTTATACACACACACACACACACACATATATATATATATATATATATAGAGAGAGAGAGAGGTTCATTCACACAATTATTCATTTAAGTTCTGTATAGGTGTTATAGTTACCAGCCTAGAAGTTGCTCATGCCAAGTTACTGGCCAGGTATCTTGGTCATGAGGATGGAGCTGAGTCTGTGTCAGGTGCACCTGATGCTCCTGGAGGTTGGCAGCAGAACCAGAGACTCAAAGTCATCAGTCTTTAGAGTCCATTCTTATAGGAATTAATTCCTGTGTTAGGGTATGTCTACACTACGGGATTAATCCGAATTTAGATAATTCGAATTTGGGAAACAGGTTGTATAAATTCGATTGTGCGCGGCCACACTAAGCACATTAATTCGGTTTTTAACCACATTAATTCGGTGGTGTGCGACCACACTACCCCATTAATTTAACCACAGTAATTCGGTGGTGTGCGGCCACACTAACCCTAATTCGAATTAACAAAATCGATTTAGGCGCTACTCCGTTCGTCGAGGTGGAGTACAGAAATCGATTTTAAGTGCCCTTTAATTCGAATTAACTGGCTCTGTAGTGTGGACGGGTGAAGGGTTAATTCGGATTAACGCAGCTAAATCCGAATTAAAGTCGTAGTGTAGACCAGGCCTTAGTCTATGGGAACTGTTTCATCCTGCTGTTGCTGACTCAATCAGCAGATGGCACATTCCTGTCCAAAGTGGCACATTCCTGGTGGCTCCACACTGTGGCCTGGTCTACACTTACCCCCCAATTCGAACTAAGGTACGCAACTTCAGCTACGTGAATAACGTAGCTGAAGTCGAAGTACCTTAGTTCGAACTTACCTCGGTCCACACGCGGCAGGCAGGCTCCCCCGTCGACGCCGCGGTACTCCTCTCGTATAGCTGGAGTACCGCAGTCGATGGCGATCACTTCCTGGTTCGACTTATCACGTCCAGACAAGACGAGATAAGTCGAACCCAGAACTTCGATTCCCAGCCGCCGAACTAGCGGCTGGGTGTAGACATACCCTGTCCAAAGTTTGTGTTTTTCATCCTTCCAGGTGATGGGGTGGATCCCAGTTTACCCTCAGGGGGTTGTCTGGTGGTCCTACTTGACACATTCTTCGGCTGATGGATACTCCCTTTCTAGGCTGGCACCTCCCTAACCATTTATGTACATCAAGCATTCATCAACATACATTCCATATCTTAACCATATTTTAATTTACTGTCTCCACTACTTTCGGGGTGTGTGCTAATTCATTTGAGACTCCCGGCCTTTTAATCACAGAGGGTGGGGGTCTGTCCTAGGAGCCCTTGAATGAAGTGAAAATCACTTAACGGCTTATAGTGTTTGTTTACATTGTATCAATAACTTCAAGAACAAAGTTAATTAACTTGTTTGTAAGTTTTACATAATAATAAAGTATCTTTCACAGGATAGATACAATCAATGGTTTCTACAGACAGTAGCTTACAAGTTTTAACAGAAGACCCAAGAGATTTTTGTACTTGGTGAAACTGTTGGATTTTAAAGTGTGGGGGACAAATTATGAGGGGGTCACTGTCACTTGGGGGAATCACTGTTAGTACCTTCTTTTATATCCCTACAAGAAAACCTGTAGTACGTAATGAAGTCTTGACTGAAAGTTAGGAGCAAGATTTTTAAAAAATGGGGGGGGGGGTTAATGTTAGGCTCCTAAATCCATATTTCAGCACTGAAATAAAATGCTGAGTACCCAGCAGTTTCTCCAGTGCCTTTAGTTCACTGCCCAAAGATTTCATTAATACAGAGTTAAGGTAACCAGCAGGACCTCATACCTTTTCAGAACAGTGAATTCACCTCATCAGAAGCAAGCTCCCTACAGACCAGGACACACCAACTCAAAGTGACACCAGACCCTGCCAGAACAACAGTGCAAGACCTGCAGATATATCTCCACTGCTACAATGATCACGCCCCCCCCCCCCCCCCCGCCCAACAACACACCTTTCAAGATCCATGGCTCCTACACATGCCTATCACATGTGGTGTACCTCATCCAGTGCACTAAACACCCTAACGACAATTGAAACCAGACAGTCACTATGTTCTCAAATGAACTCATGCAGAAAAATGATAAAAAGCAAAAACACCCTATCTCCCGTGGTTGAATGCTTTTTTTCCCCAGAAAGTGGTCACTCTGTATCTGACCTTTTAGTCCTCGTCCTCAAAGGAAACGTGCACAACACATTCAAAAGATGAGCTTGGGAACTTAAATTAATAACTCTGCTGGGCACTAAAAACCAACCACAGACTTAACAGAGATACTGGTTTTATGGCTCATTACAACAATTTGCAACACACCCTACAGCCTACTAACCCTTACTTGCCCACTCCATCTTAAGTGGCCTCCTGACCTATAGCATGTGTGAAATCCTTATGCTTAACAATCTGTCCCTCCTTGTATTTAGCTCAGACAGAGTCTGGTCCAATAAAATATATTACTTCACCCCCTGGTCTCTCTTGCAATAAACTATAAGATTTGGTAACACTGCAACGATTGTTGTTTTTTCAAAGAATGATAGGACTAGAAACATTGTTTTTAAGTGTGATTTTTCTGTTGTGAAGATACTGTAGTACTGGAAGAAATAACCTCAGGCTTGCCAAGGAGTGTTGCAACTTGTCTATTATGGCTGTTGATCTGCAAAGGAGCTCCAAACATCCATGGGAATTATGTTTCTGAATGCCTTAAGTACTTTTGAACATCTCCCTCTGGAGTTTATCACACATAGATTGTCATTTACAATGGTACTGTTATTAACCTTGCAATGTTCTTTGTTTTCTTGTCTTTTTCTTATTTCAGTTATTTGTAGCAAAAGACTGTGTGCAAACTAGGTTTAAAAAGTAGCTAATTGTGTAAAGTTAGCTATCTGCAGAGTTCTGTAGATTTAGGGATAAAATTCTTAGCAGAACTTGCTAGACTTCCCTGTTGTATATTTGGAATTAAAAAAAAAGTACGTAGGAGTCCGTTTAAGAAGAAAATGTTGATTTAACTGAATAGATAATACTCTTGAAGCGGGACAGATGGAAATGTAAGTACTGAGCCAAATTCTGCCCACAGTTACATGTGTGTGTCTGGAGCTGCATGAGTGCACCTGAGGGCAGTGTAGTGAACTGACTGGTATTTGACAATGGAGTCCTGAGAAAACAATCAGGATTTGGGGGTGGGTTTGTTAGATTTATGTACTGACATAAGGAGAGTAGATATCCTTAATTTGACAGCTAGAAGACTGTAACTGTTAGACAAACAGCAGTCTCTGCCTCTGCACTGAGGGGGAGAGGCTGTGGAATGAAGTTTAAACAGGGAGGAACCCTGTGGTGGAGGAGAATCTCTGATCACATTGAAAACACTTCTGTGAGATATGAGAACTCTTGAAGCAAAGAGAGAGCCTTTTATGTTCAGCAGCTGCAAGACAGGGGCTAAAATTGCTACTCTGAAGGAACTGATAAAATATAAAATAGCTTCTGCCCAGTCAGCTTGAACTAAACATGCAGGGGTCAAGTGTTAATGAAAGAGATGCTATTTCACGTAGATGGTTTGAACTTTCAAGGACAAAATCTGTTTAGATGAACCTGTAAATCTCTGATTTATGACAATAATAGAACCAATGCTGTCTCCTTACTTAGATTGCAAGTTCTTTGGGGTAAGGACTTTGTTTGCACAGTGCCTAATTCAATAACTCCCTGTTCTTGATTGGCCCCAGTGGCACTTGTGCAATATAAGTAATAAACAGGATAATACTGCTGTGTAATCTTTAAGCAACACATTCGAGCTCTACTGCCACATAGTCTAACTATTTCTGTGGAATGAGTTATGGTCAGGATTTGAAATAGGTTAGGGCCAAGAATCTATGGTGGTAGTTCTACAGATTTCCTGAATTACTTCCTCATTTGTTAGTAGAGGAATAAATTGTGTTGTATTTGCTATATGTTACAGCAGAAAATCATGGATTATATCAAGGCTTGGGTGAGATGTAACCATTTTTTTTGCTCCAAGTTTCAGTGGGCACAATAGCTGTCTGGGAAAGTGTATACTGGCTGTCCAGGTGGACTGTTTTCTTTGTATGATACATTGACACTCCCCACCCCCAAAATAAAATTATGTACTAACTTGCATAGTTCAGGACTCCGAATTGAGAAATTAAATGGAGAATGAAAATGGAAGTACAATTAACAGCAGTTGTCATCTGCTGTAAGCCACCAAGTTAGGAGAAAGATGAAGTTGCTGGGAGATATATCACTGAGGACAAAGCTTCAATACCTGGTCCTCATGGGAGTCTCTAACTGCTGAGGAAGTCATTGGGTAACATTGTGATGGAATATACCCTGTGTTCATACCCTGCATGCTATTGTAATAATGCTTGTACAGGGCATGCTTTCTGAGGTATCATTTAAAAACTCATCATTTTCTGATCAATCACTCTATGGCAAAATGCATGTAGTAGCATTATATGTGAAGTTATAAACATACGCTGAAATCATGACTAAAATATGTTTTCCAGATAAGTCTGGGGAGTGGCCAAACCAGTTCCTCAGAGACAAAGTGCAAGCTGACACCTCAGCCAGGTATAAACAAGGCTGATGGACCATGACCTCTCAGTGACCATTCTTTGGCAGGAAAGGAGACAGGGCAAAAATCTGCATCTTAGCAAAGAAGCAGCATGGAGTTTCCTTCCACACAGCATGGAGTTTTCCTGCCTGTCACATTGCTCCCAGCTGGAGATGTTTTTCAAGAGGAGTACTGAAACTATAAAAAGCAGGGGCAAACACCCCAAGATACCCCTCTCTCTTTCTCTGCCCATCACATTCTTTGCATCTGAGAGGACAAAAGGAGCCGTTGGACTTTCAGAAAGGGGTCCTGACCTGAACAGTTTGATCAGTAATCTTGCTGGAAACATGTAGTGAGAAAGTCTGTCTAACTACAGAGATTTGTTGGCAAAAGACAGCTTCTGGCGGTAAAACAGTGGAGGTGTACACACTGCAATGCCACTTTTGGCAACAAAACTGCCCTATTTTGGTGACAAAATAAAACCACTTTGAGACAAAGTGTCAGTGTAGACGCTGCCGTTCATTATATTGCCATAACTGGCCTCCCCCAGTATCCCACAATGCCTGCTGTGACAGCTCTGCTCACTGTTTTGAACTCAGCTGCATTCCTGCTACCCGGGCATGCGCCCTTCCCCTTTCAAAGCTCCGGGAAGTTCTGACAGCTGAGCATGCCGCTCAGCTCTGGCAGCAAAGAGCAAATCATTAATGTGGAATGCTGCTCTCTCCTGCACTACGAACTCAGAGGCATGGGCGGGGTGTGTGTGTGTGTGTGTGTGTGTGAGAGAGAGAGAGAGAGAGAGAGAGACTGACTGCTGTGCTGTGCAGAGCCAGAGAAGGAGGCAGGGGCTGATGTAGGGGGTGTACCCCTCCCATTGCCTCAGGACTGGTTCCTTTCAGTGGCTGTCTGAACTTAGAGGCAGCGTGCTGACACACTCACGGTCCCCCAACACACACACATTCCCGTAGGCACCAACTCCATGGGTGCTCCACGGTTGGAGCACCCATGGAAAAAAATTAGTGGGTGCTTATCACCCACCGGCAGCCAGCTCCCCTGTGGTTGCCCCACCAATCAACCCCTCTCCCTTCCTCCCAGCGCCTACCACCCGCCAGATGAGCCGTTCCATGGCATTCAGGAGGTGCTGGGGGGAGGGGAAGGAGCAGAGGTGGGGCGTGCTCAGGGGAGTGGGCAGAACTGGCTGGGAAGAGGCGGGGCAGGGGTGGGGGCTTGGGGGAAGGGGTTGGGTGGGGGAGGTGCCTGGGATGGAGTGGGAGGGTTGACCACCCCAGAGCCCTGGAGGAAATTAGCACCTGTGCCCCCAACACACACACTCTATCTTTCTTACATAGACACTCCACCCACTTTCTCACAAACTCTCCCAACACACACTCTGTCTCTACCACACACACACACACACATGCTCCCTGTCACACACACTCCCTCCACCACTTCAGTTGAAAAGTGGCTGGCAATCTAGTAGGATGCCCATGGAATGATGGGATTGAGAAACCTGCATCATGTGACATTGTACCTGTCCCATGAGGCATTGCAAACTCTTCCCAATGCACCCTAGCCATTGCAGTGGGATAGCTACTCACAGTGCACTGCTCTCTGTGCTGATGCAAGAGCTGCTAGTGTGGATGAAAAAAACACACCCCTGACCGACATAAATTTCACTGATAGAAGTGCCGGTATGGACAGCGCGACGTCCCGCTGACATAGCTACTGCTGCTCATTGGGTGTGGTTTAATTATGCTGTTTTACTGTTTTATCCAATCCAGTGTGTTTATGTTGAAGTGAAACTGACATATTATGCCAGGGGTGGCCAAACTTACTGACCCACAGAGCCACATACAACAATCTTCAGAAGTTTGAGAGCCGGGTTGAGAGCACACCTGCCAGGAGCCAGAGCTCAGGGCTTCAGCCCCGCTCCTGCTGAAGCCCTGACACCTCCCTCCCCACTGGGCAGAAGCCCCTACCCCACCACCCTGCTGGTAGGTGAAGAAGGTGACATGGTGCATTTTGGAAGTTTTAAACAAAGATAGAAACCATCTGTGGCATCCATAGGTCCCAACTTTCCAAGGCGCCAGTGGGTGCTCGCGCCCCCCCGCCCCTGGCCCCGCCCTGACTCCACCCTTTCCCCGCCCCTGCCCCGCCCCATTCCAACCCCTTCCCCAAAGTCCCCGCCCCAACTCCGCCCCCTCCCTGCCCCTGTTGGACCCCTTCCCCAAATCCTCGCCCCGGCCCCGCCTCTTCCCCGAGCATGACACATTCCCCCTCCCTCCCAGCACTTGCCGCGTGAAACAGCTGTTTTGCGGCGCAAGCGCTGGGAGCTAGGGGGAAAAAGCGGGCACGCGGCATGCTCAGGGGAAGGGGAGGGGGAGGAGGCGGAGCGGAGGTGGAGGTGAGCTGGGGTAGGGGGGCAGGGCAGGGAGCTGCTGGTGGGTGCAGAGGACCCACCAATTTTTCCCCATGGGTGCTCCAGCCCCAGAGCACCCATGGAGTTGGTGCCTATGGTGGCATCCATCATTAGACAGACCCAAGGGAACAGAACTCTTGCGAGCTGAGAAAGATGGGTCCTTCAACCAAGGGGGGAGGGTTTGAAGTCTCTGGAAACTGAATATAGGTGAGAAACCTGCTTAGGCAAAGATCTTTCACCTAGGAAGAAAAGGGAAGTAGCTTCTGGTACTTCTGTGGAAGGTCTTGACTGAGGGAAAGTCATCCATGACCATGAGGAAGATTGGTGAGAGAAACCATGTTGAACAAAGCTTGTATCTTGCTAGACTAAGTTTTAGACTTAGATGTGTGTTTTCACTTTGATTTGCTTGCAACCTTTTCTAACTTTATTCCTTTTATTTGGCACCACTTTACCTATGACTAAGACTACATTTCAGTCATGGGTATTTTTAGTAAAAGTCATGGACAGGTCATGGGCCATAAACAAAAATTCACAGCCCATGATCTGTCCATGACTTTTATTATATACGCCTAACTAAAACTTGGGCCGCGGGTGCTCGGGGGGAGGGGTGCTCAGGGGCTCCATGGATGCTGGGGAGTGGCCTAGGACCCTGGCTGGCACTGGTGGGGGGGCGGCAGTGCACAGCCCGGGCCCCCTAATGGTGCTGGAGGGGTGGGCGGCAGCGGGTGGTCGGGGTCCCGGGCGGGGGGGGGGGGGGGGGGGGGGGATTGGCAGGGCTGGTAGGCTCCGTACCCAGCTCTGACTGGCATGTCCCTGCAGCTCCTAGGGGGAGGGGCGGCCAGGGGGGCTCCGTGTGCTGCTCCTGCCACAAGCGCCAGCTCCACAGCTCCCCTTGGCCAGGAACCGCAGCCAAGGGGAGCTGTGGGTGCGAGCAGCGCGCGGAGCCCCCTGGCCCCTCTGCCTGGGAGCTGCAGGGACAGGCGGGTGGGAACCGGGGAGTCCCCCTGAGGTAAACACCACCCCGCACCCCAGCCTCCTCCTACACCCAAACTGCTGCTGCTACTGGCCCGGGCCCCTGAGCCAGCCACTGCAGGAGTCTCAGAGGTGACAGACTTGCAGCCTTACCTATGACCTATTGTTAATAAATCTGCTTTATTTTCACTATAAACCAACTCAGTGCTGTGTTTGCAGGGAAGGGTGTATTTACCTCAGCTAACTTAATAAGCCATGATGTGCTCTTGTGTCTTTCGAGGAACAAACTAAACTTATTTCTCTGAAATGTCCAGCCTCCTCCTGGACAGTGCAGAGCACACTGTTTTGGGAAAAGTGGGGACTGGGACCTTGCTGGTTGTAACCAAGGCTGGTGGAAGCCAGAGTGGGGCTGTAGACAGGTTGCTGAGCAAGGTCAGAGCTGCTGAACCAGAGCTGTCTAGCATACAGACACTCAAGGTGTGACCTGCATCCTGGTAGGCTGATTGTGAGTGTCCCAGGCTACAGCACCAAAGCATTGTGAGGCACCCAGAGTTACAGGGCAAGTGGTGACTCAACCCCCCACTGGTCTGGATTCAACCCATATACCATCACACGCTTATTGCAGGAAATGGTGCTGGTGATTCAGTAGCAGACACTCTCCCTTCTGAGTCAATGCTTATGTAATCAGTGCTCCGTGCAGGGAGACATAAGCTCCTTTTTCTTTTTTTCATGTATTAGGAAGTTTAATGCTGAAATGTTACAATAAATCATAATAATGGTTCAATATGTATGATTCGGTACCACTGATGTAATGACAACACTGAAATTTGATCCAGCCTAAACTCTTGTAAAATTGATTTTAGTAGACAACACTTTTGGTAATCAATGTGCCACTATAATACACTGCAAAACTGTATGTAATTGACAAGGAAACAAAATACTCTTTCTGCTATACTAAAGGCTTTGCAGATATTAAGAAAATACAACGTCTATGGAGGCTCAAGGGACAATATGAAGAAATTATTTTTTACCACTTATGTGAACACTAAATAGAGGATAAAACAAAGAAATCTTTTCATGGTTTTTTAGGTTTAAATACTCAAGAAGCATTTTTGTTGCATCATTTCCTAGTTTTTCTTGGCTTTAGTACTGTATAATTCTTGGGTTTTTGATACAGATTGGGCCACATTTTCCAAGAAGTCTCAGGTTAGTGGGTACAGCTTTTCATTTGCAATTAATTGTGGGCACAAAACTGCAAATACCTACAGGGGAGGGAGGGGGAAGTTGGCTACATTGGACTCCCTTCTCCGCCTGCATGTATACCCATCATTGCCCTCTGGCAAAAACTCAGCATGACCAACTTCCTGTGCAAAGGAACCCTCTGGATTTCGTGACTTCACGCTGCATCGGAGGGGTCACAAATGAAGCCATGGCCTAGAAGGCAATGGAAGTATGGCAAAAGTGAACTTGCTGCCTTTGGAGACATGGTACAACCCACCAAGCTTTTATAAGCATTAGTGTACTTAGGGTATATTGTGTGCAATCTGTGCAAGATCCTGACTTTTATGCCCTGTTCCCCCTTACTTCATTATTATTGTTTGCAGTGTTGTTGTAGCTGCATTGGTCCTAGCATATTAGAGAGAGTATGTAGGTGAGGTGAAGAAGAGCTCTGTGTAGGTCAAAAGTTTGTCTCTTTCACCAACTACATAGCCTTCCCCCACTCACTAATCCATCTCCCGCAGGAAGATGACCAATCCAAACCTCTAAGTAGCTTTAAACAGGTGCCATTTAAAAATTTCTGTCAACCACAAAAATATTTCCTCCTTTCTGTCCAAAAGTGAAATTCACCACCATGTTACACGGGGTAGAGTTTCACGTTCTAGCCCCAGAAGGTCTTAATATATATCAGACTTTAAAAACATAATGCATTTATGTGTCAAAAAGCTAATTTTTGTATTTCTTAGAGGTTTTTAAATTGTGTTACTTATATTTTTTCCTCTCTCCCACATAGGTCTGAATAGCTGGACTCATAGGGCCAGGTTCTCAACTTGTATAAATCAGTATATTTACAACATCTGATTTACACCAGATAAGGATCTGGCCCTATAATACTAAGGCAACTGGTTTTACAGAAGAGGATTACAAAAAAAAAAAAAAAAAAACCCCCCCAAAACCAAGTCCCAATAAAAAATTCAAATTCAAATATCTAAGTTTTCCAGACTACATGATGGTTTGGTATAATGATTTTTATCAGCATACATTTGGAATAAAATACATAATGTGCCCATCTCAAGCTCATGCTGATCAAATCTTTACGTTGCACCATACCCATGTGTATTACAGAATACATGCTGCACAGTGTCTATAAGAGTCAAGGTGTTGCACATCTATGTGTCTTAGAAAGATATTACTGTTGTGCCCATCACAGTGGTATCTAACTATTGAGCAAGTACATTAGATCAGCATGGTGGGATCCTTAGTGAATTTCATAAAAGATTCTACTTTACACCCTGTGCAAATTCTAAGCTGTCTTGTGTGCATTTTTCATAACACTGATTTTAGACCATGTTGCAATACCCACCCATTTGCTAAAGCATTCCTACCATAACCAATCACATTTTGGGTTAGCTTAATCTCCTCATTCCACAAATGACCTCCCCTTACTCCCATGAATCAATCCCAAAATATGAATGTCCTGCTATTCAATTTCCTTGTATTTTTTGTATAATTAGTTGATCTGCTGCTCCCTTTGGATTTTCCCACCTGTTTTTCTAATAGTTCATTTCTGCAGCTATCTCACCAGACGTTCTCTTTTGCTCTCTACCAAAGGCTTCCTCTCAAAGCAAAATTCTCCTTTGATATGGGTCCAAGAAAATATAGATTTACAGTATGGATCTTTGTGGCATATTCTGCACTCTGGGTGTGAGGGTTGGGGGTGGCTTCCACTGATTTCCCTTCAGGCACAATCTTCCTATTAGATGGCCACAGTTGCAACAACTGTAATGCACCTGTAACAATTTATCATTGCCCCAGCTCCGGCCGAGTGGCTCCGGCCGAGCGGCTCCAGTCCCAGCCCCGTCCCCGGCCCAGCGGCGTGGCCCGGCCCCCACCTCCAGGCAGCACGGTAAGGGGGCAGGGAGCAAGGAGGGGGTGTTGGATAGAGGGCAGGGGAGTTGGGGGGGTGGATTAGGGTCGGGGCAGTCAGAGGGCAGGGAACAGGGGGATGGAATGGGGACAAGGTTCTGGGGGGGCAGTCAGGAAGGAGCAGGGGTTGGATGGGGCGGTGGGGGGCAGTCAGGGGTTCCAGGGGCAGTCAGGGGACAGAGAGAAGGGGTGGTTGGATGGGGCAGGGGTCCCAGGGGGCCATCAGGAATGAGAGGAGGGGTTGGATGGGGCGGCAGGGGGCAGTCAGGGGACAGGGAAGGGGGGTGGATGGGGCAGGGGTCCTGGGGGGGGCTGTCAAGGAACATGGGGGGTTGGATGGGGCAGGAGTCCCTGGGGGCAGGGGGGCACGACCCCCTCGTGGGATGAGGAGGAGGGAACCGGTTGTCAATATTTTGGCAGCTCATCACTGGCTGAGAGTCTCCTTGTTACCACCTGCCTGTAAGAGAGTCTTGCCTGTGCCAGCTGGGTGTTAGTCTTCAACACCAGTCACCACGAGCCTTTCAGCCCTTAAGCACTCTCCTCTGTACCTGCCCTGCCTTTCCCTGCAGGTTGACAATAGAAATAACAGGAGTACTTGTGGCACCTTAGAGACTAACAAATTTATTAATTTATAAATTTATAAATTTGTTAGTCTCTAAGGTGCCACAAGTACTCCTGTTATTTTTGCGGATACAGACTAACACGGCTGCTACTCTGAAAGTTGACAATAGAGTCACTCTAGCTCCCAAGTCCCTTCACAGTGTTCTGAGGAATCCAGCCCCTGCAGATTGGATACCCACAGAAATCCCAGATCCCTTTTTCCCAAAGGAGCAGTGTATCCCAGTTTAACAGTTTTACCTTAGCCCTCCACTCCTGCATCACACACAACACTTCAGTTCAATTATAGTAAAACAAAAGGAAATTTGTTTAAGGATGAACAAAGATTCAAATAGAAATAAGTGTGAGTGATGGAAATAAATGTTTACCTACAAAACAAAATCATAAAAAGTGACCGAGGGCCTACACTTATTAATAGTCACCTTTCCTATCCAATAAAGTAGATTTTCACCCCAGAGATCAGTCTTTTGCAGAGCTTGATAGCCCCAAGGAGCTAGAAATCCAGTCTTTCATGAAGCCGCCCCCCCCCTCCGCCCCCTGCTCATCAAGGTACCTCCTCAGTGAATGGATCCAGAGTGCCTTTCTCCAGCCTGTGATATACTGAATCATTTTTTGTCCTTATTCATAGACAGGGCAATCCCATCGCTGTCATATTCTTCCAAGTGGTTTCAATGTTTCTAGTTAGTCTTTGATGGTTTTTCCATTGACTTTTCAGGGTTGGTGCAAAGGTAGACAATTGAGCGATATATTGTGTAATCAGCTAGCCTGGGAGAGGTGGCAACCCTTTCCCACTTGAATGGGCCGTCACTGAGACATATTATTCTCTGGTTACTTACTTTCACTCCAAGACAATAAGGACATTATTTCCAACATAGTTACATTATTCCTTAAACATTACCCATACACACATCTCGCAATCATTATGAGTATTGATAAGTTACAAGCTTCCAGTAGAGACCTCACATGCTGCCCTTTATGGATAAATACAATGGAAGTGGTGGAATAGGTGTAATGAGTTTGTCAGGTGTGAGACAGGAGTTGTTTGTAAAGAACAGTGTGTTACCTGTCAGCTCTGTGTTCTTGGGGAAACAGGGCACAGTACCCAGCCCGTCTGACTCACGAAAGACCTTCCCCCATCCCCAGCCTCTGCTTGAACCAAAACCGATCAGAAGAAAGACTTAGGGCTTGTCTACACTGGCACTTTACAGGGCCAGGGTCGGCTTTAGCGTGAGCGGGGCCCGATTCCGGGGGGCGGGGCTTGCTGCAAGCCCCGCCCCCAGGAATCGAGCC
>NW_020664409.1:64121993-64227338 GCF_002925995.2 Terrapene triunguis | reverse complement strand
ATTTGCTTAGTTTTACAACAGGCTACATAAAAAGCACTTGCAAAGTCAGTACAAACTAAAATTTCATAAGACAATGACTTGTTTATACACCTCTATATACTATACATTGAAATGTAAGTACAATATTTATATTCCAATTGATTTATTTTATAATTACATTGTAAAAATAAGAAAGTAAGCAATTTTTCAGTAATAGTGTGTTGTGACACTTTTGTCTTTTTATGTTTGATTTTGTAAACAAGTACTTTTTAAGTGAAGTGAAACTGGGAGTACACAAGACAAATCAAACTCCTGAAAGGGGTACAGTAGTCTGCAAATGTTGAGAGCCACTGCTTTATATCATATGAGTACATAGTTATTCATTAGTAAGAATTTGCACATATTGTACATAGGGTGAAATCTACTCCATCCATAAAGCTTAAGGAAGTTAATTGACCATCCCACTGAGTTTCAATGGTAGTTGAGTGTCTAGTTCCATTAGGCTCCTTTGAAAACCCAACCATCGAGTTAATGTAACTGGGCTCTATGTGAATAGAGTACAGAAGGTTCAGGGAGATAAGTCCAGCTACCAACCCAACACTAGAGCTGCAGCACAACCACGTCTCCACAGCCTCTAATCAATTGACTGGAACAGCAGCTGCAGCCCTTCTACCAGCTGTGAGAGGTGTTGGGTTCATGGGATATGAATCAGTGTGGATCATATAGACCCCCCCATTATGACCCCCTGTGCTGGCCTATGCAGAGCCAGCATGCAAGCCCTTTCCAGGAAACACAGGGGTTGTGCAGGTTCACCTGTGCAGCCACTCTGCCCACAATCCCCTATGTAGCCACTATACAAGATTTAAGTGGTGCAGGAGGCCTTGTGCTAATGAAGTTTGCCAGTGGTGACTCTGATCTGTGGGCTGATACACACCTTGTAGCCAAATTAGAATTAGAATGTGGGTGTACATGCCACTTTTTGTATACCTCATATCCCAAAGTGACTGACAAAGTCCTGGAATGACCATTGTAATATGATTATATGTACAGGGTCAATGTTTTCAAAAGTGTGTACACAAAAATAAACATGTCCAACTCAGCTCCAGAAATGCTCTCAAGGGTGCTGGAGAGCTGGAGGGTTGCATGCTCACACAGATACATTCATGCACATAGTTTAGAAACTTTGGATCACAGTATATTTTGCCAGACACCTCCTTTAAACATTTCAGAATCAAAATGCTTTATTGCCCAAAGAATTCCTAAGCATCCGTTGGGGGGCTTGTGCCTACATTTTAGTCCATTTGTTCGTATGTGTCAAAGTGAGAACATTCTCCGCTCCCAGGAGAGGATTCAATAATGTACATTCCTACCTCTCCCTTTAAAACAACCCAAACATTTCACATATTTTCCTCTTTCTATACATTAAAGCTTTGATGCATTTACTTGTCAAGTTGTAGACTGAGAAGTGTGGTCTGGTCTAAAAGCACAAGAGTGGGAACAGGAGGTCTGTGTGTTACTCCTGTCTGCACCACCAATTTTCCATATGACCTTGGGTAAATTTTCTTAGACTTTCTGCAGCTGAGTTCAGCCTCCGTTATAAAATTGAAATGTTTTTGTTTTAGAGAGAGGCAAAGGCCAAACAGGATTCCTAAACCAACACACTCATTAGATAGAACTGCTACTTACCACATGATCATAAACAAGATGGGCCATGCATCACAATAATATCTGAGCACCAAATACTGACCTTCAGACATTAGTGTGAGTTTGCCTGAGTAAAAACTAATTGAGGACTTCAAGATTAGATCCTATTTTAGAAACATTTTGAAATTATGATGTAGAAAATATTGGCCTGTCTATTCCACCCCTCTCTTTTCAGCATGACCCAAACCACGTTTCAACTGGTACATCCAGAAATGCTTGAGTCCCATACACTCCCCTATTGCAGATTGAAATGCGTTGATAAGCGTAGCTTCAAATACTCTCTTCGATGGTCTGTGCCATATTTCCATCACCCTCTGAGAACATAGCAGAGATGGTGAGCTTTGTAGTTGCAAAGAGTTCTTTCAGAATTAGTTAGTGGGTTATAGTCCAATGTTTATATTCAGGGTGATTCCAAGTTAGGACTAGAGATCTCAGCCTTGTAGCTTAAGCTTCCCCTGCATGAAGCATCAAGCAGATCTGAGATAAAAAGGACCAGGACCCAAGGGTCTTTTATACAGTTTTCTAGCAGCCACTTGACCATGCAGTCCTGGGTGAACAATAGGCTTTTGATGTAACCTGTTTCCTAAACCTCACTGGTAATTAACTACATGGATTAACATAAGATAATTTATCCATTAAGCAGTTTATCACAAACTTTAAAGAGACATAGACAATGACATTATTACACCCAAGATTCATCTAAATATTAATATTCTCTTTTGATCTCTGAATCAATAGCCCTATAGTGACAGACAGGAACTGTCTGTTTACATGGCTAACATTTAACAAGTTATAATTAAACACATACAATTAGTATCACCTCCAATTTTCTAACAATACAGGTTTGCATTTCAAAGTTCTAGCCTATCTAGCATGGAATGGCCCTAATGACCATTTATATACTTTTCTACCATGTTTTAAAGATTGAATCTGGGTCATTCATCTTGCAGGATGATTAACCCTTTCTGGCCATACATCACAATGTGTATAAGATTTGTTGCAATTATATAACAGTGGTAGCAACAATGATTTGCATGCTCATATTTTAATTAGATAATGTCACACCACCTATGGAGTAAGTATCTACATCTTCCACCTTTTAGAACTATCCATATACGCCTTGGGGAAGAGAACCATGGCACTTGCACAGCTGGGTTGACAATTAGATTTTTGTTTGGTTTGGCAGATGCCCAGGCTTCAGACCATCTTCTGTGAGAATCCTTATCTTCCGCCAGGAGGGCTGTGGCACAAGAGCAGAAGGGTTTTCTTGATTTTAGTCAGTGGCGAGGGGGTTGTTCTAGGGCATGGTGGAGCAGTATTGTGGTATTTGCTGATCTATAGTTCCTACTATAACGTGCGTCAGGTCCTATCCAAACAAATTTATAACACATTCTGCATATTCCTCCCTCCCCTTTGCTGTTTGTTATCTTCCTCAGCAATCCTGCCTTGTTGTGGTCAGCTTAGATTGTCAATTCTTAGGGTAGGGACCGTGTGTTTGCATGCTGTGTAAACTGCTGTGTATAGGGCCATACACAAATGCTAAAGCCTAAATACAAAATAATACGAATAACAACAAATCATAACAGCAGTGAGAGATACTCCCATAAGTGCTGGAATTAGGGGTGCTGGGTGGGTGCTGCCGCACCCAGTGGCTTGAAGTGGTTTGCATTTTATACAGGGTTTACAATTTGGTTCAATGGCTCTCAGCACCTCCACTATACAAATTGTTCCAGCAACGCTGGATACTCCACCTCCTTCTGCAGGCAGTCAGGGCAGGGAGGCACCACCATTAGGATGCGATGGGGTAGAGAGCCAGGACCCCATCCATTCTCATTTAATTGCCACCAGCTCCAGCCCTCTTCCATACTGACCTCCCCAAACTCAACAACAGAGACAAACAAGTGGACTAGCACAGCCTGAAGGCTGCCTGGGTGCTCCAATTGTACCAATGCAGAGAGATGTCCAGAATCAGGAATTAAACCATTTACAACATTGAGAGCCCATGTACATTGAGAGCAGTTCCACAATTCCTGAAACGGTAGCAGATTATTTTTGTTTGTCTTTTTTCCCTCTTGCATAAGGACCAGGGGCAGTGAGTTACATGGGCCCGTGGTGCCCGTACTCCAGCAATATTCAGGGCCTGGCTCTGCATGCTGCCCCCACGCGCCTCCCCCGAGCGTCTCTGCCTGTGCCCTGGGAAGCAGGTGGCTGCCCCCTGCAGCTCTGCGCTGCGCTCTGCTCTGTTCTGCTGGCTCCTGGCATCAACTGCTGCTGCAGGGTCCTAGTGCCCCCCTCCACCACCATTGCCAGGGCAGGCTGACCCAGGCTGACCCGGACTCTGCCCTTCCGCCTCGGATGGACGGACCCTTCCATTTTCCGATGGGACCCTCCACCAGCACAGGGGGCCCCCCTGCCCACAGTCACCACTCCTGCCCCACACTGGGCAAGGGGCAGCCCCATCCCCCACCCCCAGTGAGACTACAGTGAGGGGTAGCAGCAGGGGAGGAGGTGCACACGTGATGGCAGTCCTCCCCCCCCCGGCACGCACCATAGGGGAGACGAGGTGACTTCCTGGGCCTGAGATGAGCCCTAAGAGCATGTGCACTGACAATGATGCAAGGTAAGTGTGCTGCCAGGGGGGCGGGGGGGCCCCTGCCCCAGAGCTCTCTGCTGCCGGCAGGGAAGGGCTGGGGGGCATCTTCCTCTCTGGTCCCAGCCCTGGGGCAGCCAGCCTTCACCCCAAACTCCTCATCCCTGGCCCCACCCCACCCCAGAGCCCGCACCCCCAGCCAGAGCCCTCCCCCCCAACCCTCTGCCCCAGCCCTGAGCCCCCTCCTGCACCGTGAACCTGTCATCCCCAGACCCACTCCGAAGTCCTCACCCCCGCACCCCAACCCTCCCCCCGAACCCCTCCCACACCCCAACCCCTCATCACCAGCCCCACCCCAGAACCCCCACATTTTAACTTATTTTAAAATATATATATTGGCTTACAAGGCAGATGTGGGTGGCGGGGGGACTTGGACCCGTTTTGGGCACCACCAAAAATTATACAAACCTGCTGCTCCTGATAAGGACCACCTCCCCACTGAATAGACAACCCCAAAGGCAGCTCTTCTGTGGCTTACACGCCCCAAACGCTTTCCTATCCTTTCAGATGAATTGGGCTCTGTGTGTAAAAGCTCTTCCGAATAGCTAATCAGTGCCTCTCCTTTCTTAATCCACAAGTTTTACATCAGTAATGAAAACATGATTTATTAGCTTTCATCATTAAGTCCTTCAGCAATTAGCCTATAGGATTTAAGATCCTAAAAGTTCTTAATCTGTACTAAAGAGTTACAGTTCTATCATAATTTTATGGCATCCAAGCAACCTAGGAGAAAGTAGAAAAATGATGTTTTGGACTATGAGGGAAAGAACAGATCTCTTTAATCTTGCCCTCAGAGTTTAGTTTAACTCAATTATATTTTGTTCCATTCCAAATAGAATCAAAATACGATAGAATTGAATTTCCCTTTATAATCAGACCATTCTCTCACAGATCACCAGTCTAAATCAGGAACAGCAGTGGTAAAAAGAGAGTTTTGTAATACTCAGACTGCATACCAGTAAGAAACATAGGGACAACCCTTCAGCTGATGTAAAGTGAAGTCAATATAGCTAAGCTGAGCTACATTGGCTGGTGATCTGGCCCACAATTTCTGAATTTATGCTCCAAACTCTGTCAATGAAGAATCTCTGCACACTTCTGACAAGAGATTTTCCCATATATATTAATTTTCAGCATTAACATGTTGTTATTATGTAGGGCAGATGCTTTGGAAAAATATTTTAGCATATTCCTTCAACACTGTCTATGCCCTCTGACAGCTTCATGACATTGTATAAAAAATGTTATGGAAACCTAGAAGCCTGCTGAAGATTCTGGTTGATTTATGTTTTTATAAAACGCTTGTTCAAATGCTACAAAATATGAAGTGTAAATATGATCCTCATATGTCTCTGGTATAGAGTTGTGAGGGCAAATTTTTGTCTCTTTACAAATGCCATCCCAATTATTTAAATTCAGTTACAATGGTGTAACTGAGAGAATAATGTGGCCAAAGGATCCCTACTCCATCATTATTAATGGATTATCCTCAGGCAAAGGTAAAACATTTGAAAATTTCCAAGCCAAGGGAGATATTACCCTCCAGCAAGGATGTGTTAAATATTGAACAAAGCATTCAAATTACCACTTCTGCTCCATCTTTTATTGCTCAGTTTTGAATCAATAGCCAAAAGTCCACCTGCTTTAATAATTTTAATTCTATTTAGATGCAATTAAAATTATTACGGTGTGTTATTTGTTTTGATCATCCAAAACTATGGTATGCACATCACAGAAACTATAGACACAAACTCTATCCATGAGGATGTACAATTTATATCTGACATGGTACAACACAGGGCTGACCAACCTGACACCCCCCCATCCCCAAAAAGAGGAGGTGGACAAAAGAGACAATAAAATCATAGAAATGTAGGGCTGGAAGGGACCTTGAGAGGTGATCTACTCCACCCCCTGTGCTGAGACAAGACCAAGTATACCTAGATTACCCCAACAGGTGTTTGTCTAGCCTGTTCTTAAAAAAACTCCAGTGATGAGCATTCTACAACCTCCCTTGGTAAACTATCCTTAGGGGTTTGAAGGTTTTTTCCTAATAGTTAGTCTAAATCTCCCTTGCTGCAGATTAAGCCCATTTTTTCTTGTCCTACCTGCAATAGACATGGAGAACAATTGATCACTGTCCTCTTTATAATAGCCTTTGTTACCCGGGGTTCTTTCAACCCAAAGCTCTGGGTAACGTTTACTCTGTGCGAGGTGGTGTCAGGAAATAAATCAGGGGAGACACGGGCATCTGACTGATAGATGGCTGGCACAAATAGGACAACACAAGAGTGCTTTCACTTAAAGCTAAACTTTACTTAGTCTCAAGCACTTACACACGTCCGCAACAGGTTAGTAAAACACCCCCAACCCTTGATAATTACCAAAGCTGAGTGTGGCTCTCGAGTGACACAGCGGCAGGCTTCCGGTGGCCAAATCTTCTGTCTGCCGGTTCGGACCGCAAGATGTATCCAAAAGGAGAGTCCAAACAAGTCCAAAAAGAGTCCCACTACCTCAAACTTTCCCCCCTTATTTATACATTAGTAATAGAATAACATGTCCCTTAAAGAAAACTTGTTAAGTAAGCAGTTTCAATGGTCAAGCAAGAGGTTCCTTCTGATTATTGATTAACCAGCTGTGGGTTTTTCCAGAGTTTGCAGCCTTGAGGCCCCAATAGACATTCCTGAGGCACATCCTGCTCTTCTAAAATGCATGTATCAGCAACTTCAACACAATTCTTATCAGGAAGGACGCGGGGTCAAGCTGCCCTCTCTGTGGCACCCAAAACCCTCTCCCCTCCTGCCTTGGTCAAGCTGAGACTGCTGACTAGGTTGCTTTTAGCAATAAGCCATAGTGGTTTCAGGCACTTTACTGGTTTGCCAAAATCTCCCCATACACCTTAACATATTTGAAGACTGTTATCAGGTCCCCCTTGGTTTTTTTCTCAGTCGACTAAACATGTCCAGCTTTTTTTAACCTTTCCTCATAGGTCATGTTTTCTAAACCAGTTTTGTTGTTCTGCTTTGGACTCTCTCCAATTTTTCCACATCTTTCCTAAAGTGTGGTGCCCAGAATTGGACACATTACTCCAGCTGAAGCCTCACCAATGCCAAGTAGAGCAAAACAATTACCTCCCATGTCTTGCATATGAAATTCCTGTTAATACGGCCCAGAATATTAGCCTTTTTTGCAACTTCATCACAATATTGGCTCATTCAATTTGTGATTCACTATAACCCCAAATCCTTTCCTGCAGTACTACTGCCTAGCCAACCCAGTTATTCCCCATGTTGTGACTGTGTGTGGATTTTTCCTTCCTAAGTGCAATACTTTGCACTTGTCTCTATTGAATTTTATCTTGTTAATTTCAGACCATTTCTCCAATTTATCAAGGTAATTTTGAATTCTAAGGTTGTCCTCCAAAATACTAGCAATCCCTCCCTGCTTGGTGTCATCTGCAAATTTTATAAGCATACTCTCTGCTCCAATATCCAGGTCATTAATGAAAATATTGAATAGTACTGGTCCTAGGAGAGACCTCCGTGGGACCCCACCAGATACCGCCTCCCAGTTTAACAGTGAATCATTGATAACTATTCTTTGAGTATGGTTTTTCAACCAGTTTTGCAATCACTTTATAGTAATTTCATCTAGACCATATTTTCCCTAGGTTTATTATGAGAATGACCTGGGGGATGATCTCAAAAGTATTACTAAAATCAAAATGTACCTCATCTACTGCTTCCCCTATAACTAGGCCAGTAATCCTGTCAAAGAAGGAAATTAGGTTGGTTTGGCATGATTTATTCTTGATAAATATATGTTGGCTATTACATATCACCCTATCACCCTTTAGGTCAGTGGTTCTCAAACTTATTTGATCGTGTTCCCCTTCTTTGTGTCTGTAGTAGTTTATCCCCACCCGCCACACAAGTACATATACGTTTAAAAAAAATCAACATGCAACTCTCCCTAACTATTAAAAACAGTAAGGCATTGATTCAAACAGAGCCAACGATCCATATAAGAGCAAAAGCAAAACTGCGATTGCGGCCGATGCTTACAAATAAATGTGTACACCTCACTATAGCAAATGGACTAACGTACAGATGGCAACGACTTTGTAAAATGCTATGCAAGCTTAACAGAAATCTGTCAAAACGCACAGCGCTCTCTAGAGTCAAATGCACAGTGTCATCTGAGGACCTGATATGTCTGGAAGAATCAGCTTTGCTAGTTATTCTTTGCTGTGGGTAAAATGTGCCCAGTAATTTTTTCCCCTAAAGCTTCTCCTACCCCCTGCAAATACATTCCGTGCCCCCTCCAGAGGAGTCTGTCCCCCAGTTTGAGAATTTCTGCTCTAAGTGCTTACAAACTGATTGTTTAATCGTTTGTTCCAGTATCTTTCCATGGTTAGCTAGGTCAGTGAGGTCAGTCATCTTGGTGGTGGCATTGCTTTTAGTTTTTGTAGTTCCTTCTCTCTCATATTTCATGGTGAGACAACAGAAATGAGCTTTCAGAATGGATTTGAAAGAAGCAAGGGAAGGGGCTTGGTGAACAGGCTTGGGGAAGGAGCTCTGGGCGCAAGGGGCAAAATGCCGGGTGGCCACCTCTCACAATTTCATCATGGGTGTCATGATATTTAGTGTTTTTTCTTAAAGCTCCACCTCCTGGAAGCTCTTGATCATGTGTGGATCTCATCATTCATTTTTTAATAAAAAATTAACTTCCTTTCTAGTTGTGGTAGACAAAGCCTGACAAGATGATCTGAGCGCACCCGAAAGGCTCTGAAATCAGAAAGCAAAGAAAAAGAACCACAAATGTATTCTAATTTTAAAAGCTCATTATTTTTTTTAAGCCAATCTTGATATTTTGTGGGGCCTGACTCAAGGTTTTTGATTGTCTGCTGTTTGCAATGCTGGGGATGGAAGACAGTGTGACAGACAGGGGCATTTGCAGGAGTGGGAGATGAAAGGAGCCAATCAAAAAAAAAGAAGCAACAAGCTACAATGAGCAACAAGCTACAAGCCAAAAACTAGCCAACAAGCAACTTACAAGCCAATTACGCCAAAAACAAGCCCAATGCACCAAGATTTTTTATTTGACTTTGATAACTCTATGTGTATTCCTTTAAGAAGGTGCTCAGTTACTTAGAGACAGTATAATTACAATGGGATGTGGCAGTTGCTACGGTAACAAGTCTTATGAATAGCCAAGCAATTAGACATGTAAAAACTATGGAGAGCATCCATTTGTAAATTAATTTCTGCTGTTGTGCTTCAAAAACACCCTCCCCCCACCCCGCTTAATGGCCACATCTGAAGAATTGTATTCATGACTACAGGGGCACCGTATGTAAATAGGTAGAGCACTTGCTGACAGCTGATCTTTCTCTCTCTCTCTTTTTTTTTAATTATACTACCCCTCTGTAACTAAAATAAATGGCCACTTAAAGACAGAGAAAGCTCCTTTGAAAGGTCTCTCTGTGTGATGCCTTATTTATTATTTAGCTCTCTGTCATATTTAACACTGCAACACCCTTGGAGGATACAGTTTGTATGAAATACACTGCACAGAACCAAGCCTTTTTTGCAGGAACCAGAAAATCATCCCAAAAAAGTGGATTTCTGTTAAGGTTAATTCCTATGAAAATCCAACAATTGTTACTAAGGCCAGGTCTACATACAGACCTCTATCGGTACAACTATGTCGCTCAGGGGTGTGGAAAATCCAGACCAGCACAGTTCATATGGATTTATAAACCAATGAACCTTTCTTCTACTGAAGAGATCACATTAACCCTTTGAATTCCTACTCCTCTTGAAAAGGAAAAAGAATGTGGATAGTGTCTTTAAAAAATAAAGTCACAAAATATTGCAGGCCAGATTCTCCTGTTATTTACATTTTTAACACCAGTGTGAAGCCATTCACTTCTGTGGAGTGACTCCTGGTTTACACTGGTGAAAGAAAGAAGAGAATCAGACCTTTTACATGTGGTGCAGTTCCTTAATGCTGAAGTTAGTTCTGTGTGTCATTGGCACGGAGTCACATATTGATTTATCTGAAAAGCCTTAAGGATGAAGTATAGAAGAGCTGAAAAGAAATGAGGGATTTTTTTCACAGTCTGCGTTAAGCCTGCACCGGTAGATAATGCATTAAGTGAAGAGTACATTTGGACACCCCTGTGCATTGCCATAACCAGGGAAATAAAATTAAAAATCTCATTATTCAGATGGCAGGACTGCAAATGTAACTCCTGGCCAAAGTGGGAAGGTTCTAATGACAGGATGGGCAAGGAAATGACTCAGTGCTGAGTCAAAAGATGGGGGTTTTTCTCTCTCAAAACTGAAGATGGGACATAAAGCTAATGCTGTAGATATATAGATATTGTTATTTATACAGGACCTACATTTGCCCTTTTGTAGTAGTTACCTACGCTTGGAGTCATGAAAAGTGGGTGTAAAATGCTACTGTTCTGATTTGGGAGCATTTTATATCCACTTTGCCCTGGGGTAAATGACTACATAAGGTGCAAGGCAACAGCCAATCAGACCTGAATCTGTGTCTAAATACCATTGAGGATCTTTGCTTTGGTTCTAACCCCAAGCAGCTTAGCTGCCACTAAGGGTACGTCTACACTTACTTCCTGGTTCGGCGGCAGGCAATCGATCTTTTGGGATCGATTTATCGCGTCTTGTCTAGACGCGATAAATCGATCCCGGCTCGATCCCGGAAGTGCTCGCCGTCGACGCCGGTACTCCAGCTTGGCGAGAGGAGTACGCGGCATCGACGGGGGAGCCTGCCTGCCGCGTCTGGACCTGCGGTAAGTTCGGACTAAGGTACTTCGAATTCAGCTACGTTATTAACGTAGCTGAATTTGCGTACCTTAGTCCGAAGTGGGGGGGTTAGTGTGGACCAGGCCTAAGGCTCAGTCCTGCAGCCACTTATTACAAAGCTTGCTACAGAGGGCAAAGAAGAGAATAAGAATAAATCTACACTACAGAGACTATACCAGCAGAGCTACATCGTCATAGCTATACCAGCATAATCCCTTAGTGTAGACACAGCCTACACTGATGGAAGAGGTTTTTCCATTGGTGTAGGAACACCACCTCCACAACAGTAGCTATGCTGATGGAAGCATTCTTCCATTGCCATAGCTGCGTCTTCATTGGGGGGTTCAGTTGCCATAGCTACGACAGGCAGGAGTGTGTTTTTTCATACCCCTGACTAACATAGATATATCATTTCAACTTTTAAGTGTAGACCAAGCCTGAAAGTGAATGTGTGTGAGAGGGGTGAATAGATAAGGGTATGTGAGAGGGAGTAAGTGACCACACATGTGAGGGAGTGAATGAGTGTGTTAGTGCAAGATTGAATGAATGACTGGGGCCTGGTCTACATTTAAAATTTAGATCAACCTAGCTATGGTGCTTAGGGGCTATGCTGACCTAACCCCAGTGTAAACACAGCTAGGTTGATGAAAGAATACTTCTGTCGACCTAGCTACCATTGCTAGGGGAGGTGGTGTTTCTACAGAGATCGAAAATCCCCCTCTGTCAGTGTAAGCTGTGTCTATGTAATAGGGTTATTCCATTTTAGCTACGTCTCTGTAGCTATACCAGTATAGTCCCCATAGTGGCCTAAGTTTGTGAGGAAGGAGATTGATGTGAGGGAAGGCATGGACAGCCTGACTTGGGCCCTGCCCCTTACTGTGGGCTGTACTTATAGACACATCAGGCACTAGAAGGTTGTTATATTATTTTACTTTATAGCTATTTCCAATTAGCATAATGAGGTAGGCTCCTTTCAGTGCAGTTTCAGCAGCATCCCTGTAGTGCCTTTCCTCCAAAACTGCATATGAAAGACAGCTGGTTAGCAGGAATTTAGGAACACTGAGAAACAACCTCCCCCACCGCAGTGCCACTGAAGGGGCAGAATCTCTAGTGAAATAGTTTCTAGACATTAACCAGAGTTGTACTGAGAGCTCAGACTGATTAGTCTCTGAAGTAAGGAATTGGACTATACTATTATAAAACCTGTAATTTTTTAGAACAGATGGCACACAATTGTGCTCCTAATCTGCATTCACAATTATGTAATCCTATTCCTCAGGCAGTGGGATTGAACCCAGGACCTCTGGTTCTAGAAGTATGAGGCCTGGTCTACATTTTAAAATTAGGAAAGGAAGATGATGTCTGTCTGTATCTGTACGAGTTTTTTCATGAAGTTGATGGATTTCCACTCCATACGGCTAAATGCAGTGCCTTGCATAATGACAGGTTTCAGAGTAGCAGCCGTGTTAGTCTGTATCCGCAAAAAGAACAGGAGTACTTGTGGCACCTTAGAGACTAACAAATTTTACGAGTTTTTTTCATGAAGTTGATGGATTTCCACTCCAAAATTTGTTAGTCTCTAAGGTGCCACAAGTACTCCTGTTCTTTTTGCGGATACAGTCTAACACGGCTGCTACTCTGAAACCAACCATTTTAAAATTAGGTTGACATAGCTACTGTGTCTTTTTACTAGGATTCCTATATACTCCTCCCAGTTCTGCCACTGATTTGCTGTGTGATGGTAAATTATTTACATTTTCTGTGTCTCAGTTTACCCAACTGAAACATGTCTGTACCACGATTTAGCCATCTATAAGAGTGTAATGAAAGTTACCTAATGTTTAGAAAGCACTTGGAGATCATTGGATTATTAATTATGTGTTACATGTACAGCATTTCAGGCTTTGAAGTAATCTCATTTGACAATGTAACTGAAAAAGACTGGGGACATGATCTCATTTTGTTTCTGTTATCAATTTTCAACTGTGCAAACATGTTCCATTACAGGTAAGGCTATGATTTAGTCACAGGTATTTTTAGTAAAAGTCATGGGCAGGTCACGGGCAATAAACAGAAATTCACAGCCTGTGACTTGTCCATGACTTATCTGTGATTAAATTTTGTGTGTGGGGGGGGGGCATTGGAGAGGCATGGGGGAGGCTCTGCTGGGGGGAGTGCCCAGGACCAGCAGCACCAGCTGCCTGTGGCCATGGACACCGGCTTCTCCGGCTGGCCAGGGACTGCTGCCTGAGCCAAAGGACTGCGGCTGCTCCGGATGGCTGGGGTTCACTGCCTGGGGCTGTGGACCATGGCTACTCTGGATGGCTGGCCAGGGACTGATGCCTGGGGGCACAGGAGCGGCGGCTGGTGTGGCTGTCCCGGAGGCCACCTGAGCAGCTGGCCCCGGAGCCAGTTGCTTGGGCAGCCCTGGGGTCAGCCATACTGGCCCCTGCAGAAGTCACGGAGGTGACAGAAAGTCACAGAATCCATGACTTCTGCGACCTCCGTGACAGACATGGAGCCCTAACTCTAGGTAGGGTGGTTCTCGAATGGATATTAGTTTCTGTGACTGACACGTTATCAGCAGCAAGTTGATACTAGACAAAAATCCACCTAAAATACAACTATATTTATTGTAACAAGGATGTTACTTACAAACAATAAAGCATGTGGAAGTTAAAGCACGGCACTCATCAATCAGTATGTTTATTACATGCCCCAGAGTACCTCACAGGCTAGACAATGCTCCATAAAACTACTACCATAGACATAAACAAACATAAATCTTATCCAAGGACATTAAGGTAAGGAAACAAGTCACTAACCAGAAGTTAGAAATATTTTCCCCTATTCATTATGCGAGAAAAACAAACAAACCAAAACCTTAAGCACTTCCAGAAATACATGGGTATTTAATAGCTTTTGCAAAATGCAAAGGCTATTTATTGTCCAGCTAAAATGAATAATTGCATTATATCACACTCTTTCATATGATAAGCCATGCACCGACAGACACAAATACTGCACATTTTGTAGTAACACAAATGTAAATGAAACTGTCAAGTGCTAATTAAAAATAAATAAGTAGTCACTCTTCCTTCAGTGAGAAATTAGGAAATGTGCACTAATCAACATACACATAAGAAGACATAATATAAACAATGTTTGGTGCTCTTGTACTCTCTGTGGTGGCTGTACTGTAGTGCTTAACTAAAAACCCTTAGCCCTATTTACCACTACTGCTCATTATGTACTCACTGACAGCAGTACAAAGTGGGAGTAAAATGCTGCTGCAGATGGGAGTGGAGAGTTCTAAATTGATAGCATTTTACACTTATAGGACCAGACTGTCTCCTGTAGCTAAGCTCCATTAAGCAGGGTGTCATGAAGCCTGTTATTCAACGGGAGTTTTGTTTGAGTAAGAATTTCAGGATTTGGCTCATTATTAATAATAAGTATATAGTTACTTTAGGACAACTGCTGTGTAATGCTTAGAGAAGACTTCAGAATGATACTGTCCAAAGCAGCGATGAGCAGACAGAACTTCCAAAATCCTTGCACTATTATTTCTAATAATCCTTGACAATACTAGTGGTATTCTGTATGTGCTGTACTAGTAACAAACACCTTGCAGGAGCCCCCCAAATGTTTCAGAGTCCAGGTGATTAGAGGTGTCAGGTATCTTTTCAAAAGTATCTAAGTGATTTAGGTGCCTAACTCCCATTTTCAAAAGTGTCTAAGGACCAAATATTCAACGGTATTTAGGTGCCTAAAGATGCAAACTGGCACGTAGTGGGATTTCAAAAGTGCCTCAGCGCCTAACTCCCATTGAGTTGTACCACTTTGACTATACTGGGATAGTGGAAATAGTGCAGCCTTTGTGTGTAGACAAGTCCCTTCTGAAAATGAGACTTTGGCTTCTAAATCACTTAGGGCTGGTCCACACTGGGGTGGGGGATCGATATAGGAAACGCAACTTCAGCTACGAGAATAGCGTAGCTGAAGTCGACGTTTCCTATATCGAACTAAAAGTACCTACTTCGGGTCCACGCGGCGCAGGCAGGCTCCCCCGTCGACAGCGCTTCCTCCTCTGGGCGAGCAGGAGTTCCGCAGTCGACGGGGGAGCGCTTCTGGGATCGATCTATCGCGTCCAGATGAGACGCGATAAATCGATCCCAGAAGATCGATCTCTACCCGCCGAATTAGGCGGGTAGTGTGGACTAGCCCTTAGATGCTCTTATCTGTATTCTATGATGAACATCTGAGTTAGGAGAAACTTATTTCAAAACAAAGGTCCAAGACCCAGATCCACAAAAGGACTTAGGCGTTGCAATGCTAAGCGTCACAAGGCCAACTTTTAGGTGCCTAGAGAATCACAGGAACAACACAGTGATCGGCAAGACCTGCATTAGGTACCTAGGCTATACAGTGAATGGGAAGAGATAGTTGCCATAGATTAGAACCATTGGATTTTTTTGTTTGTTTGTTTGTTTGTTTTGGCTCAGCATCTTGAGGAGTAGGGGGAGATGTGTGAAAAATGTTTTCTAATTAAATAACTTGGGCTTCTTCTGGGCCAAATGACTATTTAAGTATTTTGTCAAGCTGTCCTGCAGCGACTCAAGAGCATGAGTACCAACCTTAGATCAGATTGTTCAGAACCAGGGCACCATCCCCAAATTGGTTGTGAGTTCTGTTCTTAGATTTCACCAACCAGTTATCAAGTGTAAACTCCTCAGGCACCATAACAGCCTGAACACAGAGTCGTAGACACGAGTCCCCTTCCCAATCTTGTCACGTAGAAAAGCCTGCCTTTGTGATAGATGGTCCCTTACACCACGAATCACAGAAAAATTCAGGTTACTCCCAGTCCAAAAGGACCAGTCACTTAACCCAGGTCAGTTGCACCTTAGATCTCAAACCAAAGACAATGCTTGCAGAGAACCCTATTGTGACGTTGTGCAGTCTATATGGTTTTATAAAAACATAATAAGAAGTGAATATAATGTAACTGGAATAGTTTTATAAAAATATAAGTGAATATAATGTAACTGGAATATGCTTCATGCAAAAGGTCTCTTGTAAGGTATCATTACAAAGCTCATAATCTATTGAGTGTGAGCATCCCATTTGTATAAATGTACCACTCTTGTATCTAAAACTAGAAATATGAAATATAACTCTGAGGGCCTATTATAATTATGTAAAGTGTGGGCCATTAATGATGGCTTGGAATCTTGATGACTCCCATTAACAAGGACCATTGTCTGCAGATGGCTGTGTTTACCTGTTAGTCTTCCTGTATATGTGTGTGCTGGCAAGTGGGCAATGAAGTCTTGCAGTGACATGTGATCATGTCACCTGAACTGGAATCCATCTTTAACCTGGTGCTTTTCCAGTGGGGGGGGGGTGGAAACCCAGAGGGACAAAGGGTTCTCCACCTTATGCAAAAGATATATAAAGGGGTAGACGAGAACAGAGGGAGAGAGGAGCCATCATGAAGAATCCCCTAGCTATCACCTGAGCTGGAACAAGAGCTGTACCAGGGGAAAGAATTGTGCCCAGGCCTGGAAGGTGTCCAGTCTGAGAAAAAACTTACTGAAGCATCTCTGAGGGTGAGATTATCTGTATTCAGTTTGATTAGGCATAGATTTGCGCATTTTATTTTATTTTGCTTGGTGACTTACTTTGTTCTGTCTGTTACTTCTTGGAACCACTTAAATCCTACTGTCTGTATTTAATAAAATCACTTTTTATTTAGTAATTTACTCAGAGTATGTATTAATACCTGGGTGAGCAAACAACTGTGCATATCTCTCTATCAGTGTTATAGAGGGCGAACAATTTATGAGTTTGCCCTGCATAAGCTTTATGCAGGGTAAAACGGATTTATCTGGGTTTAGACCCCATTGGGAGTTGGGCATCTGAGTGCTAAAGACAAGCACACTTCTGTGAGCTGTTTTCAGGTAAACTTGCAGCTTTGGGGCAAGTGATTCAGACCCTGGGTCTGTGTTGGAGCCAGACGGGAGTATCTGGCTCAGCAAGACAGGGTGCTGGAGTCCTGAGCTGGCAGGGAAAACAGAAGCAGGGGTAGTCTTTGCACATCAGGTGGCAGCTCCCAAGGGGGTTTCTGTGATCCAACCCGTCACACCTATAATAAACTATATTGTTTTATTCATAGGAAAAGGAAATAAGAGTGTTAGTTACAAGGTTAAAGCCAGTAAGCATACGTAGACAAATGAATTACAATCTTCAATTTCAACATTATAGAAGGTTTCATAATAAGCAAGCTTGATATGTCCTTTAGGGCTAACCCAGGCTCAGCACTGGGTTCTCTTGCCTATGCCTAGAAAACCTGGCCCCTCAGAGTCCAAGCAGCATAGAAGTCCACTTATTGTTAGGGGTTTTTATTCCCTTCCCCTTTGCACTTTGAGCTGCAAATTAGCTGATGGGAAGAATTCACTTGCAAGACTCAAACATTTTTCTTCTTTAATGTTCTTCTCTATCTGGTGTTGATGGGCCTTCCTTGTTGGGCAGGACATAACACCTTCTGTTGGAGACCAGCATTTCACACTAGTTCATGTCTGTCTCCTGTCTGGTGATTTACACAGTTACAGAAGCTTGCAATGCAAACGCTCAAATATTACCTTACAATATGGGATACAGATGTTATCAGTGAAATTAATGCATGCAGCAACTCACAGGCATTCAAATCTAAACACTAAACAATTCTTATAATTCTAATACCTATTTTTATAGTACTAACACACAGGTGAGCCAGACTGATCTCAGCTATATATTTGTCAGTATTCAACTGAGGCTGGTAAAACGACTAGGGCTGCTTCTGGGCCCAATGACTATTTAAGTATTTATCCACAGTAGAACAGTCACTTGGCCTGAGAGAGGTGGGAGACTCAGGGTCCAGCCCCTGTTTCAACCACTCTCTCGTTATTTGGCCACAGCAGAACAGCTTCAACAGGAGAGACTAAGGGAATTCTGAATCAGACTATCCCATACTTCAGTGGCTAGAGCACACTCCTAAGAGGTGGGAGACTCCTGTTCAAATCCTTTCCCCCTTTTGGCAGTTCTCTAACCACAGGACTAAAAGTGATAAGGTGCGTATCACCACCTCCTTTAGCAGCATAGGCGTGAGCAGCACATTTCATTAGGGTGTGCACCCAGGGAATTTTATTTATTTATTTTTTTTAAAGGCGAACATCATAAAGGTTGGGTGCGGGAGGGAGTGCGGGGTGTGTGGGGGGGTGCAGTGTGCAGGAAGGGGCTCAGGGCAAGGGATTGGAGCAGAGGGGTGCGGGGTGTATGAGGGGGCTCATGACAGGGAGCTGGGGTGCAGGCAGGGGGCTCAGGGAAGGGGGTTGGGGGGCAGGGTGCAGGAGGGGTTTGGACTCCGGCCCGGTGCCGCTTACCTGCAGCGGCACGCTCCCTGCCTGCCTGTCCTGGCCCCACGCTGCACCGCTCACCATGTCCCTGCGCGGCCCCTGGGGGGGGGGCGCACAGGGCTCCGCGTGCTGCCCTTGCCATGCCTCCAGGTACCTCCCCTGAAGCTCCCATTGGCTGCGGTTCCCCGTTCCCGGCCAATGGGAGCTGTGGGAGGCGGTGCCTGGAGCAACGCACGGAGCCCTCTACCCCAACCCCCCCGGGGCCCCAGGGATGTGGTGCCGTGCTGGCCGCTTCTGAGAGCGGCGCGGGGCCTGCGGCACCACGGGGGACAAATCCCGTGGGCCGGATCCAAAGCCCTGAGGGGCCAGATCCGGCCCGCGGGCACTAGAGTGTGCCTGGGCACACCCGGCACATCCCGTGCGCACGCCTATGTTCAGCAGCTAGATTTTGAATGGGACCTGACCTGGTAGATGGCCTCCCCTCAAACGAGTTCAGTGGATAAACACCTATCTTCCCTCAGTTCACAAATTGCTCTGGGATCTAGGTATCCAGATGCCTAGAGGGAGGCAGCACTGCACATGCTCAGAGACAGAAACTTAGGCAAGAAGAGAACTTTTACCCTGAAAACTTAGGTGTAGAATGAGTGTAAGAGCCTACAGGGTTTAGCAACAGTTTTGTGGATCACAGTGGAGCCTAAAACTGGGATGTACACACCTTAACCTAAGACACAGGCACCAAAGTACCTTTGTGGATCTGGGCCCAAATCCTCAGCTGAGCATCTAGCCCTATGTATCACTAAGTGTTGTAAAGGCTTCATTTTTGTTAACTGAAAATTAAATTTTACACTTATGAACCCCCAACAAAACACAAATGACTCAGCTTGGAAAGGGCCAGAACAGAGCATTCTCAGCTCCCACAGATAAATAGATAGCCAATAGGGATTTCTGATAACTATTATATCTACAGTAGAACCTGAGAGTTACAAACACCAGTTACGAACTGACCAGTTAACCACACACCTCATTTGGAACTGGAAGTACACAATCAGGCAGCAGCAGAGACCAAAATAAATAAATAAATAAATAAATAAGGCAAATAGGGTACAGTACTGTGTTTAAACATAAACTACTTAAAAAATAAAGGGAAAGCAGCATTTTTCTTCTGCAGAGTAAAGTTTCAAAGCTGTATGAGGTCCATGTTCAGTTGTAAGCTTTTGAAAGAACAACCATAATGCTTTGTTGAGAGTTACGAACATTTCAGAGTCACGAACAACCTACATTCCGGAGGTGTGCATAGTTCTGAGGTTCTACTGTAGATCTTATAAATGAAAAAGGTAATTGACTCAAAACAATCTGTATATATAACTAATCATGTTTCCTTTGTCCTCTCTTCCATTTTTCTTCCTATTGTTTGTTACACTCACCCACTTGTGTCTTCTCTTATAGATCGTAAGACCTTCAGATCAGAAACTGTCTTTTACTCTGAGATTGAACAGTAATGTCTTTTACCATGTATTTGGAGAGCACAATCATGGCTGGAGCCTTTAGGCACTTCTGTAATATAACTATAATAATAAAAATAGAATTAGTGGGAGTTGAGAACACTCAGCACTTAGCAGGGCACCTTGCAGCATTAGGCTGCAAATGAAAACAGAATATGCTACCTTGCATGAAAGCGATGCTGAGGGTTTTCAGTGCTTCTTCTCCAGAAGAATATGGAGGTGAGGGGCATGTGGGGATCTGAATATACATATGTTGAACACAGAGGTGGAACAGACTTTAAGTTGGTCTAACAGATACAGATATCAGCCACGAACATTATAAATACTGTTCTCAGTCAATGGTTACAGAAAGAATGGGGTTGAAAGCTTGGTGACAAAAGAATGAAGATGCACAATACATTCAATCCGGAGTGAATAAAAGGAAAAAGGAATCCAAGCAGACAAAAAGGTCCAAGGTCAGTATTATTCATGTAACAGAAAGGCTGTTGTAGTTATGTTCTTCCTTTCAATAACTGGGTTGCAATAACTGGATGAAAAAGAAAGTACACATTCAGAGACAGGGCCAGCTCCAGGCATCAGCCGAGCAAGCTGGTGCTTGGGGCGGCAGCTTATAGGAGGCGGCATTCCACCCAATCCTAGGGAGACATGGCCGCTTTTTTGTTGTTGTTGTTCCGCTCCGGCCGCCCTGTAGGGGGCAGCGGCGTGGAGGACGGGAGCGCCCTGCAGCAAGCCCGGCAGGGCAGCCCGTGTCCTTCCCTCCCAGCCGACCGGAGCGGTGTGGAGCCCTCCCGGCAGGGGGCATGGCGGGAGGGGCCGCGTGGCAGCGCCCCGCTGAAGCTCTGACCGCCCCCCTTCTCTCTCTCCCCCCGCTCCCTGCCCCCTCCCCCCACTAGCCGGGGCACATCTGCAGGGCAGGGAGCCCCCCTGCACCCTGGCTCCGGCTGCGCCCCCGGTTTTTTTTCCTCGGGTTTTTTTTTTTGCTTGGGGCGGCCAGAAAGCCAGAGCCGGTCCTGTTCAGAGAGAATCATCCTCTTCATACCAGTGAAGAAAAACAAAATAGAATGTTAAGATAGTTTAAGTGTATTTGGGGGACTCATTTGTAACCATTTGTAGTTAAGAGGCCAGATTTGGTCAAATTGGCACAAGAAGATGTACATTAAACCTATCAATCAACTCCAACAGTACCCTTGCATGGAACAGGGCATTCCTCTCTAGTGAGAGCAAGGAGCCTGTCAGCAGTGCTCTTCATTGGGGGTCATCAGAGCAGGGCAGCTTTCATTTGTACCAGAGACTCATAGGAGCTTTGGGGGTGGGAGTGCCGGGGGAGGAACTAAATCAATGAACTCCCTAACTGCCCTGGTAATGCCTCTGTCGTGGTCATCACGCCCATTCTGGGGAATATACTGGCCTATGACTCTCTAACCCCTAAGAAGAACTGAGATTGTGATCGCTTTGCACCACTGCAACCCTGACAGTCTGCTGTTGGGGCTTGTGCTAGTCGTGTAAGTCCTGCATAATTGTGGAGTGAGTTGAGCCCAAGGGGATTTAATTCTCTACACTGTTGATATTCTTACCTTCTGAGAACTGATCAGTCATAAATCATCAGCTGCTCATGGGAGATGGTGAAAAGTGAAAGATTTCAAATGCAGTATTTTAAAATATAGTTCTCACTGAATTATGTCTTTTAATATCAGAGATGTGTCAATTTCAAATATGTATCTGTGTTCAATTTTGTGTCCAATCACTACCATAATCAAAAAACATTACTGTGAGATATGTAGACTCATCTCACGCACAGGGTGTTACGTGCCTAGTTAAACTGATTCTTGCACACCAAGATGAGAATATACACATTACCTTGTTTTATCTGCTTGCTATATTGTTATGGCATCTTCACAATCACTTCATTCGGAAGCTATGTATATGCTATAATATAAACAAATAGTCCTCTAACAGAAGCTGTCCCAGATTTCATGGAATACCTGAGATTTACATTGCTTTTCCTCATTGTCTAGGCATCCTAAATTGGCACCTCATAGCCCTCTATTGTGATCCTCTTTGGCATGTGACAATGTGCCAAATGTTCATGACAATTTGGGTATTCACAAAGCCCCACTCTGTGTCTGTCTGGCCACTCATTTTATGCAAACACTGCTCTTTTTGAGCAAACAAAGCCATAGATAGCAGGACCAGGGGAACAGAAGGGAGTGGGGGAAGAAGTGTATCCGTCAATCTAATATTCTTTATTGAGATACTCTCTCAAAATGGTTTGCTTTTATGGCAGACTCCACAATTATAAGTTTTCAGCATTTAAAGTTATTTTAGGATTAAAAGTTCAAACTACATATGTGATGTTTCAGGTTCAGGCAGTGCCCTGTTTTTTAAACTGTTAGGTCTCTTTAATTGTTGTATGCAGTGTTGTTGTAGCCATGTCATTCCCAGGACATTAGAGGCAAGGTGGGTGAGGTAATATCTATTATTGGACCAACTTCTGTCCACTTAGCTGTGACCCACAGAGTACCTTTCCCAGACCTGAGAAAAAGCTCTGTATAGCTCAAAAGCTTGTCTCTCACCAACAGAAGTTGGTTCAATAAAAGATATTACCTCAGTCGCCTTGTTGTCTCTCTCATTCTCTTTAATGCAGCAACAGTGCTTTTGAACTGATGATCTGCTAAGTGCACTGGGTTGCTTTGTTTAACTGTTCGCAACTTTCAAGGGGACACCCCTGAGGCTAAAATAAGAATATAATTGAGTTTCAGTAACACAGTGCAAGTTTTAAATATGCATATTGTTTACAAGCAAAAATATAATAGATAAATAGAAAAAACAAATAGCCTGAGCCGTCACAACAGGGTACAGACATATCATGAATTAGTGTTATGAATATTCAGTTCTTAACTGCCTGCCATAGGCTTCTTTAAACCAGCTTGTGTAAAGTGATTGCTGTATCAGTTCTGTGAATAAGTAAAATAATATCCAGTTGTAATTATTAAGCAACTTTTATTCCAGGGTCCAGAAGCACTTTATAGAAGGTAGTGAGTACTGTTAGCTCCAGACACTATGGTGATTGATGAACATGTAAAGATCTGAATAAATGAACAGATATTTATATATAGGAAACTGAGGCACAGTATTAAATAGCATAATAGTTACCATGGAAATGAGTGCAGTGTAAAAATCTCAGATACCATGGGTACACATATTGTGGTATATGAACTTCAGGCCTAATTCTGCAAAACACCTATGCATGTGAATAACTTTAGGCATATGAGAATCTCATTTTAAATCATTCAGACTGCTCATGTGTGAAAGTTACTTACATGAGTAAGTGTTTGCGGCACTGGATTTGGAAATAGAGAGATACCACAGTCATTATGTGATATAATTTATAAATGCCTAGATGCTCAGATTAGGTTAGACCTGTTTTGCAAAAGTTTACTGGTGTACTCACCCAGGAAAAGTAATCTTTATTTGAAGAGTAAATGAAATATCCTTACTTTTACCATTATGATCATCATCATAAAGGTACAGAGTGTGCTGCCGCCTCTCATGACTTTATCACAAGTCTGGAGATATTTGGCATTTTATGGCACCTTAAAGACCCAGCTCCTGGAGCCAGTTGAGGATGATGTGATAATTTTGCCTTTCATTTCAAAAAGGACATTTCCAGCCCGTTAGGTTTCAGAGAAAAGCTTGAAAACAGGAACCCCCAAGTCTCATAAACCAGCAGGCAAATATAAAGAACCCCCTGGTTATTATTTTTAAATCTACTACTTTCTAAGTGAAGCTTGCGATTTCTCGGGGCCTGATTCCTGACGTCTGAACGCCTTGTAGCGGGCAATAGGAGGGCTGATGGGGCTGCTGACGGGGGCTCGTGTCCGGGCTGGTACGTTTCCAGGGCAGCTTTCCAATACGGCCGGCTTGGGGCGCCTCCAGGGCTGCCAATCACCCTGCCTCTTTCCCAGCACCTGCCCCGCTTGAGAAGAGAATCCCACAGGCGGAGCAGCGCGGGGCTCACGGCTCTGCCCCGGGCCAGGCACCTGGGCTCAGCGGCGCAGAGCCCCTGCCCCCCAGCCAAGGGCGCCTCCCTCACCTGCTAGCACCTTGCAGCTGCCCCAGCCGCAGGGCGGCTCCGGTCAGGTGGCTGGCGGCTGGCTGACGTGGCCGGGAGCCCGCCCTATATGAAGCCCAGGCGGCGCTCGCGCTGCCGAGCCTGACGCCGGGGGGTGGTGACTGAGCCGGGGCTGCACGGGAGCAAGGCGGCGGCGGGCTGTTTCCGGAGGGCGGTGGCCGCGAGCATGGACCCCAGCAGCGAGCAAGGTACGGGGGAGCTTTCCCGGCCGGACGCCCCCTGTCCGCCCCGGCTCCGCCTGCCCTGTGGGGAGGGGGGCCGCTGGCGGGGCGGGGCTGCCCGCTCGCCGGCCCCCGGAGCAGCGGGACGGGGCAGAGAGGAGCAACCACCTCCTTAGCGGCAGCGCCCCGACCCCTGCGCTTCCCCAGCCCCAGAGCCCTCCGGGCGGGGCGGGCGTGGCCGCAGCAGCCCCTCCCCTGGTGCCGCAGGGCACGGCCCGCGCTCGGGGGCCCTGCGCTGTGTCCCTGGCCGCATCCGGGAGCGGGGCGGGGGTGAAGCGGCCGCTGGGCAGCGCTTGTTGTTTGCATAGTGATTAGCTGCGCGCGCCCTCTGGGAGCCGTGGCAGCTGCTGTAGCTCCGGCGGTGGCTTGGGGCGGAGGAGAGGGCGTGGAGGTAGCCGGCCTTGCCTGGGGAGACTGAAAGCCCTAAACTACCCATAGTTTGGCTTCCTCTCAACCTGCGCTACTGGAGCCTAGGCACTTCCAAGCCCTGCTCCTACTGTGCCCCTGTCTGCACTAGCCTGTCCAAGGCTGTCTCTTCTCCCCCACTCCCTTACTCCTGTGTGCCAGGCTTGACACCAAGCACCCAACCTGCTGAGATGCTGAACCTTCACTACAGTGATTTGCTCTTGTGGGTGATCAGCACCTCTGAAAATCAGGCCCGAGGTGGACCCAGCTACTTGGTTTAACTGCCCAATGTAGGGTGACCAGATGTCCCGATTTTTATAGGGACAGTCCCGATTTTTGGGTCTTTTTCTTATATAGGCTCCTATTACCCCCCACCCCCTGTCCTGATTTTTCACACTTGCTATCTGGTCACCCTAGCCCAATGGTCCGTGTTAAAGATGTTGTGAATCTAGTTTCTACCTTCTATACGCCTACAAGATAGAATGGAATTACTTTGACTTAGCCTCTGAGATGTTGGGTAATCTTCTAAAATAGCGCTTATGTTCATATTTAATAACTGTACTAGGCTCAGGTGACTGTCTTAAAACACAGGCTAAGCATTTATATCCTGTATTTCTAATGTGCTCAGCACTCTGGGTATTTTATGACAGTATAGTAAACATGGATTGAAAACCAAACCCAACAAAGCACATTCATTATAGGAATCTGGATGGGGGATAGGGATTAAGTTAATTTTGTAAACCTGGTAGTGGAACAGTTCCAGTAAAATATTCTAATCTGCCAAATCTTCTCTGGTAGAAGGAAACATCCAATATTCCTGTAGCATGAAAGAGCTGCTTTCCTACAATAAATGCAAGGCTTAAATCTACCAAAAACTATTAGCAGGAGAACTGTACCCACTAGTTACAGATATGGCTTTCTAGTGTGGGGTGGATACTGGTAAGGTATGGGGCAGTGCTCTAGTGAAGAACCCAAGCCCTGCTGCCAAATCCATCTGGTAACCCAAAAGGTTGGGTGCTGAGACTTCTACTAAGGTGCTGTCCCTTATTCCTTGAGCAGCAGTGCTAGGGTAGTAGTTGTCAAATTCCTCACCAATAGGGAGGCGCATGGCTGTGGGAGGGGAACAGATCGTGAGGATATTGAGTAAATGGTGACTTGTTTTTTAAATTGGGCTTCCTAATACTAGTGCTCACAGCTTCGCCTAACAGCAGGGAATTTGTATGACGTCCATTGTGCTGCTGCCCACAGGTTTCTGAATTGCTACAGCAGAGGCACTGCAGCTGTTTGTAGACTTTGGAAGGCAAAAATTCATAGGCTTGGGTTTCCTTTATACATGTATGGCTGTCTTTCTAGCTCTTATGGAATCACAGCTCTCCTCCTGCCTTATAGTTAACTGAAGCTCCTCTCTCTAGATTAATCATGAGACTAAGGGAAAAAGTGAATTGAATCTTGTACCTTAAGGCTGGTGGTTATCATTGGGCCAATCTGTGATATGACCTGTAACTCTAAAATGCTTTAAGGATGATATTTTACACAGTAGCTTTACATAGCAACATGCTGCATTATGTACCACTGACTTCTCCTGGGTGGAATAAATTAGACCTACTGTATTTCTATAAACAGCTTCTTGCACTGCTTAAGCCCCTGATACTCCAAGGTGCTGCTCCTTAGCTGGTCAAGCTTGATATTTGAATCCAAATGCCCTTATTTTGTATTCATGACACATGTTCAAAGTCACAATGGGTTAAATGGTAAATGGCTAGTCTTGGTGTAAACAATAGACTGGCATGCCTCCAACTTGAACTTTATCTAGCTTTGGACATAACCCCTTTTAATCAGAGGCAGCGCACTTCAGTTAACTCGCATGGCAATGCAGTTGGCCTGATTAGACTAAACAAGTGCATTAGTGTGTTAACCACTTTCTTTAGTACGAAGTGTACTGCGTTAGCTGATAATATAACTTTAAAAAGACATCTGAACTTCTCTGCATGTGCACAACAAAAGGAAAAAGTTGCCTGGTAAGACTTAGTGCAGAGGTAAAATAATTAGTGAAAAGTACTGAAGTAAAATTTTCAGTTGTGCCTAAGTCCCATTGTAAATATTTGTGCTCCTAAGTCACTTTGGTAAAATTGAGTGCACATCACTGCAGAAGGATTTATTTGTGCTACCTTCAAATATTGTGAACTGAGGACATGGTCCATTATGCCTTGAAATTGAGGTCTCAACTTGGTGTTTTACTCTGCAATGTAACTGTAGACTTGTTTGTCAAATTTTAGTTTAACTTTATGTGGAATGTTATAAAAAAGCAGATGAAACTTATGCTTTGCCAGGGCACCTCCATTGAGCTCATGTGATGGTCTACTAAGGAAAACTTGTAGCTTTGACACTTAACTAATCTGGTCAGATAAATTTATCTCCATAAAACTCAAAGTTCAATATTTAACAACTTGCATCAGAGTATATTCTGGTTTCAATATCTAACTGAAACAATTATTGTAGAGTAGACTTTATTCCAAAGCAGCTATTCACTGAAAGTAATAGCTCTGCATTGAAACAACATGGAATCTGGAACAAGACTGACAAGACTTGTAGAGGGAAATACTTGCCTCTTCCAGAAACTGTCCACTTCAGAGTTCCTGAATTCCCACTTCTGATCTCCTTGTACAAAATGAGGATATGCCCCATCATAAAGTCAACTACTCTGAAATAACAGGGTTCCTGTGTAGTGAAGACAAACATAGTTAATTTAAATCTGTTTAAAAATAAGGCTTGCAAGAAACTAGTCTAATAAATATAGCTGTAAGCAAACTCTAGTACTGGAGACATGGGATTCTTGTTCAGCATTTGATAGGCCTGCGCTCACCAATGACTTACCACTACAGCGGCCTGTCCTCTGTCATCTAACTAGCCAACTGGATGTCTCTTTGGATTGTAAACTTGGCTGACAATACTAGTCTTGTCTCTCTCAGGGTATGTCTACACTACGAGAGTAGTTCGATTTTAGTTAAATCGAATATGTGCAATCGATATTAGAAAGTCGAACGTGTGTGTCCACACTAAGGACAGTAATTAGACTTTTTGTCAGTCCACACTACCAGGGAAAGCGTCGACATTGGAAGCAGTGCACTGTGGGCAGCTATCCCACAGTTCCCGCAGTCCCTGCTGCCCATTGGAATTCTGGGTCGAGCCCCCAATGCCTTCTGGGGGAAAAAAATGTCTCGAGGGTGCTTTTGGGTAACTGTCGTCATCCAATCGTCACTCCCGCCCTCCCTCCCTCCTTAAAAGCGCCGGCGGGAAATCAGTTCGTGCACTTTTCTGGTCAGTGACAGCGCGGACGCCACAGCACCGCGAGCATGGATCCCGCTGCGACCATCGCTGCAGTTGTGGCCTTTGTCAACGCCTCGCAGCTCATCATCCACCTTTCACAGAGGCAGATAGAGAGAAATCAGGCGAGGAGGCTACGGCAGCGGAGTGAGGACCTGAACTCCGAGAGTAGCACACGCCTGTCAGAAACCACGACACCCAGCGCCGAGGACATCACGTTTGCAATGGGGCATGTGGATTTTGTTGAACGGCAATTCTGGGCCCGGGAAACAAGCACGGACTGGTGGGACCGCATAGTGCTTCAGGTCTGGGATGAATCCCAGTGGCTGCGAAACTTTCGCATGCGGAAGGGGACTTTCCTGGAACTTTGTGAGTTGCTGTCCCCTGCCCTGAAGCGCAAGGACACCCGCATGCAAGCAGCCCTGACTGTCCAGAAGCGAGTGGCCATAGCCCTCTGGAAGCTTGCAACGCCGGACAGCTACCGGTCAGTCGCGAACCACTTTGGCGTGGGCAAATCTACCGTGGGGGTTGTTGTCCTGCAAGTAGCCAAGGCAATCGTGAAGGTACTGCTGTCAAAGGTAGTGACCCTGGGAAACGCGCAGGCCATCATAGATGGCTTCGCTGCGATGGGATTCCCAAACTGCGGTGGGGCTATAGATGGGACTCACATCCCTATCCTGGGACCAGGCCACCAGGCCAGCCAGTACATCAACAGAAAGGGGTACTTTTCAATGGTGCTGCAAGCACTGGTGGACCACAGGGGACGTTTTACCAACATCAACGTCGGATGGCCGGGCAAGGTTCATGACGCTCGAGTTTTCAGGAACTCTGGTCTGTTTAGACGGCTGCAGGAAGGTATTTACTTCCCGGACCACAAGATAACTGTTGGGGATGTGGAGATGCCTACAGTGATCCTCGGGGACCCAGCCTACCCGCTAATGCCCTGGCTCATGAAGCCCTATACTGGCGCCCTGGACAGTGAAAAAGAACTCTTCAACTACCGGCTGAGCAAGTGCAGAATGGTGGTGGAGTGTGCTTTTGGCTGTCTCAAGGGGAGATGGAGAAGCTTTCTGACTCGCTGTGATCTCAGCGAAACCAATATCCCCATCGTTATAGCAGCTTGCTGCGTGCTCCACAATCTCTGTGAGAGCAAGGGGGAGACCTTTATGGCGGGGTGGGAGGTTGAGGCAAATAGCCTGGCTGCTGATTACGCCCAGCCAGACAGCCGGGCGATTAGAAGATCCCAGCGGGACGCGCTGTGCATCCGGGAGGCTTTGAAAGCCAGTTTCAAGACTGAGCAGGGTACCCAGTGACTTTTAAGTTTGTGGACACAGAAGCTGAACTTGCTGTCGGGGAAATCAGCGTGGTAAGCGCTGTTGACTGCATCGTCCTCTTCATCTCCTTCCTCATCTTCCCCGGCCGCGGACAATATCCCATCCTCAGAGTCCACGGTCAGTGGTGGGGTAGTGGTGGCGGCCGCACCTAGGATAGAATGCAGTGCCTCGTAGAAACGGGATGTGTGGGGCTGGGCTCCGGAGCGTCCGTTTGCGTCTTTGGTCTTCTGGTAGCCTTGTCTCAGCGCCTTGATTTTCACGCGGCACTGCGTTGCATCCCGGCTGTATCCTCTCTCTGCCATGGCTTTAGAGATCTTCTCGTAGATCTTTGCATTCCGTCTTTTGGAGCGCAGCTCGGCAAGCACGGACTCATCTCCCCACACAGCGATGAGATCCAAGACTTCCCGATCAGTCCATGCTGGGGCCCTCTTTCTAGTCTGGGATTGCACGGCCATCTCTGCTGGAGAGCTCTGCATCTTTGCCACTGCTGCTGAGCTCGCCACGGTGTCCAAACAGAAACTGCGATTCAAACTGCCCAGACAGGAAAAGGAATTCAAATTTTCCCGGGGTGTGGCTGGTCAGAGCATCCGAGCTCGGACTGCTGTCCAGAGTGTCAACAGAGTGTTGCACTGTGGGATAGCTCCCGGAGCTATTAGCGTCGATTTCCATCCACACCTAGCCTAATTCGACATGGCCATGTCGAATTTAGCGCTACTCCCCTCGTTGGGGAGGATTACAGAAATCGATTTAAAGAGAGCTCTGTCGAACTAAATGGCCTCGTGGTGTGGACGGGTGCAGGGTTAAGTCGATGTAATGGCGCTAAAGTCGACATAAACGCCTAGTGTAGACCAGGCCTCACCAACAGAAGTTGGTCCAATAAAAGATATTACCTCACCCACCTTGTCTCTCTAATATTCTGGGACCGACATGAGTACAACAATACTAGTCTAGTCAGCCAAGCAAATTCTTGCTTAAGAAAGCATAGCGTGTCAGTAAGCTGTATCTCAGACTCTTGGTAGCTTCTGTAAACTCAAAAGGAATATGGGGAGAGGATGAGAAGATAATCAACTCGTAACCAGCTCAGCAATAACCAGAATGCTGAAAAGATCAACTTTATATTTGAAACTAGCAAAAGTTGGACTCTTTTTTGCCTTCTGTCTCACTCTTTTCTGGGGATTGTGGAAGGAAAACCTCATTTAGAAGCTATATATAAGATTATGGCTACAGTCTAGGAGATGTCTATGCCATGAGCAAGACAATTGAAATGTTTATTGGTCTAACAATGAGGTTTGTAAATGAATTGTGATGCAGACAGTGATAATAGTGAAACTGCCATGTAACCAATGTTTCCACTTAATAGATGTCAATGCACGATAGCAACCTGTAACAATTAAGTTGACAGCTGCATTCTCACCCTGTGAAAGTGAAAAGAATTGTGGATGGCTTAATAGCTGTTCCTGAATTTTTGTACTCCAACGATATATGTTAAATATGAAACTAATTGTAAATAAGTTGGTTACTCAAAACAGTAAACTTTAAAAATACACTGGTAAATGCATCTCAAAACAAACAAATTAAAATAATACACTGAAATGAAGAACTTCATAAACTTAGCCATGAATACCATAAACTGGGTTTCTTCACACTTGTGCAATAGAAAGACTTGTGTAATGCTGGCTAGAGACTAGTTCTTGTGCATTAGCAAAACACTTTGATTGGAAACACTGCAAGAGAGTTTTTAGTTTTAAACTGTTAGCACTAGAAGTTTTACTTTATAGAACAAAAAATCAATTTACTAAAACTAAGTGGGTGTCACAGTATTTATTTAAAATGCTACTTAATGCTTATTCCTTGTTAGTGTTCACATCTGGGATAAATCTTTCACTACAAACTAATGCTGATAAATCATGGAGTCTTTTTAGCTTTGTAATGCTTGTATTCAGAAGTAGGGCCTTCACAGGTAAATAGACACTAACTTTCTGAGAAACCTGCCTTCGTTACATACTGACAGTTTCCCACCCTTAAAGGCCAGTTACTTGGGGCTAGTCTACACTAGAATTGCTACAGAGAGCTCTCCTATGGGCATAATAAAACCCCCTCGAGAGGAGTTAGCTATGTTGGTGGGAGAAGCTTTTCCACTGACATAGGGCTGTCCACATTGGTACTTAGGTTGGTGTAACTTACGTCACTTAGGAGGATGGCTTATTCATGCCCCTGAGTGACATAAGTGGTAGTGTGTACAAACCCATATGTCACTGCATACTGTCAGCATTACCACACCCTTATCAAAAATCTAAGCTTACAGAGTTTAATCTGAACAACTTTTAAATGGTCTGTTACACAAAATACCTGAAGCTGTGTATCACTATCTTTTCAGCAGTAGAAAACATTGTACCAGCATTTCCAGCTTCTGCACAGTATGGTAGCAAGAGACATCTGATCCCTGTCTAAGTTGGCACTGACACCTTTGTCAGCATTAGTGCAGCTCACCATTGCTCGGAAAGCTGGCACAACTTCAGTGTAGGTGCAACCTATCGGTATGATCAGATCAGAAATGGCTTAACCTTGAATGTTTAGTAACCACATGCAACAAAAGTCTCCATGACTTACCAAGACTAAGCTGTTTGTCTTCTAGAACTGTATTACCCTCAGACTTCACAATTCGGTGCTGGTTTCTTTTACCTGCACTTCAGCTGCTTTCCATTTCTAGACCTGAAGAAGAATCCTAGCTTGTAAGCTTTTCAGTCCAGTAGTCAAGAGGATTTCTGAAGTGTTCTGGGAGTCGTGGTACATGGAGCTCCTCTGTTCTATTCACATTGTTATACACGCACAATATAAGCATCTTTTTCTAGGACTAGCAGTCTGTATTAAGACTGTTACATCAGAATCCATTATATCAACCCCAATGTGGAGGGAACTACTGCTAGCAATATTGGGAACTTTCCTCACATTAACTCTAAGCACTAATGTTGCATGTCTAACATCGTAGCTAACATGAATGGTGGGGAAAGGAAACAAATGTGCTTTAAAATCAGGAGTGCCGAGCATAACTTCACCAGGCAAATAAGCCACCTGTATGACTAAGAAAGTAAAACTTGTATAGCTAAATTCTCTCTTCACAAAGTCCCATTTTAAATTGTGACCAGAGCAGATCTGCCGTAGAACCTCATTAGGTTGAAGTTTGCCAACTAGTCAGTCCATACAAGACCCATCGAGTTCTGCCCTGGTGAGTAAGTTTGTCAACTTGTATCAGTTCTTGTCAAGCTTGTTTGAAAAAATCAGACTTGCATTAAAAAATAATCTACACACTTCAAAATTACTTTCTTCACAAAACTTTATCTCTACAGTTGTGCATGGCTAGACAAATGGGAAATGAACAGTTAATGGATCAGCCAGTTCTTACTGTCAGTAACTCTTCAGTATCCTGACATCCAACTAACCTTTTCTGTAGGTTTTTGTTGATATGCAGAGGCCAAGCTAACAAACTACTAGATGAATAGAAATTGACTTTTTATTCCTATGTTATAAGGCCAGAAGGGACTACTGATCTAGTCTGACTCCTGCATCACCCTGACCATAGGATTTCACTGAATTAAATTCCATTAGAACTAGAGCATGTTTTAGAAAAACATCCAATCTTGATTTAAAAATAGGATTTTTTATGGTGTCCAAGTAACTTGTTCTGACCTCCTGTGTATTGCGGCAAATCTTAGCAGTAAACTGTTTGGGTGGGCAGTGTAAATCAGAAGGTGATAGTGAGAGAAGGATTTCTCATTGGAGACAGGTTGGGTCCTGGATGGCTAACTGGAAATGCCCAGACACTCAGATGATTGGAGGGAGAAGTAGGTGGAAGGCTGAGGAGAGGGGTGTCTCTATTACTCTGCCTCTTCCAGCCTTTTTAGACCCTCCTTCCCCAACAGCTTCATTGCCTGCATGCCTCAGGTACTCAGAGCTTCCCCAAGTACCAGCAAGATAGAGTTGATCTGAATCTTGTCAGTTTCACAGCTGCCCATAGCACTCTGAGCAGCTTCAGTGAAACAGAAGAATTCTGAACTTCAGTCTGCTGCTTAGCAAAGTGAGAAGCAGCTGAGACGTGCCATTTGTCTCTAGACTTGGAAGGGTGCCATTCCAATGACACATACTCTGTACTTTCAGCAAATGGAAGAGCTAAACTGTCTCTAAATGAGGATTAAATTTTGCAGTCAAACTTCCTATCTTAGCTTTGTTATAAATGCTACACCTAGCTATTTTTTTAGAGTTGCTCCTCTTAGGCCTGATCTACACTTACACTATAGATTATTTTAATTCTACTTGTAAGGGGTGTCTCTTTTTTATTATTTATTATTATTATTTATTATTTATTATTTAAACTGTCAGTTATGCCAGTGAGAGCCCTAATGTAGATCAAGTTATGCTGGTATAAAGTTCTCTATCTGATATAAAGTATCAGTATAGCTTCTTTTGTTTTGCTTCACCAGGCTAAGCTATATCTGTATATGCAGACTTATACCCATATAACTGCATCTATGCTGGGGGAATTGCTGCTATAACTATGCTGACATAATAAGGTCTATGATGACATAGTTAAGTGGCAAAACCTTAAATGAAGACAAAGCCTTAATTTCCCTCTCCCATATATTTACCAAGTAGAACTGGCTTCACTCTAAGCTTCAGTCAGAAGTGCTTCTTTGACAAGAACATCATTGGTAAAACACTTCCTTAAGTTCACTCAGCTCAGAGCATCTAGCTTTTTCTGTTCTCTTGTTTCCTTTTCCTGTTTGCAACTTCTATTCTTGGGCCAGATCCTTGGCTCCAAAGCTTCTTTATGTTCTGTCAGCACAAACCAAACATGAATTTTCTGCATCTGGATGAAGGACTTTCCTTAGTGTGGGGGAATTCCTAGATGGTGTCCCCAGCTCTTGCTGTAGGGGACATTTGGGGGAAGGGTGGCAGTGATATGACTGGAATGCTTTTGTAATTGGTCAGTCCTGGCTGCCAGGACAGCCCCTTTGCTTAGGCTACTCTGTATTATGCTAGTAGCAGGAGACACCCAGCATAGTTTAGAGCTATCAGCCCTGTGCAGAACTGTTACTAAACAACTCTACTGAGCCCTTTTCAGCAAAACCTGGTGCTTATTAGGAATAGCTGTAAATCTAGCCCCCATATATGTAAGCCTGCTGCCCCTTTCCAACACTATTTTAATTTTCCATAAGAATCTTGTCTCTATGCCATCCTTGCTCCAGTACTAATCTCATGCTTGCTTTTGCTTTCTAGTGTTAGCTTTTTCAACGCTACTGGCCATCAGGGACGGTTCCAGGCACCAGCTTGGCGTGCTTGGGCGGCAGTCCAGCTATTCGGCGGCAATTCGGCAGACGGTCCCTCACGCCCGGGCGGGGCGGCGGACCCGGCGCGGGGGGGGGGGGGGGGGGCGGGGGGGGGGGCGCCCCTTTTTTTTTTTTTTTTTTTTGGCTGCTTGGGGTGGCCAAAACCCTGGAGCTGGCCCTGCTGGCCATATAGAACATATATCCTGGCTACTCTATAGACATTAAACATTTCTCCCCTTATTAGCCTGTAAGTACTGTCTCTTTAAACAATTTTTTTCTTCATGGGCCAGATTCTTTCCTGTGGCAGAGCACTGATCTGCCTAGGAAGTGTGTGTGTGTGGGGGGGAGGTCTGCGTCAGGAGTGGAGTGAGGCTTCCTGACTTGCACAAGTCCTTATGAGATTGAAGAAGCCTCTTGGCTGTTCTAAATTCTACCATTGCTACAAGGGCTCTGTTGGTATCAAGAGCTCTGCTAGGCTTCCTCCCAATCGCTTGTATTTCTGACACCAGGTGTGGGGCAGCTGGTGTAGGAGCAACTTCTGCCTGTTTACAATGGTAGAAAGCTCTCCTATGCCAACACAAAGGGGTCTTGGAGAATCTACCTTCGTCACAGCAGTGTACAAAGGTGTTGGCCTGTTTGACCTATGTACTATCTATAATTCTGTAAAGTATTTTTGGATTTGAGATAAAAATGACCTAAAATTGTATCCTTTCAAACAAATAGTGTGCAAGATGGAAACAAAACAAAATTTAGTGTTTCCATGGCAGCAGAACAGTGTAGGAACTTTATCTGAATGCTAAGGATTCCTGAACTAACTTAAAGGTTTTTTTCCCCCTCTCTGAACAGAATAATAGTCCAGGTTGCTGACCTCTGCTCAGCAAGGCTATTTGAAAGAATCATAAGTGGCTTCAAAGCAAAAGTACAGCTTGACTGAGCTTGTATCAGAAAAGCACATAGCTGCTTCTGCTGGAGAAATAAACTTCCCTAGTCTTAATATCTTGGCGTGAGGTTCATTGTGTGGTGGTAGATGACTCACTTATCCTGATCCTTGGGTAGACTGCTGCAAGTAAGCCCAAAAAAAACGGACTGGAAGGGAAAGCAGGTGCTACAATAAGACTACTCACTGAACTGAGGAGCTACTATATGGCCAGAATTGTCAGTGTGAGTCAGCTTAAGCTTGGGCCCCATATAGATTCTTAATGTAGAGATGCTGAGCATATGCAGCTCCCGCTGATGTACTTAATTCTCGGGGAGAGGGGTAGGATGGAATGGAACTAGGCCATTCTTAGCTAGATGCCTAAATTGAAGCCCCTAAAACTAAAAAGTCAAGTCTCTATCACTAAGACATACTGAGCTTTTGTATGGGTGGGGGGAACCAGGGGTGGCTCCAGGCACCAGCGCACCAAGCACGTGCCTGGGGCGGCAAGCCGCGGGGGGCGGCCTGCCGGTTGTTGTGGGGGCGGCAGTCAGGCTGCCTTCGGCGGCATGCCTGCAGAAGGTCCGCTGGTCCTGCGGCTTTGGCGGCAATTTGGCGGCGGGTACACTGAAGGCCCAGGACCGGTGGACCTCCCGCAGGCGTGCTGCTGAATCCGCGTGACCAGCCAGACCGCCCGCAGGCGCGCCACCGAAGCCTGCCTCACTGCCGTGCTTGGGGTGGCAAAATACATAGAACTGCCCCTGGGGGGAACAGAGTGAAGAACAAGCTGAGTGCCCTCAAATGCTGAAGTGTGAAAATCCTAGAAAACACTTCTAATGCCTGTTGATAAGGGGAGAATCTTAGCTAGCTAACCAGAAACCAGTGCTAAGAAAGGAACTACTTTCACAACTGTAAAAGTTCTGCTCTCCCTATTTTGCAGTTGTGCTTTTGCCCCCGTTTGTAGCCCAAGGAACACCATCCAGAATTCTTACTAAATGCTGAGTTCTTAATCTACTCATTCACCAGTTGCAAATGGGAAGCTTTTTTCATGGCAAGTTTCTGGGGCCAGTTCTGCAGAACTGAAACTTTTAAATAAAATGTTCTAGTTCTTGGCTGCTGCAACCTAAACACTAAGTGATAATATAGTGTTCTCTCTGAATCTGAGGATGGACCCACTACCGCTGTTGCTGTTAACTCTTACCTAGCAGCAGAGCAAAATTTTCCTACTTCTGGAGGAAGCTGAGCAGCAGAACCTTGCACTGGAGTTGGGCCTTGTCTATACTACACAATTTGTCAGCAAAAGGCAGCTTTTTCTGACAAAACAATGGAGGTGTACATACTACAAAGCTACTTTTGGTGGCAAAACTTTGTTTTGCTGACAAAATAAAACCACCTTGATGAGAGGCATAGTTTTTGTGTGGCAAAGTTAGTGACAAAGCGTCCGTGTAGACGCTGCTGTTTGTTGTCACAACTGGCCTCCCCAGTATCCCACAATGCTTGCCATGACTTCTTTCTCTCACTGTTTGGAACTCTGCTGCTCTGCATCTAGCTATGCAGGTATGTGCCTCTCCCCTGTCAAAGCTCTGGGAAGCTTAGACATCCCACAGTGTGGAGAGCTAAGAGCTGCTGAGGAGGCTGTGGGAGAACTTGGAGGGAATCACAGAAGTCCATTAATGGGAATCAACAGGCAGAGCAGGCTGCTGTGCTGTGGGAGGGAAAGAGACTGCTGTGCAGAGCTGGAGGTTGATGTGGGGAGGTGTCCTCCTCCTCTGCCTCAGGTTTGGTTGCTGTCAAATTCTTCAAGGCTTTTACAGCAACCTATCCTTGTCAATTTCTCCATTTAGAAGAATAAATAAGCATGTACAGCTGCAGCAGGAAGGTACTTCATGTGCTTGCCTTGTTAAGTGTTGACTGTTTTGTCTCTCTCAGAAAAAGGCCTTTTGTCACTGTGATCAAACAGCAAGTTCTGGCAGGTTTTATGCACTGCTGGAGAATGTCTTACTGCAGTAAGAGTCTGGCAGTGAGGTTACTGATGATCCTTAAGGCCTGATCTACATGGGGAGGGGATCGTCCTAAGATACGCAACTTCAGCTATGAGAATAGCATAGCTGAAGTTGACGTATCTTAAGTCGACTTACTTCACATCCTCACGGCGTGGGGTCGACTGCCGCCGCTCCCCCGTCGACTCCGCTTCCGCCTCTCGCCGCGGTGGAGTATAGGAGTCGATGGCAGAGCGATCGGGGATCGATTTATCACTTCTACATTAGACACAATAAATCAATCCCCAATAGATCGATCACTACCCGCCGATCCAGCAGGTAGTGTAGACGTACCCTCAGTTAGGGAAAGGTAGGGCTTGAAACTTAGTGCCCATCACAGGATGTAGGACCCAGTCTGCTTGAGCAGGGCCAGAGTTATGACTCTAAAAATCTATCCCATGTTTGTTTTCCTGTTTAGGACCTGTCCACAGGATATACCTCTACCTCCATAATGGTATCTCCATCCCTGAACCGCAACAAAATGTGTGTGTGTGTGTGTGTGGGGGGAGGGGAAGAGATGAAGTAATAGTAACTGACAATTGGAACAATTCAAAGTATTTGGATTTTCCATCATTCAAAGTCTTTAAAGACTGGATGCCCTTTTCTAAGGGCATGTCTACACAGCCGACATTAAAGCCCTGTGGCAGTGTTTTAATGTGGCTATGTAGATGCAGCTCCAGTGCTGGGAGAGAGCTCTCACAGTGCTGTAAAAAAACAAACAAACACCTTTGTGAGGGGAATAGCTACCAGTGCTATCTACACTGCCACTTTACAGTGCTGAAACTTGCATCACTTGGAGGTGTTGTTTCACACTCCTGAGTGAGGAAAGTTTCAGCACTGTAAGTGGCAGTGTAGACAAGCCCTAAAAGACATTGACATCACTTACTGCACTTCTGGAAGGAGCTCTGACTACAGTGGTGAGGGGCTGTGTAAAACTGAATGGAGTAGTACAACCCAGAAGTTATGGGCTTGATGCAGGAATTACTGGATGAAAGTCTATGGCCCGTTATGCATGAGGCCAAATTTATCATAATGGCCTCTTCTGGCCTTAATCTATCTCAGAATTGATACATCATTCTGTAAGGCACTAAAATGGGTACTGATTAGCTCTACCCCATAGTTCAAGGTCAAGCTGCTAGGGCCCGAATCTTTAGATTTGATTCTTGAGTAATGCTGTGACTGAGGGGGTCTCTAAAATTTTTAGGTCTAGATAACTGACCCTTAGTATAGTAACATGCCTTGCTTTCAGGTATAAGTCAGTCAGTAAGAACTAGTCTCATTCTACCCACAAAGGGCAGTGGGCAGTTGGCTGCAACAGAAATATTTGTTAATTTCACCAGGACATTATCAACTCTGGAATTTGTCTTCTGACACTAGCAGATTCTGAGCCCTATGGAGCAGAGGTTTCCAAACTTCTCTTATTGCGTACCTCCTCCGGAACTACCATCTGCCTGTGTACCCCATTCAAGATATACCAGCTGCTCATGTCCCCCTACCTTTATCATCACTGATACTTTGTGTTCTTCTTAACACTAGCTGTCTTTAGCCATCTGTCCATATTTCACTGTTATGTACAGTATATAGTGTGACATATACAACTGAAAACCTCCCCTGATTAAGTTTTGAGCTCAGTTACACTGGACAGTTGTTGCTGGGCAACTGAACCTGTGCTGTACAGTGACTGGAGGTGAGGGCTCTATATATCACATCTGTCCTCATTGGTACATAGAATCATAGAATATCAGGGTTGGAAGGGACCTCAGGAGGTCATCTAGTCCAATCCCCTGCTCAAAGCAGGACCAATCCCCAACTAAATCATCCCAGCCAGGGCTTTGTCCAGCCTGACCTTAAAAACTTCTAAGGAAGAAGATTCCACCACCTCCCTAGATAACCCATTCCAGTGCTTTACATCTTGACGTAAATTAACTACTGTATTTTATATAACATTCCCACAGTTTTAAAGCTTTGTCTGAGTAGCCGGTTATGAAAATGCAATAAATAAAATCACAACACAATTTTTCTTGCATATCCCTGGAGGTACACGTACTACAACTTGGGAACTCCTGCTTTAGAGGAAGGGCTGTAAATACAGGATGTTGTACTGTCCAACTTGTCAGCATTGCAGTTGACATCAAACTTGACAGTGTGCACGATTACCCAAGGGAGAAACAAAACCAGCTCAGCAGGCATATACTAACTAAGCACTGAAAGGAAACTGCTTAAATTATACCAGTGTTCTGTCATAGCAACACACAACTTTAAAACTGTTGCCCTATTAGTAGTATCTAGTCTAACAAACAACCCTAGAGAGAGGAAATCCTGAGTTCTCTGGCTCTGCTTTACATAGTGTACGCAGCATACACCTTGAATTCAGTAGGATTCTTTACAAATCCGTGGCTACAAGCACTCTAGAGGCTTGACTGTATTTACAGAAACATACTGTCACTGACATGCTAAAGCACTCTCGACACATGGAAGCTTGCGTTAGCTGTGTTCCCTAGATCCATCTCCAGACTCAATTTCTGACAGCAACACAATGTTTAGAGGCAAGCTCATCAGACAGAACTTACAACTGTAGAGACCTTGATATCTACATATCTTTGGCTGGCAATAGTCATGTGTATTTAAACTCTTGTAGCAAATCACACTAGCATTCATAGCTGGAGTAGTATCTCAGTGGTGACGAGTGCACAAAAAATACTAAATCAGTGGGCATTGTCTGAATCTTAATCTTAAAATGTAAACTACATCTTTTGTGAAGACTAATCCATTGAACAGGCTTCAGTTGTCACATTAATCATATGAGGTATTAATATAATGTGTTCCTCTTGATTTGGGCACTAGAGCAGGATATGGATTTCCTTCCAGACTGAAGGGGGTACCATTCTACAAACTCGGCGTACAACCACACTCAAATGGGCCTGTTTATACAACCTATACAGTAACAACTAGTTCCTTAATCAATATTATTCCTTGTTGGCACTTCAGTGCCAACCCAGTTAAGAGGGAACTGGAGTCTATGCCTCCCTTGAGCATTAATAAAAACGTTCCAGTGACTTGCATCCACTAACAAAGCCCACGGAAATAATGCAGCTGCATATCACTGAGGGCATATTTGAGTCTAGACTGTCCTCCCATCCTGTGCATGAGAAGGAAACCCATCATGACTCCTATCCTAGGTAGAATCTGGAGAGCTCTGTTTAAAAAAAAAAAAAAAAAACTTACTGTAGCTGTAAATAGAATACACTTAACCAGAGCATGAGTCTTCCTTTCTATTTGCTTTATACATAATTCTCCTCTATAATTTAATACTAATTTAATTTTGAATATCCTTCAGTTTCTTACCTAAACTAAATGGGCTTCCTCTTTATAGTTATGGCAGGGCTACCCACTCTTAAACTTGGAAGGACAGTGCAGGGTCTTCATTCCAGCCCTCAACCCAACAGATGGCGTTTAAATGGGAAGGAAGAATAGGTGGGGGTTGAGAAGTTGGGAGAGAACAATCAAAATATTCGGAGTTCAGAAAGAACTCTACATATCAACAAAGCCAAACTATAAGAAAATAAGTATGAAGGAAACAAACTTGAGACATCTAAAGCATGTTTCCTCTTAAATGTTTAGAATCTACAATCTTTGATAACTTGACTATTTATATTAAATCCATTTTTGGATTGGGAGTGAGTTGCTGCTTATCTAACCCGTTTAGGATGCTGCTGAACTCTCCTTTCAAGCAACTAAGTTTTGGTTTGTTATACAAATAGGGACTAAAGCACTTTCAACAAGTGGAGAGTACTCTAGCACAGTACTACTAGTAGAGAATGTCTTAATATGTTGGAAGTACTGTTGATTAAATAATGCATTAGGTTGAATGTGACATTGAGAATTGCCTACATCATATTGCAAATTTCAAGAACTTGGGTGTTTAAGGCCCCCCTCCCCCCCCCCCCCCCCAAAAAAAGAAGGAAAAAAAAAAAGAATACCTTGGCATCACATTCTACATTTCAGAATGAATGGAAAATAATCTGGATTAGTCACCTTAATCCCAGCAAAAATGCTAGTATTTAAATATTCTCAGCAATTATTATGCATGTGGTGGTGGCACCATGTGCAAAACAAGGCTTGCACACTTTCTGATGCAGTGGCCTGAAGCTCACTGAGTTTTCCATGACTCCTGCTTGGATATAGAAATTATTTAAATATCTAAACTGTTTCGTAGGTTGTAAACCGATAATATAACAATCCAGTCTGCTACTAAACTCAGTAACCAGAAATAGCTGTTAAAACTTTCACTATAGGCTTCATAACTCTGGATTACAATTAGGAAACAGGATGAATGCATAAGTGATTGCTGAAATTGTGCAATACATTCAAAGTTCCAGTCGTCATGGTTTTACATTATACTTTAGTTCTAGCTGAGAACTTGCATAATTCACAAGCTGAAGTGATCCCACATGTCCGCTTTAGTACTGTACACTTGTAAGTGTTCATGGGCCTCCTGACACCCATGTTGTCATTCTTCAATCCATAAAAATAGTGCTAGATCTCCTGCCCATGCCACCTGTTTTCTGAATCTCCCCACTGGTTTCCATGTTCACTGCGTCAGGTTCAAGATCTGTCCTTCTAGGTCTTGCACAACTGTTTCTGCATTGTTCCATTAATGCCAACTTCTACATGTGATTTGTCCATTTACCTTTCACTTAAACACTTTAAAATTCACCTGACCAGTTTCCCTGTGAAATATAAACTTTACTAGATAATCCCCAGTATAAACATGCTGATGAGGGCACATGAGAGAAACAACTTGCCATCAGACTGGAGTGACTGAAGAGATCCCATAAATGGAAAAGACAAGGATGTCCATACTACTCATGGTTGGGAGGGATCAGAGCAATACTAAGGCTAAAACATCTGAACAGATTCCTAACTAACCACGATTTGCAAGACGTTAAGGACCCTGTTCTGGTAGCTCTATCTTGGAACTTTTATCTTCCATAAACTTCAAGGAGGCAAATTCCTACCTAGATTACTTTGTCATCACCTATGTGTAGCAACAAGAAATCCCACTTGCCACAGCACCCTGAATGCTCAAAGGCTTTTGCGGTACTGGTAGCAGGCCGTGGACAGGAGGTGACTACGTATAGCTCAGGGCCCCATCAGAAACAACATAGCGTATGTTACAGATAATCCAAGCCCTAGAGAACAGGTTTTGAGATAAATGGGAAGAGTTGGATTCACTGAGCCTGCCTAGATGCCATCTAGCAGAAGGGGTTTCTTTAAGAGGAAACAAAATTGGCCCAGGCCTCTGCAGTCAGGGTCTCCTAGGTGTGATGGCCTCACTTAAAGAAATACTGCAATGTGTCCACTTGCCATAATGTCAACTAATATCTAGGGGTCTCCAACTGTGGGTGGCAGAAAGCAGATTCTTGAGGGCATACTGAATAGCCAAATAAGAAAGCCGTTAATGACAGAAGCCTGTGGTCTAGAATTGGCTAAGAAGTGGAATGAACATTTGAGGTCTTCCATAAAAGAGACAAAGTTGGAATTTTTTGACCAGCTCTGTTGTGGATGTCTCAATGTTGGAGAATAAGAATGTATTTCTATTTTGTGTAGTAAAGATCTACAAATATTCTGGTTGGGACTAAACCAGAAAACATGGCTTTTTAGCACCCTTCCACTCTGGCCCCAATCCAGCCTGCAGTGTTGAAATATGATGAAAATAACTTGAGCATGTAGGAAACTCTCTAGGTTCTTATATGAACCCCATCACTTTAGTATCTTAGCATCTCATAAAGGGTAATATACTTGCCTTCCTCACAAGAAGGACAAGTATACATTTCTTTATTCAGTTGCCCAAGCTTGCACAGGAAGTCTGTGGTATAGCTGGAATAGAATGCAGATCTGACTTCTTGTAGTACCTTAACTAAAGACCAAACCTCAGCTCTACCCAGTATTGCAGAATCTTCAAAAGGAGGATGCTGGGTGGGATGCCTCACTTTCAATATCTGTGTTGCTTAGCTAACTACAAGCCTGGATTTTGGCTTCCAGAAAGACTTCAAGGCCATCTCCTTCACTCCTGCAGTCAGACTAAAAGGAGCAATTTAATTATTTTGTTACAGTATTTTGTAATTTTGATTCAAGATGTTCAAGCTGAATGTACCAAATACACCTAGATTAAGGATACCTCTCCCCTGCCATGAAAGTCATATAGCCTATGCATTCAGACAGGGAACAAGGGAAAATGCACACTAATTAGATCAACACATTTTAGATTTTCATTTGAGAAGGAAGGTTTATTATGCCATATGAAGTCCGTTAGAAGTAACAATATGATTAGTCTTAATTTCTTAGTTTCTCATTATTTTGACTCTGCGTACAGTAAACTCAAGTAGCATTAAACATTAACAAGTCTTACTGTGACTAGACATTTGCAGTTATTTCGAGTCAGATAATTAAGTGAACTGCTTAGCCTACAAAGAGATTGCTGTCACATGAATGAAACAAGACTGTCATAGATACTAATCATCCCAATCTGCTATATTAACATATGAGCTAATAGCTGCTAGTTTGCAGCATCTAAAACTTTAGTCCTACCTATGTTACTACTCTGCTATACCATGTCATGGAACAAGTGGATTAGTAGTTTTGCAGTCAAACTACAATAAACAGAACCAGACCCATCAGGTGCTCTTACTATATTGTCAAATACTGGATTATTTGAAGGTCAAGATTTCAAACCAAACTAACAAGCAGAGTATCTGGTGTCACAATCTGCATCAACCTCTTGCAGTCTCCAGCTTTGTGTGCGCACACATCGTGAATGATGCAGGAGGAAACTAGCAAATTGGGAAACTGGTCAAACCTTTTGAAAGTTCATCAGACAATACAGTGTACTAGTATGGCAATAGCACCAAAATGAGCTAGTTACACAAGGGAAGATGAGCCCTGCCCCAAAACACTTGGTGGGGAAGGGTTATAATGCAACATAAGCAGACTGGTCAGGGGATGATAAACACAACTCATTCTACTTTGTTAAAAATCTAATTCTGTGTCTAAGCTGTGACTATCCTTCATCCATCTTGATGCAAGCTACCACCTTAACATCAAGCTGCCAATGAAATCAATATCTTTTTACCTTTTAAGCTGTCTGAAAGATGTTTGGCTAAATACTGAACTCTTTTATCCAAGCAGGGGAGCTAATACCTTGCAGTAATGGCTCTTATTCCTAGCCATTCTTTGAGAGATTGTCCTGTGTGTACACTCTCTCCAGTCATACCACCGAGTAAAGTGTCCACTAATAATCTTCTGCAACTAAAGATCCAATTCAAAATGGCATGGGACAACTTCCTAACCTGCAATTTGCTGTTGACAAACTAAGGGAGCAAAGATGATAGGTAGCAGTTCTAAACTGTCAGTTTAGTATGCAACATCTTCCCTGCAATCATTTGTTACTATAACCCTTCAGTAAGGCAAACTTGTTATGTAATAGTTTAAGATATGACAGAAGTCCCAGTTGAGAGTGCTGTGACACTATAACCTTGAATTTAGCTGGCCGTGACCTTGAAGAGAAGAAATAAGTAACACCAAGTATTGATGCTTGGTGTGAGCATGGTTAATGTATACTGTTTGAACTACTACAGAAATACCTTATTTCTAATCTGGATGTCTAATCTTGCTGTACTCTGGTTCCATATTCAATTTACCTGTACTATAAATCTTCTACAGATGTGCTCCTGGTGAACATGAAGCAGAGTCTCTGTGTACATGTAACTATTTGGCTACTAAAATCTAGAAATGTTCTTTTAGAAAGACACCTGAACCTTTGGAATCTTTAAAGCTAGCTGAATTTTAAGTGACTCATGTCCTTAGGACTACAACCTATGTTCTATTTGCTGCACACCATAGCTTGTAACTCCTCCCCTGAGCTGACTGCTTCCCCACTCCTGACTTGAACAAGTACAAAAATTTGGGGGGAGCATTTGCTGCCACCAGGTACCCCAATTGCTGCCTGCCGCTTACCAGGAGGAGGGATGTGGGGGAGGGTGGAGGAGAAGACTGACTTGGCCAGTGGTGGGTGAGGGGGAGGAGGGGCTGAGGGAAGGGGCAGAGCCACAGATGGGAAAAGGTGGCACAAGTGGGGCCAACACAGCCCAGGTGGCGGGTTGGTAGCTGTGCCATAGGGGAGGCTTAGCCTCTTCTGGCCTATTATACCCTCCTCCTAGGATAAAGAGCCACCTAACACTGAGCATTCAGGGTGGAACCAGGGTTGTCCCCTGAAAACAGAGGGGAGGAGTACATGTAGAATCCCACAGTTCTCAAAACAAATATCTGGTAGAGAGTTAATGGGAGTGGGCTAACTGCTTAATGGCATCCATACAGAATTTTAAAGGACCAAACTAAATTGATGCTCCTCTATAGAGTCCCTGCATGACATGAACCTCCCTGTATAACAAGCCTGAATAATAGACTTATTTACAGCAGAGTTGATATCAGTAGTGTCTAAATATGCGAAACTTAAGATCAAACTGATCCTTAGACAATTGTGCTACTGGCAGATCAGGTATAACTCATAGGGATTGGGAATATTTGAGTACTCTCAAACTGTTAATACAAGTCTCTGTTCTCCTTGCAATAAAAAAAAACAAAAACCCAAAACAGGCTAACTGCTAACTAATCTTGCCACTGTAACACTGACCGTAATTTCAGTTTTCCTCAAGGAGCACATGTAGTGAGATGTAAACAAGGCCAGTCTAACTTGCTTTCCCAATTTTTCCCCAGTGCATAATATTCTATAACTTACTATTTCTACAGAACACCATTAGGGGGAGCTCAACTACTTATTTCAATACCTAGGCTGCTTATTAATGCTTTTAACTTCGTCACGTTTAACCTTCCCACTTGCACTGAACAAATAGTATTAAGTGCAATCTAAATATCTAATTCAAATATGAGTTGGGTGACCAGATAGCAAGTGTGAAAAATGGGGGTCGGCGGTAACAGGCCCCCTTATAAGACACAGCCTTAAATATCAGGACTGTCCCTATAAAATCAGGATATCTGGTCACCCTAAATGTGGGATAGGCAGTCAGCTGTTCTGAAAATCCCTGATCTGTCCCTTATTCCTCTAGTGCAGCGTTTCTCAACGACCAGTCTATAGACCATTGCTGGTTCCTGAGATCTTCCTGACACAATTTAGGAAGGCAGCAAGGTATCAAAGGTTGAGAAACAGGGCTCTAGTGCAGTTTTTTGATGTCAACAATTCCTCATTTGCTGAGGAACATGTTTCTTGCACCTTTCTCATGTGAGGGGAGCTGGTAGAAGGCACTAGATGCTGCTGTCAGTAGTGGTAAAGGAGCCTCCAGCAGGTTAGATGTTGGCTCTGACAGAATAAACAAATGTGACAGTCTAAGGGTATATCTACACTACAAAATTAGGTCGATTTTTATAGAAGTCAATTTTTAGAAATAGATTTTATACAGTCAATTGCGTATGTCCCCGCTAAGTGCATTAAGTCAGTGGAGTGCGTCCTCACTACAGTGGCTAGCATCGACTTACAGAGCGGTGCACTGTGGGTAGCTATCCCACAGTTCCTGCAGTCTCTGCTGCTCCTTGGAATTCTGGGTTAAGCTCTCAATGCCTGATGGGGCAAAAACATTGTCGCGGGTGGTTTTGGGTACATCTTGTCGGTCGCCTCTCCCTCCATGAAAGCAACATCAGACAATCGTTTCGTGCCTTTTTTCCATGCAGATGCCATACCATGGCAAGCATGGAGCCAGCTCAGTTCAGCTCACGGTCACTGCTGCTGTTTTTTGTCCTGGGTGCTGCTGTCAGCAGACAGTGCAGTAGGACTGCTAACCGTCGTCATCCACAGCTTCCGCTGCAACTCTGCTCTCCTGCAGACACCATACCATGGCAAGCATGGAGCCCGCTCAGCTTACCATCACCACTGCTATTGTGAGCATTGTAAACGCCTCACACGTTATCCTTGAGTATATGCAGAACCGGGCTAAGACGCCAGCACGAGGAGGATTTTGATGAGGTCATGGACCCAGATGTTCTTGAAAAGCATGGGCTGTGGCAATTGGGACATCATGGCGGCACTGGGGCTGGATGATACAGTGGAAGGCCGATTCTGGGCCAGGCAAACAAGCACAGATTGGTGGGACCGCATAGTGTTGCAGATATGGGATGATTCACAGTGGCCGCAAAACTTTTGCATGCGTAAGGCCGCTTTCCTGGAACTCTGAGTTGCTTTCCCCCACTCTGAAGCACAGGAATACCAAGATGAGAGCTGCCCTGACACTTGAGAGGTGAGTGGTGATAGCCCTGTGGAAGCTTGCAATGCCTGACTGCTACTGGTCAGTCAGGAATCAATTTGGAGTGGGCAAGTCTACTGTGGGGGCTGCTGTGACCCAAGTAGCCAATGCAATGGTTGATGTACTGTTATCAAGGGTAGTGGCTCTGGGAAATGTGCAGGTCATAGTGGATGGCTTTACTGCAATGGGGTTCCCTAACTGTGGTGGGGCAATAGACAGAACGCATATCCCCATCTTGGCACTGGACCACTTTGCCAACCAGTACATAAACCGCAAGGGGTACGTCTCAATAGTGCTGCAAGCACTGGTGGATCACAAGGGACGTTCCACCAACATCAACATGGGATGGCCGGGAAAGGTGCATGATGCTTGCATCTTTAGGAACTCCGGGCCCTTCGAGCAGCTGCAAGAAGGGACTTACTTCCCAGACCAGAAAATTACCATTGGGGATGTTGAAATGCCAGTAGTTATCCTTGGGGACCCAGCCTGCCCCTTGCTCCCATAGCTCATGAAGCCTTACACAGGCAGCCTGGACAGTAGTAAGGAGCAGTTCAACTATAGGCTGAGCAAGTCCAGAATGTTGGTAGAATGTGCCTTTGGACGTTTAAAAGCTCGCTGGCGCTGTTTGCTGACTAGGTCAGACCTCAGCACAACCAACATTCCCATGGTTATTGCTGTTTGCTGTGTGCTCCATAATATCTGAGAGAGTAAGGGGGAGACGTTTATGGCGGGGTGGGAGGTTGAGGCAAATCACCTGGCATCCGATTATGAGCAGCCAGACACCAGGGTGATTAGAAGAGTACAGCTAGGCGTGCTGCGCATTAGAGAGGCTTTGAAAACCACCCTCCCCCCTTCGAAATAAAGTAGCTATTGTTTTGAAACCATGCGTTCTTTAATAATAATAATAATTAATAAAAAAAAAAGTTAGCTAACGGACAAAGTAGCCTGGGTGGTGAAGGAACATACATTCACACCGTGTAGAGTCAAGCACAGGAGTTTATTACGCAGAGCACTGGCGGAGTGTCACCTTGCTTATTAGGCTCAGAGACACTGCAGAACAATGAATTACAATCGATTATATAGGGTACTCATTGGGCAGAGAGAAGCAACGGGGATGGGTTTTCCCAAGCCCCTGGATAGGTTCTAGCAGCAAGGCAAGATAAGCACAATAAGCCAATGGTCTTAAAAGATTACGTAATGGCTTTGCCCAAGGCTCAAATTAACATATTGCTGACACACAGATGATTACCCCCAAACTATGTCTATTGAAGTGTATAAATTAGATCCTAATTTTGGGCTGCAGGGGAATGAGGTAGCAGCTCTCCCAGTTGACCAACAGATACATTCCTGAAGATTTAAAGCAAAAAAGCAGTAATTAGTACACAATAGTTTATAAGTTTACCCTTGCATTTCTGTGGGCTAGGATTGGCATACATATGTGAGGGGAGGGTGTCATAACTCATGTAAATCATATTGGGCCTCTCCCTGAACTGTCTGGGATCTGAGGGGTGTTGTACCACTATCTCCTCCTTGCATTAGGGAGTAACCGTGAGGCCTTTCTCTGCGCTTCATGTGTCTAGAACTTATGATAACTCCGAATGTAATTGGGTGTCCTTATGCTGACTCCACTCACTGACTTGAAACACACAAGGTTATTTGTTTACCCCAGCTTTTTCTTAGCTATGTATTGTTCTGTTAGCCAGCCCCCATGGCCCAGGCCAAGCTGTGGACTCTGGACCTATATGAAAAGTTCTTAGCAGAAACTGCAGTTAAGATCTTACATCCACATTAAATGGATTAGGGCCCTTCAGGTGGGGTGGGGGAAGAGGGAAGGACAAGGCCACATTGTTTATTGTATCCACACTACAAGTCAAACTGCTTGAATGACAGCCTTCTGTTGCTTGGGCCATCCTCTGGAGTGGCTGGGTGCCTGGAGCCTCCCCCTTCCACTCTCCTTGCCTCCCCCCCAATGTTCTTGGGTGTCTGGGTGAGGAGGTTATGGAACATGGGGAGGAGGGTAGGCGGTTATACAGTGGATGCAGCAGGGGTCTGTGCTCTTGTTGGCTTTCCTTCAGCTCCAACAGACACTTCCGCATGTCCGTTTGCTCCCCCATTAGTCTCCGCATCGCGTCCTGCCTCCGCTCTTCGTGCTCACTCAATTCTTTCCTGGCATCTACCACTGAATGCCTCCATGCATTGAGTGCCCTATCAGTGATGGAGGACTGCATCAGCTCGGAAGTGCATTTTTTCCCACCTTCTAATCTGCAGTAACCACAGAGACGGAGATGATAGGGGGAGTGTAGAAACATTTGCTCCTGGGGGGAGATAAAAAGGGAGAGTAAAATAGGGTTGACTTCTTACGCCTTCATAACGTGTGGGAATGTTTTCAAACTGCAGCGCCCCCCTTTCCCAGGGCAAGCAATGGGTTGGGTTTCACATTTAAAAGGAGGGGCTGCAATATTCGGGTAGATGTGCAGCACACACCTATCCCTCCCCCCGCCGTGTGGCTATTCTCTGGGATGATCCCTTCTCCCCTTCCCCCACCGTGTGGCTATTCTTCGGGATGATCCCTTTTAGCCATGCGCAAACAGCACAGGATGAATGGGGTCCTTTTACTGTTCCCTTACAAAAAAATCCCCTATTTCAACCAGGTGACCATGAACACTATATTGCTTTTAAACCCTGTACTGTAGTTACAAATGTGCACTCACCAGAGGGGCCTTCTCTAGCTTCAGGGTTGGGGATCCTGCCTTGGGAGGGTATTGGCTCCAGGGTGATGAAAAGTTCTTGGCTGCCGGGGAGAATGGATTCACTGCTTGCCTGCTGTGCATTCTCCTCCTCCACAAAATCCTCGTCCGTGTTCCGTGAGGCTCCCCCACCCCCCACTGCAGGTGTCCACGGACAGTGGTGGGATAGTGGTAGGGTGCCCAGAATGAAGACTTGTCTGTTTTCATTTTTGTTTAGTCAATTTCAGGTTCCTGGTTCTCATGCATGATGAAGGCCAAGAAGGTGTTAAGTCCTATACATTAGATTCAGGGTCCTTAATGATTGGCAGAGTTCTGAGAACCAATGAAGGAAGTTTTTGGCATGTTGCATTGAAGGAAGTGGGTTTAGCTGAAGAGAGCAGTATACATAATCTGTGGTCCTCTGAGGAAAGGCTTGAGACCAGATTAGTACATAGCTGTAAGGGTTAGGCAAACAGAATGCTTGAGTGTACTAAAGCGAACAGGGACATAGCCTCATCTGGAGCATTGTGTCCAACTTTGGTTATATTCTGAGATAACCAGTCCAGGGAAGAGCAGCTGAAATGACTAGATATAGCAGGACTAAATGGGACACTTGTTGAGGCATCAATTGCATAAAACTTGCCTGCGGTTTTGTCACCTAGTTGGGTACAATCTAGACTAAATTGTAGCTGTCACTCGTGCCCTGTAACCTGCAGTTCCCTTTACAATGTTTTGCTGCTGTAGCCTCCGGTCTGAACTGCTCACAGCCTCCAGCATGTAAGCCACTCCCCACTGTGTTTGTGCTGCAGCCATCCAGCCATACCTTGGCTTTTGCTAGCTTTGGTTACATTGCATGGTGCCTCCAACACAATCCCAGTCTGACTTCCCCCAGAAATGTATTTGTATTGCCCAGCCCTCTCCTAGACAGCACAAATTCATATAAAGTCCATATTTCTTTGATAGAAATAATGTGTACACCTCTTGTTACCCCAATGGAGTTTCACAGACACTACCATTGAAACACACTGGATTCGATAAAACAAGTTTAACTACATAGATTGAATACAAGTAATGAGGCATAAAAATCAGAAATGGTTACAATAAAAATAAAGGTACAACGCAACCGGTGCCTGATGTAACAACCTTGCTTTAAGTTTAAGTTTTTCTTACCACATGCTCTGAGCAGTCTTACTGACCAAACTTCTTAGACTAGAACCCCTTTTCCAGTTCAGTGGCTGCTTCTTTTGTCCCTTCTGGTGCAGTGAATTGATGGACCAAGGAGAGGTGCCTTGGGGTGTTTGTCCCTCCTTTTTATAGTGCCAGTCCTCCTTTTGGAAAACATTTCCAGCTGAGATTCTGGAGACAAAACGTCTATGGAGAAGGATGTTCGATGCTGCTTTTCCTCACCTGTTTGAAGTTTTTGTCCACCCTTCCTGCTTGGTGACTGGTGTGTGTGGGAGTTTTTTTTTTTTTTTTTTTAACTGCTTAAATGCAAATTAAGCACAGCACACATTCCTTTATTTGACAGACCAGTTTGTCAACTTCGGTGGTTTGGAATGTGGTGTTAACACTATACAGGGAAATCTTATAACTCCACATAAAATGTGTTCCAAAGTTGTACCAAGACCATATTGACCCGCAAACTGAGGTTCCTGCCCCAAGATGCTACCTCACAAGGCTACTTAGTACAAAGATTATTCTTGTTGTTTTGTGGGTGTTGAAGCTGACCACATGCAACAAAATAGTTTAGTTGTCCTTGTAGCTGAAATGGCTGAGTTTCTCGACCATGGAGGTAAAAATGATCAATGAAATTTTGCAAAAGGGCCATTCAGGTATATCCTGTGTGTTGGAGCCAAACATAAAATTGGTACTGGAAACACCACCAAAACGGTGAAAGCTGTCTTCGTCAAGCAATTGAAAAACCTGAATGCTTGATATCTGCCTTTTATCTGAGTTGCACTGGATACGAAGTAATGAAAAAGCTGAGGACTGTACTTTGTTCTCACGCTGCCCTGACAGGTTGCTCCAGCAAGGGGAGGCTGTTGTAGCTTAACCCAATGCCGGATAAGCATTGCAAGGGTGGCAGGTGATTGATGAACTACTTATCAGTATTCAAGTCCATACTAGCTGTGGGCATCTTGCCATCATTGCAAATAGCCCATAAGCTGAAGTCAGGGAAGGCACCAGGGGTTGGTCACACTACCCCTGAGATGCTAAAGACACATGAGAATTGTTGTACTGTGGCTGCATAGGCTTTTTCCCAGACTATCTGGAGTATAAATACCATCCCTCTCTGACCGGAAGAAGGGGACTATTCAGTTGCTGAGGGTAGCAACTATAGATCCAGGGAAAGTTTTCACTTCTGTTAATGTCTCAAATGAACAATGCACTTCGTGGCAAAGGCCAGGATACTTGGTGCAACATTAGACCTGGTCATTCCACTGTCAGTGAGGTCTCTACCTTGAGACTGCCTTTTGAGGATGTCTGAATTTTAGTAAGCAGGGTGCTGCATTTGCATGTGGCCTTTGATTCAATACATAGAGCAAGTTTGTGGGAGCTGATGAGGTGGCTCAGCATCACAGGGAAGATGGTCATTTCTAGAAGAGCTATACTGGAACAAAGCTGCATTCAAATCAATGGCAGATAGGAAATCATGGTGTGTATCACCACAGGAATGTGGGAAGGCAGTGCTGACACCCTAAATTGTTCGGTATCAGTGTTGATTGGCTAACAAGTTTAAGAAGGCAGTTGCTGGTTTTAAGCTCAGCACTGTTCTGCTGTAAGATCTCAAATATGCTGATGACCTCTTGTTGGGCTTAGTTTGAAATCACTGTAGCTGATGGCTGACTTGGTTGGGCAAGAAGCCATGAGCACTGATTTGATTATTAAATAGGCTAAAATGAAGTCCCTGGTCTCTATCATTAAGCTGTCCAGATGGCAACTGTCATGTATATTTGGGTAGTGTTAGTGGAGGATGCTTGAAGAATGTGGACATTTGTATAGCAGTAGCTGCTGCTGGGTGAGGCCCTTAAATGATCTCTGGGGATGTCATGACATCAAGCTTGCTATAAAGCTGCAGATCTGTAGAACCATGGTTAAACAGCTTCACAGAAGCAAAACATGAGCACTGAGGCAGGCTGAAGAACACCAAATTGACTTTTTTTGACTCTTGTTTTTTGTCAGCTGCTCCATAGCAAGTTGCAGGGTAAAATAAGAAGTTAGGATATCTGAGGCAATTGTTGGTTTGGCTTTGATCAGCACTGGTTTGATTTCGGTGGCTTTCCTGATGTGGAAGACCAACAAATTCCCAAGCGTGTGTGCCAAGGAATGCTGCTATGTGGCCCGCAATCATGTCATGTCACCAATGCTTCTGGCGCAAAAGATTGCAGTTATGCCCATCATTGGCATATACAACCAGACCACCTTAAGCACCTAGCTAGCCAGCAACCTGGATGGTGCTCTATTTGCAAAGAGGCCAGGTCCCTTTGGGATTTGTGGTGATGTGTGTTCAGCCTCTTTTAAACTACAGGAGGGGGAAAAAAAAAAAACTTGGACCACAATGGAAAGTGGCTTCTGGTAATATCTTCCTTTGGTCTTAAATGAACAGACACCAGTTATCCATTATGATTCTAACAGTGTGATTTCAAAAGCTCAATTGCTGGCTTCTTCCACTAGAATCCTGTGTTGGAATGGGAAGGGTGGGGAACAGCAGTGCAACAGGGCCATTTTAAAAACCAAACCTGGACGCACTACATGTGTCTTGCCCTGTTGAACTGCTTTTTCCCACCCTGAAAACCCTGTTTTCTAGTAATGTTCTCTTTTAAACTGATCCAGAATCTTAAACCTGCATTAGGGGACTTCGTCTTTGATCTATGAGGGTTTATCAGTTTAAGCAATCCAAGTGATACTGCATAACTGTAGGTAGGTTTAAGTGGCTTTAAGGTTTAGATGGTGTATACCCCAATAAAACTGAAGTGGGGAAGGCATCTAAGGGGTGCAGGAACATGGACTTAGTTGAAGGGTGTAGGTTTAAAAGGCACTAGTTGGGCAAGTATTGACTAAATTCAGAATGGCCTAGTAAGGTAATCTCCCCAGTTCAGGACACAGTCTAAAGCTAATCACAACATAAATTGACAGTGGTGCCCATGTAAGAACCCCTTTAGTATGACGGCACTACCCTGCCTGTTCAAATAGATGGAATATGGTTCTGGCCTATGAAGTTGTGACAAGGATCATTATCCAGGAAAGTGATCGCCAGCTGGCAGGGGACTTAGCTTTTTTTTAGTGCTAATTCTGAAGTGTGGACTTAAAGGCACCAAGAGACCTCAAGAAAGACATGTTCTCTCCCCCCGCCCCCATGGAATTTCTATCACATGTCCTGTGCAGCACCAGTCTCTGTCCAAGTAATGCACCCTGTTCCAAAGCTCTAATAGGATATCTCCATTTATTATCTCCTAGAACTGGAAGGGACCCCGAAGGGTCATCGAGTCCAGTCCCTGCCTTTACTAGCAGGACCTAGTACTGATTTTGCCCCAGATCCCTAAGTGGCCCCCTCACAGATTGAACTCACAACCCTGGGTTTAGCAGGCCAATGCTCAAACCACTGAGCTATCTCTTCCCCCTAGTTTTGGAATAGATTACTAGTATCCTAATCACTCTTCAGGCAATAGGGAGCTCCTACCCAACTCTTTCACTTCCTGACTTCAGTGTGGAAGACCAAAGAAATAGATACTGCTGAAGTGTGCTTCAGATTCTAAGGCTGTCTCCACTGAAGATGTGCTTTCTGCTGTGAAAACAATTCAAATCAAGGCTAGAGATAACTGGGACTCAGTTTCTCTAATCAAGCTTCCTGGAAAAAATGCACTTAGTAGAAGGTAGGGGCAGATGGACTGAATTAATAACCATTGTATGTGTTATGACTATATGAAAAGTGTACAGCTGATTCATTCATAAATGCAATCTGCAATAGTGTAGATAAGACAGCCTTATTGAAATGTAGGCAAACATTATGCTTTTTTAGCCTTTCCCATTTGAGAAAGCAGTTAATAAGATGGCAACACTTGTCACATGATCATTGCCAGTTAGTATTAGCCCTACACTGTGAAATTGAAACTAGGTAGGAGGTGGTATCTGAGGAACAAATACACCTGTGCCCAACTCTAATCAAACACATGTCCTGTTTTTTAACATTGGTTAATCGTGCTCTCTCCACAAGTGCAGAGAGCTTTCTATGTGTAATTCATGTAGAGAAATACTAGCACTTGTTGCTCATGCTGAGTACTAACTCTGAGAAGTCTTGGAACACTAACAGATCACAATCCAATTACTTGTAGCATATAAGAATCTTGATGCTAATGCCTGACTGAGCCATTTTACATCACATTCAGGCAAACTTGGTTGTAATTGGCTAAAGTGCATTAGTCATGAGTAATTGACCTTCTTGACAGCCCTTGCACAAATACGTAGCATCTAAAATGGTGTAAACCAAGGGCTGAGCACTTAGTCTATTGAACTCCTACTCCCCTCACATTTTTAGGGTAGAAATGCTTTCTACAGCAGTTCACCTCATAGAAGTTGAAATGCTGGTTATAGCGTGCCGTGCCCTATCAGTATGAGTCTCTGGGGCAGGTATGTCTAGAAAACTACTGTCCTTATCTCTCAAACCTGTGCCCATTTCCTGCCTTTCATTGCTTCTGCTTGCTCTTGGTTTTGTCAGCCTGTAAAGAAGCAATTAAATAATAGCCCTAAAACATGTGGGTGCAGTGCTTAAACAAGCAACACTTCTGAAACAGACAAGGTACTGGGGGTGGTATCTGAAAAGGGTTGAGCTCTATGCTGGCAAAACTTGACTTCTTTGTCTTCACGGGATACAGGAAGATGAGGTAGTTCAAACTTCCTGCTAGTGCATGTAGCTGTACTGATATTGCCACTACAAGAATGGGATTTTAGTCTGTGCTGTTTTTTTACTTGCTCTCGAGAGCATAAGCATTCTCGAATGTGTGTAACAGCTGTTATGGACTGGCTTAAAGTAGCTAAAATCTAAATCCACTGTGACCACCTCAAGTCCTGCAGATAGTGCTAAGGCAAGATGGCAAGGTACAGCTAATGGGAGGTGATGTGTCGTGCTTAATTTGTAATGAAAGAGGTGCTGGAGCTCAAGCAATTTTTTTTTTTTTTTTTTTTTTTTTACTTTCATAATTGACTTGGCAATCACAGAGGTGCCGGGGCTATGAACTGCCAAGCCTAGAGGTGCTGGGGCTCAAAATAAGCACTGGTGATGTGGTCAGAGTGGGGAAACTAGTTTCAGCCAGAGGTCAGGCTAAATCAATCTTGCCATTTAAAGGCATACTGCAAGACTCTTTGGCAGGTCATTTCATAACAGGGTCTCTTGCTTCACATGGGAGTCTTCCTCATAGCTATATAATGGAGGAGGCTGGGAAGCTGTGATCACATTGAGGAAATCTTGGTTTCTGGTGCTCTTGCATGTGTCGAGCAGTTCCTTGTTGGCTGTAAGGAAACCAGTCATCCTCTTCTCAGATGTGCCTGTTATGACAGTGTTTTACTGAAGACTTGTCATGGTATTGGAGCCTTCATCTCTTGATACATCTCAATGTACTTCTTTGGCACCTAGACTAAATCAAGGGAAATGTAATAAGCAAAAGCTAGCTTAATGTTTCAAGGCCATCCTTCAGTCTTTCTTCCACCTTTGCTAGCTCAACAGAGATGTGCATTGTCGGAACACTTAAAATGTACAGTAGACCCCAGCAGCACTGACAAGTTGTGGTCTTGTCTTGCATTGTAGATGGAAACAAACAATGTTATCTGAATGCATCATGGCTTGTGACCAAGCTCTGTTCCTGTCCTATCTTAAAGACCAAACTGTTGGGACAGCTGTTCTGAAACTTGAGACCCTAACAGGGTCTCCGTCTCACCTAACCCAGTTTGTGCAATTAGTATGATTGACTGAGGCTCAACCAAGATAAGTCAGTCAACGCTTGTCACATCCAGGGGCTGGATGGTAGGAAAAAAAATGGAAGTTATTTAATGACACTCAGGCTTGAAAGGGCATCTGCCACTTATTAAATCTAGCAATGTTAAAATTCTTAGCTGTTCCTGGATACCTGGGTAGATGCTGTAGCCAAAACTTTCTACCTGGCTGAAAAGTAACTTCTGTGGCAGGATCCTCAGCCATTTTTCCAATGCAGAGATTAGGTCACCATGCCCTACCATAGGGCACAGACTGGAAGGTACAGAAACTTATGCAGTGCTCACTTCAAGAGAATTTCCTGCAGAGATCTTATTACTCTTATTATTCCCATGCTCAATCTGCAGTGGTTTCCAACTGACATCAAATGTTTTTAAGGTGGTCTGCAATCAGCAGAGGTGATTGAGCTAACAGGCCTGGACTCATTATATTATGGTGCCTTTCTACAAAGGGCCCTGATCAGGATTCAGTACCCAAACTTGAGTGAGGTAAGTTGCAAGGATCTTTTTCTTGAAGGAGCAGGAAGAAGGGAAAATGGGATGACTTGGCAAAATAAATCAGTTTCTAGGGAACTGCTCCTTTGATCTCCTCCATGGTCTGTTCTAAGAATGTCCAATCAGTCTTAGGCCCCTAGCCTTCTACGGAACCACATCTCCTCTCTTCAGACTGGGAGTTTTAGGCTGTAGTCCCCTGTAGTTCCCTAATCACCCAAGCAAGCCATCTGCCTAAAGGCCAGCACCTGCACTTTGCTTTCTCAGGAGATAATGACAAATTAGCTACCAGTAACCACCCAGCTTTCTCTGACTACATTAAATCAAAAATATTTTTTTCAGAAATAAATAGAACAGAAACAGGTAAAATGTACCAGAAGAATCCCAGGGCCCATAGACAGAAGGGCAGGTTAAAGTTCTTCCAACCCTTCAGCAAGGATTTTTGGGGAGAGGGATGTGGACCAAAGGTCACATCCATTTGCTGGATCTGAAAGAAGACTCAGTCTGTTTAAATTCAGCCTCTTATTCCAAAAGCCCTTTCTTTGTTTTTCTTAGGCCTTTAGTACCTATGTGTATGTGTATATATCAATCACTCCAGGAATGGCACTTCTCTGAAGCTGTTCATTGCATTCATATTGTAATCACCCCTGACAGTCATCTTTAAGTTCCTGGAGGAATTGTGGTAACCTTCCTTCTTTTCTCCGCCCGCCCCACTCACAATGGAGTTGAATACAGTTCCTAGCCCACAACGATAGAAAATTGGAGCAAGTTAATATTGTGTAAGTTCCAATGAACATCTGTATTCATGCCAATTTTGCCTCTGATAAGTATAAATGTTTCAAATTCCTAGTCTCTCTACTGCATAAAATTGTGTAGCTGTTTCCAACAACCTGCCTCCTCTTGAAAGCATGTAGTGAAGCAACTGAGGGTAGTAGAGCAATATATTGCACTAAAGTTGCATAGCCCCAATATGAAATTAATCCAGAAAACTTCCACTAACTTTTTTTTTGGAATATACTGACTAGCACTCAATAGGCTTTAGCCAAAGCACCAAGTGCACGGGTTACAAAGATAGATGAATTACATTTCCTCTGTAGCTTGTGAAACTTATAAACTTTTTGTATGGTCTGTTAATCAGTTTGTCCATTGCTGACCCCAGCAATGGGTCTCATCTGAAAGTATCTTGAATATATTGGTAACTCTCTTCTCAGGTGACAAATACTACTTTAAGTATGTTAGACTGCTGAGATGGGTGCTGCATTGTAATCTTGCTAGATAAACAAACACAGATTGACTTTTTTTTATTTTTGCTAGCAACACAAATTACAAACAGTTGTTGCACAGACAACAGGAAGCCATGCACAATTTCTTATTTCTGTGATTTACAGTCCTACACAGATGGCATATAGAATAGATTATGGCTAGTAATCCTTTTGTGTCCTAGAAGATTAAGGATATCCTGGTACAGCTGCAGTCAGCTGACTTTTTTATTTAAATGATTGAAAATTCTGGCTGCAATTCTGCAGAAGACTAAGACGTCCCAGAAGCCTGTGCATAGTGTGCTGCAAGTGTTTGTTTACCAAGGGAATGGTCTGTAAAACCCAGCCCAGGTTATAGATTTACAGAAACTTAACCTTGTGCTATGCCACAACTACAACATGGCTCAGAAGTAATTTAATAAATGTGTACTGCACTTGAGTCATATGAATGTCTAAAGTCGTCCAAAGGAAATAAAGTGCAGTGTGGGAAAGTACAACATCTAAATCCTATGGTTGGGATTACTAAGTGAATGAGGCTGCACAACGCTGACAATCAGGATGAATGCTTCAGTGGATGTTGATCTATATTAAGGAGTGAACATGCATTCTGAACTTTCTGGGATGGATTGGAGGGATACAGATCTAAATGAGGATTATAAATCTCCTTTTGATTTCAATAGTGGAGTTAACAAAAACTATCTCTACCTGTCACCTAGTGTAAACATCTCTCCACCTGGATCACCTGTACAGAAGAATTCTGGTAACTTTTTTTCCTTAATATTTTTTTGTGGGGGAGAACAGTGAGTATACTAGTTTACTTTAATCCATGTACAAATGATTACATCCGCAGCAAGAGCAATCAAATTCTGGAAGTCTAGGGGCTGGTGTTGTGGGGGCCGAATTCCTATTCTGGCAACATCATTGACCGAAAGGGTTACAGGAATAAATGAGGACAATTTGGTCCTCTGCTCCCAACTTGGGAGGCTTACTGGATACAAAAAAATTCTGCCTTATGGAATGACCTGCAGTACATATGCTTCATAGAATGACTAACATTGATTTCCTGCTGTAAACACGCTGTCTGGGGTCTGAAGTAGACTGAGCAAAAATAAGTGATCTGAAAACTGACTAAGAAAGCAAATTTTTGCAGGATGGGGATACTTAACATAGCTTAACAATTGTTTTAGTTGCATGTGAATCTTGCATCAAAAAAATCTAAGATGTACTTCAGCTTAAAATAGCCAGTGCCCCAAATTGGTGGAAATTGGACATTAATTCTTGTTGGTTCTGTGTCTTAGTATTTCCCAATCTAACAAAGGCCCATAAAGTCTTTAAATTACAATTACATAGCTTTTCCTCCCCCCTTTCTTTCCCCCCATTGCTGCAAACTAACTTTCTTGTGCACACAAACAGCAGAGTCTGGTTGGGATGAATACTGCTTTTAGTGCCGCATGTGCCAAAGAAGCCACCTTGGTGCCCTTGGTCTAAAATTAAACATTTATAATTACATATGAACTGGCACTTTGAATTTGTCTTGAACACTTGTGAAAATACTCTCCAGTTGAAGAACTGGGAACCTCTGGCACCCTCCTATGCTCATTTGTTTGCTTCTATTCCTGCCCCACACACCCCTCCTTATGCTAGTGAACACATTGCTCTCGTTCTGGTCAGATCTGAATGCAGTATGAACAAGAAGTTGCTTGTGAACTGATAAATGGTAAATAATAAATGCAAAAGAATATGGTACCTCCCCCTCTTCTTCTCTCCCCCCCCCCCCCCCCCAAATGAGGACAGAACTGTTAAGAAGCATGTTTTAAAGCTAAACTATAGGGATAGATAAAAAGTGACAGAGTTCTGTGGCACCTTATAGACTAACAGACGTATTAGAGCATAAGCTTTCGTGGGTGAATACCCACTTCGTCAGACACGTGATAGAAAAGACTGTTTGGGCACTTGGTCCTCTGTAGATAGGAGGCCTAAGGTATTAGTATGGAGAAAAGACAGGTATTTTCTCATCAGACTGACTAGAGAATTAGTGAAATAACTTACAAGTGAAAGTTGAGCTAGAGAAGTTCTTTCCAGATTGAAGTTAAAATGAAAACCAATGACTCCTGTGGAACAATGACAACTCTGTCCAACATCTTCACCTTAAATCAATGTGCGAACTCAAGGTACGCATCCTCAACATGACCAAATATTCTCTAGCAAAATCAGGGGGAAACTGACTTGACAGACTGTAAATTAGATACTTCATGCCTCTCCTTTGTCAATCACAAAGCAAAAATCCCTTCTAGTTAGCCTGTAAGCAGTTATGTGAGTAAACGTAAGATCACTAGGAGGCCAGATTGATTAAGAAAAATTGTTAGTGTACATGGGAACATTCCTTCCTCCCCCCCCCCCCCGTTCCTGGGCTTTAAACTGTTATGCCTATCATGATACTTCACTGTCTAGTGAGACTTAACTAATCTCTATTTCTGCTCACTGAGGGTGAAGTTCATGGCAAATATAAAATTTACAATGATAGGAAAACCTACAGCCTTTCAACATAAGAACAGCCATACTGGGTTAGACCAAAGGTGCATCTAGCCCAGTATCCTGTCTTCCAACAGTGGCCAATGCAAGGGGCTTCAGAGGGAATGAACAGAACCAGTAATCAAGGACCACATTTCCCTGTTCCCAGAACTAGTGGATCAGATCATATTGACTACTCCTAAATATTAGTTTTTTTGGGGGCAGAGAATGAACATGAGTAACTTCAGGTCAATAGGTAACTTTTTTTTTTTTTTTGAGACCATGAATATGTGTGGATGATTCTAATAGTAATTCATTTTGTAGTAGCTGAACAGGGAAGTCTGCAAACAAGATTTCTCAAGTTCCTAAGGAGTTCGCAGTTCTCAAACTGTGTCGCAAGTGCTAATTACATCTTTTAAAAGCCAAGTGCTTTCCCTTTTGATTTTGCAAACCATTTAGATCTCAAATGAGGAAGACATTAGCTCAAAGGGGTTTAAAAACCTTGATAATCTGAGATGCTAAAATGAAGATGCCATTTCAGCTCTCCAGACAAACATGTACTGGGATAGTAATTGGAATGCTATCATTGGCATTAACCCTCAAAAGTCATAAGATTGCCCACACTAATTAGTCAGCTAACATATACTGGAAGACTTCTTTTCAAAAAAGAACCAGGTAGATCTAAATTGATGATGTATTATTTTGGCCATCCCTTAGTTGTGTAAAGATAACTAAATTACCCCACACAACTTGTGGCTATCAAACTAGTTAAACTTCTGAAAAAATGCCATCTAAGAGGATAAACACTATTTAGCAAGCATCGTAGAATGAAAACAATCTAGCCCCTTAATCCAGACTTTAGCTCCTAAAGAGCTGACAGTATTCCAAATGTATATTGGAGGAGAACTCCTGAAAATATCTTCCCCTGTTTTTTCTTCTGTAAAATAAGGGGATTAGATAGCTGACTTCTTACTTAAACGTCTTAGGTGGTAACAACTGTTACTTATGTTTTGACGTGAAATTGAGTTGGTCAGTCATTTGCTAGCAATATGTCAATATTGTCGACCCACATCCAATGGAGAGCTTTCCATGTGCTACTGGCAGGATGAGGTTTTTAAGCTTTTTTGGGGAAGTTCAGATTTACTATGGAGGCGGGTTAAAACCTTGGCTTCAGGAGTAACTTAACTTGCACTAGCTGTCGGGGAAGAGGATTCTGAATAGCAGTGACTTCCAGTCTCCTGAAAATGTGGCACCACAAAAATCCACCTGTGCCTGTGAGTGGTGCAGAGGTTGAGGACTAAATGCATATGGAAGCCTATCTACAGTCTTGACCTGGGTGGTCTCGAGCTCAAAATTGAGGCCTGCGGTGACGTGAAGAGGATTGTGCTGCTTATGTTGACCCTATTCCTCAAATATATAGATGTTGCTGACAATCTGGGATATTTCATTAGCACTGAATTCACATAAACTGTTTATGGATAGATAATTCAGATGACTCTCTTCCAGTCATCTTGTAATTAGGGCTGTCAATCACCATTTACACATGCGATTAACACAGCACAATTAGTATATTAATTTTTTTAATGTGCGTTAATTGCAGACCCTCTAGGTGGGAGGGCAGCATCAGCTGCTGCAGAGAACCTATGTCCGGTCAGGTGCAGTAACACAAGCAGTCACCAGAGGGTGGGAAGAGAAGAGGCTAGAGAAAGATATGGTTCTCATCCTGGCTCCAGCGGAGAAGTAGAGATCTTGACCCTTCCTCCTCTTCCTCCCCACCCCCAGGTGACCATATTTCTTAAAGTAAAAATGGGATGGCCAGGGGCTTGCCCGAGCTGCCCCCCCCTCGCAGAGAGTTTGCCCAAGCTGCTCACCCACCCACAGGGCTGAGCCCTGTGCTGCCCACAGCCCACCAGCAGCAAATTTCTCCGCTTTCCTGTTGGCAGGCAGTGCTGCCTTCAGCTGACCCCTGGGCAGCAGCCACATTTCTCTGCTTGGCCTTGCAGCCAGGACACGTGTGTGTGTGTGTGTGTGTGTGTTTATTAATAATAATAATAATAATAATAATAATAATAATAATTAATAAAAAAGTGGGGATGGCCTGGACAAAGCTGAAAAAGGGGACTGTACTGGCCAAAACGGGATGTATTGTTGCCCTGTCCAGCCCGTCACTCCCAGGACCAACCCTTCTGCATCATGTCCCATTCCCCCTAGCCAGCCGCTCGCTCTGGGGATACCCCATAGAGAACATGGTCCTGGCGAGCTCAACCTCTCCTCCTCTGCAGTATGAGTCCCTGAGGTAAAGTCCACCTTCCCTTGCAAACAAGGGCTCACTCAGCTGAAGGGAGTCCAGCTCGCCTCCTTTAACTGAGCTAGCCCAGTACCAGAAACCACCCTTCCAGAAGCAGCAGCAAGACATTGCCCTCATCCTTCTCTTGCACAAGTTATTGCTTGCTCCTCCCTGTTGTCACCCCCTGTCCTCCCAGGCCCTCCTCCTGTACAAGTCATTGCTTACTTCACCCCTCCAGCACTGAATGCTTGTTTGTTTGAGTGATTGGCTGAACAAGAAGTAGGACTGAGTGGACTTGTAGGCTTTAAAGCTTTACATTGTTTTATTAAGTGCAGTTATTTTTTACACTTGTAAGTTCAACTTTCATGATTGCACTACAGTACTTCAATGAGGTGAATTGAAGCTTTTTACAGTGCAATTGTTTGTAATAAAAATACTGTTGTAATTGAAATTAATATATTTAAAAATGTAGAAAAAAATCCAAAAATATGTAAATGGTATTCTATAGTTTAACAGCGCAATTAATCGTGATTAATTTTTTTAATCACTTGACAGCCCAACTTGTTATATACTGGTGTCCCAATTCTAAATTCTCAAATTGGAGTCTCTCTACTTGGTTTTATTTTTTGTTTCATATCTTTCCTCTTATCTTTGCACTTGTTCTGAAGTAGTTGCAGTTAAATACTGAAGTATAGGAAGAGCTACACTATTCCCAGCTGTCATTAAGATTTAATACAATTAATACTAAACACATGGAAGCCAGACAAGTCTGTTAGGATTCTGCAAGCTATTTTGGCTGTGACCATGTATCTACTCCTGGCCCTCCAATAGGGTGTCTGAAAGCATTAAGTACAGAAATTTCTTACAGCCATAAAATGGCAACATATTGTATATGTGCCTCAGTCACCCTTTGGAGAAAAGAATACTACAAAAATCTTGGCTCCAGCAAGCTGTTAGAAACATTACTCAGTTGCTTGCATCCCTTCAGGAATAAGGTTTTCAAGCAGTCTTGGCTCAAGAGCAAGTAGTTAGCATACTGTTGGGGATCTTGTAAAAATGGTCATGTTACCCTCTCTCATCTTCCTACAGTGGCAAAAGGTATTTCAGGTTTGTTTCTGGAGAGTGCCTTGTAACAGTTGTATGGATGAAAACACTGGGATCTGTTTTCTGGAAAATAGATTAGGCACACTGGCTCATCACAGAAGGGTCTGTCTTTGACTCTTTGAGGTATAAGGCATACCTAGGGAGGTGGTGGAACCTCCATCCTTAGAGGTTTTTAAGGCTCGGCTTGACTAATCCCTGGCTGAGATGATTTAGTTGCTGTTGGTCCTGCTTTGAGCAGGGGGTTGGACTAGATGACCTCCTGAGGTCTCTTCCTACCCTAATCTTCTATAATTCTATGTCTTATTTTCTTGTGACATACACTCCAGGCTTACCTGGTGTGGTGTGTGGGTTTTTTTTCCCTCTCCCCCGCCCCCTTATTTTTCCTCCCCCCAAATAGAAAGCCAATGCTCTTCTGCTGTAATATCCTTATTTGCTGTCCACATACTACTGTGCTTGCATTACAAGCTCTCTGGGGGTAGGAACTGTTTTACTTACACAGCTCCTAACTCAAGGGATTTCCTGACTCTGGTAATACAAATTAATAAGTGAGGATAAATGGTTTAGCAAGAATTACTTGCCTAACGAGCAGTAACAAACTGCTGGTAGATAACATATTAAGGCTGGAATCCATTAGCTTTATACTTCAGTGCTGTGTCCACCAAGGCTGAAGCCAAAAACTTGTTAATCAGACTACTACTATGAAACCTACATTTAGTGGTGATCACAGTACATGCCAGTACTTAAAACATGTTTTGGTCTGAAAATGACTGAGGCCCAGGGCTTGTCTTGCGACTTTTTCCATATCAAATACACTCAATTGGTTTCTCAAGACCATCAGAACAGCAAATTCAACTGTGGGCTCTGGACCAGATGGCTCTCCTTGCACATCAGTAAGCAAGGTTCTGCAGGATAAATGTTAAGAGTTACAAATGGCAATCTCACTGAAAGCTGTACTGGTAGAATTGTCTAGAGTTTTAATGACATACAATGAGAATAGAATCCATCTATCTTCGTTTTGAATGGCCAACATAGCAACTAAGTATAAAATTCCTTATTTGTCTGCAGAGATGTATTCAAAAACCTGTAAACCTGGTGTCTATTTAACAAGGTCTTCTTTCCCAAGCCCCAGTTAAGAAGGCCAAAGGATAGAGAGTGCTGTTTTCTGATCCCACCTTAGTGCTAGGTGCTACCTGTATTTTCTTTGAGAACTTGACTGGTAGGCTAAAGGATGATAGGCAGTACTTTCCCCTGGCTACAGCAGGGGTCTGGCAATGGAGATTCAAGGATTTCTGCTTTCTTTTCTATCCATCCTACATGTGTAAGAAACAGCCTTCCAAACTAAGGACACTGACTTCAATGCTGATGTCAAACTAGGAGGCCCTTATATAAGTGCCAAAACAATTGCCTTAAGGATTTCAGTACTCCTTAGTACACAAACTCTGGCATTGTAGTGTTTGCCACAAGAACAAATCTTGTGGTCTCCATGGAGACCACAATACATCTACCATCTTTTCTTAGCGAATAAAGTACTCTACTAATCTTTCTCTCACAGGTTTGCTGAGCTCAGACACAGTACCTGAGGTAGGAGAGGATGCTGCTGCTACTGTTAATCTGACAGAAAATCTTTCTGAAGAAGAACAGGAGGAACTAAGAAAAGAACTTGCTAAGGTAAAGAACAATCTTCATGCAGGTGGCTCTCACTCTGAACGAAATCTTTCAGAAACCAGTAAGTTCAAAGTTTTGAATAAGATCCTTCTCTGAACTGGCTGTCAGAATAGAAGTCTGGAAAGCACTGACCAAAATGGTCAACTTCGGGTCCCCAACTTTAGGCATTTAATCTACCTTGATTTTAATTCAAAACTGGTACTCTCAAATCTCACTAAAGTCAGCTAAAGCTACCAGTGCTCAGCATTACATAACTAGTCATTTTCAGTATATGCCGAAATCTAGCTTTAAGTGTCTGTCTTTAGGTGCCCAGGCTTGAACACCTTGTCCACTTCCCTTCACGCTTCGACTTTAGAATCCACTAGTAAAACACCCACTCTGCTAATGGTTTTTATTTTTTGTAGTGTTATTGATGTGCACACTTATTGCTAATGGTTAACAAGGAAATTAATCTTGTCCTTAATTCATACCAGCAGTAAACATTAAACAAAGACCGTATCAATGAGCCAAAATGAACTAGGCTCCTAAAGCCTTTACTTCTAAAGCTGTTGAGCACTCTCTAGTTTCAGTGAAACCTGAAAAAAATCAGGCTACTTAAATAAGACTTTACTCCTGGGGGAATTCTGCACCACTGCATGTGCACAGAATTCATTTCCCCCACAGATTTCTTTGCTTCCCTGCAGAAAAATGACTTTCTGATGGGGAAGGTGCAAGAGCAGTCACGCACCACTCCCTATCAACACAGGAACAACGTTTCAGGCACCCAGAGCAGCTCACAGAGGTAAATCACTGTGGGGCTGGACACACCCCAGCCAGTGGCGCCTACCCTGAGCTGGGATGAGCTGCTAGTCCCGGCTGGGCTGGAGGCAGAAGAGGATGGGACTTCCTCTTTCCCCTGAAAGGAGTGGCTGGGGCTGTCAGACCCACCCCCAAAACCTCCCTCCGCTGCAGGAAGCTCAGCATACTCCCCTGCTTCCTGCCCCCATCACTCCTCAGCTGTGGGGCGGAAGTGTCACTGTACAGGGAGCTGCTCCCCCATCCTCACAACCCCTGTGCATCTGGACCTCCTGTACTTAGACATCCCTGCCAAGCCTCACCCCATACACCCAGAACCCCCCCAGCCTGCCATCCCTGAAGCTCACTCCACTGAACCTCAACCCCTACAACTGGAGCTCTCTGCACCCAGACACCCACGCCAGTGACTTCCCCCAACTAGCTGCATCCAAACCCCATCCCACTAAGCCCCACTCCCCTAGCACCCAGTCCCCTGCTGAGACCCCCCCCACACACAAAGATCCCTCCGCTGAGCCCCAACCACCTTCACCTGGAAGCCCCTGCAGAGTCACATTGCACCTGGACCCCCCCCATGAGCCTGTGCACCCAGATCCCCCACACCTAGACCCCCTACTGAGCTGCCTGCACCCAGATTGTCCCACACAGAATCCTCTAACCCCACACAGCCCCTCGGATCCTGCCTGGTTGAGCCTGCCTGCCCCACGCCTGGTGCATCTGGCAGACAGGGAGAGGGCCCCAGGGTGTTTCTGGGCTAGGCCTTGTGTGGTGTCAGGGTCGGGTGCAGCCTCACCACTGATTCCGTGTCCTGGGGTTGGAGAGGCTGCAGGGTGATCTCCCACCTTTTGTGCAGCCAGTGGCCTGTGCTCCCCATTGCCATGCTGGAGCCTCCACATTTATTTATTGACAAGTAAAACGTGCAGAATTTTACAATATTGCATGCAGAATTTTTAGGTGCAGAATGCCCTCAGGAGTAAAGACTGCTAGAGCCTCCATATAGTTTAACTTCAGACCCTTAAGTTCGAACATCTGCCTAAATGCTTGTTTCACATATCCTAGAGTTGATGAATAAAGCTCGCATTCCCCAGCTAGTCATTTCTCTAGCCTCTGCTGGCCTGTTCGGGAGTGGTGTTCCAATATAGGCATATTGGTTGAGCACCTTTCCTCTGAAGATAGGGTCTCCATAGGGTGCTTCATGTTGGATGCTCAAACCTTGGCATTTGGCTTTTAAGAAATGTAATACTGTCAGTCTATTCTTCTCAAGAACCTTTAGTCTCCAGGGCAGCTACCCTGCATTTTTACAAGAGCACAAATCTTATGCACAGAACAGGTACAGTGCAGGCTTCACTAGTCCCTATAACCACATCTTAACAGTCCTTTCATGTCCGGATTGAGGCATGAAAGTGTATGGTAGTTCCCTTAACGAGACAATCCTTGATCTCCAAACTGGCTAAAAGAACTGTCTTGTAGACAATTATTTACTATTAATCTGAATGAGTAGATTAATAGGCTATAGGGCCTCATTTATCTCCTAAATCATCCAGTCCTTCAGAAATGCTCAAATAACTGGAGAAGATGAGAACCTTTTTTTGCACTGGTCTCTTCCTAATGTCTGCAGTCATTTTAATAAAAAAAAAAAAAAAAAAAACCTTTTGCATCAATCCCTTTCTAAAACACAAGAAGAAATGTTATAACATAGCATCCATTGTAAATTACTTCATCATGCTAAATGTTCTTCAGTTAATAACTTCCTAAATGAAGTATTGCTAACTGGTTACGTCACTTGCTAACTGATCTTCCTCCTTGAACTGCCCTAGGTAGAAGAGGAAATCCAGACGCTCTCACAGGTGCTAGCTGCCAAGGAGAAGCATCTAGCAGAGATCAAGAGAAAATTAGGAATCAATTCACTGCAGGAACTGAGGCAGAACATTACCAAAGGCTGGCAAGATGTGACTTCTACTTCAGCGTATGTCCCTGTCACTGGTTCAGTGTATCATGAATCTGTGTTGGTTAAGTGAAAACTGTTCCTGTGCTGTTAAACTTTGTAACATATTTACTAGTCAAACTTTCTTTACTTTCAAATGTCTGAAGAAACTGTAGCAGCCTTCTTGAGGGTATCAAGTTTAAGGTAAAACTACGCTTCATTAAAATCTAGCTAAGTCCCTGTCCCAAAGAGACTTCTAACAACCCTGTCTTTACAATGCCATGATTCCTATTCTGCATAAACGAAAAAGCAATTCTGTTTTGCCAGCACATCGCCTCACCAAGATGGTGCAAATCAAATGCAATATCCTTCTCTCTTTAATTGGCAAACTATTATAAATCTTTCCCTGATGTAGGAAGAGAAATGCACAATACTACAATGGGCACTTGAACCTGGGATTTTATCCAAACAAAATTCCAAAGATTGTCATTTTTAACATCACTCAACTGGTGGATATCTGAAATCTGCAATAACTGTATGCATGAAGTAAAAAGTTTATACGGAAAGGTTTCATAACCTTGAGATTCAGCACAAAGCCTTTACTCTTACTTAATCATCTCTTCAAGCAGTTTTTCACTAGAACCGCACAAAATTTAGCAATCTTGGTTTCAGCCTGCAGCTTAAATCACTTCTCCAGTGGCCGCAGAGCATGTTGCTTGGCTTCATGTAGAAAACAAATTGATTTCTAGGTGAGCCTGCACTGAAACTTGTTGATGACAGTGACTTAAGTATTAAGGCTAAAGGGACCATTATTATCTAGTCTGACCACCTGCAGAATTGGCTGTAGAATTTCAGTGTCTTGTGATTGGGGCATATTTTGGATATCCATCTTGATTCAAAGACTTAATTTTCATGTGGGATTTTTAGATTTTGTATCAAAATGTTGCACAACTTGTAACTGTCTGTAGACTTACTAATAGAATCCTATTTACCTCTGGCTGTTTGAATATAGATATAAGAAGACATCAGAAACCCTGTCTCAGGCTGGGCAGAAGGCTTCTGCTGCTTTTTCATCAGTTGGCTCAGTCATCACAAAGAAGCTGGAAGATGTGAAGTATGTTTCATTAATCTTTTACTGAAGTTCAGTGTCTGGGGGAGGGAGAGCGCATTATTAATTTGACTTCTGATCAGTGACTAAAGGCACAGACTAGTATACCAAGAACCTGCAGAGCATCTGCTGCTGACTTGACCTGGGTGAGAGAGTGGCTGCTTGTGGAATGCATTCCTAAAATCATTATATGCAATTCTATTCATATCAGAGGTTTATGTACACAAAATAGTTTACTATTAAAATTTTTTACTTCTAATGTCACTCAATTCTCTTTAGAAGGATTTTACACAGTAAGTATTTTCATCAGTACTCCTGTGGTGTCATTGCTCCTGGGTTTTTTTTGCTATCTCAGCCTATGGAAGCACATTACATTATCTCATGACCGTCTAAAGCTTTTGCATCAAAATCCATTTTGTATGGATAGCTTTTGGTGTTTTGTTTGCTTTCCTTAAGTCATGTTTTGTAAGCTATTCGTAACTTCATTCCAAGAGCCTGATTTTATTACCTTTTTATGAACTATTGCCAGTGTGCCAGGTTAAAAGCTGGTAACTGCCAAACTGAAAATCTGTTGCTGTCTTCTGCCAAAACTGCACATCCATTATATTGTATCTTTCATGCACACTAATACCAAAGACAATTTAAAACTATCCTCTGTTTTGACCAGCATGAAAGATTCTCTTTTTTCCCGACTCCATTAACATCTGCAGGCTTGTACAATCCATACAATTGCACTGCTTTCACTACAGGAATTTGCAAAATTCTTGTTTATCTTGCCTCTGTCTTGCTGTAGCTTGTCTTGCATTAGTGGACCAAATTATTTGCCTGTTAATTGGCCCATAGAAATGTAATCCATTTACAATTTTAACTGCATTGGAAAACAGTGTAATAAAGTCAGCCCTGCATTTCAAGTGCTGCCATTTACCTCTCAAGCACTCATTTTATAGAAGCAAGAGAAGTAGCCACATGAGATTAATTTTACTACAGATTTATCAGAACTTCCTTTCTTTTTTTTTAATGCTTACTCTGGCATCCTGCAGATTGCAGGCATTTTCACATTCCTTTAGGTAAGGTGGGCTTTAGAATTGTTAATACAACCTTAGCACATAATTGGTTAGACAGTTCCACATCAATTTTTAAAATTGGTTTATCTAGACAACACTTGCGTCCCTTATAGTAACTACACAGAATAAAAATGACCTAGTCTTTAATGTCAGGGGTTGGATTTCATCATTTTGGGTAGTTCCTAAATGAACAAGAAATCCAGATATACAGTAAGACTGTAATACTTTTTTAAAAGTAAAAGAAAGGAAGCTGTTGAGAGGTGGGAGGGGGAACAGTTGTGGAAGCATGTTGTAAGGAGACATGAAAAGGCTTTGAGGTCAATGGCATGCAGAATTCCTTCCTCCAATGTCTGACTAAAAGTTCTGGTCCCCTGTTTGTACCATGTATGTTTGTTCAGCAGTGCACTGATAGAGTAGCAGTTGTCCTTTCAGTGTCTCTCATCACAGTAGCTGTTCAGTAATTACACTGCTGTCACAATACTTGAGGCTAAATACATTTCCGTACTGATGTCTGTAATCTACCTAACTACACTATTTCTCACCCTTTGTATGTACTATTTTTGGAGTCCTAGGCAAACTTAATATTTAACTTGCAAATAAGACTCAGATTTATAAGCAACTGAAAAGGCATGCTACTAAATTTAATGTTTGTTAGTATACAGACTTTGGTGGATCATCTTGGTCTGACTAACTGTAGTGTATAAGGGGTAATAAGTATTGATGGAATTGACAATATAGCTGCATAAACAATATTCGCACAATACCACATAAAGGGTTGTGTATTAAAAAGGTAGTTTGGGGTAACATGCATGAGAAACTATAATACTTCTAAATGTATAATAATTCAAGTATCTTAACAGTGTATAACAGACATGGTATAAATATTCTAAATTTGATTCCGGTGTTCTGCAAAATAATATTCCTGTCTTCAATGTTTTATCCCTACCAGTGCCTCTTGGCTCCAGTGGCTACCTGCTAGAGCAGGGGTAGGCAAACTTTTCGGCCTGAGGGCCACATCTGGGTATGAAAATTGTATGGCTGGCCATGAATGCTCACGAAATTGGGGTTGGGATGCGGGAGGGGATGCAAGCTCCAGGGTAGGGCCAGAAATGAGGAGTTCAGGGTGCAGGATGGGGCTCCATGCTGGGGTGGGGTGGGGGATGAGGGGCTTGGGGTGCAGGAGGATACTCTGGCTAGGACTGAGGGGTTCAGAGGTTGGGGCAGGGGGTTGGGATGTAGGGGTGGTCGTTCAGGGGTGCAGGCTCTGGGCAGTGCTTACCTCAAACGGCTTCCAGAAGCAGTGGCATGTCCCACCTCTGCCTCCTATGTAGAGGCACAGCCAGGCGGCTCTGCTGCACACTGCCCCATCCACAAGTGCTACCCCTGCAGCTCCCATTAGCCACGATTACCGGCCAATGGGAGCTGCAGAGGCAGCGTGTGGAGCGGAGGCCCCTAGCTGCCCCTACGTGTAGGAACTGGAAGGGGGACATGCCGCTGCTTCCGGGAGCCGTGCGGGTCAAGCCCCATACCCCGCTCCCCGGCTGGAGTGTCAGAGTGGGATAAGCACCAGACCCCACTCCTTAGCTGGAGCTTGAGGGCCGGATTAAAATGGCTGGCAGGCCGGATGCGGCCTGTAGGCTGTAGTTTGCCCACCCCTGTGCTAGAGAGATGTATTTAATAGAGAATCTGTTTTAAAGCTAAATGCACTGTTCCTAAGGACCTCTTCCCACTCTCTTGGTCGCTGAAACCTGATCTCGCCTTTGACATGGCACCTTCAGACACTTATATGTGTGTTTTCTATTCTCGCTTACTGGTTCAAGTCCTCCTCAAGAGGACATAGTAGATCTGGTAGGTTTCCTTCCTCTTTCTTCCTTCCCACTTCCTGGATACTACAGTGCAAATAAGTGATGGTCACATAAATACCACCCAATACTGACGCTATATTTGCCTACATGGCTCCAGCTTCCATCCAGGACACATCACACAATCCATTGTCTACAGCCAAGCCCTAAGATAGAGACAAACACCTACAGGATCTCTATCAAGCGTTCTTAAAACTACAGTACCCACCTGGGGAAGTGAGAAAACAGATTGACAGAGCAAGATGGGTACCCAGAAGTCACCTACTACAGGACAGGCCCAACAAGGAAAATAACAGAACACCACTGGCCATCACGTACAGCCCCCAGCTAAAACTTCTCCAGTGCATCAATGACCTACAACCTATCCTAGAAAACGATCCCCCACACTCACTGGCCTTGGGAGGCAGGCCAATCCTTGCTTACAGACCATCCCCCAACCTGAAGCGCATACTCACCAGCAACTACACACCACACCACAGAAACACTAACCCAGGAACCAATCCCTGTAACAAACCCCATTGCCTTCTCTGTCACCATATCTACTCTCGCGACACCATCATAAGACCTAGCCACACCATCAGAAGCTCATTCACTTGCACATCTACTAATGATATATGCCATCATGTGCCAGTAATGCCCCTCTGCCATGTACATTGGCCAAAGCAGACAGTCTCTGTGTAAAAGGATAAATGGACACAAATTAGCCATCAGGAATGGTAACATACAAACCGGTTCTGGGACAACCGGTTCTAAAAGGGCTTTTAAATTTAACAAAAGCTTTGGCAGCTGTCCACCCCGGCCCTCCCCTGCTTCCTGCGAATCAGATGTTCACGGGAAGCCCGAAACAAGCAGCAGTCAGGTAAAGTGGGGCGGGGACGCACGAGGAGGGCTCCAGGAAGGCACGGTGCGGCCCACTCCGGCTCCGGTCGAGCGGCTCCCTCCGGCCTGGCCCCGCCGAATCTCTCCCGTCTCCCATGATTTACCAAAGATAATAGCTACAGGCTCAGATACCTCCTCTATTAGCTCCTTGAGTATTCTAGAATGCATTTCATCAGGCCCTGGTGACTTGCAGGCGTCTAACTTTTCTAAGTGATTTTTAACTTTTTCTTTTTTTATTTTATCTTCTAAACCTACCCCCTTCCCATTAGCATTCACTATGTTAGGCATTCCTTCAGACTTTTTGGTGAAGACTGAAACAAAGGTCATTAAGCATCTCTGCCATTTCCAAGTTTCCTGTTACTGTTTCTCCCTCCTCACTGAGCAGTGGGCCTACCCTGTCCTTGGTCTTCCTCTTGCTTCTAATGTATTGATAAAAAGTAGTCTTGTTTCCCTTTATTCCTGTAGCTAGTTTGAGCTCATTTTGTGCCTTTGCCTTTCTAATCTTGCCCCTGCATTCCTGTGTGTGCCTATATTTGTCCTAGTTTCCATTTTTTTATGACTCCTTTTTTTTTATTTTTTAGATCATGCAAGATCTTGTGGTTAAGCCAAGGTGGTCTTTTGCCACATTTTCTATCTTTCCTACCCAGTGGAATAGCTTGCTTTTGGGCCCTTAATTGTGTCCCTTTGGAAAAACTGCCAACTCTCCTCAATTGTTTTTCCCCTCAGTCTTGATTCCCATGGGACCTTACCTATCAGCTCTCTGAGCTCACCAAAATCCACCTTCCTGAAATCCATTGTCTCTATTTTGCTGTACTCCCTTCTACCCTTCCTTAGAATTGTGAACTCTGATTTCATGATCGCTTTCACCCAAGCTGCCTTCCACTTTCAAATTCTCAATGAGTTCCTCCCTATTTGTTAAAATCAAATCTAGAACAGCTTCCCCCCCAGTAGCTTTTTCAACCTTCTGAAATAAAAAGTTGTCTGCAATGCAGTCCAAGAACTTATTGGGTAGTCTGTATCTGGATAGTTGAAGTCCCCCATCACCACCAAATCTTGGGCTTTGGATGATTTTGTTAGTTGTTTAAAAAAAGCCTCATCCACCTCTTTTACCTGGTTAGGTGGCCTGTAGTAGACTCCTAGCGTGACGACATCCCTGTTTTTTACCCTTTTTAGCCTAACCCAGAGACTTTCAACACTTCTGTCTCCTATGTCCAAGTGTGTATATTTTTAATATATAAGGCAACACCTGCTCCCTTTTCCTCCTGTCTATCCTTCCTGAGCAAGCTATACCCATCCATTCCAATCATGTGTATTATCCCACCAAGTTTTGGTGATGCCAACAATGTCATAGTTGTATTTATTAGCACTTCCAGTTCTTCCTGCTTATTACCCATACTTCTCAGATTTGTATATAGGCATCTAAGATATTGATTTGATCTTGCCTCCCAGTTTTGCCCTGACCCTCCTTTCTCTCTGCCATTATAGCCCACGCTCCCTCCTATTTCTGACCCATCTCCCAGGTCTCCATGTTCTCCACTTAACTGTGGGCTTTGCTCACCTGTCCCTGTCGAACCTAGTTTAAAGCCCTCCTCACTAGGTTAGCCAGTCTGTGTCCAAATAGGGTCTTTCCCCTCCTCGAAAGGTGAACACCATCTCTGCCTAGCAGTCCTTTCTGGAATAGCATCCCGTGATCGAGGAAGCCAAAGCCCTCCTGGCGACACATCTTCGCAGCCAGGCATTCACCTCCACGATGCACCTGTCTCTGCCTGGGCCCCTACCTTTGACAGGAAGGATCGAAGAGAATACCACCTGCGCTCCAAACTCCTTCACCATACTCCCAGAGCCCTGTAGTCACCCTTGATCTGCTCAGTGTCACACCTCGCAGTATCATTTGTGCCCACATGGGGTAGTAGTCGGAAGGCTGCATAATCCTCAACAATGCCTACGTAACGTCTCGGATATGGGCCCCTGGCAGGCAGCATACCTCCAAGATGCAATGTCAGGGTGACAGATGGGCGCCTCCGTCCCCCTCAGAAGAGAGTCTGATTACCACTACCCTACGTTTCCTATTTGCAGTGGTGGTAGCAGACCTCCCAGCCTTAGGGGTATGAGGCTTCTCCTCTGCTGTAGGGGGTGATTCCTTCTCTCCTGTATCAAGAAGAGCATACTGTTTCCTATTACCACGGTGGGAGGATTTGGAGCAGGGGTGGAGCACTGCCTGCTGCCAGAAGTGACCAGCTGCCAGTGTCCACCCTGAGCCATCTCCTCCTCCACCAGTGGTGTGTCAACAGTCCAGTGTACTGGGACAGCTACCTCAACTGTCTCCACATGAACACTGTCCAGGAATTGCTCATGGATTTGGATGCTCCTCAACCTAGCCACCTCCTCCTGTAGCTCTCCCACCTGTTGCCTGAGAGATTCCACCAGCAAGCACCTTTCATGTTGAATGGTCCCCCCAGCCTGGATATCAGTAAGTGGGAATTGCAAGTCACAGTCCCTGCAAAACCACACCAGGATCTGGGTAGAAGCATCCATGCTCAGGGGCTCTGTCTGGCTACAGGCGCAGGTGGAGGAGACAGAAGCAGTGCTGGCACAGGTGTTGCGGGTCTTCCTAACCATCGTAGGCCTCCCTCTGTCAAACTCACTCCACTTGGTTCTCCACTTGTAAGGTAACTCCCTTCTCTTCATGTACCAAAATATATTTATGCCTATCTCTGTAACTTTCACTCCATGCATCTGAAGAAGTGGGTTTTTGACCCACAAAAGCTTATGCCCAAATAAATCCAGTTAATCTTTAAGGTGCCACTGGACTCCTTGTTTTTATTTAAGACTACATGTGCCCAGTTTTCCTTCTGCTCCCCCCCCCCCCCAGCCTTTCCTCATAGGTTAGGTTTTCTAAACTTATTGTTTTTGTTGCTCTTTGTAATGGGGTATACTAACCCTTTAAGGATAAAGGGGACCAGAAGACCTTGTTCCAGGGATGAGTGGTACTGGGGAACTAGAATTAGGTTGTGGAAGACACCGGAGACACTGTTCCTTCAAGAGCCTGGTATCAGGAGCCCTGTAGTGTATGGTGGGGCAGGGATCCCCTCTTCCAGACAGTTGGGAAGAGCTCTTTGGAAGAGGTCCATGTTCAAAACAGGGAAGGTTTCTGAAGGAGAAAAGCCTGGGTGACAGCTCGTACCTAGCGCCTGTGGGCGGAGCAGGCTCTCCGAGGAAGAGCTCTGGGTGTGTCAAAGAACCAGTGCAAAGTATGAACTGTGGAATTACAGTTATGGACTTTATGTTGGGGGCTCAGTGAGGATTGTTTGAATTATTTTGTTATGCAGGACTCTGAGAACTGTGTGAACTTTATTTGCTATTAAACCAGCCCTGGATGGTGGTGCTGTGAGCCATAAGTGTGTGGAGTGCTTAAGGGGCCTATGAAGTGGGCCTAACCAGACAGGGCGCCTACAAAGCCATCCTGGCTCACAACGGGGAGCTCAATAAGCAGCCACCCCAGTACACTCTCCTCTAGATGATTTGTCCACATCTCTCAAAGTTATGACACCTAGAATTGGATGCTATACTCCAGCTGAGGCCTCACCAGCTCTGAGTAGAGCAGGACAGTCCTCTCCTAGGTCTTCCATATAACACTCCTGTCAACACACCTCAGAATATTGGCCTTTTTTGCAACTTCATCGCAATATTGTCTTACTCAATTTGTGATCCACTATAATCCCCCAGATCCTTTTCAGCAGTACTACTGCCTAGCTAGTTACTCCACATTTTGTAGCTGAGCATTTTTTGTTTTTCCTGTAAGTGCAGTACTTGTGTCTATGAAATTTCATCATGCTGCTTTCAGATCAATTCTCTAATTTATCAAGGTCATTTTGAATTCTAATCCTGTCTTCCGAAGTGCTTGCAACCCTTCCCAGTTTGGTGTCACATGCAAACTTTAAGCATACTCTCCACTCCATTATCAAATCATTAGTGGTAATGTTGAATAGAATGAGCCAGGACAGACCTCTGCAGGACCCCACTAGATATGTCCTCCCAGTTTGACAATGAACAATTGAGAACTACTGTCAAACTGGGAGTGGTGTGGTCTTTTTCAACCATTGTGTATGCAGCTTGATGATGATTTAATCTATATCACATTTCCCTAGTTTGCTTATGAGAATATCATGCGGGATTGTCAAAATCCCATTTACTACTTCCTCGGCCCATTTATCCAGCAACCCTGTCAAAGAAGGAAATTTAGCTTTGTTTGGCATGATTTGTTCTTGACAGATCCATGCTGGCTATTCCTTATAACTCTAAAAGTCTCAAGGTGCTGACAAACTGATTTATTTAATAATTTGTTCCAGTACGTTTTCAGGTATTGAAGTTAGTTCCAGGGTCCTTAGTACCTTTCGACCTCAGACCAATCTTTAAAAAAAGGGGAACAATGTTTGCCCTTCTCCAGCCCTCAGGGACCTCACCCATCTTTCATGAGTTTTTCAAAGTTAATTGCTATCCGTTTGAAGTTTTGTTTTTTTGTTTCCCCCCCCCCCCCAACTCCCCCTGCCAGTTGTTCTTTCCTAGGAGAAGTTTCATCAGGCCTTGCTGTTTTGAATACAAATAGGTTTAATGCCTAACAAATAGGCATTAAACCCCTCAGCCTTCTTGGTGTTGTCAATCACTAGCTCTCCTTCCCCACTAAGTAGTGGACCTACACTTTGCTTCAAGTGCTTGCTCATATCCATTACAGTTAGGTGTGTGCGCGCCACGTGCACAGTCACCAGAAAGTTTTTCCCCTAGCAGCACCCATCGGGTCCGCTATGGAGCCCCCTGGAGTTGTGCCTTCATGCTGCTGCAAATAGGGCCCTGCCAACCCACTGCCTGTCCAGTTCCTTCTTACTGCCAGTGATAGTTGTTGGAGTGCTTTCTCTCTTGCTTGAGTGATCCCCTAATAGCTTTTGCTTACTTTCTCTTGTAAATAGTTTAGATAGTTATTGTAGTGTAAATGTTTTAGTTTGTTACCGGGGGTGGTTCTCCCCATTTTTCCCCTTCCCGGGACATGCCTCAGTCCCAGGGTTTAAACCATGTGGAGTCTGCCAAAAACTGATGCGCGGGGCAACCCAGACACTTTACAGGCTGAGTATCCCATTAAATGGACAGGTGTAAGATCTGCAGGAGTTTTCATTCCTGCACTAAAAAAGAAAGTGACCACAGATTGAAGCTGCTGCTGATGCAGGCAGCCCTGCAGCCACAGTCTGAGACGAGCCCTGTGGATCCAGCACTGGGCTCCTCTGCATCAGTGCACAATACACCAGCTCTGATTAGGGAGGCTGCACCGAGGAAGGACTCTGGGACTAGAGAGTCCTGGGACTTGGCACTAGCACTCCCCAGCACCGAAGACGGCCCTGTGCATAGAGTCTCGGCACCACTCCCAGTCACCTGTGCCTCATAAGAAGCACAGGAAGACTGACGGGATGCACCCCCTCTTGAGCGCTAGAGCATGAGCCAGCTAAGGGAGTGCGACCTGTGCCGGGCCACTCTACAGCAGTGCAACAAACAGCACTGTCTACACCGGGTCCACAAGCGGGCCCGTCGAGTCTGGCGCCAGTGGAAGAGGGATCTTCCCTCTACCCCAGAGACCTTCAAGGTGGGAAGGGATCTTCTTGCCCAAGAGACCATCAGCCCTGAAGCCTCTGGCATCAGAGGCCACTGTGCCATCCAGAGGCAAACCCTTGTTGACACGGCGCTGCTCACCCTTTCCCTGGCACACTCTCTCCACACATCGAGGAGCTGGAGCAGAGGACGGGCACACCAGAGGCCAGACGTGACCAAACTTTCTCTCCAGTGCTGTGGCCACAGTGGCAGATGCCACCACAAGCGCTGGCGCAGTAGCCTTTCAGGACCCTGTGGCCATACCACCAGTCCCAGGGATCTGTCTCCGGGCAATCTTTCTCGGTCATGTCCGAGGAACGAGTGAAGTCCCGGAGCAGGGTCTCTTCCCACGGCTCGGCCACCGTTGCCAGTGCCACTCCTGGCACTGCATCCAGCTCTACCAACACTTCTGGCACCAACTCTGGTGCAGCAGCTTATGAACACTTCAAGGAGCCAGCCAGACAGGAGGGGACAGCACTGGCCTGGGCATCCTCATCATCTGAGGAGGCAGTAGGGGAGTTTCAGACCCAATAGTGGACATTTTGTTTCAGGCAGGTCCCACCAGGGTGGCTCTCTTCCTCCTTCCCCCGTCCCAAATCAAGACCATACAGGAAAACAGACACTCTGGCAAACTCCAGCTTCCCTGACCCCTACAGCAAAAGGGGTTGAGAGCAAGTATTTTGTACCCTCTAAGGGGTACAAATACCTCTTCACTCACCCCCCCCACCGGACTCTTTGGTAGTGGTGGCAGTCAATGAGTAGGAGAGGCAGGGGCAGCAAGGACTCACCCCACAGGCTAAGGACACACAGAAGCTGGACCTCTTCAGGAGGAAGGTTTACTCCACTGGAGGGCTCCAGCTTTGCATCGCTAACCAGCAGGCGATCCTTAGCCACTACAGTTTTAAGTCTTGGGACACGATATCCAAGTTTACTGAGCTGGTTTCTGTGGACTCCAAGTCTGAGTTCTCTGCCCCTGTAGATGAGGGCAAGGCTGTGGCCAGGACCTCATTACAGGCAGCGCTGGACTATGCGGATGCAGCAACTCGTGCCATGTCATCAGGCATAGAAATGTCGTTGCTCCTGGCTGCAGGCCTTGGACCTAGCTGGGAAGGTTCAACAGACAATACAAGACCTCCCTTTCGAGGGAGGCCATGTTATTCTCAGAGAAGACTGAATTTAAGCTGTGTAGCTTAAAGGACTCCCAAGCCAGTCTGAGATCACTGGGGCTGCACACCCCGGCCACTCAATGTGGCATTTTAAGCCTCAGCCTATGCCTCTTCCCTACCAAGGCCAGCCCAGATAGGACCACAGTTGAAGGCGGCCTTGCCAACCCCAACCTCCAAACAACCAGGGATCTGGTTTGTCCAAACAATCACCAGGCCTAGGCAGGCCTTTTGAAGATGCGCCTGAGGAAGACTTGCCAGCCAGCCAACTGGATCCTTCCTTCCTTTTATTTTATTTTATTTATTTATTTATTGGCACATCTATCCCATTTATACCGGGCTTGGTCCCAAATCACGTCAGCCATTAGGACCTTTGCATGGTAGAAATGGGATATTACCTCCAATTTTCTTTCCCTCCTCCCTCCCCTGAGCTGCCCCCGCACCCCCTTCAGTGACCCTTCTCACAAGCAATTCCTTATGCAGGAGGTACAAACACTCCTATCAGCAGGAACCATGGAGGAGGTTCTGCTGGAGCTCAGGGGCAAGGGGTCTTTACTCCCAGTATTTCCTAATACTGAAAGCAAAGGGGGGGCCTCAGACCCATCCTGGACCTGCGCAACTTCACAGGTTCATGAAGAAGCTAAAGTTTCAGATGGTCTCTCTAGCCACCATTATTCCTTCCCTGGATTCAGGAGATTAGTATGCTGCCCTCAATTTTGAAGGACGCATATTTCCATAATCCGTCCCGACAGGCACTTCCTAAGGTTTGTAATGGGGGGGTGCTCACTACCAATTCTCAGTGCTCCCGTTTGGTCTGTCATGGGGGGGAGGGATAGCTCAGTGGTTTGAGCATTGGCCTGCTAAACCCACGGTTGAGAGTTCAATCCTTGAGGGGGCTATTTAGGGATCTGGGGCAAACAAACTGTCAGGGACAGTACTTGGTCCTGCTAGTGAAGGCAGGGGACTGGACTCAATGACCTTTCAAGGTCCCTTCCAGTTCTATGAGAGAGGTAGATATAGATATCTATCTATATAATATCAGCACCTCAGGTGTTCACCGAATGCATGTCAGTCAGGGCTGCCTTCCTGCAGAAAAGACAGGTTCAGGTATTCCCATACCTCGACGACTGCTTAGTGAAGGGACATTCTAGGACACAAGTGGATTAGCAGGTCAACCTGATAAGATCGACCTTTGACTCACTGGGTCTCCTGCTAAATACTCAAGTCAATGCTCACCCCTACTCAGAGAATAGAGTTCATAGAGGCAGTGCTAGACTTGAGACAGGCCAGAGCATTTCTACCTCAGTCATGTTTTCAGGCCATACATGATGACATACAAGACCTCAGCAGTTTCCTACAACCACTGTCTGAGGGTATGTCTACACTACGAGGGTAATTCGATTTTACTTAAATCGAATATGTGGAATCGATATTGCAAAGTCGAACGTGTGTGTCCACACTAAGGACACACTAAGGACAGTAATTCGACTTTGTGAGTCCACACTAACGGGGCGAGCGTCGATATTGGAAGCGGTGCACTGTGGGCAGCTATCCCACAGTTCCCGCAGTCCCCGCTGCCCATCGGAATTCTGGGTCGAGCCGCCAATGCCTTCTGGGTAAAAAAAATTTGTCGTCATCCGTCCGTCACTAACGCCCTCCCTCCCTCCATGAAAGCGCCGGCGGGAAATCAGTTCGCGCACTTTTCTGGTCAGTGACAGCGCGGACGCCACAGCACTGCGATCATGGATCACGCTGCGACCATCGCTGCACTTGTGGCCGTTCTCAACACCTCGCAGCTTATCATACACCTTTCCCTGAGGCAGATGCAGAGAAATCGGGCGAGGAGGCTACGGCACCGCCGTGAGAGCCTGAAGTCGGAGAGTGGCACAGAGCTGTCAGAAACCACGAGCCCCAGCGCCCAGGACATGACGTTGGCAATGGGGCATGTGGATTTTGTTGAACGGCGATTCTGGGCCCGGGAAACAAGCACGGACTGGTGGGACCGTATAGTGCTTCAGGTCTGGGATGAATCCCAGTGGCTGCGAAACTTTCGCATGCGGAAGGGGACTTTCCTCGAACTTTGTGAGTTGCTGTCCCCTGCCCTGAAGCGCAAGGACACCCGCATGCGAGCAGCCCTCACTGTCCAGAAGCGAGTGGCCATAGCCCTCTGGAAGCTTGCAACGCCGGACAGCTACCGGTCAGTCGCGAACCACTTTGGTGTGGGCAAATCTACCGTGGGGGTTGTTGTCATGCAAGTAGCCAAGGCAATCGTCAAGGTACTGCTCCCAAAGGTAGTGACCCTGGGAAACGCGCAGGTCATCATAGATGGCTTTGCCGCGATGGGATTCCCAAACTGCGGTGGGGCTATAGATGGGACTCACATCCCTATCCTGGGACCGGACCACCAGGCCAGCCAGTACATCAATAGAAAGGGCTACTTTTCAATGGTGTTGCAAGCACTGGTGGACCATCGGGGACGGTTTACAAACATCTACGTCGGATGGCCGGGCAAGGTTCATGACGCTCGCGTGTTCAGGAACTCTGGTCTGTTTAGACGGCTGCAGGAAGGTATTTACTTCCCAGACCACAAAATAACTCTTGGGGATGTGGAGATGCCTACAGTCATCCTCGGGGACCCAGCCTACCCGCTAATGCCCTGGCTCATGAAGCCCTATACTGGCGCCCTGGACACAGAAAAAGAACTGTTCAACTACCGTCTGAGCAAGTGCAGAATGGTGGTGGAGTGTGCTTTTGGCCGTCTCAAAGGGAGATGGAGAAGCTTACTCACTCGCTGTGATCTCAGTGAAACCAATATCCCCATCGTTATTGCAGCTTGCTGTGTGCTCCACAATCTGTGTGAGAGCAAGGGGGAGACCTTTATGGCGGGGTGGGAGCTAGAGGCAAATAGCCTGGCTGCTGATTACGTCCAGCCAGACAGCCGGGCCATTAGAAGATCCCAGCGGGACGCCCTGTGCATCCGGGAGGCTTTGAAAGCTAGGTTCCTGAGTGAGCAGGGCAACCAGTGACTTTTCAGTTTGTGGACAGAAAAGCTGAACCTGCCCCCGTTTCTTTACCCAGTCCATTTTGACTATCCTCTCCAGTTACATACAACCTTCACCCCCTTCCCCTTCCCAAAAAATAAAATCATTTCGATTTTTTAATGAACACCGTTGTCTGTATTGCTGTTTTCGCGGGAATATTTTAAACCGGGGACGCAGACTGTGGCGGGGGGCGGGTTTAGTGTTCTGATGCAAATGATACTTCTAAACTCCCGGAATGACAGGCTCCGCACTGGTGGACTGGTTATTTCAATGGAGCCTGCCAGCACTCCTGGGGGGGACTGTGTGTATGTGTCGGCTATGTGACTTTCTGGCAGGGGGGGTAGGGTTACAGATCCCCTGCTGCGTGGATCTGTGAGCCAGGATAAGGACCGCTGCATAAGATCTGTAACTGCCCTCCCCCGCCACAAAGTCACAGAGCAACCCCCCCCCCCCAAAACATGAAAAGCACCTCCCAGACTGACCAGGGTAACCAGTGACTGCACTGTGTATGTGTCCTGATGCTGGACCTGACACCGCCTCTGTACCCTGCTAAAGGTGACTGTCCTGTCCAATTACCAAGCCCCTTCCCCCCCTCCAGACAGACTCTCCCTCAAAAGAACCTGACTGAAACAGTAATGAACAGAAACAAACATTTTATTGCGAACCAGACATGAAACGTGGGGGGTGAAACTTGGACGGGGGCTTGTGTGAGGTGGGTAGGAAAGGACTTATGAAATTTTGGGGAATGTCAGCCTTCTACTGCTAGAGCAGTCTGCAGGGGTTGATTGAAAGTTTTAACGGCCCTTGCCGCCCCTCCTTCTTTGGACTTTGGGTGAGGGTGGTGTGGGACTTGGTGGCGGGTGAGGGCGGTTACAGATAGACTGCAGCGGGGCTCTGTCCTCCTGCCTCCGGTCTTGCAGAACATCCACAAGGCGCCGGAGCGTGTCCGTTTGCTCCCTCATTAGTCCAAGCAGCTTTTCAGTAGCCTGTTGGTCCTCCTGACGCCACCTCTCCTCCCGTTCCATGACTGCTCGGTGCATTTGTGACAAGTTCTCCCTCCACTGTGTCTGCTGGGCTGCCTGGGCTCGGGAGCAGCCCATTAGTTCTGTGAACATGTCTTCACGCGTCTTCTTCTTCCTCCGCCTAATCTGCGCTAGCCTCTGGGAGTGTGCTGACAGGCTGGGTTGGGAGACAGTCGCAGATGTGTCTGTGTGAATTTTAAAAAGGGAGTGAATTCCTGAGACAGATAAATGAAATTGTATACAAAGAACCTAGTCTTTCTCTGTGAACAAGACCATGCACTGAACCTCTCACATGCGCACTCAGGACAAGGTCGAATTTTCGGCCGTCGCCTTCAGTGCCTGTGGACTTGCGGAGGTCTTGGAGTGTTCAGAGAACTGTGGCTGGAGACCTGAACTTCTGGAGCGGGCAATAATGGTAAGCCGCAGACTTGTGGCTGCTTAAAACTCCAGCAGTAGCACTGGCCTCCTTTCACATTGAAAGCAATGCCAGTCTCTGCTGCCAGCAATCAGGACAGCATCAACTCTGCCCCTGTCCCACCCCCTCGCGGCTGTCCCAGGGAAAGATCCCTGTATGCTGCCCCTCTCCCTCCACCGCGTGGCTGTAAAGCAGTCCCAATACTAACAGTCCCCTCCCTAATTCAAAGCAGGGCGTCATGAGCGACATCACCCTCCTGAGGATCCCGGACACCCAGAGAGAACGCATGCTGCGGGAAAGCATGCAGAAACCGGGGCCGTATGCCGCCATGCTATGTCGGGCCATGATCCCCGAGTACCTGATTGTGGCATGGAGGGGACATGTCTGCTACCACGGAGGGCCCACTAAGATCGCCCTACCCCGGAACCTGATCAACAGGCTTGAGCTCTACCTCCACGAGACCTACGAGGAGTTCTCCTACGAGGATTTCTCGTCGATCCCCGGCCACATTGACCGGATTTTCGCGTAGGTGCACTGGGACTTTGGAGTGGAGCGTCTTGGGCCTGGGAATCATGTAGTAACGGACATTGTGAAATTTTTTTAAAATACTTGGGACTAAATTGAGAAGAGCCTAAGACAGAGAAATCATGCAAAACCCATTTGTTACCTTTGTAAATATTCCTGTTTTGTACCTGATTATTTTTTTACTAGTTTACAGCACTTTTATAAATATACATTGTTAATAGTATAAATATTACCGTTCTGTTTTAAATAAATGTTTACATGTTTACAGCACTTACTGCTTGATCCGTCCCCTGATTCTGTGTCCGGGGTAAGGGATGGGGACGGTTGGTAGGGGATCTCGGTAAGGGTGATGAAGAGCTCCTGGCTGTCGGGGAAATCAGCGGTGCCAGCGCTGTCGACTGCCTCGTCCTCCTCATCTCCTTCTTCATCTTCCCCGTCCGCTGTCATGTCCGACATGATCCCATCCTCGGAGTCCACGGTCAGGGGTGGGGTAGTGGTGGCGGCCGCTCCCAGGATGGAATGCAGTGCCTCGTAGAAACGGGATGTGTGGGGCTGGGATCCGGAGCGTCCGTTAGCCTCTTTGGTTTTTTGGTAGCCTTGTCTCAGCTCCTTGATTTTCACGCGGCACTGCGTTGCATCCCGGCTGTAGCCTCTCTCTGCCATGGCTTTGGAGATCTTCTCGTAGATCTTAGCATTCCTTCTTTTGGAGCGCAGCTCTGAAAGCACGGACTCATCGCCCCACACTGCGATGAGATCCAAGACTTCCCGATCAGTCCATGCTGGGGCCCTCTTTCTATTGGATTGCACGGCCATCTCTGCTGGAGAGCTCTGCATAGTTGCCACTGCTGCTGAGCTCCCCTCGATGTCCAAAGAGGAACTGAGATTCAAACTGCCCAGACAGGAAAATGAAAATGAATTCAAATTTTCCCGGGGGTGTGGCTGGTCAGAGCATCCGAGCTCGGACTGCTGTCCAGAGCGTCAACAGAGTGGTGCACTGTGGGATAGCTCCCGGAGCTATTACCGTCGATTTCCATCCACACCTAGCCTAATTCGATATGGCCATGTCGAATTTAGTGCTACTCCTCTCGTTGGGGAGGATTACAGAAATCGATTTAAAGAGAGCTTTATGTCGAACTAAATGGCTTCCTGGTGTGGACGGGTGCAGGGTTAATTCGATATAACGGCGCTAAAGTCGACATAAAAGCCTAGTGTAGACCAGGCCTGAAACTCCTAGGACACATGGTCTCGTGCACATACGTGGTCCAGCATACAAGGCTCAAACTCAGACCTCTCTAGGCTTGGCTGCCATCTGTGTATCGACCAAGCAAACAGTCTAGACAGGGCAATCATGCTTCCACCAATGGTTCTCAAGCCTCTTCAGTGGTGGCTTGACCCTCGCATGGTGTGTGTGTATAAGCGTCCCATTCTCCAAACCACACCCTTTGTTATGACTGGTCACCGACGCATCAGCAATGTGGTGGGAAGCTCACCTCGGAGAGCACAGAACTCAAGGCCTCTAGTCTCTAGAGGAGCTGTTGCTTCACATGAACGTCAGAGAGCTGAGAGCGGTTCGTCTGGCATGTCAGACCATTCGGCCTCATCTGGAGGGCAAATGCATATCAGTCCTGACCAACAACACAACAGCGATTGTTTTATATCAACAGACCGGGTGAAGTGCGCTCCTCTCCCCTATGTCAGGAAGCCTGCAAGCTCTGGGAGTTCTAAATAACATGCTCAATGCTTCTGGAAGCTTCTTAACTCCACGGATCTCAGAATGAGCTAGCAGACCATCTCAGCAGCCATTTTCACAACCACAAATGGCCCATTCGCCTGGACGTAATAAACGATATCTTCCAATGGTGGGGTCTTCCCCAAGTTGAGTTGTTCGCCACAAGGAGCAATAGGAAGTGCCTGTAATTCTGCTCCTTCCTGAGCCACAGCTGGGGCTCACTGGCAGGTGCCTTTCTTCTCCCATGGAAGGACCAGCTCTTCTACATGTTATCACTTCTCTCCTCCTCTTCTTCCCCCCCTCTCCCCCGCCCAATCCCACTTATTCACAAGGTCCTCCTCAAGATTCAGAGCGACGGGGCCGCTGTCATCCTGGTTGCACCAGCCTGACCATGCCAGCATTGGTCCACCATGTTGCTGGAACTCTCGGTGAAGACTCCAATCGCCCTGTTGTTCGTTCCAGACCTCATTACTCAACATCACGGCCAGCTCCAACACTGCAATCTCGAATCTCTCCATCTCCCTGCTTGGAAGCTGTGTGGTTGAATCAACTCAAGCTTGCATGCTCAAACCCCATTAGGGAAGTTCTTATTGGCAGCAGAAAACCATCGACCAGGGCGGCCTACTTAGCCAAGTGGAAAAGATTCTCTATTTTGTGTTCAGAGCTGTCCTTCCATCGCAATCTTCGGTCCTCCTTCGGTCTTGAACTACCTACTAAGGTTGAAACAGCAGGGCCTATCCCACTCGTCGATAAAGGTTCACCTGGCTGCCATCTCGGCTTTTCACCCAGGAGAGTTGGGCCTCTCAGTTTTTGCTAACCCTATGATGTGGTGGTTTCTTAAAGGGATAGACAGGCTATACCCTCAAATCAGCAGTCAACTCCCACCTTGGGACATTAACCTGGTACACTCACGGCTGCTGGGGGGGGGGGCTCCATTCGAATCATTAGCGACATGCTCAACTACTTTATTTTACTTTTACCTGTCTTATAAAGTGGCCTAATCCTAGTTGCCATAATTTCAGCCGGGAGGATCTCTGAGCTCAAGGCCCTCACATCTGACCACCCCGCCCAATATACTACCTTTTTATAAGGACAAAGTGCAACTTCACCTTCGGGAGGAACACCATGTAGGGTTGGTCTCCAACTTTCACACCAACAAAGACCTATTTCTCCCAGTCTTTTTCCTGAAGCCCCATGCCAACAGCTGTGAGCAGAGGCTTCACTCCCTGGATATTCGGCTGGCTTTGGCTTTTTATGTTGAACGAACAAAACTGTTCCACAAGTTGAACCAGCAATTTGTTGTGGTGGCGGAAAGGATGAAGAGCCTCCTGGTGTCCTCCCAGAGAATATCTTCTTGGATCACATCCTGTATCTGGGTATGCTATGACCTGGTTAAGTGTAACATTTGACTTGTAAGTCAAACTTGGAAACCAAAGTAACTTAACTGCTACTAATTCAAAAATATGCTTCATTCTAAATCAGTTGTCTGGGCTGAGTTACTGAAAACACATCATAGCTACATAACAAACATGATTTCTGGTACTATGGGAGTTAAACTATTTCCAGAACTGTGCATGGTTTTTGAGGTCCGTGAAAACTTTTCCACTGAAGCTTGTATTTACAGTACATGTCTCTCAAAAGACAATATGCAAATGCTATCCTTGATGGTCAGTCTTTGTACACTAACTTTCCTGTATGTATGTGTGGGTGGGTGGGTTTGTAGACTGTAATACCAAGGGAAGAGTAGGCATCCTTCTACTTTTTTTTTTTATTTAAAAAAAAAAAAAAAAAAATAGGACTCCCATCTCTAGAGGTGAGAGCCTCTTACAGGGTCAGACAGGTGGCTGACCACTGCTGGAAAAATGTAACTATTGAGTGCATTAGAAAACGTATTGAGCAGAAACTTGGCATCCAGCAAAGTTGGGATCTGTGACAATCCTCTTATAACACAATGGGACTCAATACGGAAGTGTGACTCATCCTGAAGGCAGAGGATAAAATAGACTCTAAAAATCTAATTATTAGAAGCTGGGTCTCCTACAGGGACGTGGGCAGCAGATATACACAAGGTGAAACAATGAATAAACATGATTGGAGCACAGACAACCTCCGCAAACAACTAGCTGACAGAGTTTGACTTGCAGTATATGGCACTACTACCCAATCTTCAGTCACATATTCAGTTAGCAACATGTCCTGGCTTATCTTAAAGCTTTTTATCTCTTTGGTGTCTAAACATCTCCAGAAATCCTTACATTCTAAACCTATTCTGGAACCTTTTCATTAGTACCAAAGTGGCTCTACCACTGAGGCACTAATTTAGGGGAGACTGAGTTGCCATCAAAATGAGATGAATGACTAGCTACTGCCAGGGATGAGAACTCTCATATGAAAGTATTGACTCTTGATTAAGATTAAGCATCCAGGTATGGTTGGAGAAGACACATGTCCAGCAAAATTGCTCTACAGAAGCTGGTATGGTACTCAACTAGTACAGACTACACATCTACAGTAGAGTAGGACTAAATATTTGGGGGGATGGGGAATTAAAAATAAGAATGCTGAGCTTTTCTTAGGGAGGATTAAATTGGCTCAAGTTATTACTGTCTGAAACAATCTAGTTGCTATTGGGCCTATGACCCTCCTAATGACTCACTTAAACTATATCACTAACAACGCTCCTAGTGATGAGTTGGATGTATTGGCAGGGATAAGATTTAACAAGTATGAAGAATAAACTTGTGGTTCCTCAAAAACAAAGTTAAGGTTAGAGCTGGGCAAGAAACTGTTTTCCTGTTCCACACTGGGACAAAACAAAGACCTAAATCAGAGCTGGGACATGACCCTGGGTCTGACACATCCCAGGTGAATGCCCTAACCACCAAGCTATTGGCTTTTCTGGGACAGTGGAGTGATATGTCCAACTATTTTGTTGGAAACTTCCCAACCAGCTGTAGTTGAAACTAGGCCTGTTGCGTTACTATGACTCTAATCCTAGTGAAAGGTAATGGATTGACAGTCCACGAAACGGAGCTGTTTCTAAATGGTGCTAGTGAACTAAAATTCAGCTCCTGGATCCATACTGACTTGTAGTTTGCTACTCCATATGCAGGAGTCCATTGCAATTAATGTAGTGATAGTCTGAGAGAATTTACCCTTTAATGTAAGCATCATTCAAGGGGACGGAATGTGAATGATAGCTTTTGGCATTCACTTGACACTACTAGTGAGAAACATGCTAAGTTTGCAATTCTGTCTGAAAACTTAATGGGTAGATTAAAAAAGGACAAAGGAATTATGTTGCAACTATGCAGAATGTACATTTTAACTGGCATATTTTAAATAAAGTATTACTACACTCTCTTGCATATTCTTTATGAATGTGTGCATGACTCCAGTTTATTTGAAACTGCGCTTGGGAAAACTGTTGTAGTCTCAGACATCTTCAATTATGGGGAGAAAGATTCTTTCCATGGAACCTGATGCAAAGGGTTTCTAAGCAAATTGCTTTTCATAATGGATCATAACTAACTTCACTCTCTCTCCTTTTCTTAATGCTGACACTTAGTATACGCTCCATACAACATTCAATTAGCATGCCTGTTATGAGGTAATGTATGTTTTAGTATGTAATTCAGCTATTGGATGTGTATTGTCTCTTACTAGTTGAACTGATCCTCTTTCCTTCCCCCATCCCACCCACATGTGTAGAATTAAATACATGGAAACATCTTGGTTTTTAGAACAATTTGCTGTACTGACTTAGGATAAAGCATGTACTGACTGTTCTTGCAGAAAGTTCATTATTTCTTTGAACTTGTTTTATTGGCAATTACACATCCTAGACATGATATTCGCTTATGGTGAGAAGCTGAATAGTCTTTATTTTCTTAGAAATATTATGCTACTAAATGATTTCAAATTCAGAACTGTCTACAGCTCTTCTAAAATGAAGAGACTTACTTTCTTATTAACTCATAGGAAAGTAAGCAGTTTGGCCTCTGACCTCAGTTTTTTTTTCTCTTGCTGACTTTAATTGCTTACCTTGCCTCCCTCCTCCCAAAATCCTGCTTTGATCAAAAAGCATGTAGAAACAACTTCATATAGCTTAGTGTCAATTTCCCAAACAAGGAGTGGTGCACATGCCTACGGTATAAATGCATATTCAGAGTAACAAAGATAAATGTGGGGCATCTTAAATGGACACTGAGCAAGGGAAAATTGAAGTAAAGGCCTTGCTCCAAACCTAAAACTCCTAATATTTTGCACCCTCTAAATAAGGTTCAGAGTACATTACAAACACGAAGGCTGGCTGCATCAGAAGTAAGCATTTCTCCATCTGGTGACACAGATTAAGGCACAAGGTCACACTGCAAGTTGGTGGCAATTGATATAGAGTTCTTGGGTGACTTACTGACCCTACTGAAGTCCATGTTTGCCATTTACTTCAGTGGGGACAAAATTTCACCCCTTGTCTAGGCTGCTATGACTAAACACTGTTTTTATCTTAGGGTATTGCATTTTACCTTTTCATAGTTTAATGATCTCTACCTGTGAGAGATGGGGAGGAGAATACTTATTACTGTTGATAGTGGCTGTCTCCAGAGGGACAGGGTAAATAACCTTTCTTTAACTTTGAGACACACGTATTATAATGAGTTGTCTTTAACAATCACTCACTAGCCTCTAGAGTGACTGGATGTGACTAAATTGTCTTACTGAGCTAGCAACTTTTCTAAGACAACAGCTGTCAACCTGTTTGAAGAGTCATTGAAAAGTCACTAATGACAAGTTAAATCTGGCATTCTACAGTACCTTACCCCCTTACCTTTGTAAAGGGTACTGTCACTGAGTTACAGGCAATGAGTAACTTCACTGAACTTATTTTTTCTTTTTCCCCCCCTGCTATTAAGCAGTGTAAAGAGTGACTGCCTCAAAGGTAGTAATAAAATGAGCTTCTTGGCTTGCAGTTGAAAGTTCTAGACATGGGTTGTATTTGAAGCTCTTCAACTGTACAATTTAGGTCTAAAGTAACTGTTTGCGAAGTGTACAAAAACTACTATCCAAAAGATACATTAATCTGAGGGCTCTCAAAAACATGTTGACATAGGACAGGGAAACATGGATGCATTGTCTCAAAACTAACCTAGTATTACTATGCTCATGTTCTCACTCTAAGAAACTAACCACTGGCTTTTTTTTCCCCCCCCTAGAAATTCTTCTACTTTCAAGTCATTTGAAGAAAAGGTTGAAAACTTAAAGGTAAATCTAACTAGCTGCCTCTGGAAACAGTTGTTTTATGAGAGACTTAAGCTGGGACTTTTGAAGGAACCTAAATGTGGTGCTCAAATCCCTTCCCTTAAAATTCAATGGCAGCTGGGCAACTAACCTCTTAAGCTACTTTTTGAAAATCCAAATGTAGTCATTTGACAACCAAGTAAATTAATGCTATGAAATGCAGGGGTATAGCCAACTATAGCAGCTTCATGCCAGCAAATCCCCAGTTGGGAAGACAACTGCTCTCTGGTCCACTTGTATGCTCTGAACAGCACAAATGGGCTGGATCATGCTGTTTCAGTTCAAGGCAATTGCACCTGTATTTCTCCTATGTGGTCCAAAAAAGGCCACTCTTTCTGACTCTCTGCCATTACCTCTTGGATAGAAACATACATCTCTCTCCCTCCTGACCCCCAAATATTTCCAGGCTGCACAGCTCTCTGCTTACGCTGGAAATTCACCAGCAGTCAGACTGCCTAAACAGGCCTGCTTTACTTTTGCTCCTCTGATGGTAAGCAATGTAACTGACCACAATTAAGTTAGCACACAGCTCTTTCTAAGCAAGCACATTTATTAAGGGGAAAGAATAGTGAGAGAACATATAAAATAGCAAACTTGCATGCAAATACACTTATCAGAGATCACCCCAACTCCAAGCAGGGCTCTGGCCAAAGAACAGCCCTTCAAACCCCACCAAGGGGTTTTTCTGTGGTTACAAGTTGATAACTGCCATGGTGCAGAACCTGCACACTATGAATCGAGTTGCTCTTTTATGCCATTTGGGTATTGATTCTGGGAACAGGTAATTTGTAGACAAAGATCCCCATCCCAGGTCAAAGCTTCAGAAGATCAGGTCTGGAGGTGGATATTTGCATTCCCCTCTTCCCAAATAATTCCTAGGAAACCTACTCCATTAAAAGCTCGGTCTTGTCTTAGCCCATTGTTTTAAAGAGTCCTTTGAAACTCGTAACACTTCCCAAAGTTTACATTAATCATGTCTTTCCAGACAAGTTGCAAATCCCACCACAACACAAACTTGCATTTTTAATACAGTGAGGTTCTAAGATACTTTGTTCAAAAAAGGTTGTCCAGGAAACTGCCTTTCACACATAATAGAGAACCTGGTCTTTGTATATCCAGAATCTATACTGATTTTTAACTTAAGGACTGAAAAGCTTTATATTCTAGTTTACACTGGGAACGCAAACTCTTGCATGTTAGCATCAGAAAGTAAGGAATATAGGTGTGCAATTCTGTTGTAAAATGTACATGCTCTTAGACTTCACTTTCAGGTAAGGAGGCTGAAATTGGGGCTGAGGCCTCAATAAGCAGAGATCAACGTTGTGTGGCTGTTCCAACTAATGTTTTGGTATAAAGGCCTTCATATTATGGACCAGACTGCTCCTTGTATAGGAATTTGGGGTTGGGGAAAAGTGCATAAGGAACTCCTTTCCCCTTTTGGCATCCTGTATAATGGTCTGTTGCAATCTAAGGGAGTTTAGGAACGTCTCCTTCCATGAACTCTGGGAATGAATCTCCCTAGGAGGGAGGTATATGGGAATGATGTGGGGTAAGTGTGTTACACACCATCTGAAGGGGTGTAGTAGTGAATGTGCTCCACCAAAACACCAGAGAGCTTCAGGATGTGTCCTTGAGGCTGAATGGTTTTTCTCGGAGCTCCCCCAGGATGGTACAGAACAAAAGCTAATCCAGGTTTTGGAACATTTTGAGTTAAAACAAATGTAGGATATCTCAACTTGAAGTTGTACAATCTTCATAGAGCATATGAGTATGGGCTGTTGCAACAATCTGATCAGGAGAGTTTTTGCAGTACTAAAGGCCAAGGGAGACCCATGTGTTTAAGCTAATGATTGGAGGGTTGCACATTTCCTTCAGTGTTTCTCCACCTAGCTTCTTCCACCAAGTCGCACTGAGTGCTGCTCCTACCTCAATTATTGTAGAGGCAGTCTGATCCTGGAAAAACTGCCTCCAAAGGATAAATTCCCCCAAACAATCTTGACATGAAGGTATTGTTTATTGCAAAACTTGTTTGTTAAAATACTTGGCTATCTAACTGTATTTGCAGTTATACTTTCTGAAGGGTTTATCTAAAACTATTTGTATTTTAGTCTAAAGTTGGAGGAGCCAAGCCTGCTGGAGGTGACTTTGGAGAAGTCTTAAACTCAGCTGCCAATGCTAGTGCCACAGAAACTATTACAGAACAGATACAGGAGGAGACCCAGTGAGATTCCTGCCTTTGTCCTGCTACCCACTGCCAGATGCTGCAAGCAAAAACTAAGCACATTTGTAATGTTCTTCACTGTCCATTTCCACCAGATGTGCTTTTACTTAGCACTTAGCTTTATATCAATTTGATAAAATAGCTTGTTTGTGGGTTTAAAATATTTTTGGAACTAAAGTAGATTGTATCAGCCTGGCTTTTGGGGGGAAGGGACATTTTTATGCTTTTCAAGTACTTAAAGGATATATCCCTGATTTTAAAGGCAATCTCTAAAATGTTGCTTTGAAAAACTTTAGACAAACCTACTAATACTGTACATATAGTATGTGGATTCATAACTTCCTTTTGGAGGCTGTGATTATTAGCAATTCTCTTCACTTATAAGAATTGGCATTCTACTTTTACTGCCAAACTGAAGGTTTACTTCACTCCTTTGGTGGTTTCAGTGCAACAGTTCCCTAAACTGGAAATCACACTTGGAAGATTACTCCAAGCTGCAGAAAAAGGATTTCTGCTTCAACATTATGAATAACATCATTATAGCAGGTTTCCACAAGTGTATATTAATCTACTGTAGTCAAAACCTGTTGAGTCCTAAACTGCATTTGGTGCATGTGGGGCAAAGGACATAATCCTAACTAGCATTCAGACTTGCTGACTTCTCTGTGGGTCCTGTGACTAGATTTAATGCCCTAAGAGTGGGTTTCTCAGAGTGCTCCAAATGAAAGTGAGATGCCTAATGCTGCTGGTCTAGTATCTGAGCCAGTTTGTTTACCCCAGTACACTATATTGTGAGTTCTTCACTTGATGCTTTAATGCCTGAATTATTCTGCTGTGGTAAAATGGCAGTCACTGGAATAATGGTCTCCAATGGTGGTGATTCTAAAACTACTTCTATTCTGGTATTAATATTGAATCTTACACTAAAAACATGGAGTGGAGATGAAATGTGAACACATTCCTACAGCTGCTGCAAAAAATATTTCTAACAAGTCATTACTGATTAATTCCAAGTCAGTTATGGGAATTAATGTTTTTTAAAACCTTTCACCATGCTGTAGTAAACTTGCACAGCATCTGCAGGCAAGAGCCATTGCTTTAGGAGGCAGAGGGCCTTTGAGATGTTCGAACTATTTCATGTTCTCAAGACTCTTGTCCTAAGTCTTTTTTGTTAGAGGCTTGAAAATTAGCAATACTGTTTGCACCCTGGAGACTCCACTCCTGCTTAACCATTGAGATCCACTCTTGAAACTTTACCCATTTCAAAGCCTACAGCAGACCTTGTAAGAGGGCTATGTTGCTTTACATGTTGACTATATCTACTTTATGTACTTTGGACGTTGCTTGTATTATGTACATGTCTGGCACATGTTGGTCGTTATCAAATTGTAACTTATGCCAAATGTCTCATCACTGAGCTTGGAATGAACTGGAAGCAATTAAAAAAACTAACTGCAAAAATTTGTCTTATGCAAGTCAAATTCCAAAACCACTATACAATTTTCTTTAGACACCATTGTACTGCATTTCTGATGAGCGCTTTGATAGCACTTCACCTATAGTGAATATGCCCAGTTACATGTAAGCAGCTTAATAAAATCCTATACATGAGCACTGTATTGCCATTATAGCACAGCTGTAAATGCAGACATTCCACTCTTTGGAAAAGTCATAGCTACCTATAGACCTATGCTTTTTTAAATCAATTTGAAAGGACTGAATTCACATGTGAAATATTCCCTTACTATCCTCTGCTCCCCAAGTAATTGGGAAGATGTTGGAATCCTCCTGTCATCATACTCATGGCCTTGTGACCACTTTTCACTTATTTCTTGGACAAATGGGCTGAGTTGGTTCTATCCTGGAAACTGATTCAGGAATTTACTATGCCTCTTGTAGCACAAATGTAATTCATGAACAGTTCCTGGCCTGAGACTTAAAGTTCAGCAGAGGCTGTAAATCAGCAAGTAAAATAAATGACAACCATAAAGGATCAAAATTCCAGTAACACCAGGGTACTTTCCCATCTAATATGTTTAAACCACCCTGCTTTAGTGCTGCAATATATGGTATGATTAAGTGATAGTAAGGAAACATTATACGTGCACTAGATTGAAACTAATACCAGTACAGTAGAACACTAAACTACTTAACTTTTTGGCATGAATATCAGCTGTTTTTTGTTTAGGTTTTGTCTTCTAAAGCAGTTTAAAAAAAATGCTACTCTGAATAAGTAGGATTCCTAGACTGAAGGAGCATTCCTATCTGTGCCTGGTTTGGCAGTGTCAAGCAAACATTCCCTGCCATCTAATCAAGTCAGCTATTTGATTCTCCCTGTTGACGCACTGAAGCATCTCCCATTCCGCTTCAGAGGCAGGGCCCGAGCCTAGCTCCAAGAGCCTGCTTGGCACAAACATTCCCAGTATACTGCCTCAGTGTTTCATACTTAATGGGTTTTCTAGCCTGTTTTTGCTCACTCCTGTCTGTGGGATCCAGCAGCTGCCTTAAGAAGGATGACCATAGGCTGCCATCACATCGCCATTTTTGTATGCTCTGGGGAAAATCCAAAGGGCTTGAGTTTTCCTCATTACATCTCTTTAGCTAGAGACCCTGGTTTCATCTCCAGGTACAGCAGAAGTGTCTTGCCTTGGCCTAACTCTCTCTTCAGTGATGTGATGAAACACCTGAATCCTGGCCAAATGTGAACTGAGCTAACAGTGTGGGATAAACTGAACAGGTACACCTTGGAATCCTTAGGCAGTAAAATTCCACTTAAAACATTGGCAAGAAATCAGAGGAGCAGTTTCAGTTGACACATCTAGAGAATGTTTTCCCACTAGTGTAAAATGCAATTAGTGGCTCCATCTAAGATGTCTTCAGTACCCGAATCCTGTCAATTGAGACTTCTGCTTCAAAAGCCTTGACTTGAAATGTCTGAAAAGCAACCCTGGGCATCAAATTTCTAGAACCACAACCTGTGATCTAGTCCGCATCCTAAGCCAGTTCACACTTACTCCCTGCTTTTGAGTGGGATGTTTTTATGCTCCTTTGATATCCAGCACAGCTTCTGTCAGAAATGGGACCTATCTGCAAAGCTGGACCTCTGTGCTAAAGATGGATGCAATGGTTTGTAATGAGCTACTCAATCTAGCAGACAATCCCCTAACTTGATATCTCTATACATATCCTACCTGTACTGCTACTCATTACTCAGTTCTTAAACTTTCACTACCTGCTTTAACTTTATTCCTAAATTTACCTGTTTCCTATGTCTCCTTTCACTTTCCAGTCTTTAAATGTGTTATCAAATAAAATATGCTTACTATTCCAGTCCAGTGACCTTTATACCAAACTGCTGCTTTCACTTTGTCATGGATTTAGATATCTTTACTATCATAATGCCATCTATCTCTTAGTTATAACTATATTTTCTTTACTTTACAGAAACCAGCCATTAACAGATATGTAGCTGTTCTCAAACTGATCTTGTCGACATTTAGTCCTAGACACTATATTAGTTTGTTTGAAAAGATGGAGTTTGTAAAACAGCTATTTTACAAATATAGTTTACGTACCAGATTCATTTTCTAGGTACTGATTATCTGTGAATGCACCCATGTTTCCTGGCCTAAGCTTCCTTATTTGTCGAGTCTCCTTACTGAAAGTGCTCCTCTGATTCCTTTCTCACTGCCATTACAACAGAACCTCAGATTTATGAACAGCTGGGGAATAAAGGTTAAGTCTGAAGTGTTTAACTCTGACCAAAACGTTATGGTGGTTCTTCCAAAAGTTTACAACTGAACATTGACTTAATTCAGCTCTGAAACTTTACAATGCAGCAGAAAAATGCTGCTTTCCTTTTTTCTTAGTACTGTTAAATGTAAACTACTGTACTATATTGCTTTTTTTGGTTTCCACTACTGCCTGATTGTACACTTCTGATGCCAAATGGGGTGTGTGGTTAACTGGTGAGTTTGTAATTGTGGTGGTCATAACTCCTTCACCTCCAGATTTTTTTTTTCTTTGGTTAAAGTCCTTTTCCTGTTTCTCATAGATGTCTTGGCTTCTCTTAAACGGACCTTCTGCTGCTAGACTAAGCCTTCGACTTGCATTTTGTGTCTAACTTCACTTTGGAGTAGTGGGAGCTCTTCCTTCTTTGTGCAGGCCAAGTCTCCCTGACGGTTAGCAGGCTAGGATTTCACAGCTAATGTGTCAAAATATTAAACAGGAAACTTTGTCACTACCGCCTAGCCCTTGACCACCTCAACTGTGTCCTTCACTAACAAAGCCTCCAAACTGTGGTACTGTGGCAGCTAGTCACTTAAGACTATCTACACAGTTTTGGAGGACGCAGGAACAAGTCTCCCAGGTCCAGCTAACAGAGGCAGACTGGTGCTCTGTAAAATATCTGCACCGACAGCAATCTGAAATTGTGACTTGGGCTCTGAGCCCACCTCAGCTTGAGAACCCAAGTCCCACTTTGCCCCACATCTTCAAAGCAGCATCTATTGTTACAGGACTAGCCCAAGTAAGTCTATCAATCCAGCACAGGACATTCCTTCCCAGCTGCTGTACAGATGGTCTCTTCCACTAACCCAATTGCTTGAGCTGCCTCTTCAGCCCAGGGGTTCTCAAACTGGGGGCTAGGACCCCTCAGGGGTTGAGAGCTGTCAACCTCCACCCCAAACCCTGCTTGCCTCCAGCATTTATAATGGTGTTATATTAAAAAGCGTTTAATTTGCTGGGGGGGGGGGTCGCACTCTGAAGCTTGCAAGGTGAAAGGGGTCACTAATAAAGTTTCAGACCCACTAGTTTAGCGGTGGTCACTACAATGGTTCAATTATCACACGGTGCCAGCCGGTTCCCAGCCTGCCACGGCCTGGTGGCAGATTCAGCCTGTCCCTCAGTCGCGGGGGAGACCTGCACTTCCAGGGGAGTTGATGCCTGGGTCGGGGACAGTAACGGGACACGCCCTGGGCGTGAAAGTGCCAGCCGGGCTGCCTGGCCCTGGGCGTTCGCCCCGCGAGGGGAGCGAGTCTCTCACTCCGTTCCCCGCCCCCGCCGCTCCCGGCAGTCAAGCCCCCACAGCGCGCGCGAGCCAGCAGCAGAGGCTGACGCTAACCGGCCGTTTCCGCACGCACAGGGCACCCAGCGAGGGGGGCGGGACACGTGACGGTGGGGAAACCCCACCAGCAGAGGTGGGCCCCAGGCAGCAGGTGCTGTTGCCCCTCCAGCGCCTTTTCTCTCTACCCAGAAGCCCCCCGCCATTAGGTGACCGCCGGCTCCCCAAGCCAACCAAGATGGCGGCGAAGTTCACGCGCGAGGCGGCGCTCTAGGATACCTCCGCGCTACTCTATGGTTGCCCGCGAGTCCTCTGCCCGTGCGAGACCGGGCGCAGGAAGGGTCAGAGGTCACGCCCCGCCCTCCGACGGATGCAACATGGCGACGCCGAGCTGGGGCCGCGCCGCCTCGCGGAGCCGGGCATGGCAGCTGCTGGGTGCGGCCAGGCGGGGCAGCAGCCATGGAACCGGGGACTCGCCGGCCACGGGCGTCTCGCCCCCGGAGCCAGAGAAGCGGCCGAGCAGCCGCACCGGCGCGCAGCAGGTGAGAACGCAAAGAGGGGGCGGGACAAAGAGGAGGGATCTAAACGGCAGGGGCGGGGGCAGAGGAAGCCGCGCCGTGTCACGTGAGAAGGGGCGCAGGCGCTAGTGGCGAGTGGTTGTCACGTGGTGCGGAGCGAGGGGCGGGGCCTAGTCTTTGGCCGTACCCTGTGCGTGAGCCGCACGGAGTCCCCGAGGCAGCGCCCCCTGCTGTGCGTGGGGCGGCCTTGGCATGTTCGCAGGGGCAGGGCGGGTTTCACTGGTGCGGGCTGAACACGATTTAGTGCAACACGAGTGAAAAGAGCCGCGGAAATGAGCGCAGGCGCGTGCACCGTGTTCTAGCGGGGAGGTGGAGTCTGGGGGACTACAGGGGAGAGTGACAGTGGATAGATACATGTCAGGTGCCAGCCTGCAGCTGAACAGGGTTTACAGGTGCAGAGCCCCTTCCCTCCCACACACCGTGGGTGTGTCACAGGGTTCCCCCCTTCCGGACGTATGTGTATCACTGGGCCTCCCAGGTGCAGGGCTTCTCCTCCGCCTCTCTCCCCACCCCACCCCACCCCGGCTGTGGGTGTGTTGCCGAGTTCCAGGTGCAGGGCTCCACCCCCCCCCCCATTGTGGGTGTGTCACTGGCCCCTGGGTGCAGGCCCCCCCACCCCCACACTGTGGGTGTTTCACCTGTGTTATGAGATTTGCCCATTACTTTGGGGTATGCTCATTTGTTAGGGTTACTCTTGGGGTGGGGGAGTGTTCTGTAATTCTATCAATGTAGAATTGTGTCACGTGTGTTCTCATACAGCGCTCTACTTCTCCCTTCTGCAAGTTCCCTCCCAATGGAGCTATCCTGCAGGACCTAGGTTCCCCAGGGTTGGATTCTTCCAGAATCAGATGCGCACACATTAACAGAGTGCATCTGAGAGGGCTGGGTTCCCAAGCTGTCACCCTCCTATGCCCCTGGATTCAGCAGACTAGGTCAAGCAGCACTTCCAAGCTGCCACCCACATATGTCCCAGCTTCAGCACGTCCCTATCCCCACTTTCACATTACAGTTGTTCTGGTAGTAGCCCACTTGATGAGCAAACACCACAGGATTTTGGGGCGCTGCAGGGATCTTTTAGCTTAGGTACGAGGAGCGTTGCTGCAGAGCAAATGAGGAAACCAAAAAACACCCATGAGCAGGGCAGAGGTGAGAGGGGGAGAGAGAGAGAAGCAGCCAACTTAACCATGAAAGTTATTTATTGCCAGGTAATAACCATAGGGGAGCCAAACAAACAAAACAGTTATAATATTAAATCTAACTTAAATTTGATTATAAAAGTCAGGTTTGGAAAATTAAACTGGTCACACAAGTCAGGGAGAGAGAGCGCGAGAGCTGGGTTCTCACCACTCCATGAAGCTTGAATCGATCGGGGGTCCCAGGTGGTGGTGGTAACTGAGGGTCCAGAGTGCTGGAGACAGGCAGAGTCCCCTGCATGATCAGTCAGGAGAAGATGAAGTCCCAGTGGAACTGATGCAGATGTTGGATACAGGTATCAGAACTGAGCATGAGTAGGGATTTTTGTAGGGTAACTGGTGACTCAAGTATTCCAAAGTTGTTTTGTTTTGACTAGACAATATGAGCTGCTCATTCTTGGCTATGGGCGGTGTTCCTTTGAGGGAGCTCATAATGCAATTAGGCAGCTTCAGTATTTTGGATACCAATAAAGGATTTATTACTATAATTGGTCTGATAACTACTGAACTGGGTATGTGCAGGCGTGAGTTCATTAACATCTGGAGCAGAGATTCCCCATCATGCAGTGCTTCCCTGCTTTTCTGGTTCCAGAGTTCAGTGCAGTTCTTGCCTTGGAATCTCTGTTCTCCATTCTGTCTGCTAATGAGATGCCTCCCTGTCCCATCTTTGATGCAAATGAGTCTGGGGGAGTTTCCTTAATCCTGTAACTCTTGTTGCGGGTGGGGGGTGTTAGGTGTGTCTCCCACTGCCTTTTCATTGCTTTTTGTAAGCCTTTCTTCTGATCGGCTTTGGTTCAAGTAGAGGCTGGGGGAGGTGTCCTTCGTGAGTCAGACAGGTTGGATACTGCGCCCAGGTTCCTCAAGAACACAGAGCTGACAGGTAACACCGGGCCCCCAGGTGCAGGGCTGTCCTCTTCTCCCCACCCCCCCGCCATTGGTGTGTCACTGGGCCCACGTGCAGGCCCCCCTCCCCACCCCTGCTGTCAGTGTGTCACTGGGCCAACATGCAGGGCCCCCTGCCGTTGGTGTGTAACTGGGCCCCAGGTGCAGGGCTCCTCCCTCCCGCCGTTGGTGTGTCGCAGGGCTCCCCAGGAAGCTTCCCCCATGTCGTCATTGTGTTCTAGGACCTCAGGGGTGCTTTTGTCTTCCTCTGTGCAGCTCTTGTATGAAGTCAGTGTGTAATGAGTTCTAGTAAGGCTTTTTTGATGTAGGACCCCAGCCTTGGTCTTTTTACTGCATTTGTGCCCTATAATGAGTTCTTTGATATTCAGACTGTGACAGGAAGTGGTGAGCAGGGATACTTTTCTGCTTAATCAGTAGGGTTAGGATGGTGTTTAGGATTTTGCTACTCCATTTTAGTCTTGTCCTCCTAACTGGCACAGTCAATATTTCTGAATTACCGTCCATTTTTCCATGGTTCATATGCTGTATAATTTTGATATATGTAATTAAAAAAATGCTAAATTGTTTATTGTAGAAGGTTATCTAACATTATTTTCATAGGATGGATCTTATAGGGATACTATACCATTATAATGGGGAGTTATACTGGTGCACTTATGCCTGTAAATTTCCCCATGTGAACAAGCTCTTAGTTACATGAGAAATTCACCCAAGGTGGAGGAGCTGCATGCTTATGGGAGCAGAGCAGCTGGATGAAAAATCAGGAGACCCAGCAAGGAAGACAGGAATATAGTAGAGAGCAGATGAAATTAGGAAGCATAAGATATCTGAACATTAATGCAGCAAGCCTTGAAGAATCAGTTCTAACTAGCAATCTGAGCATGTTCCTATCCATGGAAAAATTAAGACATACTAAGAAAACTTTCAAAAGGCAGGGTTGCTCAAGTGCAGGGGTCTCAAACTCAAATGACCATGAGGGCCACATGAGGACTAGTACATTGGCCCGAGGGCCGCATTACTGACATCCCCCCTCGGCCCCGCCCCCACTCCACCCCTTCCATGAGGCCCTGCCTCTTCCCACACCTTCCCTGCCCCCATTCCAACCCCTTCCCCGAAATCCCCACCCCAACTCTGCCCCCAGGGGGTCCAGGAGGGGTGTGGGGTGTGGTGGGGGCTCAGGGCAGGGAGTTGGGGTGTGGTGTGCAGGAGGGGTGAGGGGTACAGCAAGGGATCAGGGTGCAGGGTGCGGCGGGGGATTCAGGGCAGGGGGTCGGGGTGCAAGAGGAGTGTGGGGTGCAGCAGGGGGATCAGGGCAGTGGGTTGGGGTGCAAGAGGAGTGTGGGGTGCGGCAGGGGGCTCAGGGCAGTGGGTTGGGGTGCAAGAGGAGTGCGGGGTGCGGCAGGGGGTTCAGGGCAGGGGGTCGGGGTGCAGGGTGCGGCAGGGGGCTCAGGGTGCAGGGTACAGCAGGGGGTCGGGGTACAGGAGGGGTGTGGCATGGGGCTCAGGGCAGTGGGTTGGGATGCAGGAAGGGTGAGGGGTGAGGCAGGGGGTCGGGGTGCAGGGTATGGCAGGGGGTTCAGCTGCAGGAGGGGTTCGCGGGGGCAGGATCTGACCCGGCGCATACCGGGGGCAGGGCAGGCTCCCTGCCTGTCTGGTCTGCCCCCGCAAGAGGCTGGAACGTGGGGAAGGGGGGGCGGAGGGGCTGTGTGTTTCTGTTGCTTGAGGCACCGCCTCCAGCAACTCCCATTGGCCGCGGATCCCCGTTCCTGGACAATGGGAGTTGCTGGGGGCGGTGCCTAAAGCAACAGAAACACACAGCTCCTCCGCC
>NW_020664409.1:64027718-64121593 GCF_002925995.2 Terrapene triunguis | reverse complement strand
GAGTTGGAGGGGAGGTATTGGCTAATGCTTGCATGGGGGCTGTGAAATATTACATGCTGAGAAGCATGAACATACAGATGAAGCGAAAGAAAACTAACCATCCGTTCTTAGGAAGAATGTGAGGTTTCGATTTTCTTTGTTTAGCAAATTCTGGATCCTATTCATTTGACAAGTAAACAAAACGATTAATTTAAGAGAAAATCATATTAAAATTCATAATGGAATAATCAAATCAGCTTTCAAGTCTTGTGTTTTTCCTTCTGAAATCAGAGAGTCAGTTTCTCCTTGGCCAAGTTCACCCTACTACCAACATGTAATAAAGTCAGGGCTTATCAGCCTATGAAAAAAATGTTGAAGCCTGCATGGGTATCTTTTTAAAGGGATTCTGTCAACATGAAATCTAACCAATTTAAAAATAAAAATAAACATACTGCTATTGAGTTCCCTGCCAATTACAGTGGTTTCATGTTAAATAGGAGAATGTGGTAACACTTTTTTCTCTCCCATGTTGTTGTGTAATAGATCCAGGCAAACAAAGGGTGAACAGTTGCAGGAAACTGGCTGTTAGTGTGATTATTTATTATTTGTATTACCATAGCATGGAGCCTTACATGATTGTTGTTAAATCCACAAAGTAAAATAATATTGGGGGAAAATAGGGATTTTTTTTTCTTTTATTGGTTTAAATTATAGTAATCTAAAATGTCATGTAACAAAAATAGGTAAAGCATTTTCTGATAGTTGTCAAATTGTCTAATTTGTTAATGTAAATTTCAGTTTTACATACTGCATATACTTGATCATAAGCCGGTTCATTATAAGCTGACCCCTCCAAGATGGATAAGTAAAAATGAAAATTTTTTATGACCCATTCATAAGCCGACCCTATAATTCAGGGGTCAGCAAACTTTGGCTGGTGGGCCGAGACGGTTTGTTTACCTCAAGCGTCCGCTTGCATGGAGGTAAACCTAAGTAAACAAAGTGTCACAGCCCGCCAGCTGCTTACCCTGATGGGCCGGGACAGCAACTGGTGGGGAAATTTTTTTGCGGGGGGAGAAGCTGGGGGTCAGGGGAGTAACCCCTGTGACCACCCCCCACATGACCCCACCCCTAGCCCGGGACCCCCACACTCTTCCCATCCCATTCCTTCCCACCTTAGCTGGGGTGGGCCGGGGAGGATGTCTCTGGCCTGGCCGGAGCGTCTCATGGCCTCAGCGTGCTCCGGCGGGCCAGACCGAACGGCGCAGCCACAGCCTGCTCTGGCACGCTGGGCCGGGTGGCACGGCCTGCCAGCCCCAGAGCTGCAGCTGCTTCGGAGACTGGGGGGAGAGCAGTGTGGCCAGAAGTGGAGAGACTCTGGCCCTGTCTCTTCCCTTCTGGCTCTGCTGCTTCTCCTTGCCCCCTCTGTTGGGGGTGGGTGGGGGTGGAGGGCAGTGTCCCACCTCTATACCCGTTCATAAGCCGACCCCCTTCTCTGATGCTTCCCTTTTTTTACTAAAAAAGTTCGGCTTATGAACGAGTATATACGGTACCTATTTGTCTAACTGCAATGTTTAATAGACAAACACTGGAGCAGTTCTTTTAAGTTCTGATTCTGCAAGCAGACCTATGTGGGCTGGTTTCAGTGGGTCCTGCTAGGATGCAGCAGCCTGATTATAGGACTGGGACCTAATATGTCAAGCTGAGCCTTAATTCTAGTGGTTAGATACCTTTTTTTTGTATGCCCTAGCTAAACTGATGTGAATTCCTATTGTTGATTATCTAAATGGGATTAACCCTTTCTTGTCTCTCTTTATTGACTTAAGGGTTAAACCAGTTCAGTGTATCTCCATTAGGGATTTACACCAGTTTAACTGGATACATTGGTTTAAAAGTCAATCTAGTTAAGCTGGTGAATTTTTCAAATATAGCAAAGATTAAAGTTCAGGTTGCTCTCTGCAAAAATAGCCCTTTCTATAAAAAGCCTTCCTCCTACACAGGTGGGAAAGAGCATCCTCATAATTGAAGGCAGCCTGTGGCCTCAGTCCCTCTAAGAATAGTGGGATATGGCAGCCATTTTTGAAAGAGGGCAATTGTGAGTTCCCCAGAAGATTTAATGCACCAATTCTGCAAAAAGGTAAACTTACAAACAGGCAAAAAATGACATTTAATCCTAGGGTGACCAGCAGCAAGTGTGAAAAATCGGGACAGGGTGTGTGTGTGTGTGTGTGGTGTGTGTGGGGGGGGAGGGTAGTAGGAGCCTATATAAGAAAAAATCAGGACTGTTCCTATAAAATCAGGACATCTGGTCACCCTCTTTAATCCTAGATATTTATTTTCAAAAACTGCCTACCGTAGTAGATCTATGCAAGGGCCACCTCTTCACCAGTTGTTGTATCGATACACAATGTTGTTTTTATAAATACACGTTGATCAAAGGATAACAAAAGAGCCTAACTTCAAACACTCCTTTAAAAATGTATTACACAAAACAAAACAAAGTTTACGTAGAAAAATCAAAGGGCATAAAAGATAACACTGTGGAAATTTCACACTGGAAGATCAACTATATGTGAAACAAACCAATCCAGAAATTGATGCCACATTTAAAAACGATTTCAGAATGCAACCTAAGCTATAGAGTTGTTGCAAGTGTCTCCATTATACATATATAATTGCAATATATGGAACATGATTCATTTATATGCAGTCAGATATTCAATAAGGTATAATAGAAATCTGTTTTGCCTCTGTGAATATCATCAGAATAGAACTAATCTGTTTAATCAGTAAGATATTTGCCGTGGGCTAGAATTGCTTCCAGTGCAGTCAGTAACAAAATTTCATTGACTTCACAGGGGCCCAGATCAGTTACAAGTTGTCTGTAATAAAACTAAGCAATAGAAAATACCTGAATTCTATACTGAGTATATCAGGTTGATACAGTTTGTCACGCTGCTTGGTATGGGACACAGCTAAGAGCGCCAATCTCAGGTCAGACTGTCAAAATACAGGGCATGTATCCCAGACAGGAGGTTTACTCTATCATAAGATTTCACCAAGCCAGTAACAAATGTGTGCTTCCAAAATATTGTACTAGTTATTGTGAAGCCACAGACAGTCCCTCTCAGGCTCTCTAGCCCCTCATGTATCACCCAGACAAAGCAGACTTCAGTGATAAATGATTATAAATACCAGAAATCACACATATTAGTTCCTTCAGTTCCAGAGAACCAGCCACTCATCCCAGGTCAGAGTATACTCCAGATCTTACCCAAAAGCCATGCTGGTAGCCAATCCTCTAGCAAACTAAAAACTAACAATTTATTAATATAAAAAAAGAGAAGAGAGTTAATAAATAAGTAAACTGAATCATATGAATTACAGTTGATTTTAGAATCTGTAGATCAGGCTAATAGCAGTGATGTTAAATCTGATAGCTTGCAATAAAGCTCTTTGGTTCATCCCAAATATTGGGGTCCTCAGTCTATTGTTCAAAGCTAGAAATCAAAGTTAGAAATCGCAGTCCAGAGATGAGCAGGAAAGAGGCAAGGAGATGTGTCACACTCTCCAATTTATACCTCCAGTTTATGTGCATGGAAAAATACTGGCTCAAACATGGGCACTTCAAGCATCTCCCTCTCCTTTGGACCGCAGCAGGAACCAGGCATGGTGAGAGTCCTTGTACTTGAGTGCAAGATCTCCTTTGGTCTAGTGTCAGTGCTACCAGAAGCCATTGCAGAGGGAGCTGGACCATGTCCGTGGAAGGGGTCAAGACACCCGTTAGAAATGTTTACCAGTGACCAGTATGAAAGATGGCAGAGCCCTCACCAGTAAAATTCACAGGCAGTGCCCTAATGAGAAACTCAGCCTCACCCCACTCCGAACTGCTGGGAAGGGGAAGATGGATGCTGGGGAGGGGGGCTCCATCTTGCATATCAGCCTATGACTTGCAGATGTCTGATATATCTGAAACCACCTCTTCCACCCCCTCCCCCCCCCTTTTCCTGGAAGGGAAGGAGCTTTTCCTCTCTCTTTCTCTTTCATCCCCGAGCCTTCTGACTGTTGGGAATGTGTGGGCACTGGCCATTAATTACATTAGTGTTTGGGAGTTGGTTCAAGGATGGGTTGGTTCCCCTATGTACAGGAGCCAGTTTAGATCAGGGTATTTCTTCACTGCAGAGTTATCTCAAGTTCTCTATACTCAAGTTACTTCTCTTGAGTTAGCCTAGCTTGAGTGAGAGCAGCCAGTCCGTGAAATAACACTCATGTTGTTGCTGCCATACTGGCACTGTACTTATTTGTGTGGTGCTAAAACTTGGGCTGAAAACGGAGCTGGCAGCAGAACTGGGGATGGTGGAGGAGGAGCTGGAGCTGGGCTGTGGCTGGGGCCAGACCTGGGCTGGGGTGGAGCGGAGCTGCAGCTGGAGTCAGAGCTGGGCTGGGGACAGAGCAGGGGGCATGGCGGAACTGTGGCGGGGGGTGGGACTGTGGCTGGGTGGCACTCCCATTGGGGCTGGCCTGGGCCCCACCGTGCACCCTCATCCCCAAATGTTCCTCTGTGCCTCTCTAGGGGGTCGTGCCCCACAGTTTGGGGACCACTACCTTAGATGGGCAGCACAAAGAGAGAGATCTTTATTCCCCATCTCCACTATGTAGCCATGTAAGGACCAGGCATATCCTGGCCCACAGTGAACTTTCTATGAGAGAGTACAAAGTTTATGGGTAGTTTTGCAGTTCTTATGGGGGAATGATATCGAAGCCACACTTAACCACAATTCTCTGATGCAACCTTAACAGGGCAAAAGAATTGGAGTATCTGCTAAATATTTCACTTCTGGGTGGGGTGGGGATGGGGGCGGGGGGGTCAACAAAATACAGTGTAAGAAAGAAGAAAGCTTTAAATTGTTGTGTGGTAGGAATTTGTGGTGGAGTTAAGGTACTTCAAAATATTTGAGATAAAAACAGATGTTTTTTAAATTGGGTCCCTAGTGTCTCATGCTTTTTTGGAACCCTTTTGCAAAGAGTACATACAGAGATTCTACACTAAATTTCTGGGATGGATTATTGTGGATCACCACTCTTATATTTTTCCATTTTGAATTTCTGAGAAAATAAATTTAAATTTCATAACTGATTTGAGCTTTGCCAGTTTGAAAGCACTGCATTAATAATATAACAGTGTTATTGCCTAACAGATAATCTATGTCTGAACATGGCAGAAAATTAGACAAATTCCAATTTCCCTATTTACTCGACATGTACTTCAGCAAAGCCAATTGAAAAAGCATCACATACACTAATTCTTACATTCTTTGCTAGATAGTTTTCCAAGTTTTTCACACATGACATCAAGAGTCGCCAAGCTGCAAGCTCTGCATTTTAATGTTGACAAGCATTTCCCATAGTCAAGCATTCCCTGCAGCTGCCGTGTGCTTCACTATATTGGTGGTATTCTTTGTAAAGCCCTGTATTATTTTATTTTTATTTTTCATTTCCAATTTGCACATTTTTTTTAAATCTAGGGAAATTAACATATAAAAGTTTTCATTTAAAGTTAGTTATGGTTGCTCAGTTCTACTCTAATAACATTTTGCTGAAAAGCTAGCAAATACAATGTTAAGGTCAACAGCCATGCTTGTTTCTCTACTTACACCAATATAAAACTTAACAATTTTATCTATTACTGTCCTTTTTACACAACACATGGTTGACAGCCAAGGCTTCAAAAACTACCATGCAGTCTTAACTTTGACACACCTACAAGAACTGGTATGTTAGAAGTTGTTCTTTTTCCCCTATGAAATCTATTCAACAAAATCTTAAAAAGACAAATATTTTTAACATATGTCCTTGTATGCATGTCAGATTGAAGGTTACGTAGTAGTTTATGAAGGCCTGGCTATTAGGTAAGAGTTGATTAGTTTTATGTAGATGTTGGAAGAGAAATAAAACGTGGTTGTTGATCTTAACTGAATGTTATTTATTTGGTAGCTTTTCAGTGGTTGAGAAAAATGTTAAAGTAGAACAGAGTAACCTTAAGTTACATTAAATGAAGTCTTTTGCTGTATGATAGACTAAATAAAGTGTAAAATGTTTTGATAATAGAGTGAATAACCTAAGTTTTGTAGCTTAATATCTGTAAGTGGAAATGATTATTACTTCTTTTCAGTTGTTTAGAAAAAGTGTGCGTTGGCACAGTATTAAGGTTTATTTGCTCCTATTGTTTCCTTAATAATAACAGAAAAAGAGATACCAGGTCCACATTTTACATTTAGGCAAAATTTTAGAACATCTCAAATGTTTATTTTAAAACTATTTACTAAAGAATTTATGTCTGTAAACTTAGTCCTCAGCCCCTTAAATTTAATGAAATGTAAGTTGTTGGAAGTAAAACCACAAAACAAAAACAAAACAAAAAAAACCCAACAATGACCCTAACCTTCAGCGTCTCACTTATAACCACAAGGTGGAGGTAACGGAGCAAAGAATCCTCTTTTGTGTAGTTAGGCTAACTTTAGTTTTATTACAGCAGAGGGCATCAGTTCTTTTAAGACAGAGTGGAAAAAGTACTGCACATTTGGGGGATTTTCTGTCTAGTCACTTTTAAAACATATAACTCTTGGGAAATGTTATAATTGTGAATAACTAAGGTTGAGATTTATAAAAGTGCCTAAGTGACTTAAGAGCACAAGTCCCTTAGGCAATGTTGAAAATCTCACCCTTAATCATCAACTTTTATTTTGATGTTTTCTTATTTATGAATGTACCGTACGTTTTACCATATCTGTGTATTGAATAGTTCTTTTAATTATCATTGCATCTCACTTGCTTGGCTGAGGCACAATGCTTAACATGTATATCTCATCTTCTGTTCTCCATGTCATTGCATACACCTCTACCCCGCTATAACGCGACCCGATATAACATGGGTTCACATATAGTGCGGTAGCAGCGGGGCTCCGGCGGCGCTTTAAAGGGTCCAGGGCTCCGGCGGCGCTTTAAAGGGTCCAGGGCTCCGGCTGCTGCGGAGAGCCCCGGGCCCTTTAAATCACCGCTGGAGCCCTGCCACCGCTACCCCGATATAACAGAGTTTCACCTATAACGAGGTAGGGATTTTTGGCTCCCCACGACCGCGTTATATCGGGGTAGAGGTGGATTTATATTAACATTACAATTGTATGTGTGTGTTTCTCCATCTAAAATTATGCTGTGATAACTCTTTTTCATCTAAACCATCTTGACCTGTAAAATATTTTGCAGTTTCTGTATCTTCTTCTGCACAAAAGGTCTACTGGTCTGTTTTCCCTGAATGTGAAGATTTTCTACATCCATTTGAAGTTCCCTCCTGTGGATCTGTGGTGATATTATTGTGATGATCTAACTTTTCTTCCTCTATAAATGAATTTTTGATGGAAAAACACAGATAACATTTCTAATAATTATTACATTTGTATTAAATTACATATGTTGTTTAACTTTTGGAAAAAAACTTTGCATATGTTTTTTAATCCCTTATTATGAGCACATGGTTTGCTCGCCTCCATTAAACAATGTGTTTCGGCTGCAGTCCAGAAAGTGCGTCATCATTTGGAGCCTTCTGTGGTGCAATTTCTCCCTTCTTTGTCTAGCTTACATGGGAAGATAATGAGAGAGCTCCTACTTTTTACAGGAAACAGGGATATTTGTTTGAGTTGACAACTCACAATAAGACGTTGTAAAGTTATGACGTTTTTGGGTTAGCCCCTTGTAATTGTGGTAGCAATACAGCATGTAAACAAAGTGATGTCACTGCTTTCTACTACATTCAAATGATAACTGATTTACCTCACACTAAGCTTACATTAAACTGGGACACAGGAGCAGTTGTGGTGAGAGCATATTGTGTTTAGATAAGGTCTAGCGATGATACTTTAGACTTGTTCTGAGGTAAATTGTACTGTTTATTTTCAAAGGATAATTATTATTGTTTTCAAAAAAGGATTACATGAAAATAATGGATATGAAATTCTAGCTCCTTTTCATGTAGGTACGTCTTATCAATTGGGGACTATGACTTCCTTAATATTTTCAAAAGAAGGAAATTATAGACTTGAGTCCCTACTCTTTCCTAGTACCAAAATAAATAAATACATTTTCTCTATTGAATATGTGTGGGTAAATAATAAATATATGTTTAGCATTGCTATATTTTTCTGCTTCTTGACATTAAAACTTTCTCCCAAAACACAGAGATATATATTAAATTAATGCTGATTTTTATATGTTCTAGATACGTAGATTCTAAGGCTACAAGGGACCACTGTGATCATCTAGTCTGACCTCCTGTGTAGAACAGGTCTTCTGACATTCTGTGAACAATATTGTGCAATATAATTAACAAGGGCATATGCTACAACATCAGTATTGTTGTATTACATTATTTTGCCACCTACGTATATTTATTAAAATTATGACACCATAACATAATTTCTGTTTTCCACAGTATTGAAGGGCTGCTTTTTATATATCTAGACAACACATCTATGAAAATGCCTCTGACTCAGAAAAGGCAAAAGTCACAACATAAAAAATATGATCAGAACCATAGGAAAAAAAATTATACAGCAAAGAAGTTTTGATTTAAAAACAGGGTAATTCAGGAAAAGAGATTGTATACTATGCCAAACATAAAAATAAGATGGCTGTCGTTTAAAAACTGCCTACATGGTACTTCTTGAAGAACATGGAAAATAACATGTAAAGTATAATACTAAACAGTTGGAATGCTTCATATATTTGTCTGTTCACTAATTACATGATAAAAACTAAATTGTCATGTCATATTCTAAACTTGTAGTTGAAGTTTAATCCTTAACTTTCTATTTCCTGATTCTTGTAATAGTTTGATAGAAAGCAACCAACATGCACATTAAACAAAGTTTTTTGTGTTGGAATAAAAATCTCTGGTAAATTATTTTCTCTCCATGTATAATTTTTAATATTTTTGTCAGCACTCACACGCTAATCGCTTTCTTTTTCAACCAGTGACACATCCTTCCATAGCTGCAATTCAGGGGATTAAGCAATTAACTATGAAGAAAATAATTTTTATGTCCAATATATGCCAGCAAATTTTCACTATTAATCAAATATGAATGTAAAGTGTTAGAAAAATGGTATAGAAATGTACTGTATTGTTTGAGAAATAGTGTATGATCATATAATTAAAGACTACATAATAGATTTTAACATCGAACAGCGCCATTGTAATAATCTAGTTTGACCTCCTGCATGATACATGCCGTAGAATTTCACCCAGTGATTCCAGTATCAAGTCAATGACTTGTGGTTGAACTAAAACACATATTTTAGAAAGGCAGCCAGTCTTGATTTAAAATCTCCATTGTGATGTGTGCAAGAGGGCAGAGTTAAGGTTTCTAATGTAACCTGACTTTTGGCATTTTCTGATTTCTGAGTGCAGCTTTAACATTCTCTTTATGTAGCTTTGTCTCTTGGATTTTGTGGGTTTTGTTTTATTTGCTTTAAGAATAAAGTTGGAAAAAATAAAAACGTAAGAAAAAACTTCACTTTCTATGACTTTGTAGCTCAGCAAGCTTTAAACAAGTTGGCAGTAGCACTTGTAAATCAACGGTTTGGAATTGTCTATCCAGACGCCCTTAGAATGTCCTGTCCCACATATGCAGGAGACTTGCAGAAGGAATTGCTAGATGCATAGAGGAATGCAATGGGTGGGAGGGGCAGAGAGAGACCCTCTCATGCAAACTTTTAGCAACTGCATGCTTCAAAGGCACATCAGAGCAGGTCTTCTTTACACAGGTCTTATAAAGTGTGCAGCAACCTTTCCCTAAAGTCTTTGTATCTTCAGTATAAATGAGCTAGCCTGGAATACATGTGCAGCATGGGCTCCTTAGATGATTTACTTACATGCTTAGGCACTTATTCTGCAAATGTGAGTAGTCAGGGCCTTAGTGAAAAACCCTTTGCAAAATAGTACTGCACATGTGCAACAAGTGATTTTTGAAAGGCTGTATGTATCTCGGTAAAATCAAAACTAAATTGTGCTAGAACACCCAGATCACTCCTTCTAATTGAAGGATATTTAAATATCAAATTTCAACTTTCAGCCCCCATCATTTTTGGTTGTAGAGTTGTTGTTAAAATAGGAACAAGATTTTTTTTATATAATGGGAAAAATTATACATGTATTTTTCTCCCTCTTACTCAGAATAGCTTTATTTTTAAATTTGGAAAAAAATACATCTTTTTAGGCCGGGACTGAACATGAAATAATTTAAATCCAAAATATGTAAGTTTCAGAAAGTTATTAAATGAATAGAACGCAGATACTTAAGCAATCTCAATCAAAGCAATTACTGTTACTCGTGGTATAATTCTATTGAGACTGGATCATTTCTTGCTTTTTTCTTTCTTTTGGTCACCATTTCCAAAATTCCTTCACTGCATTTTTGTTAGCATATTGAAAGTGTCTGAGAAAGAGCCTCCAGTTTTCACTGTGCTCTTTCAGTTTTGTGTTTTGTAATGTTTACTGTAGCTCTTATTCATTTTTTTTCATCTTTTCTCTGAATTTTGACATTCCTCCACAAAGTTTGCTTTGTTCACTGGGGTCATTTTGAAGACTTGTTTATGGTTGGTTATTTTTCTAAATTATTATTAAATTGAAATAAGCAAGAAGGAATAATGCTCTCAAAAAGGCTGTTGGTATTCATTGCAATAGCTGTTGTATGCATTGTTTTTCAAACTACTAGAGAAGATTAAAATGTATTACTAATTCATATATTACCAGTATTTTCAGTGCTTTGGTTGCAGGCAATGACCAGTTAACTTTAAAATATAATAGACAGAAATAGGATTGTGGTGACTCTCATGCTTACAGAAATGACCCAGGACAACATGTTTGCTAAGAAGAAAAAAGTTTTTAATACAATATTTTGTTGTGTGAGAATATCTTCTGACTTTCCATCCAACTGCCTCCCAAATCCCATTCAAAACTCGCCCTTGTGACTTTCCAAGTCAGCATTTAACTGTTTTCTCTGAGTTAATCACAGCTTTTCACTTTCTTTGTTTTTGATAAAACATCCTTCTTTTATGACTTCTCCTGTTACTCTGTTTTATAAAGCAACTTTATTAAATAAAATTTCTTCCTGTTTCAGTTTATACAGTAGTTGTTTTTAATTCCTGTTGGTAATGAGATCCATGTTTGTGCTCCCTACCATTATCTCCGATTGTATGGAATAAAGTAAAAAAGTCTCTTGTTTTAAAAAAAACGAAGAGGTCGATCTTGTCTTTGTGGTTGCCCATGTTGGCTTATATGTTGAATCTGTTGGGAAATACTATGAGTTTTAATTGTGTGGGTTTTTTTTATATGCCAGAAACCCAAAGGCCACTAATGAGGGAGGACAAAGAACTATACTATGGTGGGAAAAAATTTCAAAACATAGTGTGCTTTAAAAAAGTAAACACTGTGTGTGTACAGTATTTAGTTGTAACTATACAAGTAAAAGTCGATTATAATTGAACATCTTACTTATGTGCCTTAATAGGTGAATTTTACTAACAGCTGTATTTACTTTGTTCACATGCTAGCTAAAACTTTTGATTTGGTCTGTATCATGCAGGGTTGTCTGATCAGTGGTCTTGTTTAAATTTCTGTTGTGTGCCCAGATTGATGTGTATATTTTGTCCATACACTATTTTGATTTTATAAGCAGTGTTGTGATTACAGTCTAAGATATAATTTGTCACATGCAGTGGATTCAATGAGTGGTAAGTCTTCAAAAACACTACATTTAGTGGACACTGGTCAATTGCTTTGCTTTTTAGACCATTAGACTGCCAAGCCAGGATGGGGTAGCAACAGTTTTGCCATCCATATTGAATTGTATCATATCTGGCAAAATAGGAAAGAAAGACTTAATACTTCTGGTCTGGTAATATTTTCAAATCAAGAGATTAACAACTAAATCAGTACTGTTTACTCCTGGGGAAATTCTGCGCAGATTTCCTTTGCTTCCTTGGAGAAAATGGTTTCTGTGGGGAAGCAAAGAGAAGCTTCACCAGTACTCACTCATCCCTCACTGTCAGTTCAGCAGCTCAGACGCATCTGTTTGTGCTGTCAGGGTTGTGTGGAGAAGTAGATCACTGCGGGGAGGGAGGTCTGGGGATCCCCCGTAGAACCATAGAAGATTAGGGTTGGAAGAGACCTCAGGAGATCTAGTCCAATCCCCTGCTCAAAGCAGGACCAACCCCAACAAAATCATCCCAGCCAGGGCTTTGTCAAGCTGGGCCCCAGTCTCCCAGGGCATTAGTCCTAGCTGGGGGAGAGGAAGGAGGATGGAGACAGAGTTCCCCCTCCCCCTTCCCTGCAGGGAGTAGCCAGGCTGGGTCAGATCAAGCCCCAGAAACTTCCCGTGGCTGCAGGAAGCTCTGCACCGCGAGGTGGGGAAGAGGCTTGGGAGAGGGGTTCCAGGTGCGGGGACAGGGGTGAGGCTCAGCGGGAGGGGTTGAATGCAGGGGGGCCCGGATGCAGGGGGCTTGGGCGGACAGGGAGAGCAGCTCCCTGTACAGTGACCCCTCCTCCCACCCATGCACCAGGAACCCCCCAACAAGCCCCCTCCGCATGAGGAGCCCCCCGCACTCAGGCCCCCCCACCGAGCCTCACCCCCTGCATCAGGAGCCCCCCATATGCGGATCCCCACCCCACTGGGTCCCAACCAGGTGCACCCTGACCCCCCACTTCCCCAGCCCCTCACCCACACTTCATCTGGATTCCCCTGCAGAGTCCTATTCCCCCTGTACCCAGAACCCCACACTGAGCTCCTGTGCATCCAGATACCCCCCCTGCATGCAGACCCCCCACCGAGCTGCCCGCACCCAGATTGCGCCACACAGAGCCCTGGTACTCTTGAGGGAATTCTTTGAAGAATTTTAAATTTTTAGGTGAAGTTCTGCATATTTTAATGGTTAAAATAACACAGAAACACAATAACAATATAATCACACCATTTTCAATTATTTTGGTAATTTATTTCAAAATGCTTGTCAGCAAATAATTGAAAATGGTGTGATTATATTGCGTTATTTTGACAAATAAAATACGCAGAATTTTGCAGAATTTTAAAATGAACTCAGAATATTTAATTTTTTCGCACAGAATATTTATTTTTTTGGCACAGAATTCCTTCAGGAGTAACTGTTGAATAGTGTAATGTGGAGAAGACATGCTGCACTGAAAACATTGCAGGGCTATATGTAGGGCCCTACCAATTTCAGGTTCATGATTTCAGGTATTTAAATCTGAAATTTCATGGTGTTGTAACTGTCGGGGTCCTGAGCCAAAATGGGATTTGCGGGGGGGTCCCAGTATTGCCTCCCTTACTTCTACACTGCTGCTGGCGGCACCACTGTCTTCAGAGCTGGGAAGCTGAAGAGCGGCAGCTGCTGTCCGGGAGCCGAGCTCTGAAGGCAGTGCCACCACCCAGCAGCAGCACAGAAGTAAGGATGGTATGGCATAGTATTGCCACCCTTACTTCTGTGCTGCTGCCTTCAGAGGTGGGCCCTCGACCAGCAGCCGTCACTCTCGGCCACCCAATTCTGAAGGTATCGGCGCAGCAGTAAGGGTGGCATGGTATGGTATTGCTACCCTTCTGTGCTGCTGCTGGTGGGGTGCTGCCTTCGGAACTGGGCACCTGGCCAGCAGCTGCTGCTCTCTGGCCACCCAACGCTGAAGGCAGCACAGAAGTAAGGGTGGCAATACCATGATCTCCCCTACAATAACCTTCCGACCCCCCTGAAATCCCCTTTTGGGTCAGGACCCCCAGTTTGAGAAACACTGGTCTTCCCCATGAAATCTGTATAGTATAGGGTAAAATTACACAAAAGACCATATTTCACAGTCCGTGACATGTTTTTCATGGCTGTGAATTTGGTAGAGCCCTACCTATATGTGTTTGTGTGTTATCCTTAACTGAAAGTCAGAATGGAACTTGGGGTTACATCATAGTACAACACTCTTGTATGGTCCAACACCACAAAAATATTAATACATTCTGTACAGCAAATAGGCCACAGTATTTAATATTGTAAGTATAAATACTTAGTGTTCATTCATCAGCTTCTCTTTGCTTCTAATACCACCAGCTAATAGGTGAGATGAGCCTGTGACACAGCAGAAATAATAGCTTGTTTAATCCAAAAGGAAATTATGAATAATATTTCTCTGTGAGGAATTTGGAGCTGCTGTGTAATAATTTATGAATACTGTATGTTGGCCTGGTTAGTGTAGTATTTTCTGTATGGCTAATAGTGATTTAAATCAACAGGGTAAACTATCTCGAAAAACAGGCAGGGAAGAATTGCTCAAGATAATCCCTTTCTGTGCTAATAGAGAGTTAAAGAATAATGCCAGGAATCTTAGCTCTGAAGATTTTGCCTCCTCTCCAGCTAACCTACAGAACTGGTTTGGACCAAGACACGAAAGAGATCCATAGAACTCCGACAGGTTTAAAAAAAGCACTCACTAAAGGGCATGTGTAGTAGTTCAGGGGAAGCAGATTGAGACTCCAACATCTGATGGGAGTGTCTGAAGAAGTTAGGCCTTGCCTATATTACCATCAGGAGATGGTAAGCCTCAAGGTAAGTAGACATGTGTAGACTGTTAGGACATGTCTGCACTACAGACTTAAATCACTACACTGTTAGGTCAACTTACATCCACCACAGTAATTACTGCAGTGGCTGATGTCCACACTACCCTCCTGTCGGTGGTGCACATCCTCACCAGGAGCGCTTCCACCAACTGAATAAGGGCAGTGTGTGGGACTGAGAGCCACGGCTGTCCTCCGGGCTTCTCGCCTCCCCACCAGGAGCAGGGGGCAGCCACCTGGGCTTCTTGCCTTCCTGAGTGGGGTTCTGGGTGGGTGCAGCCCAGTTCCGAGTGGGAAGCCAGGGGCAGCCTGGCTCTAGCCCCCAGGCTTTCTTGTCAATTTCACAGCTACAGCATGGAGCCCTGAAATTGACCAGATAGCTAACAGCCCATGTAAGTAACGCAGTAGACATAACTACAGTGACTTAAGCCCTACGTCTTTCGTGGAGGTGGAGTTATGTCGGTGTAGTAGGGCACTTACATAGGCGGAACGAGGCTATAGGGTGTACTCTCACATAATTAGGTCGACATAAGCTGCCTTATGTCAACCTAACTGTGTAGTGTAGACCAGGCCTTAGTTGTTCTAAAATCCTTTTTCTGTACAAGCTAAAACTTTGTTCCTACTTCTAAAATAAACAATACTTCTGTTTTAAAAAGGCTGTCTGACCAGAAATACCACTGGTCACAGACTTCCAATAGGAAGAATCCCAGGTGCCCAGACTCAGTCAGACCTGCAGGTTAAGAATGCTTGATACACAGGCTACTGTAGCCGAGCTCCCAGTCTAGCAGTGGAAGAACTGCAAAATTCCACTTTGGGATAGATGAAGACATCAGGCCTAGTACTTGAGAGGGTTCACTCAGATTATATCTACATGGCAAATTAAAGGTGTGTTTTTAACTCTATCAAGTATCAGGGGGTAGCCGTGTTAGTCTGTATCCACAAAAACAACAAGGAGTCCGGTGGCACCTTAAAGACTAACAGATTTATTTGGGCATAAGTTTTTTGTGGGTAAAAAAAAGTATACACTGACCTGCTTCTGTAATTTTCACTCCATGCATCTGAAGAAGTGGGTTTTTTTACCCACAAAAACTTATGCCCAAATAAATCTGTTAGTCTTTAAGGTGCCACTGGACTCCTTGTTGTTTTTTAACTCTGCTTAGCTCGCCCATATTAGATAACTTGGATTAAAGTAGCAGTGATGACACCGCAGCTCGGCTTTTATCTTGGGTTAGCAGCTTGATTTAAAGCTTATAGGGGAGCCTAGGGTTGAATTTGAGCTGCTAACCTTATTTAAAAGCTGAGTTGCTGTGTCTTCACTGCTGTTTCAACCCAAGTTAAGAACACACCTTTTTTGCGGTGTAGACATACCCACAGCTGACTTGGGCTTATGCTGCAGGACTGTTTCATTGCACTGTAGACTTCTGGGCTCGGTCTGGAGCCCAGGGTCTAGGACCCTGTGAGGTGTAGCTCAGGCTGCAGACTGAGCCCAACATCTGTACTGCAATTAAACAGTCCTGTGAGCCTGAGTCAGCTGGCATGGGCCAGCTGTGGGGGTCTAATTGCAGTGTAGACACTAGCAATCCTATATTTATGTACATGATAGTTGCATTCTTCACATACTGCTTTATGTTAACATCATTCATTCCACAACTGCAGGAATTTAACCAACCATCTCATTTATCCATGTTTCATTTGTATTCCACGCATTCCAACATGCACACTGCTTGTCCTTGCAAGCAGACATAAAATACGTTTGTAGGTTTTTCAAGACCTGATGCTCATTGGGTGGGATGGGACCACCTTGTTGTTAAATTGGGGGTGGGTGTTTACTTCAGAAAATGTGCATGGCCTTCCTCCATTACCTGGGGATCTTTTACTGAGGTTTGGGTCTATGATTTTTCCATCCTTTGTTCGAGAGATACTGTCTTGCAGAATATTTAGTTTTAGGGAGAGACCATATTCTTAGTATTTCTCATACTGACCTATATAGTGTACATAGGAAACTGAACATATCCAAAATGTTGTGGTTTGTGTTAAACCCTTCTGGCCTCTTTCCCCTTTTAATGTCTAGGGTGTCGAAAGCAGTTATTTACACTTAATTTGCCTAGATTAGTGGTGGGCAACCTGCAACCCATCAGGGTAATCCGCTGACGGGCCGCCAGACAGTTGTTTACATTTGCACGGCTGCCCGCAGCTCCCAGTGGCTGTAGTTTGCCGTTCCCAGCCAATGGGAGCTACGGGAAGCGGTGGCCAGCACGTCCCTGCGGCCTGCGGCGCTTCCCGGAGCTCCCATTGGCCGGGAACAGCGAACCGCAGCCACTGGGTGCTGCGAGCGGCCGTGCAAATGTAAACAAACTGGCGGCCCGCCAGCGGATTACCCTGATGGATCGTGTACAGCCTACAGGTTGCAGGTTGCCCACCATTGGCCTAGATGTTTGACACCCTTTTTGTACATCTGAATTTTATTTGTCATGTTTTTCCAAATTTTTCAAATTTTATCTTCATCATGATTATATATATTTATATCGTAGACTGGTCTGAATGTTTGACAGGAAAGCGAGCAGCTGTAAATAACCTGAGGTTCAAAGGTTTGCACTCTCAATTCTGTTGCGCCTACTGGAAGAAAATAATTAGAGGAGATTTAGAAGTCATGAAGAGAAAACAACAAATACATCAGAAGGTGATCTAAGAGTGGAATTATATGTTTGGAAGCAGCTGAAGACACACAAACCAACATCTAAAGAGAAATCCTGGAAGTTGCACAGAAAATTAACAAAAAAGTTGCATTTTCTGCCACCAGATTGTAAATGAACATATCGATGGTGATGTTAGCCCACAGAAGTGTCTTGGGGCTCCTGTACACCAACCGTTAGAATCTCATCCTCATCATAGCAACTTAGAGGAGAGTCTCCGTGCTTCAGGCACATGGGTTTGTAATAAATCTCAAGAAGATCCATAATCCCTTCTGAGAGAATTGTCCACCTAGAAGTCAAAATAGGTCCAAAAGAGAGAGGCTTCTTGGCACAGCAAAGGTTCGATGAGACCCAGATGTTGATCTCCATGGTGTCAAGGAACCGAGTTTGTCCATCCATCTTTACCTGCAGCTTCTGCTGCTTCCAGTCTTATGCATAAAGCCTGTTTCAAGGGCAAGCTTGCACATAAGAGAGCTTCAGGATCTAAACTATTTCCTGCAAGAGATGCTTAGAAGAATGAAGATATTATCCAGAGTGACCCATTTCCCTCCGTTTGTGAAAACGGAAAGCCCATATGATATTAATATTATGAATTTTCCCTTCACAGTCCCCAAAATCTTGATCACAGATGTCAGGCGGGGAGCTCATTGGGGATGTCATAATACACAGGCAATATGCTTGAGATCATTGAGGCTTCAGAGCATCAAATTTCTAGAGATGAGAGTGCTAAGGGTAGCCACTGGGACTTTCAGGGTATGTCTACACAGGGATAAAAGCCCTGTGGCATGGCTGCAGCTGGCCTGGATCCGCTGACTTGGGCTTGGGACGAGGGGCTAAAAATCACCGAATGGATATTCAGGCTTGGGCTGGAGCCTGAGCTCAGGGACATTCCAGCCTTGCAGGGTCCCAGAGCTCAGGCTGCAGCCCAAGCCCAAATGTCTATGCAGCAGTTTTTCAGCCATGGAGCCCAAACCCCAAGAGCGCAAGTCAGCTGATCCAGGCCAGCCAAGGGTTTTTATCGTTGTGTAGACATGCCCTCAGAATCACCTGCAGGAGCAGGTTCTGGGTCAGACAACACAATGACTTTGGTATACCATTGTCTGGCAAGGGGACAAAGAAGCTTGAGTCTAAACACAAATCAAAGATCCTCCATGGATGCAGTGACACTGAGCCTCCATCAGGAGGATCCACATAAAAGAGACAGTGAACACAAAAGCAGCTAAGACACCAGCATATGGACAATTCAGTGGTTTCTGTATCAAGAAGTATTCCAATTCCTGTCCAGGAAGTGAGGCCATGCCGCAGGTGGGCCTATTCATATCCAGTTGAAACGTGAAAACAAGGCTCTTCTTCGTCAGCCAAGCAGATAACCAAATATGCCTCTATACATCCCTTTTTCTTGTTTTTGCTGGTGAGAATAATTCAAAATATCAAACTGGAGCAAATGATAGCCATTCTGATTATCCCAAATTGGCCAAGAAGTCAGTAGGCTAAGTACCTAGTAGAGTTGCCACAGAGACTGCCAAACCATCGTCCAAGCAGATAGGATTTCCTGTTCCAGGGCTCAGCCTGCATTCCAACTCAAAGATTACCTGAGCCTAGTAGCTCAGTATTGAGTGCAAATGCCAAAATAAGAGTGGATACACCTCCAAAGTTGTAAATACCTCTCCTAGCCTCCCATAGACTCCTAAATTCCTAAGTCACTTTTGAAAATTGGACTTAGGTTTTTAAGTCACTTGACGCTATTGAACATTTTACCCAATGCTCTTAAAGTCTAATGGGGAGGTCAGTCAGTACTCGTTGTAGATTTTGGCATTGTCTCTAAGGTGCTAAAAAGTGCAAGAAATTATATTTGTGCTTTCCTTCAAAATACTTTAACAAGCAGAACCTTAGACAATTTTTACTACTTAGATATGAGGATTCAAATGCAATAATCTATTTTATAGGATTTTTAGGATGATTCATTTTAGATGTTTGTTTGTGTCATTTGAGCAGCATGTAGGGCAGCCTGAGGATTAGGTGAAGCATTACCTAGATTGCCGTATCACCTGAAGAAATACAAATTGTTAATGCTTGCTGTCAGCATTCCAATTGAATCTGGCTTTTATTCTCGAAGCACTGTAAGTGCTTTTGTAAAATTAATTTACTTTACCCAGTTGAATTTAGTTTATATTGTACATGTCTAAATTTGAAAAAAAAGTGTGCATTAGTGATTGTAAAGCAGGAGGTTTTTATACAGGATACTTATGCTGGTGGCGTATCAACAGCTACTTCTATCTCTTGGTAAATAGGTGTTTTTTATACACAATTGCTTAAAAGTATTCTAGTCAGAGTCCTGGGGTGCTACTGTTTACATTGGTAGTTTCTGAGTCAGCAGATTTGGCAGGCGTCAGATCTCTAGCTCAATTTCCAATTCCTGAGGTTTTGCTATGTCAGGACAACCCAAGCTGTTTGTGCATTCCAGTAAGTCGGAATTCAAAACTATCCCTTTTTGTTATGACGTTATTAGAAATGAGGTTGCCAAATTTACAGATAGAACATGATGGCACTGTTCTCGCTATATGATTACTGCTGTGTGGCTGCTAACTTTTTCAGCATCTGTTTAGTTTAGACTTGGGTATGTGTGTTTTTTATAGTGTCATATTTGATGAATAACACAGAACTATCTGTTAAGAGTTATGAGGTAGAAACATCTTTGCTTCTCATTAAGCATGCTTTTGATTCTTTGATTAAATACTATATGGTTTCAAGTAGTTTGAAATGTTTTAGTTTTCTGATTGAATAGTTTGTGTCTCGTGCTACAGTCTCTTGTAACAATTAAAACACATTACTGCTGATGCGTCAGTAGGTTGTTTGGTTAGTTCCTTGGCATGAAGAGATTAGATTTCCCGCTGCAAAGGGTAAATAGTATCATAGATGTCTGTAGCCAGTGGTACTCTATATTTTAGACTACATTGTGTAGACTATATAAAAGGTGGTAAAATGTTAGAGCCTGTAATGTCTTATTTACCATTTTAAAATGACTGGCACATGGGCTAACTTCACTACAGATGGAAGTAGGTATAATTCCCTCACTGCTTACATCAGCAATGAGTTTCACCCAAGCTTTCTAGATATTGATCCTTATCCTGCAAGGCCCTGAGCTCCTGTGAGGTTCTGAGTGCCCCCTAATCCCATTGGAGTTAACATCACATGGGTTGAGCCATTCTGAGCACCTTTCAGGATTGACCCACTATATAGAGAAAAGTGATGCAACTATAATTTTAATAGCATTTAGTAGCTTTGAGACTTTTGATGCTATGTATTAAAAAAAAAAGCAGGAAATTACTGAAAAGCAATGCTCCTCCAACATCAACAAAAACTCTAATGGTTTGGCTATTTGATTATTACCCGTTCCATTGAGATTAGGAGCCCATATGCCTTGGCTTAGAAAAATCAGCGGCTGAAATTATATAAAGAAGTTATTCTGTTAAGGTAATAATTGCTAAATTCCAAAAAGCAATTGATTAATGTGTTCTGTCTTTGCAACTTATGAATAAAAATGTTCTTTTTCATGCACTTTCTGTTTCTGGGAGGTAGTGTCTCAAAAACCCACGCATCCCTCCACAAATTCTCTTGCTTCCCAGAAAAAGGCTGTTATTGTATTTCATAGGCATCCATCTTAAAATTAACCAAACTTAGTATCTTAGTAGTTAGTCTTGTTTTTATAAATGCTGCTTCTTTCTGACTATGGTATATCTAGGTATTTTAAGGCTTTCATTTCTTAATACTAAGATTAAAGCCTTTTACTTGGAATATTTAGGTACATAATACCCTGTGTATAGAGTTGAGTATTTACTGTTTGGTCTAAATTCTCTTAGACTTTTCCTTTGAGTGTTTTACTCCTTGATTATGTATTGTCACTGATGGCTGAATTATTAGCTGTAACTGTACAGTTAAATGCTCTTGTCTTGTTTCCAGATCTTTCATGTCAGTCACATTATGCTCAGTTAGCATCAGCCATCACAGATGGCAGCTAAAGTACCTCAGTTTCACAGAGATGTATTTTTCAGTTATTGTTTTTAATTGGATGTAGAGAGATGTTTATTAAAATCCATGGATGAGTGTACTCAAGAAAATACACTAGTTATCAGACATAATTGAGACAGATTGGGGACTTAGGGGAGCAGGTCTCCCTGAAACCAAGTAGAAAAGGGGGAGGTCTCCTTTTGCTTGAGGAGGAGGATTTGTGGTCCCCAATTGTCTTCAAGGGGAAAAAATAGTGTTCTATGTATTTTGCCAGTAGGCACTTGAATTCAAGTGTTTTGTTTGAGATTTTGGTGTATGAGAGAGGAAAAAAAGGTGTTGTTAACCCCTGCCGTAGAGATTGCTTCTCAAACTGGGGGTCGTGACCCCTCAGGGAGTCGCAAGGTTATTACATGGGGGGTCGCAAACTATCAGCCTCTACCCTCAAACCCCGCTTTACCTCCAGCATTTATAATGGCGTTAAATATTTTTTATAAAGTGTTCTTTAATTTGTAATGGGGGTCACACTCAGAGGCTTGCTGTGTGAAAGGAGTCACCAATATAAAAGTTTGAGACTCACTGCTGTATGGGTGTTTTAAAAAATCAAGTTTGTATATGTACTTCCAAATCATTACTCCGATGAAATATTTTCCATGTTTATATGTGGGTGTTAATAAAAAAAAAAAGCTCTGAACATTAATCCGTAATTTGGACTGTTCCTTTTATTATTTAAATACAAAAGCCAAAAAGCTAAATTACTGACTGTAATTATTTTTTAATTTTTGATAATGTCTTGCCAAATGTATTTGAGTGCATTTTCAATGAGGAAGCAAAATGTAGTAAATTAAAATCTAATTTTAATGAGGTTCTACATGCAAGTAGATCATATCAATTAGGAAATATACCTTTTAAAGAACTATTACATTATTTTATTAAGTTATTGATTAGTTAATGTTTATAGAACAATTTGAAGACATGCCTTACTACATAGGTGCAAAGTATTATTTATCATCTTTATACTGTATAGCTGAACTATTAAAATATTGCCCTTTTTAATACGTGAAATGTTTTGGATCAGAGAAATAATATACCATAACTGAAATCCTCTCAAAAGGAGAGAATTTACAAAAAGTGTGCCAAGGACATGAAATCTTGAATTGTATTGTAGTGAATGGCTCTTATTTATACATTAAAAATAAGATTTAGTATTTCGTTTAGACATCAGTTGCATTTTAAGTATAGAAATATATGTATCACATTTTTTCTTTTTTATATTTATCTGTAGGTGCATTCAAAGAACGTGGAATCCTTTGCATCCATGTTGAGACACTCTCCTTTAGTTCAGATGGGGCCTGCCAAAGACAAAATTGTCCTTGGTCAAATCTTCCACATTGTAGAAGATGATCTTTATATAGATTTCGGTGGCAAGTTTCACTGTGTGTGCAACCGACCAGAAGTAGATGGAGAGTAAGTAATACTATTGTGGTAAATGAATAAAATTTGCAAGAAAACCAGAATACCTAGGTAGTCAGAAATCTTTTTGGAATGATCTCAGATAGGGTCTCTTTGTAATTTATAGATTTTAAACTGCTGAACTATAGATTTCAGGTGGAGAACTAATCCAAATCACAAAAAGATTTGCTTTTGCTCTGAAGTCACTGCATTAAGAGCAGATTCCCTTACATTGTAACGTTTGTGTGCCAATGATTGATAAACTCTTAAAGCCCAGAGGGGAATTACTTTTTTTTAAATGTGTGATTCGTAAAAAGAACATTAACTGGCGATCCAAAATAATTTATTTGTTAATGTTTTCTGTCTTCTTTTAGTTCAGCTTTTTAAATTGTCAGAATTTTATCTTTGCACCTTGAAATGCACATTGGCTACGAATGAATAATGAACAATTGGACTGAGATAAATTGTGATGACATAAATGGATAAATATGATCCAGTTTAGATTCATTGCCTGTTTCTAGATGAGTGCACCACTAATATATTTGTGTAAGCTTTTCTGATGAGCAAGATGTATGCATGAAAGGTCAGATTTCTGTATTTGTAGATGTTGGTTTCAAAAGAAATAATGAGTTAAAACCATCTATTTCTGTAGAAAATAAGCTTTATTTTTTTGAGGAGAAAGAGATGTTTCTGCTGTTATGAGTACAAAGAAGATAGCATTACAAATGTGAACTGAATATAAACTGGATTCATTGTTGTCTTCCTCACTTTTCAGGGACAGCTCCATACTTCTGCAGCTGGGTTGCAGGTTGCCCAGTGGCAATGGTAGCAGCGTGAAATTAACAGCTCAGTTTCACTTTTGCTATCCTGAAACTTGTGGCGTTGGTGAAGCTGTTAGCTTTCTCATGCACGAGCATGATTCCTATGAGCAGCAAGGAGAACAGGAACTGAAATGGGGAAGGAGGTCCTAAAAACAGGGACTGGGGAGGAGCAGAGTAGCACAGACCCACCGTCTGGCAGCAGACTGGAGGCTCTGGTGAGGCAAGAAGAGACAAAATTCCTTTTCCCTTCCAGCAGCCAGAGGAGGGTGGAGCTTTAGATTTATCAGACATCTAATGCCAGAGGCTGATCATAAAAGATAGAGCCTCGGAAGCCTCTGGGGAAGTACCCTAGTAGAGATATCATTGCTTGCCCTATTTGCAGCTGCTGGGGAACAGGGCTTCTTACCAGGTTCTTGCCCTTGGACCTTGCTGATGGGAGTCCCCTTCTTGTCTTTCATATCTGAATCTGGCTAGTGGGTTTACTCTTCTGTCCAGTAGGTGTCTCGTCAGTAACTGTAAGAGGCATCAGTGTATCAAAGTTGTAAAACCAAACATTTATTGAAAATGTATTTTTTGTGAAAACTTGAGCACATTGAGAATGAAAATTCACTTTCATTATTCAGTTCACTTTCATTCTTTAGTTTTCGTGCATTAGCACAATGTTGTTGTGTTTGGGTTCATAACACTATGGTGCATTTAAATCTACTCCCCAATGTAAACAAAAAAAAAAAACAACTAAAAAAGGTTTGAAAATATTTGGGTTGGATGAAACCCCTCATTACTATACCTAAAATAATTGTCTTAAACTATCTTGACAATAAAAGCCAACTCTAGAGTATTTTGATTTCCCAAAGTTTTTAATTTGAAATAACAAGTTTGTGCATAAGACTCTAATGTAATTTTGTAATCAAACAGCATTTGCATATTCATGATTTTGCTCCCTAATGTTTTCTAAAATAACGGCATAGTGATTTTTGTAGTGTTGCCTCTCTGACAACAGATATGTTTGACAGGCCTGTGACTTTCAAAGCAGATATGATTGACAACTATAAGGTAGATAGCACGTGACATGAATAGTAGTAGTACATTTTTTGACACAGACATGAAATAAACAAGGTAATTTCTCAGTTCAGGTTATACATATGGTAAAAATAAAGGGGGCTTAATTCTGCGATGTGGTAAGCATCTCCGAAGAAAGTCCTCCAGCCCTATTGACTTCATTGGGAGCTCAGTATGCTCAGCACTCTCAGGATCAGGTCTATAGAATCAATCTATATTATGTATTCAAGGCAACTAAATTTAAAATGCAGAAAAGAGAGAAAATTCAGGGTGGGAAAAGGCAAAAGAAAATCCATCCTTTATACATAGTTCTAGTGAATTTTATGTACACGGTTTATTTAGATTCTTGGTTTAATATTATGATAGTTTAAAATTTGAGCCATTACTATAATAAATTTACTTATAAAAGACTAAGATAGAAAACTTGAAAGTCTGTGGTTAATGTAGATCATACAATGAGAATGATCAGTAATCATGGCAATCAGGAGGTCGTGTGTTAACAGGACATTGCATCATATTTTGGTGACCGAACATAGCACAGGAAAGAGAAGAAATGTATCTCAAAGGAATTTGTCCCCAAGACCAATAGGCAGACAAGTGTTTGTTTGTGGCTGTATGGACCCATCTCTAGTGTTCCTTTTCCCCATCTTTCTTTTAAGGTTTACATTTGTACATGCTTTGTGGTGAGTGGATTGGGGTGGGGCTGAGGAGTTGGTGGAGCTCAACTAAATTACTACCAAAGCATCACTTAACCCTCCACAGATACTCCAGAACAAGTGCAAGATTAGACCCTGTTTGTTTTTAAATTCGCATATAAACTGGTATATTAATTTTGATGAAATTGACATGGGACTGGTGTTAGTATTTGATTGTTTTTGTTTTAGTGTCAACAGTTATATTATGAGATGTCTTCTTCCTATAGCACGTAGTTGAACTAGTTATCCAAAACTTGGCACATTGGTCTGTGTGCACGCACAAGAGACTTTTGGATCAAAAGCAAATCTGGAAACTGTTATCTTGGCTAGATGTATTAACATTTAAGTAGTCATAACTATGTCTTGAAGTCAACGCCGCATGAATAGGAATAAATGGGAAGGTCATGCCTCTGCTTGTCTGATTACTTCAGTCTGCTTGCAGACTAACGACAGCAGTGCATTGATTTTACAAAATTAAGGTTGCATTCTCAGAACAATACAACCTTCTCACGTTTAATAAGAACCTGGTATAAATAATGTGTGGAGACTCTGCTTTGGATATTCATGTGTCTCTCACCTGAGACAGAGACGGAGACTGACTTCCAGTTTGGAAGCAAATGACTAATCAATTTTTACAAAAATAAATAAATAAATAAAAATCCTTATTTTGGCAGAAGATGCTAACGTGGTTCTATTCTAGAAAGTGACAAGGTAAGAATATCATCCTATTTTATATATATCTTCATATATGTTCTTTGTGGGGGTTTTTAGAGTAGTCGTTCTCAACCTGCAGCCTGCAGGCCGTTTGCAGCCAATCAGCACAGAGCTGTGGCCCATTTGACATCCTCAGGGCCATACAGGTAGTATTGGATGTGGCCCACAATGGTAAATAGGTTGAAAACTACTGGATTAGAGCCATCCCTATTCACACTGGTGACCATAATAAGAATTTATTATACTTTCTATTAGCACTGTAGAGTCAATCTAGCTGGAGAGTGGATTGTCTGATATTGTGACTCACATTACCAAAAATAAATATCCACAAACAGAACTTTATAAACATTTCTGTTGGCAGAGCATGAGCCAGAAAGGAGACATCTTGACTTTCAGATTGCATATTGAATATAGAGGGCTAAACTAACAATTTAGAAAAACCATCAGATTTAATCTGCAGTTACTGAAACAGAAATGGACCCTTGTGATGCTATTCTTACAAGTCACTTTTCAGAGTAGAACTATACTGTTATACCTATTCTAGTGTACCTTGTACTGCACATCTCTTTTTAATTTGTTCTTCTCTTTTCAGGAATGTTAAACTCCCCAAAAGTGTCACTTTTTGATATCAATAAGAAAAAAGGGGGAGAAAATGTACCTTTTCCCCCAAAATTATCCTGTCTCAAGTGATGAACCTGCAATGCTTCCTTGATAACTTCGGCTTATTACTCTAGAACTGGGGTCCTCAAACTTCATTGCACCATGACCCCCTTCTGACAACAGAAATTATTACAAGATTCCAGGAGGGTCTTGGGCCTGAACCCACCCAAGCCCCGACTCCCCAGGCCGGCGGAGCCAAAGCCAAAGCTGCTGCCTTGGGTGTGGAGGCCAAAGTTGAACTTCAGCCCCAGGGGAGGGGAGGCTGTAACCTGAGCCCTGCCGCCCAGGGCTGAAGCCGAAGCCTGAGCCCAGCCACGCCGGGATTTTGGCCCTGGGCAGTGGGGCTCAGTCTTCTGCTTCGACCCTGGGCCCCAGCAAGTCTAACACCAGCCCTGGCAACCCCTTTAAAATGGGGTCGTGACCCACTTTGGGTCCCGATCTACAGTTTGAGAACCGCTGCTCTAGAACAATCATCTAGAATTAGTTTATAGACTCCTAGATCATAATAAAACCTACCTTTCATTATCCAGCACAATCTTTGAGCTGCAGGCTGACTTTTGGTTCTTCAAAGCAAACAAAACTTTTGTAGACCTATTTGGCCCATCCTTTCTCACCATTATATAAGTTAATTTGCAATCTTGAGTTGAAACCACTTCTGGTTAAAAGAAATCCTGGAAACAGTACTGATAGAGGTTCAAAAACAATGAATATAATGGGAAAGTGAAGACTAGAAACGTCTTTTCTTGCAATTCATTGTCTGTTTCTCCTTTTGGAAAATATTACCATACTTCATTGAATTTGTAAAGTCTGTTATTAGTGTGATCCATCATTATTGATGTTTGCCTGTATCGGGATCAGAATCTGCCATATCTGGAGTATAGTCAGTTTACTATGGGCCAAATGCATTGCCGGTGTAATGTCAGTAGAGTTAAACTAGGATGCACTTGTCTACTAATAGCAGGTTGCCACGTAGGATTTATTTGATGTTACAAAGATATTTCTGTCATTCTTGCAGAACAAGAAAATATGAATATGGGGCATTACTAAATACATGATTTTTTATATTATATATTGCAGTTATTAAAAACATCATCTTTCCTAGCATGCATTATTTAATCTTGTATAAAGTTCCTTTAAAAAGTAAAAAGGTCCTGTAAAATGATTTGTAATCCACCCAGAGATAATATGCAAGGCAAAGAGATACTATGGAAAAACTGTGCTAGATTGTGTATTTTTTGTAGCTGAAAGATTTTCCTTTTAGGTAGAAAGGGAACAAAGCCTTCAAAAAAATAGTGCCCATTTTTAATAGATCTCCCAAAAAGAACAATAGTATAAACCATGACAGAAAGGTTCTGTTACAACCTGTGTCTGTCATCACTCCATGAAAGGGAATGGAGTGCTAGCTCTCCTTTAGTCTATCTGGTGGACTGCCTCGGACCCTAGAAGCCCTGGGGTCCCCAGTAATGAGGAGCTGAGTAGGTGAGCTGGCGGGAAATTAGTCAGATTTCCATCAGAACCCTGCCTCGTTTCCAGCAGAACTTTGTCAAAATCGAACAATCTCTATGAAACATTTTGATAAATAGGCAAATTTTAACAAAAAATGTTATTTTGGAATTTTCCCAACCAGCTGTAAATTAAATAAATAAATAAACATTTCTACCATTCCTTTTTTCAGGCCTCACTATAAAAATTATTGAAAATGTTTAATGTGCATCAAAGAAAAGGAAAATATAAGATTTAAATTTTATATTAGTAAAGTGTTATGCACAATATTTTAATTTACATTTCTTAGGCTTGATCTATACTACCAACTTATGTTGGTATAACTGTGTCACGCAGGGCTGTGGAAAAGACAAACCACTGAGCAACGCAGTTATAGCAGACTAACTCCCGGTGTAGACAGTGCTATGTCGATGGGAGAACTTCTCCCGTTGACATAGCTACCACCTCTCGGAGAGGTGGATTACCTATGCTCATGGGGTAAGCCCTCCTGTCATGTAGGTTGCATCTACATTGAAGCACTACAGTGGCGCAGCTGCACCGCTGCAGCATTTTAAGTGTAGACAAGCCCTTGGATTTCAGACGTTGGGCCAAAATATAAGAACTGGCCTCAAAGTCACACCTACAGAGTTTGTGCACCTACCCACATTTGCACAAGAGTTACCTCTTTTGGTGCTTATCCAATAGAGCACTTAAGCAAACGTGCTATTTTACACTTCTGAATACTCAAATTGTCTTCAGTGGGACTATGCATCTGATTAAAAGTATGCATCTGCTTAAATGCATTGTTTGACCACAGACTGTGCATAAATGCCTGGATGGTTATGTCTGTGATTAGGATTTTTACAAAAAGAATTCTTACCTGGGTTGTAGTATAGATAAGTGTCTGATGGCTTCCTGTGTTTTTGCCAGTGTGTTAATAAAATCATAGAATCGTAGGACTGAAAGGGACCTCAAGAGGTCTCCTAGTCCAGTCTGCTGCACTTAAGGCAGGACTAAGTATTATCTGACCATCCCTGACAGGAGTTGTCTAATCTGGTCTTAAAACTCTCCAATGACGGAGATTCCACAATCTCTCTAGGTAATTTATTCCAGTGCTTAACCATCCTGACAGTTAGGAATTTTTTCCTAATGTCCAACCTAAACCACCCTTGCTACAGTTCAAGCCCATTGCTACTTGTCCTATCCTCAGAGGTCAATGAGAACAATTTACCACTCTCCTCCTTGTAACAATCTTTTATGTACTTGAAAACTGTTATCATGTCCCCTCTCAGTCTTCTCTTCTCCAGACTAAACAAACTTATTTTTTTTTCAGTCTTCCCTCATATGTCATGTTTTCTAGACCTTTAATCATTTTTGTTGCTCTTCTCTGGACTTTCTCCAATTTGTCCACATCTTCCCTGAAATGTGGCACCCAGAACTGGACACAGTATTCCAGTTGAGGTCTAATCAGCATGGAGTAGAGCGGAAGAATTACTTTTCATACCTTGCTTACAACACCCCTGCTAATACATCCCAGAATGATGATTGCTTTTTTTTTACCACAGTGTTACACTGTTAACTCATATTTAGCTTGTGATCCGCTCTGATCCCCAGATCCATTTCTTCAGTACTCCTTTCTAGGCAGTCATTTCCCATTTTGTCTGTGTGCAAGTGACTGTTCCTTCCTAAGTGGAGTACTTTGCATTTGTCCTTATTGAATTTCATCCTATTTATTTCAGACCATTTCTCCAGTTTGTCCAGATCATTTTGAATTTTAATCCTATCGTCCAAAGCACTTGCAATCCCTCCCAGCTTGGTATCGTCCACAAACTTTATCAGTGTACTCTCTATGCCATTATCTAAATCATCGATGAAGTATTGAACAGAACCGGACCTGATCCGTACAGGACCACACTCAATTTGCCCTTCCACCATGACTGTGAACCACTGATAACTACTTTCTGGGAACAGTTTTCCAATTAATTATGCAACCACCTTATACTAGCTCCATCTAGGTTATATTTCCCTAGTTTGTTTATGAAAAGGTCATGCAAGACAGTATCTAAAGTCAAGATATAACAGATCTATCACTTCCCCCCCATCCACAAGGCTTGTTACCCTGTCCAAGAAAGCTATTAGTTTGGTTTGACATGATTTGTTGTTGACAAATCCATGCTGAGTGTTACTTATCACATTATTATCTTCTAGGTGTTTGCAAATTGATTGCTTAATTATTTGCTCCATTATCTTTCCGGGTACTGAAGTTCAACTGACTGATCTGTAATTTCCTGGTTGTCCTCATTCCCCTTTTTATAGATTGGCTCTGTATTTGTCATTTTCCAGTCCTCTGGAATCTCACCCGTCTTCCATGACTTTTTGAAGATAATTGCTAATAGCTCAGATATCTCCTCAGTCAGCTCCTTGAGTGTTCTAGGACAGTGGTTTTCATGACCCAGTACTGGGTTGCGGAATGGAAGGCACTGGGTTGTGGCGGGTCTGGTCAGCACCACTGACCGGGCCGTTAAAAGTCCTGTCAGCAGTGCTGCCCGCCTAAGGCAGGCTAGTTCCTACCTGTTCTGTCACTGCGCTGTCCCAGAATCAGCCAGCAGCAGGTCCGGCTCCTAGGTGGGGGGGCCACGGGGCTCTGTGCGCTGCCCCCATCCTGAGCACCGGCTCAGCACTCCCATTGGCCGGGAACCAGCCAATGGGAGCTGGGAGGGGGGTCTGTGCCTGTGAGCAAGAGCCACGCGGAGCCGCTTGTGCACCTCCACCTAGGAGCTGGACCTGCTGCTGGCCGCTTCCAGGGCACTGCGCAGTTGGCGGTGCCAGGACAGGCAGGAAGCCTGCCTTAGCACCCCCACTGCACCGCTGATCGGGAGCTGCCTGAGATAAGCCCGTGCCTGAACCCTGCGCCCCAAACCCCCGCCCCAGCCCGGAGCCCCTTCCTGCACCCCAAACCCTTTATCCCTGGCCCCATCCCAGAGCCTGCACCCCCGGCCCAGAGCCCACACCCCAACCACCAGCCCTGAGCCCCCCAAACCCAGAGCCCCCTCCTGCATCCCAAACCTCTCATCACCAGCCCCACCCAAGAGCCTGCACCCCCAGCCCAGAGCCCCTCCCGCACCCCTGCCCCAGCCCAGAGTCCCCTCCCACACTCTGAGCTGCTCATTCCCAGCCCCACCCCGCAGCCCAGCCATCTGCCCCAAACCTGAGCCCCTCCCACACCACAAACCCCTCATTCCCAGCTCCATTGGGTCGAGGGCATTAACAATTTTCTCCAATTGGGTCGCCAGAAAAAAACGTTCAAAAACCACTGTTCGAGGATGTATTTTCGTCAGGCCCTAGAGACTTTAATATATCTAACTTGTCTAAGTAATTTTTAACTTTTTCTTTCCCTATTTTAGCTTATGATCCTACCTCATTTTAACTGGCAAGAAAGAAATATGTAGTAGAGATGCAGATTTCCATTTCAGATGTCCATGGGATCATTCTAAGCAGTGAAAAAGAAAACATGATGAAAGTGACCGAATCTGTCCTTTTAAAGTGTAATTTTGCACGTAGTACAGTACATATACTGTAATGATCATGATAATTTGTACTTTTACATTGTCTTCCTAAATAGAAGCAAATCATTTTACAGACTTTATTAACGAGTTTTGTAAAGCATGTGCTAGGTTTTGTCTTCTGCACTAGGCAACTAGGAGGAAGAGAGCATATGGAGTCTCTTTTTCCCACCCCCGATGCAAGTAGCAGGGCAGGATTCTCTACTTAGCACTTGAGAGGGCCAGCAAACACATTGGTCAAAGTATCATGGTCCTGTACCCGCTAGGGACGCCATCTAGGCCCGCCATTCGCTAGTATTTATGCTAACAACTTGTGCACACCATGAGCAACTGCTGCTGCTAGTTAGAAAGTGCGCTCCAGCATCTCGTTTCCCATAGAAATCTGCCATGATTAATAGGATGATTGCAGTAGAAAACACACCCACTAGTATTAGGGATAGTGGAGGGAATAATTATATGTATCACATTCTTATACACATACGCTATAAACATACATATGAATCACTTTGTTCCCCACGAATGGAGGGTGCAGCCTTTTTTAGATTGAAACCTGGCATCTATTTTAAAGCACATAGCAAAATTAGACAAAAGTTATCCTCTGCCACTATCACTCTGCCGATAGTGCCATCTCTCTACCCTGTTCATCTGCTTCTAGGCGCATCTCTGTTTCTTCTTCTATATTGCCCCCCGGTGCTTTGGCAGGACCTTATAATTGTTGTCTGGCAGGCCATCTCTGTCTCTACTTGTTCCTTAAGACTCAGCTCTTCTGCAATGCCACAATGTGAGTAAATTTATATTATTATTATGAAAATATTTTTAAACACAACAACAAAATAGTGTAACTGAGCCATCATAATGTGTGCACAAGCAAGCTGAATAACCTCATGATTTTGCTGTAAACCACATTATTCCTTCCTTCCTTCACCCTGTTGTTCATTATTCCCATGTGGTGCATCCTGTATATTATTTTATAAGCTGTAAGGGAAAGAATAATGTTTTCTACCTGTACAGTAAGACCCCGTGTAGCAAATATCATAACAGATGATGTAAAATAAATTAAAAAGTGAGGAATACTGTATCCAACTGAAACATCCGGGTAGAGCATAATTGGCTGAGCTTGCACGGCCCAATGCTCAACTTGATGGCATTTCTCTGTTTAGAAATAACACTAATAACTTTTGAATGCCGCATCTGATTAATTCCCATACCTCAGGGAATGTTCTAGGCATCAGTGGGCAGAACCCTATTGGTTTTGATGAAATTCAGAAAACCAGAGGGGGGAAATGAGAGAGACAGCACCACTTGCATTTGGTTAGCAGACTTATTGCCTTCAGTCACCTCTGGAATTGTCTAGGGAACAAAGAACCAGTTGATGGCAGCCATTGCAACGTAATAGTATTCCTATCTCAGTTTAAAATGTTGACACCCTGAATGAATGGAGGGAGGAAAGAGTGGAATAGGGGCATATGCAGAGCCCCTGGCATGATGGGAGGGGAAGGTGGAGTATGGAGGACCCTGGTTTGGGGAGAGAGGAGAACTGGGGGTACATAGAGACAATGGGATGAGAGGGAAGGGGGGAATGAGGACATACAGAGTCCCTGGCATGGTGGGGCTCACAGAACCTCTGGCAGAGGAGGAGAAAGGGGAACAATACTATGGGGGAGGGGGAAAGGGGAGCACAGAGCACCTGCCATAGTGGGGAAGGGGGAATGAGGGGCCCTGGTATGGGTGACACATAGAGACCCTGGCATGAGGGGAGTTGCAGTGAGTCACTGAAATAGAGGGGGATGGAAGGGTGACACACAGGGAACTTGAGGGAAGTGGGAATGGAGGGAGGCAAGGAGACTCTGGTGTGTGCAGTGAGCTCAGATGACAGAAGCAACAAAGTGTGGGAATCCCCAGTTACCCAAATTAAAATTTGGCCAGGATACAGGAACTTAACCCTACACTTGCAAAAAATGTCATGGGATTTTTAATGACCCCAGTGATCATGGACTTCATCTTCAGACCTAACCCCAAAAATATCACCATTAGAGTAGAGTGCCCCCTAATACTAGGCTGGGTCACCGTGATAGAGTACAGATTCTTCAGGGTTGGTACACAGTACCTCCTGCTGAGTCACCATCATTACTTCTTGCAAGTCCTGAGTTTCCTCTAGATCTCGTCCACCCAGTTACTGACCCAAGCTTGTGATGTTCTGACATTATTGCAGCTTGAGGTATAATATAACTGTCCAACACCTGTAGGTCAATATGCAAATAGACAGCACTTTAATTTTGAGCAAACCATTAACTCATATGTAACTTTGTTTTTAGCAGTAATATAATGCAATGCTAGATTTAAAAAATTGGTCCTGGTACTGCACTGGTGATATGATCTTGTTTTTGTTTGTCTGTCTTATAATAGTTCGTTTCCCTTTTAGTGTCAGTAACCAGCAAAAACAATCTGCGTACACATTGAAATGCTTATGGGGGGAGGCGGGGGGCGGGAGGGGAATTGCCACCTAGCTTGTAAAGAAATACTATTTTTAAATGAGAGAGGTAAAGAACAGAGATGTAATGTTATGCTTCTACTGCTGGCTTATTTTTAAAGCTACTTATTTTCGTTTTTATTATTGGGGTAATTTCTTGCTGAAAACCCAGAATGTCTACGTTGTTTTTGTTTGTTTAAAATTTCAGTTTGGACTTACAAGACAAAATCCTGTTGTCTGTGGCCACAAAGGTAGCTTTCTCAGAGTGGAATTAAATTCACAATCATAGAATCGTAGTACTGTAAGGGACATCAAGGAGTCATTTAGTCCAGAGGTCTTCTAGTCCAGTCTCCTGCACTTAAGGCAGGACTAAGTATTATCTAGACCATCCCTGACAGGTGTTTGTCTAACCTGCTCTTAAAAATCTCCATGATGGAGATTCCACAACCTCCCTAGGCAATTTATTCCAGGGCTTAACCACTCTGATAGTTAGAAAGTTTTTCCTAATGTCCAACCTACACCACCCTTGCTGCAATTTAAGCCCATTTCTCCAGTTTATCCAGATTATTTTGAATTTTTAAATCCTATCCTTCAAAGCACTTGCAACCCCTCCCAGTTTGGTATCATCCGCAAACTTTATAAGTGTACTCTCTATGCCATTATCTTAATCATTGATGAAGATATTGAACAGAACCAAAGCCAGAACACACACACGATAAGAGACTAAATCACTTATAAAGTAATACACTGGGCCAAATGCAGTTGTGGTGTAAGCAGGAGGAGTTCCAGTGAAGTCAATGGAGAAGCACCCACTTGTGACAGTGCTGATTTTGTCCCATTGTGACGCTTCTCTGCAAAGACAAAAATTAATATTCTATCTATATTTATAATCATTTGAATAAATCACAGGCAAATTACCTGGAAATGCAAAGGATTAACATCTAAAGCTTAACAGAATAGTAATACTAAAATTAGGCCTTCTCATTAGAGAACTTTAGATATAAACACACTTTATTATTTATTTCCTAAAACATATGTACAGTGCACTTCAGTTTGTTTTCATTTACTAAATGGTAACAATTGTATAACTAAAAGATGTTTAAGTGATCATTTGGAACCTAAACAGCTATTTCAGTTTAAAAAAAAGAGAGAGTTAAACTAAGCGCTACTTCATTGTCAAGAATAGTAAGTAAAATTCAACTTATAAATTCTCTGCATGCTTTTGTACATACACTCAAAATTATATATTACATACCAAAAACCCCATATTAAAAGAAAGTTACAGTTGCAAACTAAAGCATTTAAAAGTTAAGAAATGCCAGAATTAAGTTTGCTCGTGCAACCCTAATTTGGCCCTCTTGTGCATATGCATTATGATACAATCTTTAATTGCATGATCTTATATTTTTTCCACAAGACTCCTGCCTCATGCAGTACACAGGATGGGAGGCAATCATGGAATGAATTAGGGTTATGTAGTGAATGAGATTGTTTGTAGGATCCTTGCTTCATTTGCTGCAGAAGTAGAGAACTGCAGTAAGAGGGAAGAAGATCTTCTGCTTAAGACAGGTGAACACCCCAAAAGGACCTCAGTTCTATCCCTGCCTCTGCTACAGAGTTATTACGTGATGCTCAGCAAGTCACTTAAAACTAAAATTGACAGGTGGACACTAAGGGCATGTTCCCCAATTTCTGGTTGCCCAACCCTGAGACACCAGGGCATAACTTGCTGAAGTGCTGAGCACTTGCAAATGCAGCTGAAGTCAACTGGAGTTGTGTATGCTCAGCACCTCTGGCTGTAAGGCAGTGTGGTCTGAAGGAATGAGCACAAGGTTGAGAATCAAGAGATCTTGAATTCCAATTCTGGCTCTGCCACTCCGTTATCCTGAAGCGGAAACAAATTAATTAATGTCTGTGAGACACTAAGATATCAGGGTGATAAGTGCCCTAGAAAAGACCATAAGGAGTGAATAATTCTGTATTCATTGCAGGCTTTGGATGGTGTGCAGTAAGGCAGGCAGGGGCCAATAACTGAATAAGGATAAACATTTTAAATAGCAGTCTCATTCCCTGAGGATCATCTATCCTATGCAATGAATGAGGAGTCAGGGTCCTGGGGAGGACATAGTATACAATCACATATCAGTGCACACAGACAAGGGGCAGAATTAAGGTTGCACAGGTAATCTATAGTCTGGCATTTCCCAACTTTTTAATGTTTGACTCTACAACCTAAATGTATTTTAACAAGATTTCTGTATGTAATTTCCTCATTTTTAAAGGAAAATATAAAAAAAATTCTATTATGTGCAACAGTAACAACCTCGCATCATCGGTAGGGTTCAAATCCTGCACCTGCTGGGAGCTTATGCATGAAACATCTAATTAGCAGGTGATATCTTATTGCTTAGAAAAACATGTAGAGGAAAAGGTCTATGCCTGTTGTATAAATATATCTGTGTGCATAAGTGTGTTTTTAACTGGCTCAGGTTTGCGGCTAGCCTGGATAGGGAGAAGAAAAAGGAAAGTCTTTAAAGAAAGTAGTAATACAGAATTGGCCTTCTGTCCATTTCTATTGTCGCGGCTACCAAGAATAATGCTTTTGACCTGTTAAAATCACACCTTATTGACTCAACATATTGAATCTCGTTTAAGTTCCATCTTGTAGGTCTTACTGCAAGAATTCCCGGGATGTGGGTTTAAATGCAGTTTGTGGATGAGGGAGAAAGGAAAACGATAACAGCTCTACTTGCACTATTACTTCATGCTATTTGAACCTTCAGGCTGATAGTTTACCAGCAATAAGGTCCGTGTTTTCCTGCTCTGTTTGCTGCTTCCCTGCTGGTAGTCTCTGCTGTAGCCTTCATTTCCCTGTAGACTCCTCTTCTTCCCGGTAGCCTCTGCAGTAAGCCACACACTGTAGAAAATATCCATGAATGGCTCCTACGCCTTCTGCAGTCCATCTGTCTCTGGAGTGGATTCTCAGTCTCCTTTTACCTACTTTCATCCTTTGCTGTCATTCTCTTTTTCAGAAACTTCCTACTGATGTGTTTTTCTGTTGCTCTCTACTGACATCTGAATTCCTCACCACTCTCATACCTTGTACTTTATTCTCCAGTAATGACTGCAGCCAAAAAATACCTTCTAAAATCATAGTATTATAGAAGTGTAGTACTGGAAGGGACCTCAGTAGGTCATCTAGTTCAGTCCTCTGCGCTCATGGCAGGACTAAGTATTATCTAGAAAAGTGGTCCCCAACCTTTCAGTGTGGCGGGCGCCTGACTACTAGCCACCGAAATGCCACCGAGGAGCACGGCCACCGCCGGACAAGCAGCTGCCGAAATACCACCAAGAAGCTGCGTCATTAAGAGGCGTCGCCGACGAAATGCCGGCGAAAAGCAGCGGCATTTCGGCGGTGACGCTTCTTGACGTTGCCACTTTTCGGCGCCTGCTTGTCCGGTGGCCACGCTCCTCTGTGGCGGGGTGCTCCCTTGTCAGTAGGCGGGTGCATATAGATGCCCCGGCGGGCGCCATGGCGCCTGCGGGCACCGCATTGGGGACCACTGATCTAGAACATCCCTGACAGGTGTTTGTCTAACCTGCTCTTAATAAATCTCCAATGATGGAGATTCCACAATCTCCCTACACAATTTATTCCAGTGCTTAACTACCCTGACAGGAAGTTTTTCCTAATATCCAACCTAAACCCCCTTGCTGCAATTTAAGACCATTGCTTCTTGTCCTATTTTCAGAGATTAACGAGAACAATTTTTCCCCATCCTCTATGGAACAACACTTTATGTACGTGAAAACTGTTATCATGTCCCCCCTCAATCTTCTCTTCTCCAGACGAAACAATCCCAATTTTATCAATCCTTCCTCATAGGTCATGTTTTCATAGAATCATAGAATCATAGAAGATTAGGGTTGGAAGGGACCTCAGGAGGTCATCTAGTCCAACCCCCTGCTCAAAGCAGGACCAATCCCCAGACAGATTTTTACCCCAGATCCCTAAGTGGCCCCCTCAAGGATTGAACTCACAACCCTGGGTTTAGCAGGCCAATGCTCAAACCACTGAGCTATCCCTCCCCCCTAGACCTTTAATTGTTTTTGTTGCTCTTCTCTGGACTTTCTCCAATTTGTCCACATCTTTCCTGTAACGTGGCACCCAGAACTGGACACAGTATTCCAGCTTAGGCCTTATCATTGCAGAGTAAAGTGGGAGAATGACTTCTCGTATCTTGCTTGCAACACTCTGGGTAACACATCCCAGAATGATGTAAATCAATATCATCTCTAAAAACCATAAGGTCAGGGCCAGGGATTGGGGAAACTACAGAGGTAGATGTATTTTTAGGCCAAACAGTCTTCTGTTTCTCTTTTTAATTGGACACTATCTGATCAAAAACATATATTTAAAAATAAAATTCCCTGCCTGCGTTGTTAGTCAAAATATTAATAATTCTAAAATGGAAAGGATGTCAAAGATAAAATAAGGAGTCCGGTGGCACCTTAAAGACTAACAGATTTATTTGGGCATAAGCTTTCTTGGGTAAAAAACCTCACTTCTTCAGATGCGTGGAGTGAAAGTTACAGATGCAGGCATTATATAATGACAAGAGAAGGAAGTACCTCACAAGTGGAGAACCAGTGTTGACAGGGCCAATTTGATCAGGGTTGATGTAGTCCACTCCCAATAATAGATGAGGAGGTGTCAATTCCAGGAGAGGCAAAGCTGCTTTTGTAATGAGCCAGCCACTCCCTGTCCCTATTCAAGCCCAAATTAATGGTCTTAAATTTGCAAATGAATTTTAGTTCTGCTGTTTCTCTTTTAAGTCTGTTTCTGAAGTTTTTTTGTTCAATGATAGTGACTTTTAAATCTGTAATAGAATGTCCAGGGAGGTTGAAGTGTGCACCTACTGGCTTTTTGTGATATAATGTGTTCTTATGCATTTTGGGGGTCAATTTCAAGGATCCCACATAAGTCCCAAGTGATTGGGCTTTCTACAGCAATCATATGTGAGGATGGGAGAAATTAACTACCTCCCAGCCCAGGAAAAGGTCCCTCCACTTCAGCTATGCAGGGGTGCCCAGCCGTTGGCTCCGTATGAGGGTAGATTTCCTAGGCTGGCCCATTCCTGATGCCTACTTCTTTGACAGAGTGGAGTCGTCATGTATCAGACCTTATGGAGACTCATTGGGGATGGTACGCGTTCCATCCATGCAGGGGTACGCTGATTGGGCACTCTGCTACAGGTTGAATTTTGTTTTTTGCATTTCATTCAGCTTGGACAAGGTAAATACGGTAGTCATTTTAACTTTTTTAACTTTCTTGTTCTCATGTACAATCTTTGTCTTGTGAGCATGGCTAGTATCATTTCATATCCGAACAGAAACATTGTTTTAATGGAAATTTTAAAAAATCATCACAATATTTCTGTTTTACTAGGTTTTGTAAAGCTTTTATCAGATCTAAAGTAGCTGACCGTGTCCATTTAATACATTCAAGCCAGTCGCAGGTTTTGTATGAGTAGTAGCCAAATTTTAGTTTGGTCAATTATAGTGTAGTGTTGCTGTGCACTTTTAAACAGCTGCCGTGTTTCTGCCTTCCAAAGTGTCTGCATTTCAGTGGTGTGTGAAGTGACCCCTATAAATATATTTTTTAATAAACCGGTGTCATCCCTTTTAGTGTGAAAGGTGGTATATGGGAATAAAATACTATAATATTAAGAATTTATAATTACAGAACTAACAGTGCACCTTAACATCCGTACAAAATCAGCATGAAAACTTATCAGGCCGCACACAAAAATCTGTGCGCACCAAAATAATTATGATTTAAAAAATGCTATGTTTCTTGCCTGATAAAAACATTACTTGCTCAAGTATCAAGTTAAGTGAGCAAGCAGAATTTTGCAAGTTTGTATGAACAGCGGTTTCTTTAAAAGAGAAAACTTTTTAAATCCTTGAAAGTTCTTCAGTGCAACTATGGTGACCAGACAGCAAATGTGAAAAATCGGGATGGGGGAGAGCAGTTAATAGGAGCCTATATAAGAAAAAGACCCCAAAATCGGGACTGTCCCTATAAAATCGGGCCATCTGGTCACCCTAAGTGCAACCATCCTGTATCAGTTTCTTTCTCTGTAATGGCATACAGGCAACCAAATAGTAGAAATCTTAGTACTGATTTTCACACACTAGAAGTGTTCCTCCAGTCAACATTATGTACTTTGGGCCATATTCTTCCCCAATGTGACATCAGGGCTGACTTTGGCGCATTGTGTGTTTATATACCGGTAATGTTTGCTAAAGTTAAAAAAAAAAAAAAAAAAAAAAAAAAAAAAGTCTGATTCTCCTTTGCTCTACATCTTTTAAGGAAAACCATAATCAGACAGTTAGTCTCCATGCTGTGAAAAATGTAGTCTCTCTCTGATTAAAATTGCAAGAATGTCATGTTAAAATCCTCAGAGGACGGAGATGGTTGCCACTGTTGATCAGCAAACATGCTTTCTGGCACTCCAGTCCATCTCTTGATCACAAACGTTATCCAAATTCAAGGGAGAAATGTTAAGCGTAGCTGGTCTTGTTGTCCCGTTCCCACATACCAACATTGCAACTTTAAAAGGAAGAGTCATTGTTTAAATTAAAGAAGGCTAAATCCAAGGAGGTGGTATGAACTCCCTTTCTCACAAAGCTGTGTAGTGCAGTTCACCATAGCTCCTAGCCCAAACAATGCATGTGGTGCCACTGTGTCTGCTATCAAACAATTTCATCTTTTCTTTCTATAACATACTTTCAGAGAAGCCCTCTGACTGCAGACTTAATCTGTACACTACAGCAAATAACTGCTAACTTTATTTATAGCAGTGTGTATTTTCAAAATTATAATATTTTCTCCCCTGTGCACATAGCATATTATTTGGTTGGTTACTTTACAATTGTGACTTTTTTTGTCACCCACTGTATGTCATTCTGAAATAGTTATTTTCAGCCACAAATTGAGGTGTTGTTTTTTGTGGTACAGTAATACACAAGGACTGTACTTCCACAGTTCCTGGAGCCTTTAGGTCTGTAAATATTTTTTGGAATATGTCTTAAATTTTACATAACCGATAGTTGGTACTTTAAGCTTTAGTCGATGAAATAACATACTGCAGTATATGGGTGATCAAAGTGCAATTGATTTGCACTAATGATGGATCAGTACAATAATGAATATTGAATATATATTATTACATGTCTAGCATCAATCTCACAGCAGAGCAAGTTACCCTGCAGATCACTTCTTTTCACTCCTGGCACTGTTTGAGGCAGCACAGGCAGAAAGGAGGAAATAATTGGACATTTTACACCAATGCAGTGTTTGTCATATTGAGAGAGCTTGTGAGGGCTGTGCAAGCACAGTCTTTGCACTGTAAGGCCACATGACATCCTGTATGTGGGGGAGAGAGTGTTGGAGAAACAACTCTTGGAGAACAAATAGGTCCATAAGTGGTCCTTGGCTCCTTTTGATCCAGGGCCACAGTCTATAAGCACTGTGTGACCACACAGAAAAGCATGATTGCCCTTACGTCATGGTTATTCATATTTATCAAAAGGTTTATTTTGCTAGCACATTAGATCTGAATATTTTGACTAAAATGTACCCAAACATTAATGTGAGCAGGAAGCACTGTGTTTCCTGGTGTGTTTCAGGTGTTGGACCTCCGTAGTTGCAGAAGCTGGAATTCTAAACTCAGGATTTGGCAAGTAAATTGGAAGGAGAATAGATTTTAACATTCTGATTAAAAATGTATGAACAGACGTAATTTAAATCAACATGTGTAGTCTGCAGAGGCACTCGTGGTTTTTTTTGTTTTTTGTTTTGTATTAAAAAACAACAACCTTGTAACTCACTTTTAATGAGAATTTTTGTCATACTGAAATATTCTAACTACTATAATTAAAACCACCTAGTTGAGATTCCACCCAACCATTTTGGGTGCAGCCTGATATAATGGTTTTGGAGGAATTTGGGGGGAAAGTGCTTTAAAGGATTTGTGAATCCTGGATGACTGGTGAGGAGGTAATGATACAAAAGGTGTACAATTGTCTGAGGGCACTTCTATTTGTATCTGGAGGTGTTTTAAACATTAGGGACATAGAGTTGCTAAATAGACTCTTCTGTTTCTGGAACTAAAAATGCATTGGTTCTATTTTGGATGAAATACGAATGATGACTCTTCATATACATACAGATGCTCTGAGGGCCCATATGAATATATCCTACAATAAAAATAATTATTTCATTATTTATTTATTTTTACTATGTAGTTTAAAAATATAGCCTATCCCCTATGGAATAGTTATAGTGGGAAGTCTAAAAAGAGATGAAGAATGACAGGGACCCTCTACATACAAGTTTATAATTCTAGGAATTTTTTTTTTTAAATATATGGAGATATACCTATCTTATAGAGCTGGAGGGGACCTTGAAAGGTCATCAAGTCCAGTCCCCTGCCTTCACTAGAGCAGGACCAATTTTTTGCTCCAGATCCCTAAGTGGCCCCCTCAAGGATTGAACTCACAACCCTGGGTTTAGCAGGCCAGTGCTCAAATCACTCGGCTATCCCTCCTAGATGCCAATCCTAAATGTTCAAAACTCATGAGATTTTCTTAAAATTGTGATTTTTAAGCCAATAATTTTTGGGTTTCTTTTATTTCCCTTCTGGCCTCTGAGTCTTTCAGGTTGACGTTTTCAAGCTATTTTTCTCAAATCTGAAGGCTAGGCACTTTAAAAAAAAAAAAAAAAAATTAAAGCTGAGGTTCTCATGTAATAAGATTCCTGGGGTTCAGGCTTTAAGAAAAATACTAAATATTGCAAAGACTCAGGATATAATTGCTAGACTTGGCAACCTTGGAAATGCGCATCCAGCACAACTATATGATTGACTGTTCTTCCCAGGTTGCTTTATTATATTAAGAAGGTACTGGCTGGTAAGGCTGTCTGCCTGATTGATGTTATATATTGAGAATTAATTAAAGATCATATATAGTTGCTATCAAAGCATTTGCAGTTCAATTTAGTCATGCATCAATATTTGCTAAAATTGAGTCATCCATGAGAGTTATGGCATGAAGCACCACTTGGGATCAGACCTTAGTGGGACATAATAAAAGTAATTTTAACTATCCCTCCTCGTCACAGAAAAATCCCTGAAGATGCACTTCAGCTCCTCTAGGACTGACACTGCCTTCCTATTTTGTAATTTTTTATCAGCATATTTAGAGGCAATGCTCCAATCATGGAACAAGGGCATGTGAAATTCATATTGAGAAACAAGAATATTAAAGAATGACCTTTTCAAAGTGGCCTAGGGGATTGGGGCACTCAGTTCTCATTAGGCAGCTTTGAAAATCTCAGCTTAAGTGTTAAGCACCTGAAAGCACAAACAGAAAATGGTGTTTTGCAGCAAATGTGCAATTTAGGAATTCACCCGTCCCTTACCTCCACCTGCAAATATATCAGTAAAGAAAACTCCATCCTAGACTCAGATCTTTCCAAGTCTCAATCTTGTGGGAATTTTTGAGGCTGATTTATAAACCCCATGAAAGTGGAGGTTTATTATAGAAATGAGCAATTTTGTGTGGGTGGGGAGGGGACAGATTATACATAATGTCAGAGACTTTTCCATCAGAAATATTTTCAAAAGTTAGGGGCAGAGGTACTGAAGGAAATGAGTAGGTCAGAGCAATGACTAGATTATGGTGATTATCCTGATTGGATGAAAGTACTTCTAGCAGCATGCTCCACACCAGTATCTTTTGTTTACACAACTTGTCTAATCTTTTTAGGATTTTTCATTGTGGAAAAGAGAGGGAGGGAGGGAAAGGAAAGGACTTGCTGCTCCATTGGGAAAATCTTACTGTGAGTGAAAGCTATATTCGTTTAAAAAAAAACTTCATGTTTTAAAAGCCACCCAGTACTATTAGAATATCACCTTACTCAACACTGCAGTCTGTGTGTGGTCACTGCTGCCATATTGCTGTCAGTATTTAAAAAACGATAGCAGCCACCAGAGATGCAAGTTGCTGGTAGTACTTGGTGGGACACACTGAAAGTAGGCATGATTTATGGACATTGAAATGTGAAGTAAGTTGATAGTCAAAAATGGAACAGCTTTTCTAACAAAAACAACATTCTGCTTTTCCCTCCTCCCCCCCCCCCCTTTGTTACACGTGTTGATTGTCAAGAGAAGCAAATTTTCCATTTTCTTTTGTTAGCATTTTGGAACACTTTATTTTTATCTAAAGAACTGAAAATCAAGCCACCCAGCTTGGGTGAGAATTAATAGCCTGAAACATCCTGAAGGAACTGTTCTGAAAAGCTCTGAAGATGTCTATTAAATGAAGTGGTTTGAGACTTGGCAGACTTGTTCTACATAGAAAAGTGCCTAATTTGATCACTGGTGTTCCTACATCAGCACATAAAAGCCTAGCGTGAGTAACTCTGAAGTACTGCCATAAACGTAGGGAAAGGACCAATTCGGGTACAATGAGAAACAAATGTCATTTGTTCCTGCTTGGTAAATTTAAGTTGATACACATCTATCATGAAATTAAAACCATAATGGGTAAGCAAGACACCTTGACTTGGTATCTCGCAGTTATATGAATACATGATTGTCAAAGAAGCATCCAGTATTTTAAAGGTTACATGAAATGGGAGGAGAGGAGGGGAGAGAAATGGGCTTGTGCCATTTCCCTTTTTGCTTTATCAAGAAGGCACAAAGAGTATGGGCTTGTTTTTTGTTTTTCTTTGTTTTAGGTTCTTTGTTTATAATTGCTTACTTTTGATATTAGTCAGGTCCTGTTAAGCTTGGAAGTCTGTCAGCCAGATCCTCAGCTGGTGCAAATCCACTTAGCCTCTTGGAAGCCAGTGGTGCTCTGGTGATTTCCACCAGCTGAGGATCTGTTCCTATGACAGTAGAATTAGTGAAATGATGACATTACAAAAACCAAAAGAGTAACAGTTGAGCTGGGAAAGAATTTTTAGGCATATTGGTTAAAAATATTTTTTTGTTTGTGTTTAACACTTATTAAACTTTAATGACTAGCTAACTATTTGGAGAAAGGATGTCTTAAGGAAAGATTCAACACCCTATCCCTTTGAATAAGTTGAGAGAGTTTATAGTATAGCTCATCTGACATCAACGTCCTCTGGTAAGATCAGGAAATACCAGAACTGATATTTAAAGTAAAAATATTTAAGGTAAAAACAAGCATGTAAAAAACAGCAAAAACCAACCAAAATTTGTAGGCCTTTCCATGGATAGTAAAGAAGCAAAACGGGCACAAAGCCCAGTTACTTTAAAATTTGTGCAGGTAATCTTTAAGCTGCACTGAGATGTGACACTCAGTTTGACAAGAATTAATTCTATCTGTTGCTAAGGTATTGTCTTTGTTTAGGATTTTTATTAATATTTGTTGGTTCAACTTTGTGTTTAATATTATTTAAGGAGTTAATGTTTCTAACAGGGGAGTCCTTTGTGTGTCACTCTTCCTCTTTTGGTTCCCTTTCAAAGGCCCTGTATCAGATATCCATTCTCACAGCTGAGTACTGGATTTAGCTCCCTCCAGAGCACAACAAGACTGCTGTTGGCAATTGGCTTGAAGGAGTCACTACAGAGCAAAATGAAGCTCTCTCTTCCGGTAAACAGTTCTGTAAACAAATTGTGATTCTGTGCCTGGCAAGATGCAGCATTCCCACTTGATTCCCAGATACAAGATGGCAGTGGACTGTCTGGGAATGTCAGCCCATTATAAACTGAAAATTGTTCAAGATACTTGAGATGTACCTATGCCCCACCCAGGCTTGGGCATATCTACATGAGAGAGTTGAACTGGTTTATTTAAAGGTGTGATTTTTAACTAAGTTAATTAAACCGGTGCAAAAGGAGGTGGGGACACTTTCATTTTAGTTTAAATCAGACTCATTTTGGCATAGTTTAGATTAATTAGGAATTGATTAGGAATAAATCACTCTTAAACCAAAATAAGAGTGCCCACATAGAGAGGTGTGCAGTGGTTTAAAATAACATCTTTAGCTAGACCAGTGCAACTTTCTCGTGCAAACAAGGCCTTACATTCCTCTGTTCTCTTCCCTACTGATCATAAGGGAAACTTTGGCCTGTAGGATTCTCCTCCCTGTGAATTAATCAGTTCATACAAGAAGTTGTGCTAGGCACTGACTCTCTTTCTCCTTATTTGTTAAAAATTTCAAATACATGGACTTTTCTATGTTATATGAACCCAATATACCAACTGATAATGTTCTATAGGAACCCAGTATACCAACTGATAATGTTCTAAAGCTGTAATTAACAGTCTTAAATAACACGGTGAACTGCAAAATTCCTTTTGGTAGTGTATTTTTAAAATTACTGTTTAAGATTCCGAATGAAGTTTCCTAAATTAGATTCTCAGTACGTTTGCAGGCACATATCTGCTTTCATACAAATACTTTCCTACATTGCACATTCTATGCCAGTTCAAGCCATGTGCACTACCACAGCTTATAGTGAGTGCCCAGAGTGGGCATACCCACAAATGAACGGAAAATCAGGCCAGATGTATGAAAACTTATTCTCTCAGCCACTCCAAGCTCCATGCTAGTCATATAAGAATATAAATATGTAATCACAAGTAACCACCTCACTCCTTTTAGAATAAACAGTGCATGTATTGTTTTATAATCTAATTTAATTTATGAAGCAGTTAAAGGTAATACAGTTTTGATTTTGGGCCAGAATTGTCTTAAAAGGTAGCTGCTTTGTCTCTCAAACATGAGCATAAAGATAGTACTATAAATGTTATAATTACTGTTTACACAGAAATGCGAGTTTACTATATATGGTTCTTGAGGTATTAAGGTAATTTGTATTAAGTATTTTGCCTATATTAAACTATAATGTCTGTTAAATGTAAATATGAATATGCACAGGTGGGTGTGCATATAGATATACCTGCCGCTGTACTTATACATGTACAATGTAACTTTTTGTGTTTGTACCTTGAAATATCAACACATAGCTGATTGTTTGCTGTTGATAAATTTTGGCATTAAGATTCGTTATATTGGGAGTTTAGAATGCTGAATAAGTTGCTCTCTATCACTTCTGAGCTAATTGTTCAAATAACTTAGAGCCAGTATAATTCATATTCATAGTTGAGTTTACCTCACTGTTCCATGAAGACGTGATTCTTCAGTACCCAACACTGCTGCAGTGAATTGGACTGCTAGGGATAACCATGGAACGGGAGTGGTTTAAGAAAGGAAATAAAGTAGATTAATTAAAGCTCATATGTTGGCTTCAGGTCAAAATCCCAGTGATAGATGCTGTTCTAAATATGGCGAGCTTGGGGTCTAAATCAGAAATGTAGCTGTTACTTTAAAGTGGGGTGCTGGGAGAGATTTGACCAGTGACTTTGGGCTTCTCATTTGACCTGTCATGTGCCCATGGATATGCTGTTGGCTGCAGGAGAGAGTGTGGAGCCATTCTTCCGCCTTCACTTCCTAGGCTCTTTAGCCCCCATTGAGCTGAGAACAGTGACTGAGGACAAAAGCTGTATACACTGTACAAACAGAGCACCAAAGCAGCAGTACACTGACTCATTCTTCGCTCTGTGTGAGAACTGAGGGGGACTCTATTCACTTCTTTTGTGCTGGTGTCTGTCAACAGCGCTGTTTGAGGCAAGGCCTATTGTGCTGGCCAATGTTTCTTATTGACCTAAGTCTGTGCCTGCAATGTTCCCAGGGTCGAAGTTGCGAGTGAGAGAATGTTTGAAAAGGGGTAATCATAGGCTAAATGCATTTTGCTGCATTGTCATCTGACCTATTAAATCTAAACTGTGGTCTACGTTAATGCAAACAGGTAATTATGTAGTCACAGCTGCAGCTATTGACATCTGGTTACCGCCCCGTGGAAAAAAATATATGTGGTTTTCTATTCTGTGCCTATGCTCTTGAACGCTGGACTTTAATGATATTAACTAGAAATAGAGAATGGATTAGTGGGACTGACAGGTCAACAAGGTGGATACTTTGTCCATGTAAGCAAAAATAGCTCCAGCCACAGCTGTTTGTATACTTCTCCTACCTTACATTTCAGAGCTTTCCCATGACTCCAGGTTTAACCATTCTCAACTCCAGATTCAGTTATTTAATTGTTATGGGGTGGGAGTGGAGATTGCAGAATATTTTGTATCCCCACTTCCCAGAGTGCTCATTGCAAAATAGTTTTGCAAGCCCTACCTGTTGTAATTGATTTTACACTGTGGTGCTTTTATTAATTACTATCATCCTTTCGTGTTGAATTGCCAGGATTTCCAAATGTAAGTCATTACAATAGGCCAGCATCCCCAAAATGTAATGGTAAGTCTAGTGTGCAAGGGTGATAAAACATTTCTGTCTATAAATTATTTTATGGAGACTTCTTTTCCTTTCAGTGTATTATAGAATGGACACGAGTGTTACTTGCATATAAATCAGTTGTAGCACATCCTCCCTTTCCTTGCTTTCCTGCATTTGACTATAAATTAAGAAATTGTTAAAATAATGTGTCCTTCTGGACTAAGCAACTTTCAAGACATATTTCAGTGAGAACAAACTCTTTACTGCTCTTCTTCATTTGTATCCTAATATTTCTTCGGAGCCAAGTATTCTGGATGCTATGAAGTTATTGAAATAGTAAAATTAATGCAACAGGGAGAGTAGGTGCTGTACAGCAGTATGTTAGGTCCAATATATGACAGATCCCCTTATAGCTGTGGAAGGACTGTAGCTGGTAAAACTATGAAACTTCCTACTGCAAAAGCATGTCCTCTGAGTCTTACTAGAGATGTAGGTCATTATCCTTAAAGCATGATGGCAGAAAAGCTGTTTACTCACCTCACAGGGACCTGTCCAATAAGTAATTCTCTGGAATACACCTCTCCCCGATATAACGCGACCCGATATAACACGAATTCGGATATAACGCGGTAAAGCAGTGCTCCGGGGGGATGGGGCTGTGCAACTCTGGTGGATCAAAGCAAGTTCGATATAACGCGGTTTCACCTAAAACGCGGTAAGATTTTTTGGCTCCCGAGGACACAGTTATGTCGGGGTAGAGGTGTACTCTGTCTTCCACAGGCCTCTGAAATTCAACTGTTTTCCTTTGTTTATTTCTTATTGAGGATAAACTTCTGAGATGTGGTTCTGTTTCAGTGAGAGCTTTCCTTTCTTCCTTGCTTTCTGTGCTTTTTACTGTCTTCTGCTCCTTCTAATCCTCCTCCCTTGTTGCTGGTCCTCCACTGAATGGGGAATGCTGGGCTGGGGCATTACAAGATGGCTAAAAAAGCTGAAACTAAAAAATACCTTAAAAACAGGAAACACTGCGTGATCCCCTGCAGCCAGAAAACTGCCTTTTCTACACTCAGACTCCAGAGCTGGAGATAGTATCTTGCTCAGACAGAGAGAAGCAAAGAGTACTTAAGTCCCTCTACCGGCACAAACCGGACCAAGTTACTGAGTGGGCCAGAGAGACATCAGCGTTGCCCCAGACTCAGGCTGCTATTCACCCTTGTAGAGATCAACAATCTCACTGGCTTTTTGCTTCTGTTCATTAGGAGCCAGTGAGGTGGGAGGCAAAGGTAAGTCCAGATCTCTCTTGGTCTTCTTCTGCAGCACCAAATCTGCCTACCCATTCATTGCTTTTTTCAGAGTCCAACAGGCACCAATATTTTTCCTCTGGTGCTGAAACTGATGTTGTCAGCTGTGGGCTTCTAGGCTGGAATTATCCTTTCACAAGCTCCACCTGCCACAGTACCAGATTCTCCTCAAGCTCAGCATTCCTCAAAGCTAGCTAGTTTAGGTGCCTACGCTGATGCGGATGCTGTAATGTCTCAGCTGCAGTATGTCTGTGGTAATGCCTCCCCTTCCCTGGATGACTCTCTTCAATTCCTAGTTATAAGGATGCCATCTAGGAAAGAACAAAAGTGGAGTCGTGCCCTCAGATGTGCCTCCAGAGTTACTAAAACGTGTGTGAACATCCTTGTCATTATGGACATTCTGAAGGGTAGCACTAGGTACTGGAAGGGAAGTTGCCTGGAAAAAAAAACACATTGAAATCATCTGTGTGTTAAGTGAATTGGGAGATACAAATAAATCTACTTTAAAATTATCCACTGTGAACTGTCCAGTTTGTTTATTAGTTTGGAAAGATCGTAGACTCCCAATTTGGGACTGAAGCTTGAAAGAGATGGGGAGGTTTCGGATGGAAATTAAATCAATAAGTGTGGGGGAATAGTGTACAAGGTATGCAGCACTGCTCTGTAAATCATCATAATAAAGCAGTGGAGTTCAAGCTTTTCCATCATATATAATGAATGCACTTCCTCCTTGTTTTATTGGAGAAGTATAGCAGAGGGTGCATGCAGTATTGAACTACCCCATTTTGGCTTAGTGTTCTCAGAAGGATCAGTCTCACTGAGGGCTCCAATGTTAACCTGAAACTAACAACTTATTAGTATCCTGTTGGTGCAAGTTGTTCTTCAGATCAATGATAGCAATGGAAAAAAAGCATTATGAAGGTACCCAGCACTGACTAGCGCATTAGTTCTTTCCTGGAAATAGCGATACTTAAAATGCTTATCTTAAAAAGAAATGAAAAACAGGATGCTTTTGACCAACTCTGACAACCTCTCCTTGACCTATCGTATAACAGCATACATTATTTAAAAAGTTAACCATAATAAATTCCTTCTGTGTAAAGACCTGTGCTTGCAAAAGGAAAATTTGCTCTAGATTTTAACATCTCTGCTTATATACAGTGGGTCAGATCATCCTTATAAAGTATTTTTTTGGTTGGTCTGTTAGTTTTTTAGTTACACTGTGAATTAAGTATCACATGGTAAAAATTGAATGTAACAGTCATATTTTTTTAGCATTTCTCCTTATACTAAAGTTCATAAATGGATAATATTATTTCTTAACCTGGAATGCCAGGTTATGTCATACCTAAATGTATTGCTATTATGTCAGAACTGTGAAACCATGTGGCCATAATCCGAATGGGCTCGGTTTGTGTACCTTTCTTAAAAGGAAAATGAAGCGATTCATAAAAATAATGTTCCAACAGAAATTAGTTGGTGTGTTTCAACAAAGGCCCCAGGCATGTGTAAGAACCACATTACACTTGGCACAAGTTGTCTCTCTTAGTTCAAAAGAACTTATGGGGAAACTCGAGTTACCTATTATACTAAAAATACATTCCAGGGCATACCCTCTAGCTTCTGGAAGTTGTGTCAGATGTTCAGCGTGGGAGAGCAGTCATCCAGAGATATAGCTTCTGTGGATTTCAGCTGGAGACTAGCTGCAATGTAGGAGAGTAATAAAGCAAAAGTTCTATAGAATAAGACCAGTCCCTCACAGATGCAGTTTTTGTCTTAGAGGTTGACTATAATGATCATTTGGTTTGTTGGAAAATGAATGTAGTTTGTGAATTCAATTGCTTAACTTAATTTTACAACACTACTTGGTGACAACTTTCTTAGAAAAATTTTGTTTAATACATTTATTTCAGGAGGCAGAGAAGTGTAGCATGGTATAAAAAGATGCAAGCCCCAGTTTTGCTAACTTTTTTAAAAGAATAACAAGTCTTAAAAAAGCACAAAGCCACATTTATTGATTTCAGTTTGAAAATTTGTTGTTTGAACAAATATTGAACACATTAACATAATGTATAGAGAGATGACACTTTCTAGATTTGTTGGAATGAATGCACCAAATGCTGGTTTATAGAAGCCCTGATATAGGAGGGATTTGGCATCTTTGTTAGTACTGTGCCAGCTAAATCTGAGGGTATTGTAAAATATTCTACCTCCATAGAGGAAGACACAGCACGTAGTTACTCTTCTGCACCCCTAGAGCTAGTTCAGGCATGGCATTGTAAAATCATTCTGTTTTTCCTACCATAGGAACTAATACATGGAAAGCACAAGTGAATGGGATTGGATTACAAAGTACCTAATTTAGGTTGTGTAAAATTCAGCGTTTATTTCCCTGGAGTAATTAAAGCCTCTCTGACAGATGTGTATTGCTAGAGTTTGTAAGATGATGGTGACCACATAGTCAGCTGAGAATTGTACATTATGGTAACTTTTAAAAACCTAGACCAGTTTTTGGTCAATTTTCTACATTTTCCTGTGTCACATGCACACATTTTTGTATTCAAATTGAGATATTTTCAACTATCAGAGCTGAATGAACTCAGCTGGTGGCTCAGTGTTGCCCCACATTGTGGCTTTTTATACTGCTTCTCATAAGAGAAGATGTAACTGTAGATGCAGGATGTAATAGTTAAACAGGGTTGTGGACCATGAATATATAGATTACAATCAGTACAAGTTAGCCTCAACAGTGAGCTTCCTTTCAACTATGTGGACTATTGTCACTGCTTCCCCTCATTCAGTCTGGTGGTGGTTGTTCTTAGCACAAGACCAATAGACAGTACTGATAGTCTAGCAAATACTGTTTTCTGTTTGATTTTTCTATTTTACATGAGAGAGTGAGTCTGTGCTTTGAGTGCCCCCAACCCCATGAATAAATGGTAGCTGTAGAGATTTCAACGTTTGCTAAATATCATTGAAAAGGTAAAGAATTTACAGAGCTTTTCTTTAAAAAAAAAAAAGGGGGGGGCTTATCTTCTTCACTTTGGACTTCATAAAAAAAATTGTTTTTCCCTTAAAAAAAGAAAGAGGAAAAAATCAAAATGGATACCCAACTTAGTAGGTAAGTGGCTTCATTTGTTTTAGAGAGGTTTCTAAAACCATATAGTACAGTCTACTCAGGTCACTGCTCTTTACTTGAAGAAGTAGAGGCACAAAAACACTGAGGACTCAGTTCCAGAGTGTGAATAAAGTCTGGGTTACACAAATATTTCCAGGAAATGGAAGCACATGTCATAGAGCCTCTTACAAACTAGATAGGAGCAGTACAGGGTTAACACTCTGACATTCTGAAGTGTCTTAATTAGTCTTTGGCAAAGAGCCATGGTCAGTAGAAAATGGGCCTCATCTGAGACAGGAGCAGAAACTAGTGGTTTCTGCCTCTGGCAAGGTCTTGTGCATTCAGCAGCATTCTGTGCTTGTGTCTACCTGTTGTGGGAAAGTGAGATGCTGTCCAGACCTGAAACAAAGCAGCCAGGCATTTTCCCATCCAGCTTTGCCATTGTGTGCTTAAAAAGAAAAAGAGGGAGGGAGGGAAAGGTACCTGTCAATGAACGTGGCTTTTTGCAGTGATTCACTGCACATAGCTGCACTCAATTAAAGGAGGGCCTAGTTAACCCACAGAGCAAATCTCTATCAACTTTCTCAGACTAATCAGATCATTTAGAGCAATATTCACTATAAAACAGGATGTCTTAGGGATTTGAGGTTTTGAAGCTAGCCATGCTGAGAGAATTTTATAGTGCTGATGTTTGAATCTCTTGGTGCTTTCTGTACTAGTCTTTTCAAAATGCAAATGATTATAGTCTTTAAAAATGAAAATTTTGAGACTATGATCTTTGATATATTTTTACATGGTTATTTTAGCACCCTAGTTAGTCCTTTACAATTGAACCAAAATTCAAGAAAAGTGTTAGTGTCTAGACTCGTTTTTTAAATATTGTCACAATTTAGATCAGTGGTGGGCAACCTGTGGCCCACGGGCCGCACACGGCCCATCAGGGTAATTCGCTGGCGGGCCGCGAGACGGTTTGTTTACATTGACCGCCCGCAGGTACGGCCACTCACAGCTTCCAGTGGCTGCGGTTCACTGTTCCCAGCCAATGGGAGCTGCGGGAAGCGGCAGCCAGCCCGCGCCGCTTCCTGCAGCTCCCATTGGTCGGGAATGGTGAACCGCAGCCACTGGGAGCTGCGGGCGACTGTGCCTGTGGATGATAATGTAAACAAATTGTCTTGCAGCCCGCCAGCAGATTACCCTGACTGGTCGCATGCGAGCCGCAGTTTGCCCATCACTGATTTAGATAGATCAGACAGGTAGGCTAAATGTAAAAACTATCTGTTTTAAAAAGAAAATTATTTTCTCACATAATTACAGGGCTCCAGGAGCAGGGGCTGTGTGTATGAACACAGTTATCTGGAGACTTGCAATAAAGTTCCAAGAGTTGGCAACACGCACACACGTTGATAAAGAGCGCGTAACTGTGAGGGGGTCCCTGAGGTGCAACCTGGATTGTGGGACTGCTGAGCCCTCTGTCCCACACTTACACAGACACCCACAGGCAGGGACACACCCAACTGTGTTACATGAATGATCTCCCAGCCATCATGAATCATCAATAGAGAGGCTCCAGCCAATTCTCCCTAGCCTTGCATTCCAGAACTGTACCATCTTACACTGCTCAAGGCTCCCTTGGGCAGTGCAAGTTCATTAAGTAGTTTGCCACTCCCTCAATGAGGAATGGACACACACTAGCCTTTGTAAACTGAGCTGAGATTTCCCAAGCACTTCAACCAAAACACACTGTTATAGGTAAAATATAAAACAGGTTTATTAACTACAGAAAGATAGATTTTAAGTCATTATAAGTGGTAAGCATAAAGGTCAGAGATAGTTACCTTAAGAAAATGAAACTTCTACTTTAAACAAGAGTTGAATTAAACAATGTCTCACTCTGACAGATAGTACAAGCAGGTTTAGTTCCTCAATACACAATCTGCGACTGCCTTCCAGTCTGGGACCATCCTTCCCCAGTTCAAAGTCTTTGTCTTCCAGACGGTCTTCCAGGTATTGAGTTGGAAGCGGGGGAGTCAGAGGCCAAGTGATGATGTCACTGTCTTTCTATTTTCTTCCAGCTCGCTGGAAAGATCTTTGCTGTGATGTGGGTTAATCTGCCCCCGGGTGTACATGCCTCCTCTAAGGGCATGGCTACACTTGCAGATGTAGAGCGCTGTGAGTTAAACCAGCCCTCGGAGACCGCAGCAGGGAAAGCGCTGCAGTGTGTTCACACTGTCAGCTGCAAGCCCACTGGCATGGCCACATTTGCGGCACTTGCAGCGGCATTGGGAGCTGTGCATTATGGGCAGCTATCCCACAGAGCACCTCTTCCTATTCTGGCGCTGTGGCTTGTGGGAAGGAGGTAGGGGTGTGGGGCATTCTGGGTGCTGTCCCAATGCCCCATGATGCATCGCTTCGCATCCCAGCAATCTCTGTGCTTCCATCCACATTTGGTGCCATCTTTCAACGTTTTTTGTACTGCGCGCTCTGTCTTCCCTTTCAGTCTGCGGGAATGGATCCCAAACTGCTGAGGAATATGCTGATGGGACTCACCAGCACATCACGAATTGCAGTCGAGTTACTCCTTAAGCTACACACTGACAGTGAGGAGTCCGACAATGATGTCGACTCGCATAACGTTTACAACATGAGATTGCTTGTGGCATTCACGGACATGATCACCACAGTGGAACGCCACTTTTGGGCTCGGGAAACAAGCACTGAGTGGTGGAATCACATCGTCATGCAAGTCTGGGATGACGAGCAGTGGCTGCAGAACTTTCGGATGAGAAAAGCCACTTTCATGGGACTGTGTGCTGAGCTCGCCCCCACCCTGCGGCACAAGGACACGAGATTGAGAGCAGCCCTGCCGGTGGAGAAATGGGTGGCTATTGCAGTCTGGAAGCTGGCAACTCCAGACAGCTACCAATCGGTCGCTAACCAGTTTGGAGTGGGAAAGTCGACCGTTGGAATCGTGTTGATGCAAGTTTGCAGGGCCATTAATCACATCCTGCTCAGAAGAACCGTGACTCTGGGTAACGTGCATGACATTGTGGCTGGCTTTGCACAAATGGGTTTCCCTACTGCGGGGGGCGATAGATGGGATGCATATTCCAATTCTGGCACCAGCCCACCTAGCCTCCGAGTACGTAAATCGGAAGGGGTATTTCTCAATGGTTCTTCAGGCGCTTGTGGATCACCGTGGGTGTTTCATTGACATTAACGCAGCTGGTCCAGAAAGGTGCATGACGCACGCATCTTTCAGAACACAAGCCTGTTCAGGAAGCTGCAAGTTGTGACTTTCTTCCCAGACCAGAAGATCACCGTAGGGGAAGTCAAAATGCCCATTATGATCCTTGGAGACCCCACTTACCCTTTAATGCCGTGGCTCATGAAACCCTACACAGGGAGCCATGACAGCAGCAAGGAGCGGTTCAACAACAGGCTGAGTCGGTGCAGAATGACTGTGGAGTGTGCTTTTGGCCGTTTAAAGGGCCACTGGCGCTGTCTGTATGGGAAGCTGGACCTGGTCGATGACAACATCCCCACGGTTATATCCACATGCTGTACCCTCCATAACATTTGTGAAAGGAAGGGTGAAAGATTCACTCAGGCATGGACCTCCAAGGTTCAACACCTGGAGGCTGAATTTGAACAGCCAGAGAGCAGGGCTATTAGAGGGGCCCAGCGCAGGACTGCAAGGATTAGGGATGCCTCGAGGGAGCAATTTGAGGCTGAAAGCCACCAGTAATGTTTGGTGCCCTGCACAGGAGTGAAGTGCAGTGGTTCCAATGTTAGTAGGAATCTGTGTTTGCTACGCTGACTTGCGGTGCCTGTTGCTTTCCTGGGCTACGGTATCTTTTACTTAATGCAATAATAAAGAATGTTTTCATAGCCAAAAAATTCATTTATTGAAAAGAAACACAGCTGCTTGGGAATCAGAAAGGGCAAGGGGGTGGGGTGGGGAACGGGACAATCAGAAATTTACATATGTCCTGTTATCATACTCAGCCTTCCTGTCTGGTGTGCCGTGCAATGAGTGCTGCACTTCAGGCTGGCTAAAATGCATGGTGATGGGGGTTGAGTGCAGTGAGTAAGGGTCATAATTTGCAGGGCTGGGTGGTGAAACTACAGGTGTTTGAGGCAGCTGGTGGCGATAAGAACCTGGATGTTGGGGAAAGTGGGTTGGCGGTGACATGGGGGCACAAGGGAAAGAGTTTTGGGACAAGGACTGCGGGGGGGAGGGCGCGGAAGTGCTCCGCCTGCATTGCTATGAGCGCCTGTATCAAGTCCACTTGGCACTCCATGATGCTTATTAGCCGCTCTGTGCTTTGGTGACGGCGATTAGCGTTCTGCTGGCGGACCCTCCTTTCACTCTCCCACCACTCCTGCACTTTTTGATTTTCATTAAGGGACTGCTGCATGACTTCATGCAGCATGTCCTCTTTGCTTCTTTGCGGACACTTCCTGATTCTTTAGAGTCTTTCGGCCGTTGATAACAAGGACGACTGGGATCTCAAGGTTGCATCTGTAAAGCCAAAATGCAACACTTAACAGAGGCAGCATTGTTCACGCCAGACGAAGCAATGATTCAGCCATACTTAAAGACAAGCACAGTGTACACAATAGCAGAAATTGCCCATCCCAAAGCGAGCGCACATAACCCACAGGAGCCCCAAAATGGTGAGTAAGCAAGGGGCAAGGAGGGGGACTGATTGTTTCACGGCCGAACTGTCCTCTGGGGTTCTGTGCCTTGGGGAGAGCCAACAGCTACAGGGGGCCCTTATACTGAACACTGTCCCCACATTTTCCACAGGATGAGTTCGTCCTGGAAGATATCTCACTGCTGAGGGTGACCTGGGAAGCAAGGGAGGGTCTTCTACTACAATGCGGCTTCCACCCTGGCCCATATGCAGCTTGCCTGTGTGCAGCAATGGTCCCCCTGCCTGTCACGGCACAGTGGCATGGACATGTTAGCCTTACTGGGACAAGGAGCACAGTAGCTCTGCCAAGGAACCTGCGCAAGCGGATTGCCCAGCTTCTGCATGAGACCTTTGAAGAAATCACTGAGGCCGATTACCATGATGTGAGAGAGCACATCAACGCCCTATTCTGCATCTAGGCATGCATGCAGCCCTAACCCTCCTCGCCCCAAGAGCCCGCACCGAACAACTTCCTTCCCAAAATAAAAGCTGCTTACCGGGCACCTCCTCTGGTGTTTGTTCTTCCCCAAGCACCGTCCACTGCGACTGGCTACCTTCCTCCTGGCTAGAAAACAGCTCCTGGGTGCATGCATCTAGGGATGCCGGGCTGTCTCCCTCCTCCTCAGCACCCTTGCGCCCACTTTCCTCCTCCTCCTGCCTTGTTGAACTGGGCTCTGATGTGTCCATGGTGGTCTTCGGAGTGGAGGTGGGGTTGCCCCCAAGTATTGCGTCCAGCTCTTTGTAGATACGGCAGGTCGCGGGGGCAGCACCGGAGTGGCCATTTGCCTTGCACGCTTTGCGGTATGCATTCCGCAGCTCCTTCACTGCAGTGTGTCCCGGTCATGGCCCCTTTCCATCATGTCCCTTGATATCTGCCCGAAGGTATCGTAATTCCTATGGCTGGAGCGCAGCTGGGACTGGACAGCTTCCTCCCCCCCAAACACTGATGAGGTCCAGCACCTCACCATTGCTCCATACTGGCGATCGCCTGGCGCGTAGAGGCATGGTCACCTGGAAAGATTCGTGGAGAGCACTCCACACCTTGCTGAACAAACAGGAAGGGGATTTTCAAAATACCCAGAGAATTTAAAGGGCGGGTCTGACGGTTGGTCACCTGAGGGCAGGGCAATAGAGTTCAAAGTGATGACCAGAGTGGCTAGAACAGGCATTGTGGGACACTGCATGGCGGCCGATCAGAGTGCATTAATAGACCAGGGCGTCCATACTGGCGGGGCGCAGCAGACGTTATGCCTCTCGTGGAGGTGGATTACCAGGAGCTCTCCAGTCGCGGCGTCTGGGCGCCTTGCCAGTGTGGACGCGTCATGAGTTAGGGCACCCGGGACTCCTTTAATGTGGTCTAACTTGCAAATGTAGCCAAGCCCTGGGATAGTGGATTGTGTGTTGATGGGCCATTAACACTTTCTAGCTATTGATGGCTACTCCTTAGTTGCAACTGACAGGCTGGTTGTGGATGTTCCCAACCTAACAGTATATTTCAGTAACACATATAGTAATACTTGATAACTTCACTTACAATGATTGTACAAACAATCCAACAGGTTATTATTGTTCAACAGACCAAGACTTACAAATTGATATCCCAAAAGGCATATTTTGTACAAAACATATAATCATATGACAGGGGTGAATATGGGGGTTCCAGGGTGCAGAGTGCCCCAGTAACCTTAGACCTTTTGCGCCTCAAGCCAATACATTTGTAAAGTTGATATATAATTTAAACAAGGTTACACACCTCCTAGAGCTCATAGGGTAGTAAATGAGATTATGGGGGAGTTTTTCAAAGGCACAAAGAGCAGTTAGGTGCCCAAATCCCATTGAAACTCAATGGGAACTGGGTACCTAACTCCAATTTGTGCCTTCATAGATCACCTACCCTTTGAGATATAGGATTATTAATAATACATTACAGTACAGTCTGTTCCTGCAACAACTTACTACCAAGCATAATGCTTAGTATAGTGTGACATCAAAGCCACCACTATCTATATATAAATCTACTTAGCTGAACCAGCTCTCCTCAGTAGACTGTCCCCATGTTCCAGTGGGACTTTGGAAGATATCTGGTGGATGCTGGAACATCGTAACAGAGCAGATGTCCCCTGCCTCAACTTTGGGAGACAGATGGATCTGGACCCAATTTTCTCCTCTTTGGGAGATTCCAAACCACCAGAGGAGCCATCGTCTCCTCCTCCAAGAAATTCTAACCCAGACAGTAGATCTAGCGCCTCCTGGTACCAATCTCCACCTCAGCATTTGCCTCAAGCCTTGAGGACCTCCACAATCCCATCCTGATCCAGCTTAATGGCCATATTGGGGAACATGGGTCTCATATGCTAGTTATGCCTGTGTGGTCTGCTAGAGAATCACTCTACCATTCCCCTCTGAGGGAACAGCCAGAGCTTTCTCTTGATTCCATCTTTTCCACTGGTACCGAGAAGATTGTCCTCTTCATCTCCTGTAAAGTTGTCACTCCGGCATCTCCATTCCCTCCAGATGACCATAAACAATTCCACAAATTATTGCTGTACTTCCAGTTAATTAAGCTATTCTGGAACCTACTAGAGCAGTCTGGCCTGCGCCAGCAACATGTACCCCTACCCCCAACAAAGCAGAGAAATACTATTTCATTCCATCCAAGGAAGTGGAATTTCTTTTTACCCATCCTACACCTAATTGTCTGGTCATCCAGGCTGCCACAGAGAGATCTAGAAAACAACATCCAAAACCCACCCCTTCTGACAAGGAGGCTAAACGTCTAGACTTGTTAGGAAGGAAGGTCTTCACATACATTAGCTTTCAGTTCAGAATAGTGAACTTTAGAACCGTTGGCTAAGTAGGACTATCTGAACTATTCCAAGTTCACAGACTTTGTAGACAAGTTGACACAGCAAGACAGAGTTCAGTTCCGAGCTCTTATTGGTGAGGGCAACCTGGTAGTCAGAACTGCACCTCAATCAATGGTTGATGCAGCCGTCACTTCAAGGTCAATAGCAGTGGTCATTGTAATGTGCCATGAATCATGGTTACAGACTGGGATTTCTCAGGGAGGTCCAAAACACCATAGAGGACTTGTTCTTTGATGAAGCCCACCTTTTCTGTGAGAAGACACAGGAGTCCTCATATACTCTAAAGGACTCCAGGACTACCCTCCACTCCCTGGGAATATACACACATGTACAGGCATGCCTAAAAATCTAGATCGGTGACTCAAAAGTCTTTTACTCAATGTGTTTCCTAGTACCCAAAAAGAGAGGCAAATGGAGATACATTCTCGATCTCTGCAATCTTAACCACTTTATTCACAAACTGGAATTTCACACGGACACAATGGCATCCATAATCCCATCCCTGGAAAAGGGCATTTGGTTTACAGCACTTGATATGGAGGATGCTACTTTCCACATGGACATTCACACTGCCCACAGGTGGTTTCTCAGGCTAGGTCTACACTACGGGGGGGGTGTCGACCTAAGATACGCAACTTCAGCTACGTGAATAGCGTAGCTGAAGTTGCGTATTTTAGGTCGACTTACCTGGCTGTGAGGACGGCGGCAAGTCGACCGTTGCCGCGCCGCCGTCGACTCCGCTTCCGCCTCTTGCCGCGGTGGATTTCTGAAGTTGACGGCAGAGCCATTGGGGATCAATTTTATTGCGTCTTCACTAGATGCGATAAGTCGATCCCCAATAGATCGATAGCTACCCGCCGATCCGGCGGGTAGTGAAGACGTGCCCTCAGAGTCATGGGGGTTGCCAACTACTTCCAAAACAGAGTGCTCCCTTTTGCCCTTGCTGAAAGACACCCCAGGTTCTTTTCCAAAGTCTTTCTGGTAGTAGCAGCTCATTTCGAACTCCAGTTATGTTGCTTATCGACGTGGCTTCAAACAGTGTATTCACCAACCAAACACAGTATGAATACCACAGTGATAATTCCTTTCAGAGTAACAGCATCTCTAATGTGGTGGAAGGATCCCCATCAAGTATGTATGGGTGTTCCCTTCCTATCCTCTTCACAGGACAAAATGATCATTATAGATGCCTCCCACTTGGGTATGGGGTCCACATGTACAGCCATATGGCAGAGGGCACGTAGATGAGCCAAGAAGCCAGGATGCACATCAATCTTCTGGAATTTTCAGTCAGTCTGAGAAGCTTGCAAGGCCTTTCTGCAATTTATCTGGTTCCACCATGTGCTCATGATGTCAGATAATATGACAACTGTCTTTTAAATCAACAAACAAGGAAGGGCAAGATCCATTCTCCTGTGTGGGGAAGTGGTCACCACGTGGAATGTGTGTATTAGGAATCAAATCAGCCTGTCAGCAGCTTACCTTCCGGGAACTTAAAATGTGTTGGCAGACAACCCTCAGCAGGCATTTCGCCATCAATTGAGAGTGGGAGCTGCATGATTCGGTAGTGAACATACCTTAGCTCATTAGGGAACCGCAACCTGGGATCTGTTCCTTTCCCAACCAAACAGGAAATGCAACGTTTACTGTTCCAGGGGAGCTCTAGGTCTACACTCTCAGGGTGTTGCTCTCCTTCTCCCCTGGTCAAGATATCTGAGCTATGCCTTTCCTCCCCTACCTAGATTCGTATGGAAAATTTGACAGGACAGGGCACAAGTCATCCTCATCATCCCTAGTTGGCCCAGCCAGTTTTGGTTCCCAAATCTCCTAATGCCATCTTGTCCTGTGATCAGCATCCAGTCCTTTCCTGATCTCTTGACTCCTCTGATTTACACCCTGAGGAGAAGGGCAGGGTCAAACATCCTGACCCTGGAGCACTTCATCTCCTGACTTAGTTTTTGGATGTGTCATTCTTAGAACATTCCTGCTCTGATGCCATACAAACTCTCCTTATTAATAGCAGAAAAGAGTCTACTAGGAAATGCTGTTCAGCCAAGTGGAAGCATTTTCCACTTGGACACAGCTGAAACAGGTATCTCCTGAGTCTGTAAATTTTCCCCTTATTTTGGACCTTCTCCTTTCTCTCAAAATGACTGCACTCTCCCTCAGTTCTATATGAGTCTACCTGGGAGCAATCCGTGCATGCCATCCATCAGATGGTTACTCAATTTTTTCTCACCTGTTGATTAACAGATTCTTGAAAGGCCTGATCAGAACCTTCTTTCCAGTAAGGAAACCTACCCCCGACTGGGACTTGAACCTTGTACGTTTGGCACTCACTAAGGGTATGGCTACACTTGCAGATATAGAGTGCTTTGAGTTAAACCAGCCTTTGTAGAGTGCAGTAGGGAAAGCGCTGTAGTCTGTCCACACTGACAGCTGACAGTGCACTGGCGTGGCCACATTAGCAGCTCTTGCAATGGCCACAGAGAGCAGTGCATTGTGGTAGCTATCCCAACATGCAAGTGGCTGCAACGTGCTTTTCAAATGGTGCGGGTGGAGTGTGACAGGGAGTGTGTTGTGTTATGTGGGGGGATAGAGAGTGGGTTTTTGGAGGGCTGAGAAAATGTCAGCATGCTGTCTTGTAAGTTCAGACAGCAGCAGACCTTCCCCCCCGCCGCCGCCTCTCTCTCTCTCTCTCTCACACAGCATTCCACAGTAATGGTTGCTTTGTCTCGGAGCAGATGAGCATGCCGGCTGTCAAACGGAGTTTTCAAAGGGCATATCCAAAACAGTGACAAGTTGCCACTTGACTTAAGGGGATTATGGGACGTTTCTGGAGGCTGATCAGAGCGCTGTAATGCAACACCTCGTTCACACTGACACTGGGGCGCTCCAGCAGGGGCGCATCAAATGTTATTCTACTCACCGAAGTGGAGTACCAGGAGCGCTATAGCCGTGGAGTCACAGTGGTCTACATGCCTTGCCAGTGTGGACGGGTAGTGAGCTAGTGTGCCCGGGGCTCCTTTAATGCGCTGTAACTCGCAAGTGTAGTCAAGCCCTAAGCCTCCATTCAGACCACTAATAACATGTTCCATGTATCATCTACCAATGAAAGTTGCATTCCTTGTGGCCATCACCTCAGCGAGAATGGTAGGTGAGCTCAGAGCCCTAATGGCACATCCACCATACACTATATTCCATAAGGACAAAGTCTCACCCACAAAGTACTTTGAGTTACACTTAAACCAGTCAACCCAATTACCTTGTTTTTTCTGAAATCATGTGCATCTGAGGAGAGGAGACTTCATTCCCTTGATGTGCAATGAGCCTTGGCTCTTTTATATACAAAGGATAAAACCAATCAGAAAATCACCTAGACTGTTTCTCACCATCAGAGAATGACTTAGAGATCAAGCTGTATCTTCCCAGAGGATCTCTAAATGGATCTCGAGTGTATCCTACTCTGCTACCAGCTGTCACAGCCTCCCGTTGATGGGGTAAGCGCTCATTCTACAAGAGAACAAGCAACATCAGTAGTGGAGTTCCAGCTACACATTCACAAGACATTATGGTCTAGTTCCACTGACTCCTCCACTGATGTATCTTTTGGGACAGCGGCCCTTCAAACGGCTGTACTGCCTGTATCCTCGAACCTTTCTCCTACTTGAGTACTGCTCGTCAGTCACCCATAGTGGAATACACATACAGACCAACATTTGAAGAAGAAGAAGTTACTTACCTTATAGTACCTGGAGTCCCTATCTGTATTCCACCACACTCCCTCCTTCCACTCTGCTTTGGATCATTGCTGGATTTGCTGTAGAGAAGAAACTGGAGAGACTGTTGGTCTGCTCTGCCCTTTATACCCTTGGTTTGAGGCATAAGGAGAGCAGCCGTGCATGCATGGACCTATGGACATTGCTTGTGAGAATTTTCCAATTCCAGGCACATGGCACCCACAGTGGAATACAGATAGGGACCACATATCTTGAAGAACCTCCAGTTACTGTCAGGTAAGTAACTCACTCACAAGTGTGAAAGTTCTTGTATATGTTTGATTTCATTGTACAAAAAAGAAAGTGTGTCTAATTAAGCAAATATCCTAAAGTTGTAACTGAGCATGGAATCTTTTAAAATGTGTTTTTACTTCAGAACCTATATAAGGATCTCCAATATTTGAAGACCAGTTATATTCTGATTTACACCCTGTTGAACCACCTTAATTTTGAAGGGGCTATACAGTATATAAACGAGGGCACAATTTGGCCCTTAGAGAGTGCACTTTTTTCATTGCAGTTGGGTGGCTTACATTAATGAGAGGTGCATGGGAGGTGAAAACTCAATTCTGAGTCTTCAAGTTTATTTAATTAATCAATTATCTATACAGTGCCATAGGTGTGCATGGTGCTTTGTAACCAGCACATCAAACTGTTTCCTGCCCCTGAGGATTTTGTATTCTAAATCAGATATAATAAAGTAAAAGAAACAAAAGGGGGACAGAGGGGGGAAGCATGGGAGAAGGAGGAAGAGGGTTGTAATCATGGAATGTCATACGTTTATTCTAATATATGCATTTTGTCAGTTCCTCTTTTAAAATATATTAAAGTTTGGGGCGGAAATGATGAGCTATAAACACAAAAAGATAAAAAGTGTAATCTAACTTACTTTTCCTGTCACTTAAAAGAAAAAGCCAATTAAATTATTTTCTTCATTGCAGTACGTCCTATAGGCTTCATCTCTAACCAGCCCCTACTCTGCTTTATATTCAGGGTAGTAATGAATAATTTTCTTAGTTTGAGTGAGAAATAGGAGATTGCAATGTGTTATGGATGGTATCAGGGAGTGATTTATCCAGTGATGATGATACATGTTGTTTCCTGTTACTTTTATAATTTTGACCCAAATATTTTCCCCCTTGATAAACCAATTAGTTAATTTACACAGATTCCTCTCTCTCTTCCGTGAGCCCTACCCACCTTAAAAGGCCTTAGTATTCAGTAAGTCCATGCTTTTGTCTGGCAGATTTCTTAGACCTGGTGATACCAGATAATCAAGCTGCCTGCGACGTCATAAAATGTGTTGGATCAGGAATGCACCATTAGCCTGGCTTCATTTTGTTTAAAGTCCACAGTAGCTGTCATTGTCTTAGAGTAACTGATATCCTGCAGTCCTTACAGATCAATCATTGGTCAAAAGAAACTTTTGTGGCCTTTCAGACCATTCTGTGAGCACAAGTTTAATTCATTGAAGTACTGATACTAAGCATGACCTCCTCTCATGTCAGATGAAAGTCAGTCACAATATTGTGATGAATTGTGAGAGAATAACCTATATTATTGAAGGCCTCTCTCAATATAAAAGGATTAGCTCTGGAAAACTTTTTTTCCTGCTGCTGTTCAGTGGTAGAACATATACATTTTTATTGGAGAATCTATTGTTTGTATCAACTATTTAAAAACAGTTGCTGAGCCAGTTGTATGCTTTTTTTAGTGCCCATAAATACATAAAGGAAGTAGAAATTTTTAGTCACATTTTTCAAGTTTATTACTTTATATGAAGGAAACTGGATGAACATTAAAACTGTTAACCAAACTGAAACAAGTTTAAAATCCAGGAAGGAGGAGAAATCACAAGTTACCTTGAATTCAAGTTCAAAAAAATAAATAAGTACCCTCTGCCTAGCCTGCCTTTAAATCCTTTGCTTATGAATAATTTGTTATAACTATTTACACAGGAGAAAGTTATTTGGGCAGCTACATTTACCCCTTGTAGTAAATTAATTTAACTTTCAGGTCAGTGCTGAGATGCATAGTTTCGTTTATTTTTATTTAAATATAAATGTACACCTCTACCCCGATATAATGCGACCCGATATAACACGAATTCAAATATAACGTGATAAAGCAGTGCTCCGGGGGGGGGGGGGGCTGCGCACTCCGGCGGATCAAAGCAAGTTTGATATAATGCGGTTTCACCTATAACGTGGTAAGATTTTTTGGCTCCTGAGGACAGCGTTGTATTGGGGTAGAGAAATAAATACCTATCTCATAGAGCTGGAAGAGACCATGAAAGGTCATTGAGTCCAGTCCCCTGCCTTCACTAGCAGGACTGATTTTGCCCCAGATTCCTAAGTGGCCCTCTCAAGGATTGAACTCACAACCCTAGGTTTAGCAGGCTAATGCTCAAACCACTGAGCTATCCCTCCCCCCTAAAAAACATAAAAGGTGTATTTACATTCTATGGCTTTTTTTTGAACTGTCTTACTTAACTGGTGTGTATGGGGAAATGAAGAGAGGATCTTTTTGCAATGTTTCAGGGATACAAAAATTCAAGATACAGAGTTGACTAAAGCAAAAGATTTCATACGGAGAACTCCAGCTCCCTGATCACATCTATCTCTGGGCTCCCCTGAGCTGAGCTCAAAGCTCCAAGAGTCTATAAACATGGTTGCCAGCTCCTGGTGCTGACAGGAGCAATACTGGCCCCCAGTTCTGCTCTCTCTTGCCTCCCATTGGGGTATCCTGACCCCAGTTCCATCCCCTTCTCTTCTCCTTCCAGTAAAGAGCAGAAGAGGGTTTAGATGGGGACTGGCCTAATTTGCCTCAGGGAGCTGAGCGAGTAGCTATTTGAATAGCCTTCCAGGCTTCATTGACCTCAGCCTTGGAGTGCCGCCTGTGCTCTGGGGTAGGAGAAGCAGAACTAGCGATCTAGGGGTGAGGAGTGAGTGGGAGGGGAGATATGTGGAAGATGGGGTATTGTCAACTTATGATTTTTTCACGAGTAATGGATTTTGGCTGGAGCTGTAGCCAGTCTGGCGATGACGTGAGGAGCTCTAGCCCTCTAGCAAATGACAGCCCTCCCTGAGGGAAAATCCTCTCTGATTGGCTGCCTGTTTCACTTGCCTGCCTCCTAGGAAAGAGCAACCAGTCAGGGCTGTTGCAGGAAGCAGGCTGAGCTCTCCCCCTCTTCCCAGCAATCTGACCCCATTCTCACAGGAGGGGAGGAGGAGGGAACAGAAAAAGTTCAGGACTGATGGGTCAGGAAGGCATGATTTATTTGGCGCTTGGGGGGCAGACTTAATTGCTGGGGAGGGGACAGGCAGATGTGAAGGTGAGAGCTCCTGCAGCAGGGGCCAAAATCACATTACCCAATAAATTTGAGAGAGTGGGCCACACTAATTGTCATACACCCACATTAGGGGTGGGCAGGGCCAGCTCAAACAATCAAAAGACAGATCATAAAACACAACATAATCTGTTTTGTTTTGGCTCTTTGTTTGTTAGTTTGTTTTTTGCTGTGTTTTGCCTCATGATTTTTGAACCATTGGGATTGGCATTACTGAAGATGGGGAGCAGACATGGGGGAGAATAACTAGGACCTGGAAACCTTTACTATGTTTTTTTAAAAGTAACTATTTCTTGGCACTTTGGCCATTCCTACCCCGGGGCATGAGTAATATCCCTTTAGATTGTATTACGTATTGTAATTTCAGGACCCAATTCTGGAGCCCTTACTGACGTGATATATTCCCGTTGACTTCACTGGAACTACTCACTTCAACAAGGGCTGCAGGATCAAACCACCTCTCTAGAGATTTTTTTTTTCTTCAGTAATCTAATTTGCAGTGTAACTTTAACAGCCCCATTCACATGCTGTCTACAGATTAAATGAAGTAGCCTCTCCAGAATTCTGTCTCATGAACCATTCTTCTGCATGCATTTATGTGTGCTTGAGTGCAAACATCTCTTTAAGATGCACAAAAATGTACTCTGTGTGTACATATAAGCCTACCTACAACTTTTAATTTGCGTCCATCTTTTTAAAAACATTACAGTTCACTGTATTTGACTACTAGAAACCTCCTGCTATGTACTTGTCTCTGATGACACACATTGGTTGGATACCTGCTGGCTATACTGTGACAAGGAATTGTTATTAAACTATATTAAATTGGAATTTCTATCAGTTTACCTTGAGGTTTATATCATGCAACAGCATCACATGATCTGATAATCATAAAACCAATAAAGTACAATAAAATAGATTAGTAGTATTCTGACAGGTTCCTAATCTGGAGTAAATTTGTCAGATGGGACAAGTACAGTTAGGGCAGCAAATTTTCTGCAGAGTCAAAGTCCTCTCCCCTAAACTCACAGTTCCTTTCAAATTGGTTTCCGAATTATTTCTGGTGCATGTACACCTCTTAACTCCGTTAATACATAATCTCATTAAACATTAATGGTGACGAGAGTAGAATAAAAACCTTTATATTTGCTTCCTTGCTTATGCATCAGCCTAATCAGTGATTTCAACATTCTGGAAGTCATGTATAGCTGCTACTGCTGCTGCAGAGCCTGCAGATGGAGAGCAAGAACACAACTCTGGTTTTATGTGAGTCCTAAATAAAAAAAATGGCTATTGTTTGAGGAAGAAGGATGATAAATTATGATTAAACTTGAAGACATTTTCCCCCTATCAGCTAACAACTTTTAAATTTCAGTAGACTAAACTTTGGGAATAAAATATTTGATAATGTCCTTTTAATAAAAAATTCCTTCCTCCCCTCACCTTCCCTCTCCCTCCCCCACATTAAATGTGCTCAAAACTTCACTGCTGGGCAACTTGTCAATTAATAGCTATAACATACAATCTAGCAGAGTGTAGATAGCTTGTGCATGAGTAGTTTATTTTAGTTTCCTGCAGCTGATAGAATGATTTCATTGTGGAATTACCGTTGATAAGAATGCTTTTGTATTTGCAAGGCTTGAAATTGGCACCTGTCAGCAATAAATTGACAAATGATTATATTTATGTGAACAGTGGTACAGCCTCTTTGTGAAGGCAAACACCTGGACCAGCTGAAAAATATAGCAGATATACCGTTTTATTAATCAATCATTTCCATAACAGACTACCTCCTGATATGGCCCCACTTCCTTGTTGATTTGAAGGTAGAACTTGTACAGTTATTTAATGTAGTTATAAAATTGTTTCACAGCCAGATGTGTTTACCACATAATCCATTGTATAAATGTCTGTCTCTATGTAACCTATACTGACAAAATAGTAAGCACAGTATTTTAGAATCAATTCTATACCTTTCTAAGACAATAATAATAATACAGTAATAAAAAGATACTGGAGTCAACATATACGGATTACTTCATCAGAAGTTTGCAGTTCACATCCATTTGACTTAAACATTATTTAAATTCCTTCAAAAGTAAAAAAAACAAAAATAAACTTTTGTACAGACAAAAAATATTGAGCCTGGTTTAAGATCCCAAACTAGAAACAAATTATGGCCCAAATCATTATTCGGGCAAAACTCCCATTGATGATAAGCACATCCATCCCTTCTATGCATTGAACCCACTTCTGCAAACATTTGTTACCTGGTGTAGAGCTTAGCAAGAGTAGTCCCATTTATTCTGTGGACTACTGACATTAATAAGCACCATGTTTGGTAGCAAGTGTATCCAGTCTCAGCATTATAAATAAGGTTAAGGTTTTGTCACGATTATTTTTAGTAACAGTCAGGGACAGGTCGCAGGCAATTAACAGAAATTCGCAGAAGCCCATGACCTGTCCCTGACTGTTACTAAAAATAATGGGGATGGGGAGGCTGACTACTGGGGGGGGATTGAAGCCTGAGCCCCATGGAGGGGAGGAGGATGACGGCCTGAGCCCTACCACCTTGTGGAGGGATGGTCGGCTCCAGCCTCCACCACTGTGGCTGACAGCTCCAGGCCCTGCTGAAGCTGAAAAAGTCAAGGAGGTTTGTTAAAATCATGGAATCAGTGACCTTTGTAAATCATATCCTTAATTATAAAAACACATTCTTAAAAGGTATATAATATGGAGATACACCTATCTCATAGAACAGGAAGGGACCTTGAAAGGTCATTGTAGTCCAGTCCCCTGCCTTCACAGCAAGCCCAAGTACTGTCCCTGACAGATTTTTGCCCCAGATCCCTAAATGGCCCCTCAAGGATTGAACTCACAACCCTGGGTTTAGCAGGCCAGTGCTCAAACTACTGAGCTATCCCCCCTCCCCCTATTAATCACAGTAATTTGAATATTATTCAGATATGGTGGCATAATGATCAAGACTGTATTGTAAACATTAAAAAAATTCCATTTTCTCCTATGAATTATAGACTGGAATTCTATGGTAATTAGGTTGTATATACTGCACTCATCACAGTGGTATCTAAGCACTTTCCTATAACACGTGAAGGAGGGCTAACATCTGTCACATGCCGTTTGTTCTTTGCTTCTGCCTTCCTTACCTTGGGGTAAAATTTTCATGTGGATTTTTTTTATTTATATCTGATTTATTGTGTGTGTTTTATTTGTGGAGCCAAGGCTAAATAAGCACACCTTGCACTTGTAAAAGAAAGCGGTGATTCTCAGTTTCTTGCAGGAGTTCTTTCTGTATCTTGCATGAACAAGTTTTATATTTATGTTAGATAGCTCCATGTGCTTTAGCTGGGGGAGTAGAATTACTGTTCTTTGGTATTCCAGGCCCAGACCACTAAGTGTCTTGAAGGTAAGGACCAAGACCTTTTACTGTGATGCACTGTTCTTTGGAAAGTCAATGCATTGAGCAGGGGACAGGTTTGATTTGCTTATGGTAACCTGTGTTGCCAAGGAGCTGCTGCATTGTGTACTAATTGTAGTTTTCTCAGGGCTGACTGTTTCATGCCCAGATAGATTGCATTGTGATAGTCCAGAAGTGAGATAACAAAGATGTGTTTATTTCTGAGGCCAGGTCATCACCAGAATAGGACATGGATTTCTAGCTGGCCGTAGAGAGTAGCATCTTCAGATAATGTGTTCTACAATGTGAGAACTTTGGTGTTGGTCTGACTATTGTTCCTTTGCCAGAGGAAGAGAAGATTTCTTCACTGAACGAGACATTGGCTATTTTGATCACGGAAAGCACCAGTTGCTCATGCCTCTTTTACTAACCAGGAACCCAGAGATCAGGTTCACAGAGGTGAATCTTCAGAGTGTCCTGCACTTCCTGATGTCTGAATGAGCTGAAGTCAAGGAAATACAGCAGGCTGGCTGTTTGGACAGCACATGTAGATAGGATCTATGCAGCCTGAGGAGTCTTCTGAATGCAGGTGATAGGATAGTTCTTTGAAATGCATAGTGCTGCTCTGAATTGTAGGCAGTTGATGAAGCAGTTGACCACAATTCTGAACAATTCTTTAGGTCGTGTTTTCATGGCTTCTGTGGAAACAGAGGCTAGTTCTCTTGCTTGTAAAATAGCCTTAACATAGGAGAAATTCTTTACTTCAGCCTGACTATTTCAACCTTAATTTTCCATCATCACTGCTCAAGTTTCCATTCTTCTCTCTTGATCTGACACAGAATCTCTGAAAATCAAGGAAGTCTGTCAGGGTGATGAGAAAGAGTGGCCATTTGGGGGATAGCGTGTCAATGGTGGTGGCTAGTATATGATGATTAGGACCTTACCAAATTCACAGCCATGAAAAACACGTCACGAACCATGAAATCTGGTCTCCCCCCGTGAAGTCTGCTCTTTTGTGTGCTTTTACCCTATACTATCCAGATTTCACAGGGGAGACCAGTGTTTCTCAAATTGGGGGTCCTGACCCAAAAGGGAGTTGCAGGGGGGGTTGCAAGTTTATTTTAGGGGGGTTGCGTATTGCCAGTCTTACTTCTGCGCAGCCTTCAGAGCTGGGTGGCTGTAGAGCGGTGGCTGTTGGCCAGGTGCCCAGCTCTGTAGGCAGCGCACCACCCACAGTGGTGCAGAAGTAAGATACACCTCTACCCCGATATAATGCGACCCGATATAACACGAATTCGGATATAACGCGTAAAGCAGCGCTCCGGGGGGGCGGGGCTGCGCACTCCAGCGGATCAAAGCAAGTTCGATATAATGCAGTTTCACCTATAACACGATAAGATTTTTTGGCTCCCGAGGACAGCGTTATATCGGGGTAGAGGTGTACCATACCATGCCACCCTTACTTCTGCACTACTGCATTCAGAGCTGGGTGACTAGAGAGTAGCGGCTGCTGACTGAGGGTCCAGCTCTGCAGGCAGCAGCACAGAAGTAAAGGTGGCAATACCATATCATGCCATCCTTACTTCTGTGCTGCTGCTGGCAGAGGCTCTGCCTTCAGAACTGGGCTCCCGGCCAGCAGCCATTGCTCTCCAGCTGTCCAGCTTGAGGCAGCGCTGCCGCCAGCAGCAGTGCAGAAGTAAGAGTAGCAGTACTGCAACCCCCCTACAATAACCTTGCGATCCCCACACATCTCCTTTTTGGGTCAGGACCCCTATAATTACAACACTGTGAAATTTCAGATTTAAATAGCTGAAATCATGAAGTTTATGATTTTTGAAATCCAGTGATCGTGAAATTGACCAAAATGGTCCGTGAATTTGATAGGGCCCTCATGATGATGATAGTTCAACAGAGCTCAGCTTCTTGACCTGCAGGTGGAGTACTGCCATCCTTCTGCATATTTTGTTTGGGATTTGGTGGGATTTATGAGCGTTTGTGGACAGACCAGGATCAGGGGCAGTTCAAGTTGCCTGGGAATGCGCTAACCACTGCCTAAATGAAGCGATGATCTGGCAAAGACAGTAGCTGAATTTTAATGTCCTCTACTGTGACATCTAATCCAAAAACCATCGATTAGATGTCACAGTAGAGGACATTATGAGCAGCTGTGCGGGTCCAATAAAAAGTTCAGTAACAGTCTCATGAGCTAAGTGTTCCCACTTAAAAAGAAAATTTTAATCGAGTTTTCACTGTGAGATGCAACTAAATGCCCTGAAAGCTTTTTTTGGAATGTTCTTCATGTCTGCGGTATCAGGAATTTCAAATAAATGCATCTGTATTTCAATGTGAAGAAAAGTCCTACTCCTTGGTTTGTTCAGTATTTAGTGGAGCATGTGCAGTGCCCCCATGTGATTTTTCCCCCAACCACTTTAATTTTAAGTGTGTCTAAGCCACAGGCCCAGTTTTATCCCCCTTACTCAAATTGAATAGTACCCACTACACAAGTCCAGTGGTAAACAAATTTTAAGTTGAAATCAGTGGTACTATTTATGTAATAAGTTACTAATCAGTATGAGTAGAGGTTTCAGAATTGAGGCCCAGATTTCTTCAAATATATCTAATGTACTTGTTTTCACCGAGGATTGAGACCATGGCAAGTTGGAAGTTTTAATAATAAGCTTCTTTGAGTCATGTGAACACTAACAATTTTTCCCTTATGTTGTTATTAAGCATTTACAATGGTGTTTTTTTCCTTGCAACAAGTCCAAAACAGCCAGAGAGGTTGTTACGAAACTTACTTTACAATTTTTTTAAAAAGTTAAAAATGCCTGAAAATAACACCTTAAAATGGAATCTTCAATTATAACTCTGTGAGGGGAGGGGGACGGAGAATATAAAATGTATTTGAGTTTGGTTTTATCTTTTGTGTCATCTTTGCCAAGTGATTTAATGTATACATTGAATTTACGCAGGAGCAATTAGGTTTAATTAAAATAACATATGTAAAATATTTGCTTTCTCTCTGTCCTTTACTTTGCCTGCTAGAAAATCACACTCTTCTGAATTAGCAGACTGGTATAGCATATGAGTTATGCTTCTGCGACTTATTTTTAGTATTACTTAAAAAGCTTCCTTTTGCTTCAATGATTCTTACAGCCTTCCCAGTTAATTTCGTTAATCCTTCAGGAAAAAATTTAAGAAATAATTTACTTATTCCATTGAATTAAGAAAATGACTACCAGCAGATACTGTGTTTAATGGAATTTCAAAATAAATCCTTTACACAATTCAGTGCAGAATGCAACATGTGTTTGACTAAAGGTTGGAAACCAAGTTTCAGCTAGCTTTGAGCTGTACAGCTTTTGAACTCATGAAGTACTGAGCCCACTGGCAACTCATGCTCCTCGGCAGCAATTGGGAGTGAGTGGGGGGTGTACGTGCAAGTGTCATGCAGTGTGTATCCAGAGTGACACTAAAAACAAAAAAAACCACCCGGCTGCAGCCTGCTGAGCATAAGCAGCTGCTGCTTGATGTCTTGCACTGTGAGAGCACCTTTCTGACAGGTTCTCAGGCTCAGCTCTGAGGTCAGAACAGGATTAGGATGGGAACCCACTTTGCCTATACTGACAGCTGCACTGTTTAGTCAGTGCACTGTGACTTCAACTCCATGGCTTCTAAAGAATGTTTAATTAATTTGCCCACTATCAAAAGTTATCTCTACCAGAAACACAAACATATGTTAGAAATGGAAAAAATACGTTTGAGGAGTTGGTAAAGAATAATGTCCTAAAAATGTTATGCATAATTTCACGAGGTGGTATTGTATACTTCTGATTTTGTGAATGCTGCCATGCATTTAAATTTTGAATTTATTTCAAAAACTCAGTGAATTTTAGATTATACCTTGCAGTAATTTTACTGCACTATATTAGAAAAAGTAAATTAAAACATTTAAAATTATAATCTGAAGTGTTCTGTTTAGTATTGTCATCACATTTTGTATAGTCTGTATTGAGTGTGAGGATGTAATCTGAAGTTTCCATAGACTAAATGTATTTTTTGTTGTAAATGATCGTTTTTGAGACATCTACTGAAAGCACAATTTCATCTCTGCTGAAGGAGTTTGCTTAAGTTAACAAATATGCTGTTGTTCTCAACAACAAAATAAAAAGTTAATAGGAACTTGAGTAGACTCAGAAAGACAAATGCTGTTGTATGAGGAAAGCTAGTTTTCACTGGTTTTCATCATTAGCATAAACTAACTCAAGCAAGTTCATTGCAGATAAAAGCAATCCTTCCTGTACTCCCCTCGTGACTGCTTCTTACTATATATTGTAAATATGCTGTACCCTGAAATATTTTTCTAAAGCGCATTTGTATTCTGAATAATAGCTAAAACTGTACAAAATGTATAGACATCTCCTTCTTTGTTTTGTGTTTTCTGCAAGAAGACAGTGTTTTGAAGTGTAAAAACCTTTTCACTTGCTTAAATGTTTAGCTGCCCTGTTCCTGATGGGAGTAAGGGACACTATGGATGAAATGTGGTAACACTCGTCAGATTTCACGGTCATGTACAAGATGTTATCTGCAGCCAGTCGTTCCACTCTGCCAAACCCCCTGAGACTGGTGTTCATTGCCAAAGGCATTTTCCCACCAGGAGATTAGAGAAGAGACTAAAGAGAGCTGATTGGTCTACTGTGTAAGTTGTTGAATATTTGGGTCACGTTAGAAGATGAGATTGCATGGGGCAACATAGAAATGTGAGTGTTATTTACAGGATACTATATATATATATATTTATAGGACCCATAAAAACATTGACACAGCAAGCCTAATACGATTTTTTTTAACTTTTGTCCTCCCCTACCTCTGCTTCCGCTCTAGTGGTTATTACTATCACTTACTGCATATTGTGTAAAAAATTAAATTGTAAGCTTCTCAGGGCAGGGACCATATCTTTATCTCTCTGCAAAGTGTGTAGCAGTTTGGGGTACAGTATATTGCTACTGTTTACTTAATATTCTTTTTATGTTAAAGTTATTTGGAATGATCAAGATGTACACTTTAACCAGCAGCCCTGTCTATTCTGATTTTTCTCTACCATCATGCTCTTGCCCAACACTCCCTTCTTTATGGTTTGTCACACTCATTTGCTACATCTTTTTAGAATTAGTTTGTAAGCTCTTTAGGGCAGTGATCATGTTGTCTTGGATGTTTTGTACAGCTCCTAGTACAATGGAGTCCCAATCCTAATTGCAGCCTTGGGGTTCCCCTGCAGTACAAATAGCACACAATAACAACAGTAAATATAAGTAGTAATATTCATTCTGTTATGTCATGTCCAATCCCATGTGATGAAATGTCCTGAGATATATCTGACCTCCTAGCAGTCATAATAGTTTTTTTCATTTCGGTCATGTATGTTACAGATATTAATACATTAAAACCTCACCGCATCCCTATGTAATAATAAACTATTATTATCCCGGTGATGGGTTGCTCTACATACTGCTGGATGGCACAACCTCCTGGCAGTTCTGGAGATTAGCTCTGTCAATGCTGATGCCCCTCCCAGCGTTTACACCCTGTCAGTTTCTCCTCTGCAGCCCCTCTCTCGCTCTCAGGAGCCACAGCTGTCTTCTTCGTGGCTCAACCCTCTGGTCAGGTCACTATTGTGGTTCCCCTTCTGGGGAGAGTATATCAAGTTTCCTGCTCTCCAGCAGTCTTCCATTTCTCTGCCTCACAGTGCCACTCCTGCAGTGGCTGGCAGGGGAACCTGGGCCCACCCTGAAATTTGGCTTCCGGCTCAGGGTCCCTCTACACAGCAGCCAAGGTCCATTCCCTGCACCTTGCTGCATTTTCCCTGAGCCACTTCTATACCTCCTGGCCCTCCCCACTCCTCTGGGTTTACCAGTCTCTTTAACCTCCTCCCAGGGAGTAACTTCAGGCAACTTGTCTCTGCAGCCCCCAAACACTCCTCCCTTTTCCTGTCTCTGCAGCCTCCTTCCTGCTATCAGATCCCTGGCTTTATGGAAGCCCCGCCTGGTCCCACACAGGTGAGCTTCCCCTAATTTGTGCTTTCCTCTCAGCCTTCAGCCTAACAGATTAATTGGCCCGTCTGGCCTCCATTTACCCCTTAAGGGCAAGGGTGGGGTGGACACCCCATCACAATCTCCATTTCATGGACGAGGAAATTGAAGCACAGATATGCGAGGTGACTGAGTTTACGAAGTATGTGGCAGAACTCGAAGTAAAACCCACCATTTTATTACTATTTTTATATTCCACCCACAAGACCATTGGTTTTCCAAATAAGCAAAGACTCAATGACTCGCAGTGCAGTTGCCAGAGGGCTTTTACGATAACTGAGATAAACAGCATATTTCTCCCCATCATCTATATACTTAGTCATAAACTGAAGAATGATACAGAGCCATTGAAATTTGATTTTTCTGTGTTCCTCAAAGGTGGACAGAACTCTGGTTTTTATGTGCTCTAATGGGGGGTGCAAACAACACCTTCTTTTGTTATTTGTGCAGAAGTAAAGCTTAATCTGAGCAATTTATTCACTGTTGTTACCCTCTAACTTCTCATTTAATGGCTGATTAATAGTGATAGGTACATACCCTCTGAAGTACTTGGCATGGCAACAAATACTTCTGAATTAAAAGTGGAAGTTTAAATCTTTCTTTTACTATTCCAAAAGATTGATTGATATATGTAAGTGTGCATGTGTGAGAGAAGCTAATGGAAGTCATGCACTGTTATGTGGCTGTTACCAACATGAAAAGAAGATTGTGTGACTGAAAGCACCCCTGTAGTCACACCCTATACATTATTGTAATAATCTTTCTACAATATAAGCACTGTGAAGTATCATTTAATCATAGCATTTAATCATTTAATAATAGCACACTGATTATTAATATTCTTGTGTAATGTATTATGAAATGTGTATTAAGAGTTATCAATATACGCTGAAATTATGACTACAATGTGGTTGCCAGACAAGTCTGGGGAGGCGGTAAACCCGTTTCTGAAAGACAAAGGACAAGCCAATGCTTCTAGCTAGGTGTCATCAAAATTGATTGGCAGTCACCTGTCAAATGGCCATTCTTTGGCAATGAAGGGAGGCAGGAACAGATTGTTTGCTAAAATGCAGATCAACAACATGGAACCTCTTTCACCATGAGAGTCCACATCTCTGTACTCACAGCTGGAATTAACTTTATCTAGGAATAACCTCAGGAGAATGAGTGACCGGACTTTAAAAGTGAGAGGCAAAAACACCCCAGGTTCTCTCTCTTCTTTCACCTAAGATAACAAGGGAACCAGCCCTTTGACTTTTGGGGGGGATCCTGAACTGACAGTTTGGTTAGCAGTGTTGCTGGGAACCTGTGGTAAGAATTTTACCTTGAGCCAAGTCTAGCTTGTTAAGTTTTAGCTATTGGGAAGCGTTTTATCTCTATTTCACTTGTAACCATTTCTGACTTTAATATCTTACACTTATATTCACTCAAAACCAAATTCTTTGTAGTTAAAAATAAACTGGTTTTATTTTTAATCTAAACTAATCCAGTGCTGTGTTTAAACTAAACTGTTTGGTAACTCCAGTTAAAGTAGAAAACTGTTGAATATTGACTCTTTTACAGGGGCAGTGAACCTTTAATATCTGATCCGTCCAGGGGAGGGTTGGACGGTGCAGAACACAGGGTTTTGGGACTGGGAGTGGGGTGACGTCACCCACAAGCTGTAACCAAGGCTCGTGGAAGCCAGAGTGTGGCTGGTATGTTGCTGACAGCACTGTTCTACAGCCAAAATGCTTCCTGAAATAAATGTAGTCAAACTTTACTAATTCTGGGTCACTGAGAACGAAAATGATGCTTAAAATTGTTGATTGGCTCTAGTTTTCAAGATATGCTATTGGGTCAGTATATACGACCCTTGACTTGGGAATGGCGGAGGATAAGTGAGTTATAAAGGGAAGGGATCTCAATTTAAACCAGAAATGACTAAAATACATCTTTGACTGGATCTATGAATAAATCTATGACTGGGTTTGGACAGTACTTGCTTTTTAGGCAAAACAATGAATGATGCAATCTGAAGCTGGTATTGCGTCATACATGATATGAATTGCATCATGTTATTCCTAGAAGTCATGGATGATGCAATCATAACGAAGCTTACATCACTCTGCTGAACAAATTGCCCTATATCAGCTCTAGAAATCATAGTGTCGTGCTCTCTTATTTGTCAGTATTTGATTTTGCAAAGGGACACATTTCTGTGTAGCCAAAGTGAGCAGAGATGCCTCATACTTGTGTGAACAGTGCAGATAACTTCTGCTATGTTTGTGGTGAAGTGACTTTTGCATCACAAAAGCGCAGTATAACCACTGTGGTTAAGAAAGCCTATCACCTTTATTTTGGCTGCAAAATTGGAGATCAGGACAAGAGGTGGGCCCCACACATATGCTGCAACACTTGTGCAACAAATCTTCGCCAGTGGTTGAACAGGAAAAGGAAATCTATGCCTTTTGCAGTGCCAATGATTTGGAGAGAGCCAACAGATCATACCAGCAATTGTTACTTCTGCATGGTGCCTCCAGTTGGGAAAGGTGTGTCAAAGAAGAAAAAGTGGACTGTGCATTATCCAAACATTCCATCAGCTATATGCCTAGTACCCCACGGAGAAGGACTGCCGGTTCCTGATGCACCAGAATCATTCTCACTTGAGTCAGACGAGGAAGAGGAAGAGAATGAAACTTCTGGTCCTGAACCATCAATGTCACAGGACCCACATTTTCTCCCATCCTCCTCCTCTGAACCACACCTCATAACACAAGGTGAACTGAATGACCTTGTCAGGGATTTGGAACTACCCAAGAGTAAGGCAGAGCTGTTGGGCTCCAGACTACAGCAGTGGAATCTCCTGGCAGGTGATGTTAGGGTTTCCATGTTCCGTGACGGTCAAAAGGATCTTGTCCCATTCTTCTTCATGGAAGGTGATCTTGTAGCCTGCAACAACGATGGTGTGATGGCAGCCCTCAACATCGTTCACGATCCAGATGAGTGGAGACTGTTCATTGATTCATCAAAGACGAGTCTTAAAGCTGTTTTACTGCATAATGGCAATGTTTTGCCATCGATTCCAGTTGGTCACACAGTCCATATGAAGGAAACCTATGACAACATGAAACAACTTTTGAGGTGCATAAACTATGACCAACATCAGTGGCAGCTTTGTGGCGATTTGAAGGTTGTTGCTCTCTTGCTTGGTCTGCAGACTGGATACACAAAGTACTGCTCTTTTCTCTGCCAATGGGATAGTCGTGCAAGAGATTCCCACTACATCAAGAAAGATTGGCCACTCCGACAGTCATTGGAGCCTGGGAGGAAAAGTGTTCAGCATCCACCACTTGTTGAATCAAGGAAGATTTTGTTACCACCCTTACACATCAAGCCGGGTCTGATGAAGAACTTTGTCAAGGCCATTGACAAAACACAAGCAGCTTTCAAGCACCTCCGTGGAAAATTTTCAAGGGTAAGTGAAGCTAAGATAAAGGAAGGTGTCTTTGCTGGTCCTCAGATTCATGAACTTCTTCGAGGTGATGCATTTGACCATGCACTGCGTGGCAAGGAAAAGACGGCATGGAAAGCCTTCCAGTTAGTGGCAATAAATTTTCTCGGAAACAACAAGGCAGACAACTACAGGTTGTTGGTGGAAAACCTCCTCAAGACATACAAAAGCCTTGGTTGCAACATGTCACTAAAGATACATTTTTTGCACTCTCATCTAGATTTTTTTCCACCGAACTGCGGAGCAGTGAGCGACGAGCACGGCGAGCGATTTCACCAGGACATTGCAACAATGGAGAAACGCTCTCAGGGCAAATGGAGCCCATCAATGCTTGCAGACTATTGCTGGACAGTGACAAGAGATGCTCCATTGAATGAATACAAGAGACAAGCCAAGAAGTGCCGAGTAGACACTGAATAGGACTAAACTATGTACATAATAGTTTTTTGCCTTTTGTTTCATAATAAATTTTATTTATATAATCCTTTTGCTGATTTTTAAAGTGTTACATAAACAGGACAGGTGAAATATTATCATGTAAAGCAACCATAAACACATGAAAAGACCTAGGTTTACAATTTATGATTAAAACTCTATTATCTACACAATATACATAGACATAAAATGTAAAAACTTAAATATCTTAGAAACAGTAGCCAATCGGTTGTTTTAATTGTCATATTTGAATTCAGCACATCAAAATACATAATAAATAGCACACTTCTCAAAAATTGTAGACCAGTGCAGGCTGCTGAGGTCAGAACTGCTGGACCAGGGCTACAGCTATACAGACAAGACACTCAAGTTGTGACCTGCATGCTGGTAGGCTGTTTGTGAGTGGCCCAGGTTGGGAGCTACAACAGCAAAACATTGTGAGACACCCAAGATTGCAGGGCAGGCAGTGACACAACCCCTCACTGGTCTGAATTGCACCCTGGGATTTGATGGGTGGTATGTGCTTTCAGTTGTAGGAAACTAAAAGTAGTGCTAATGATTAAGAAAAATAGAAACTCATGTTTGGAAAAGGTACAGAAAAATTACTTGTTTTAATAAACGTTTTGGATAGTGATGTGCACAATGCCTCATCGAAAAATTGCACAACCTGCTGGGATTACAATGCTGTAGAATGTCTTGAGTACATTTAATTTGACCTGCAAGGATATTTCCATGAGTAGCAGTTTACTGTACTTCTCCTATTTAAGGTTCACAAGCAAGAAAAGGATCCAGTAGTAGTCGACTACTTTAGTAGTAGACTAGCCCCAGTCTTGAAAAGGTGAAAGCTAAACAAAAGTACAAAACTTGGATGTGGTCAGTAGAAACCTGCAGTGATCACTGAAACAAAATGAAGGCATTCAAATGGGAAGATGTTAGATGTTACAAATACCTTCCTCTTGTCCCCCTAGTGACAGGAATTGCTGTCACTAATATAGGAGACATTATTTGCAACAGGCAACATGGTGTTAGGGATTCTTCTTGGTGTATGCACAATGTACCTCAGGTGGCACGTGACCAGGATTCATCACTGAATTTGGTCCACTGGTTAGTTCATTAGCTTCCACACAGCCCGGACTGGGTACTGACGGGGATTGCAATATGAACGTTGATCCATGCGCCGTGGTCTTAGTGATTATTGTAGGTAGGTGAAAAGGAAAGAGAAGTTTAAGATGTATTTTTAATTTTGTGCATATTGCTTGTGTTCATTGCCTTATTTTATTTGAAGGTCATTCTGGTTTTGGTGCTTCGTAACTTGTTGGTTTTAGTTACATGTTACTAATGGATTCAGGAACCTTTCTCCAGTGAAGTTGCGTGCTGCTCCATTAGTGCAGTAGTTATGAGTTTTTTTGCTTTCATACCATTTGGGAGATAGACTTAAGATCCTTGCTGTGTCATTCCCCTCTGCCTCCCTGCCCCCAAACTCAGTGCAGGTTCCTCTGACTGGCACACTTGAGGTACTGTTCTGCTAGCTCAGTCTAATGCGTCTGTGCCAGTCAAATGGAGATTCCTCGTGGCTCTCTCTGTGTACCCTCCTTTCCAGGAAAGGCTTTTTTTATTTTTATTTTTTTTATTTTTTTAACCATTTTTCTCTCTCTTCCTCCAGCCTTGCCACAGTTCTGATAGAGAAGAGGATCCTTCACCAGAGATTATGGGGAACCGGAAAATTCCTCCATTCTGGTGTTTAGTAGCCTCAACACACTGGCTGGTAAAGTGGGGGCCTAGTGTTCAGATCAAAGAAGGCTCTGCTGACTTTCCCAGTTAGCTCATATTGTCCGCAGCACCTCTTCCCCCACTAGACAATTTTTTTTCAATAGTACGTTTCTAAAATAATTCTTACTCGCATAGTTGAGGAGACAAAGTATGTCTGGGCTCTCAACATGGCTTAAGTATCCCAGGAAGGGGAGTCAGCATTCAGCATTCGGGGGTGAAATCACAAAAGGGATCTCATATCTACCACCAAAGCCTAGAATGAAGGCAGAAAGCCCATTAATACTGGCCAAATGGAGCAGTGTGTGTTTCCACACACGGGAAGATAAAATTACAGGTAATTTAATTAATTTTGTCTTTATGTATAGGGTGCAAATAAATTGAAATGTATTGGTATTGTGCCAACCAGTAAAGTATTCCCACTCAATAGGAATGTTGCCTTGAATAAGGTGCAAGTAAAATTAGAGTAGGAAACATTGACCCATGGCTTCGAGCTTCATTCCTAATTGGACCTACAGTGAGGAGTCTTGAGTGTTTTGTTTACTTTGTACTTCAGTTCTGGCACTTAAAAATGTTACCAGCAGCACTAAGACAAATTGTTCTAGTAACCTCAGGTATGGTATCTGTTTTGAATTTTATTTTATAGGGCTTGAAAAATAAATGTATTTGGATTGGAAAGAGTGCGCTGTAGGTGTACGTAATTATGTCTATGCATTAAACTTAAAATTTATAGTATTATGTAAAATATATACATCGTAAAAAGACAATGAAATATTTTGATATGGAATAACATCTGGCTGGTCCAAAGAGTCATTGTTGGTTGATAATTGTCTGCTCTTTCTACCTGGGCTATATTCTCTGCAAACTTAGTGTATTTTGAATGGGTGTGCTTTTCAGTGGAACAATTTACACACATTGCCCAGTAAATAGTATGTTGGTGGCCACAAGCATGGCTGTGCACTCAACAACATCTTGTATACAGCTGTTAACATTTATATTAGTGCCAGCTAATCCACAGTAATAGTATCTGTGAGGGGAATGCAGGCTCAGGAATATTAATATCTCATCGGAAATATGGCATCATCCAGCAATAGCACATCTCCATGGTATTCGACTTTGATGTCAGCATTGGATATAATTCCATCATCTGATGTCGGACTTGACCATAAACTTCTGGTCCACAGAGGAGAGATGAGCCAAATTAGCATACTTGATTCCTTCTCAAGTAGCCATAAGTGTCTGTGGCAACAGCCTTTGAGCTGACTTGCTAATCAGTGACTTGACTTAACAGTTGCATACAATTACACTGCTTTACAGCTGACTAAGATGGGAACATTAAATATCTGCAAAGCAAATTTAATCACTTTCCTAGCATGCTGTTTTAGTAGTCAAACATAGAATGTCTCAAAAAATCTAGAGAAACTTTGAAGGGATTGTTTTGTCAAAATATAGATTATGGCCCCTCCCCTTTGAAAGGCTTTTTATGTAGCGGGGTTTTTTTTTGTCTGCTTTAATTAATTTGTTGGTATACAAATGAGGGACTCTTTTGCACCTCAAGATTTTTTATTTTTGTTAATGATTAACTAAACAATAAAATGCTACCATTCAATATTTCTAATGATATATAACAGTATCAACTTTAGAATCATTGAATCTCAGGGTTGGAAGGGACCTCAGGAGGTCATCTAGTCCAACCACTTGCTCAAAGCAGGACCAATCCCCAACTAAATCATCCCAGCCAGGGCTTTGTCAAGCCTGACCTTAAAAACCTCTAAGGAAGGAGATTCCACCACCTCCCTAGGTAACCCATTCCAGTGCTTCACTACCCTCCTAGTGAAAAAGTTTTCCTAATATCCAACCTAAACCTCCCCAACTGCAACTTGAGACCATTACTCCTTGTTCTGTCATCAGGTACCACTGAGAACAGTCTAGATCCATCCTCTTTGGAACCCCCTTTCAAGTAGTTGAAAGCAGCTATCAAATCCCCCCTCATTCTTCTCTTCTGCAGACTAAACAATCCCAGTTCCCTCAGCCTCGCCTCATAAGTCATGTGCTCCAGCCCCCTAATCATTTTTGTTGCCCTCCGCTGGACTCTTTCCAATTTTTCCACATCCTTCTTGTAATGTGGGGCCCAAAACTGGACACAGTACTCCAGATGAGGCCTCACCAATGCCAAATAGAGAGGAATGATCACGTCTCTTGATCTGATTTAAAAATCAGCATTTTTTAAAAATGTACTTTCAAGGTAGATTCACTGGTATACTAGAGCAGTGCAAAGCACCCAGAACATACTGGCCATCTAACCTGCTTTGCCAGAGCAGTGCAAAGCAACCAAAGCATTCTGGTGAATCTGACCCTTAATTTGCAATTGACTTATTGGTTCAGACTGAGGGCTGTGAAAGGGCACCAGTGATGTCATGTTGCAAGCATGGCTAGGGTGAATAAGTGAGCTTTATAGATTTAAAAAGCAAGTAGTAGTTTGAATGCACATCTGTGAATTGTAACAGTTGCCTGACAGAATAATGGGAAATGAATCATATAAAAGAACATTGATGTGATTTGGGCATCTACAATATCATGTCTGAAAGATGATGTTAGTAAATTTTCTGGGCTCCAATTGCATAATATAAGACTATATAGGGCTAGGTCTACACTACAGCGGGGTTCCGACCTAAGATACGCAACTTCAGCTACGTGAATACCGTAGCTGAAGTTGCGTATTTTAGGTCGGCTTACCTGGCGGTGAGGACGGGGGAAAGTCGACCGCTGCCGCCGACTCCGCTGCCGCCTCTTGCCGAGGTGGATTTCCGGAGTCGACGGCAGAGCGATCAGGGATCGATTTTACCGCGTCCTCACGAGACGCGGTAAGTCGATCCCCGATAGACCGATTGCTACCCGCCGGATCGGCGGGTAGTGAAGACATACCCTAGAAGAATACATTTGTTTTGTGTGTATACCATTCTGAGCTAACACGGCTTACCAGGATTCTTCAGTAGGCTAGTGCAATTTCTGCATCAAACGTAAGAGAATTTTGGTGTATATCCGTAGCTGTTTGTATGTCCACAGCATTTGCTGTCATCCCCAGAATTCCAGGAGAGTTGGCTTTTCCAGAGATGGAATCACTACTGCCCATACTATTTGTTACACTCTATAGTGTACTTTAGAGAGTTAGTTTTCCAACTCAGTGGACATTGAGAGAACTCAGGAATGATTTTCCTGAGATACCCATTACACACACAATTTTAAAAACCTATGTTAAAAGAATATTAAAGTTGCAAAGTCAAGCACTGTAAAATTAGGAAATGCTAGAGGTAAGGTTGCCTTCACAACCTTATTTCAGACTCCTGCTTATGCATTATGATATGGTCTTTAATTACATGATCACCTACTATTTTTTCCACAAGACTGTTGCCTCATTTAATGAGCAGGATGGACGTTGCTCACTTAATGAGAAGCTATTCAGTTATTGTGTTTTATCCTTGTTCTTCCGTGTGTGGCTTCATGCCTTATTTACTGCACATTATGCAAACCCTGCTCTGAAGATAGAATCACTAATTTTCTCATGGGCTTTTTCTATGGCATTCATCACTACTGTATCTGAGTGCTTCACAAACAGTGAATATATTTTCACAATACCCCGGTGAGCTAAGGGGATATTATCCCTATTTTACAGATAGGAATTAGAAGAATACAGAGATTAAGGTCAAAAGTATCTATTAATATTGAGTGCCCAACTTGAGATGCCTAGGACATGATTTTTCAGAGTACTTAGCATTCAGTAGCATTTCATGGGTTCAAAGTGCAGCTCCCATTGATTTCAGTTGCAGCAGTGAGTGCTCAGCACTTCTGTAAATCAGACCCCAGGGTCTCCAGCTGGGCACCCAGAAAATGAGGAACACACAATTAGTGACCACCTGTGAACAGTTTGGTTTAAGTGACTGGACTAGCATCACATAGGAACTCCTGTGGCAGAGGCAGGGATAAGAATCCTGTTCTTCAGGTCAGCTTTCAGCTGTCTTATCCATGAGATCATCCTTTCTCTTCCTGCAATCCCAGCCTCATTCACCACAAACCTTCTAATCTTTTTAACAAATGAAGTAGGGGTCCTGCTGACCACAGCCTCCTTCACTGCACAGCACTCATTGATCCCTTGAGCAAGTCCATCCAGTGCACTGAATAAAGCATGAGTCCTGTGGGGGGAAAAAATATGATCATGTATTAAAGATTGTATCATAATGCATATGTTCGTGGGCCCTCAATTAAGGCATTTCCTAACTTTTGAGTATTTGATTTTGCAATTCTTTTAATTGAGGATTTTTGTGTGTGTAATTTCCTAGCTTTTGAAAAAAGCAAACTGAAATAAAAACAGAAATTCCATCACATGGCATCGTATTGATTTCCACGTGGGTCATCAGCAGGGTTAGACCCTTTAGATCAGGGGTTGTCAATAGGTGGACCAGAGGCCAAACCTGGACCTCCAGATCCTTTTGAACGGACCACGGAATCTTTTTATTTACGTATTGTTGCAAAAATAATAACAATAATGAAGATATTATTTTCTCTGGAGGCTGGACTTTGACTATACCTTGACCAAGAAATTTGGACCTTGACACAAAAATAATTGATTAACCTTGCTTTCCCACCATTCCCCAATCCCTCCCCCCTGAAATAATGTTGCTGGTGTTACTGATCAGCTATACTACTTGAGTTATCATCTTACTAGTTTGAAGTGAAAGCCCCACAGTGAAGACTAATTGTATATCAGATTGAAACTGCATGGGAAAATTAAATAGAATAGAATTACTGAAGTTCAAATTTAGCCAGAAGGCCCAAATGAACAGCACTACTCATGTGATAAATGCTTTTGGATTTTTATTACCAAAAGTTGTCAGGATCTTGATTTTATGTATCATTCCACAGATAGTACCTCCAGTAGCACAGAGCACCTTAACATCAAGCTGTGGTAGAGGTTCAATACTGACTTAATATCCTCTCTTTAATCACTAAATTAACATCCGTCTGTACCCAGGGAGGTCTCTCATTCAGGTACTTTTTAGTGTTCTCTAAATATTCCCTCCTCCTTTGACCAGCTGAAGTTATACGATCTTGAGAGAAACAGTATTCAGGACTAGGTAATATTTTGGGGAGTACTTTCCTCCTCCTACCCATTTATTTGTTGACCCTCGGTATGCAAAGTTTGTCACTGCCTCCTTCACCTAAGAGTGATGGGTAGAGAGAGCTGCATCTGTAACTATGTGAATGCTATTTTATAAATCAGAGAACAATGATCAGTCTGTGACAAACTTCTTTAGAGATTCCAGCACGAAAATCCATGGGATCAATTTTTGTTAGGTTACTGCATGAGGTTATAATAATAGCAGATTCCTTTGCATTCCTTTTCCAAGAATAGCAGGAGCTCCTATGGATTCTTCTAGATTAAAGGTTCAGAATAACTGATGCACAGTGCTAGCACTGGGGGAAGGGAATATCCATGCATTATTTTAGGTATTAAAAATGAAGCTTGTACTGATTCAACCACTCCCGCCCTATTTCTCTTCTAGCTATTGGCACCTAGCACTCTTCTTGCAGCTGTATGAGTAGGCAAGCAGCTGTCTTCACAGCCAGCCTGTGCCTCTAGCATTCTTCTTTCAGCTGTATGGGCAGGCAAGCAGCTGCTGTTATGTATTAATATGTAGACTTGGCATTGGTTATGAACGCAGCTACTAAGCAGTCATCACAGCTGGAGGAAGTGTGTTTGCTATTAGCAACAGCTAATCGAAATAGAGGGAATTAATAACTAGGAGGGAATGGGGTGCCCTTTCATCTTCCAATCTAGATCGCACAGGGTTGCATAACTCTTTGATTTCATCAGGAAATGTAAACAATTAGTGGAAGTAGTTAGGTATATTGATAGTCACCTAGAGGTTTTTCTTCTGCATGTATGGCTTTAGAATGGTGACACATAATTGCAGGGTAGCGGTTGAAGTCTTGTAGCAATACTGATTGTTCCATTGGGGAAAAATGAAGATATTTCAAGGTTCTACACTGAATTTTAAAATTTCACAATAACTAATAATGCCTCGGCTAACTATACAATTAATGTCCTCACGGCATGCAGAGCCTAGAGTTCTGTCCAGTTTTAATATCCATACAGGTAATAGGGAAACAGGATGCCTGAACTTTTTGTAGTCTCCACTTGTGTCACACTGGGCCGTTTATTAAATGCACTTCAACAAGTTTAAAAGACCCAAACCCAGTTGAACTTGGAGTTTTTCTTTTGCCCTTATTTGCGGAAAAAGAATGAAAGTTTGTGTTACAGTTTGTTTAGTCTTTGACAGATGGAAGCGCCATTCTGCTGTATTTGATCTGGTCACCAGCAGCCAATAGCAGATTGTATGTGGAAAGCCTTGTCCATATGAAACTTCCTCCTGTCAAATTCTCAAGTAACATAAGGCTTAGAAGAAAGAAGAATGGGGATTAGTGAGAAGCCTGAAAGTGCTGTGTGTCACACAAAGCCATGCCATCATCAGTAAATGACACAAAGCCCACCACTAAGCTACTTCAGACTTCATGGACAGTGTTGAATGAAGTAGCAAAATTCTGCAAGAACACCAAGGTTTTTCTTTAAAATGGAGAGCGGCACAGGGAGAGAGCACAAGAGGATATTTAGTATTCTATTGTAGTGGTCTGTTCTGCTTGATAACGCTAGTCAGTGGGCAGATCAGGCTTCAGTGACACAATGCTATGCACTTTTTGAGTCCATTGCAAGCTTGAATGCAGGCCTAATGGGATAAATAAGGTGTTTGAGGAGTAAATAGTAAAGCATGAGAGGATCTTGGTATTGATGAAAGTGCCTTCCTTCATGTGATTGGGAGGCCTACGCTCCATAAGCTTTTCTAGTACCATAAACAAACACTTCTTCTAAGAATGTGGTGCATGTTCCTTTGATGTGGGCTGAGAGTTTTTGGAGTACATGTAAGAAGAGATTCTTTCATCCCTTAGTTTGGAACTATTTTCAGTTCTCCCTTTAGACTTCTTCAGTTACCAGGATGGGAAGTGAAAAGATTCCCTTTCATTCAGAAATTAAAATTACTGTGTTTTTCTGACACAGTTAAAATCTTACGTGCATTTTAAAAACTCCAGACTAAAAGAGAAATGATTCTGCACAACTATATTTTAGATGGAGATTCAAAGAATCATTGATATTTTTTATTACCATTGGGTACAATTTCTGCTATAATGTGCAAAAGAACTAAATATGGCAAGTTCATTTGCTTGTTCAAACATGTAATTGTTCATTTGCACTCCAGAGAAGCTATGGTAATTCTTCAGTGATTTTTTTTTTATTAGCCACATATTATAGGTGGAGCTGGTAGTGATGCCCATAGTTAGTATTATTGCCTAATACGTTCCACTACAAGCCCCTGTTTTAGTTGCTTCTAATTCTGGGAAACTTTGATGATTTGGGGTTAAATTTTCAGCCATTTCTGAAAACAAGGTTGGGTAAAAGTAGGTAGTTTTGCCAATGTTTAAAAAAAAATGTTCCGATTTCTTTGAGACATTCTGATACCTCCATGCTTTGAAGCAGGGACTTGAAATTTGTCAGGTGGAGAGCCCTGATGTCAGCAAGTTGCCTTTTGCTGTTCCCTTGAAATTTCACTTAGAATTAGCTAAGTTATAAGTCTTTGAAAATTACCATTTTCACATATTTAGTAGAGGTTTGGTAGAGGCTCACAGATAAAATCTTTGAATGTTCTGCCTGCACTGAGCATGCTCCAGTCTATCAGAGCTTGCTGAGCATGCACTAGTACCACTCACTTCATTTGTACTGAGCATGCTGCCTGTTCTCATGGAGCCTGAGCTGCAGATGGGACACAACAGCAGAAGTAGATGTCCCTTTAACTTAGGGGATGGAATGCTGGGTAGAAAGCCTGGAAAAAAACCACAGCTTCTAGTCTAAGTTCATCTGCCAACTGGTGTTAGTAATGCACTGCATGTTGCAGTCCTTGTTACTGAGCCTTACCTCAGGAGGGAGGTAAGTATTTATTCCCCAAGTTAAGTAATTGAGAATTTATAAGTGGTCCCTTCCGGCAGTGCTGGGAATAAAAATGTTATCACTAACATGGCAAACCAAAGCCACTTTGATCCAGAAGTTTCTCTTAAAAGATTTTTGATCCAGGGTTATCTTTATTAATTTATTCTGTTGTAGTTGGATATATCAGAACATTTATTTTACAGCCAAATTGCTTAAATTGCAATATAAAGTAATAGTAATAAAATATTACAAAATTGTTCAGACCTGTTTCATCATTAAGGTCAACTGGGTTTCCGATACCCAAGTTAAGGATGTATTGTTTCTCTGATAGATGATTACATTCCAAGAACATTTAGTGAGTACTTCCCCTGTACCATTCCCACCCTCCCAGCAAAACAAATGGGCATTCTTTAAAAATAATGCTCCTCTGACTGGTTGTGAAGCATTGCAATTAGGCCCCTAGAAAGCTATAAGCAAGAGGCTGATATAAGACCTTTGGGCTAAATCTGGCCCTCTGTGTCACTGGGCCTAGCGTGAGAAGGTTGGGAGATTTAAGGGAGGGGAGTCTTTTCAGGCTGCAGAGTTACTTCACTGTCACTGCTGCAGCTTTGAGGTTACAGTAGTTGCTGCTGTTCCTTTGCCCTGGCTCTGAATGGGATAGGTAAACTGGCTAGTGAATCTGGATTGCGATAGATCACTTGTTCCTGCTCCTCCCTGTCCACACAAGGATGCTGAAGGGGCAACAGCGAGTCATTTGTAAAGATATAGATGACTTTGCTCTCCTATGTTAAGCTTTTTCTTTTATGTGTACTGTATCTTTAAATGTGCAGTGTCACTCTGCTTGGTTTTTTGGGGGAGGGAAAAGGGTGGCATACAAAAATGCTGTCAGTCATTTCAAGGAGGAGGATCTTTCAGAGCAAGATACATGCATTGTATTCACTCTCATGGAGAAAATAGATTTGTTCTTTTGTTGTCATTTTCTTTGATCTAAAATAAGACATCTAGGTTGACGGTACATGTTTTGCTCTCAGTGTATGGAAAACCTGACACCTCCCTTCTCCATATCTGGGGCTCTTTGTGGCAATAGAATATGGAACCCTTTTTAATTTGCGTCTGTACTTCCAAAACAAGGGTATTTGGGGTATGAGGGAATCAAGATTTGACCACAGTTTTGATGATAGATGTGGAGTTCTGTACAAAGGCACAGTACTCAGATCTCAAAAACTGAATGCAATGTTATTTTAGATAGTGAACTACTGAAATTGACAGGCAAGCTTATTGGGATGATTTCATTTGCCAAAAATATTATTATTATTTTATTTTTATTTATTCCAGGACATTTTTTCTAGGGAAAAAATTTCAAAAGCGCCTACGTCCGATGGATTTTCAATTCACTTTCAGGCATGTATGTGCCCAAGGCACTTTTGAAAATGGGACTTAAGGGCCAGATTTTCGAAGAAGTTCAAGTGACTAGATATTCAGCCAGGCACCTATTGGATTTTCAAAAGCAACTAAACAGATTAGGTGGTTAACTCCCATTGATTTTATGATGGCCTTTATTTGTTATTATTTGTATGAAGGAAGCACCCAATGTGCCAAGTCAGGATTGGGGCTTCATTGGTACTAGATGTAAAATTTTTGTGGTCTCTGTCATTTGATTTCACCCCAGGTTGCTTAAGCAAGAGCCATCACTCTTCTGATTTGCTGTTGTATTTTGTGTTAGTTTTGTATATTAATAAAATTCCATGAATAAAATTATAAGCAAAAAGTAAAGCTGAGCATTTCTTTTAAAAGTTTCTAAGCAACAAGTGACATCAAGTTTTATACCTGTAGTCATAAGGTATTTTGTCACATACATGTAATCACATTATTAAGGAATCAGTGTCGCTCTGGTTGTATTAAAGATTAGGTGCTAGCAAACATAACAGGATTTTTTTTTAATTAAATGGAATCCTAAATCAATTTACCATGCATTGTGGAACTAAAGTTGATTTAAATATTCCAACACTTAAGATAAATGTATGTAGTTTAATTCAAAAGGGCATAAAACCCTGGCATTTAAACTGAAGTAGCTTTCCTTTGAGTTAATTGTATACAGATCTGATGATTAAACAGTTTCATTTCAGCCAAAATACCTTTCCACAAAATCATGCGTAACAGACTACTTAAACCAGTGAAACTTTCTGGAAATGGTAATTAGCCAAACAGATGCTAAAGATCGTGTTCTACGTTTGTACAGCACCTAGCACAGTGGGGTCCTGGCTAGAGCTCCTAGGCACTACAGTAATACACACAGATAATTATAATATAAAACTGTACCTAGGTTCTTGGGGGCAGATCCTTTCCTTGTGTAGATGGGTCTTTTTTTTATCATCCAGCCACTCTCTTTGACCTTAAGGGAAACATAACTTTACAACTTATATCACATCTGGGCATCTTAATGCCTAGTTTTAGTCTTACATTCACATAGCCAAGGGGTGGGCAAACTTTTTGGCTTGAGGACCAAATCTTGGTATGAAAATTGTATGGTGGGCCATGAATGCTCAGGTAATTAGGGTTGGGGTGCAGGCGGGGTTGAGGGTTCTGGTTGGGGGTGCGGGCTCTGGGGTGGGGCCAGAAATGAAGAGTTAAGGGTGCGGGAGGGGGCTCTGGGCTGGGGCAGGGGGTTGGGGGACGGGGCGGGGGGGAGGGAAAAGGCTCCAGCTGGAGGTGCGGGCTCTGGGGTGAGACTGGGGATGAGGGATTTGGGGTGTAGGAGGGTGCTCTAGGCTGGGACCAAGGGGTTCAGAGGGTGGGAGGGGGATTAGGGCTGGGGCAAGGGGTTGGGGTGCAGGGGGTGAGGGCTCTGGTTGGGGCTGCAGGCTCTGGGGTGGGGCTAG
>NW_020664409.1:63993810-64027708 GCF_002925995.2 Terrapene triunguis | reverse complement strand
GGGGCTAGAAATGAGGAGCTCAGGGTGCAGGAGGGGGCTCCAGGCTGTAGCAGGGGGTTGGAGTTTGGGAGAGGGATCAGGGCTGGGGCAGAGGATTGGTGCATGGGAAGGGGTCAGGGGTGCAGGCTCTGGGCGGCGCTTACCTGAAGCAGCTCCTGGAACCAGCGGCATGTCCCTCCTCCGGCTCCTATGCAGAGGTGTGGCCAGGCGGCTCTGCACACTGCCCCATCCGCAGTCACCACCCCTGCAGCTCCCATTAGCCACAGTTCCTGGGCAATGGGAGCTGCGGAGGTGGCACTTGGGGCGGGGAAAGTGCGCGCAAACCCCCTGGCTGCCCGTAAGCGTAGGAGCTGGAGAGGGGACATGCTTGTGCTTCCAGGAGCCCGGCATGTGCACGCGGAGTGGCCTTGGACCCCGTTCCCCAGCTGGAGCACAGGAGCAGGGCAAGCCCCAGACCCCGCTCCCCAACAGGAGCTCGAGGGCCAGTTTAAACCAGCTGGAGGGCCGGATGTGGCCCCCGAGCCGTAGTTTGCCCACCCCTGACTTAGCCTTACTGTTAGAATGATAGACACCACTGATCATATTTTAAAGCTTTTTTTTTGTGTATTACAGACACACGTATCCTTTTTAAAATGGTTATTTAGCTCTGTTGTCACGTGTTTAACAACATATTTTGATGGCCTTGGTACATCAATGGAAAAAATCAAATTTGTATGGACTTATTTCCTTTTCTGTGTGTGTGAGAAAAGTTTCTGAACAATTCTTTCCACCCCAAGGGTATTATAGATTGCTTGTACTGTCAATACTTTCCTCCAATCTTTTGTTGAATACAATAAACCTCCCTGTCCTTCTTATTAAGAGGGATGGTAGAATTTCACCCACCATTTAAAATGTAGATAATGCATTGTTTGGAGAAGTTTGTTTGAAAAAGTAGTTTAAATTGGAATGAATTATCACCTAGGCGCTCTGTGGGTGTGTGCGCGCGCACCAGCAACTTGATACTGTGGGAAAGCTGTAAGATACCTTCTGAGATGGAGAAAAATATATACTGCAGTACAATTAGTTTTGCTCGCAAATGAGTGTAGGATTTTGTTATGATGATTCACTGTGACTCACCATACTCCACGAGAGGATGGGTGATGGCAGTAACTGCAGTTCTTGAAAGATGGCGATAGAAACAAAACATACAGATGAAATTTTGAGGTCTATTTTATTCACATTTTTTGTTCACAGATATAACTGCTTATGCTGAACCCATAGAATATTAAAACTACTTTTTTTTTTAATGAGCATGTTAAGTTGTAATTTATTTGGAAGAGACAACACTTGTTTACTTCATTAACACGGCTGAAACTGTGGTGCAAGGACAGGATTTAAATCAAGAGCTGATTTTATTACTAGCATCTACTGTTCATTTGTCCTTTTTTGTTGTAGAGGCATTAACCACAAACCCTCAGTTGATTGTTGATCCCTCTAACTAAAAGCTCTCCTCTCTATTTATACAAAAAGCCCCTTGGCATTTATTCTACTTCCCACCACACTGGTTTCCTCTAGATTCCATCTGACTTTTTGTGGTGCCCCCTCTCTGCATCATCATCTGCATCCAGAAGCTTCAGTTATTTGTGGTCTTGTCCATACAGTATAGTTATACTAGCCTAATCTCTTGGGTAGGCCCTCTTATTCTAGTTAAATAGTGGCTTTTTTGGTTTAGCTTAAACCTTCCCAAATGACATAAAATAAATGTAAAAAGACTCTCATACTGGAATAGAAGTGTCTGCACAGGGAGGGTTATATGGGCATAATTAGCTTTATACTGAAACAAGTTCTGTTTCTTCAGAGTTATTTTTCTGTGTCTTGATCTTCCTGTATATCAGCTTTACTTCCACTTGGTGGCTGCTGATAATGACTGGCTAATGGGTGTAAGCACCACCAAAAAAATCCCCTCCCCTTTATTCCTTTAAACTAGCAAAAACCCTTTGTGGCAGATCCTGTTCTTTTATACAGTTGCACAATGGAGAGAACAATGGGGGATGATTTGGAGCAGGGAGGAGGGGCTGGCAGATTCTTCAGTACAGCACCAAATAATTTGTCTGGATTGGGAAAATAGGTGGGGTGAGCTAACCTATGTTAGGGGAACCCTGACCTAACCACTACCTCTTTCACAGTGTAGAAATGGGTTAAAACCTTTTACCTCCATTTAGCTGGTTGAGGGGAAACCTAAAAGGGAGCGGCTTGATCAGTTAAATGGAGGTAAAAGGTGTTAATCTGTATCTACACTAAGGAAGAGAGGTTGTTAGAGACAAGGTTAGCTCAGCTGACCTGTTTTCCTAATCTAGACAACTCAGAGTGCAGTTAGCAGATCGAGGGACTGGCAGTGTCTCTCTCATCTTCAATAAATCAGTACCATAGGCCTTGTCTAGACTAGGATTTAAAACTCTGGTGGAGGAGCGGAGACTTTAACTAGATCCATTAAGGCCTTGGCTACGCTCGGGAATTCACAGCGCTGCCGCAGCGCTGTGAAGCACGAGTCTAGTCGCGCCGCCAGCGCTGCAAGAGAGCTCTTGCAGTGCTGTATGTACTCCACCTCTCCGAGGGGAGTAGCTTGCAGCGCTGCGAGCGAGCGTGCAGCGCTGCAGGCTCTGATTACACTGGCGCTTTACAGCGCTGCGCTCGGGGGGGGGGCGTTTTCACACCCCTGAGCGCAGCAAGTTGCAGCGCTGTACAGCGCCAGTGTAGCCAAGGCCTTACTGTACTCAAGACAAAGCAATTGTACTTTCAAATAGCGTTTTAAAAGGTGTTAATTAGTTGATTGTATCTAACTTTCTTGTCTAGGTAAGGTCATCCAGGAGGAGAGAGGTGAAGTACAGAGCAGTGTGCTAAGAGTTGCAGATGCTCACAATCTACTTTCTCCAGGCCCTTTTGGAGATAATTGGCCCCCCCTCAAGCCCCCATCCCCACCAAAGTCTGAATGCAGGCGTGATACCTGTGCAGAGCTCCAGCCCCCAAACACCCTCTTCTCCCCCAGGTGCAGCACCAGGGGCCCAACAGGGAAAATCTGAGGCACAGGGAGGGAGTAAGGAACTGGCCAGCCTGTGATTTCAAGAAGGCAGGAAGACTGTGGCCAAGGAGGAAATGGGGATTGAGGGGGTTGAAGAGAGGGATGAGAGGGTGAGGTATCAAATGTGCTGTGTTGTGTTGTAAGCATTTCTGAGACCATTTAAGTTTGTTTATATATTCCAATAACTTTGAGTCTACAATACCTCACTGGCCAAAGACTATTTAAATCATGTTTCCTGTGCAAGTTTAAAACCATATTTGAAATTAGTCCATCCTTCTATCTATAACTAAAACTGAACATTTTGAGCTTTTTTTTTTCCAGTTTGCTGTATGAGAATTTCCCTATTTGTGTAAAAGAGCATTTTATTTAGCATTTTACAGAAATGTCTGAAGTCTTGAGAAGCTGTAATATATCTGTTCATTGTTTCTCAGAAGGTGAAAATGAATGTTTAATGTTTAGGAGACAAAAAAATGTAGATCATTTCTATAAGGAAGATGAGCTGCTTTTTAGCCTGTCCCGGTGATTTTGGGGGGGGGGGGTAAAAGGGAGGGGGGGAAAAAAAATTTTTTTTTTTTTTTTTTTTTTTGCAACCTCTCACAACCACAATGTAAATAATTTCTGATTGAACCTAGTGGCAGTAATTCAGAGTCTGTACAACAGAGGTGTTATGGGGTTTGTTTTTCCTTAAATAGCTAGTAACTCAGTAGTGGGGCTTAAAGATCAGGTTTTTGGCCATTACAAAGGAACTGTAATAAATGGATTAAGGAGGTTGTGGTGTGAAGAAAATGACTAGGTTTTGTGCACACAAACAGGATTCATTTTTGGTTCTGTATTGGATGCATAAACATAATCCTGGAATGACATCATGCTGCTATTCTCCGCTCAGGGCATCATATGTTGTCCCAGGCAGGATGGTTAGTAGTACTACTTTCATTAGATGCTTGAATGTTTATTAACTTCTATCTCTGACAGCTGAGGCTAACATTTCTGTTAATGACTAAGGCCAAGTCTAAAACATGTAACTTTTGCAAAAATTATCCATCATTGTGAGCATTAGCTCAACTCCACTAGCACTGGCAATATTGGGAACCCTAATTTAGAGGTGCCTTTGGTTGCTCCCAGTGTTTTAAGCACTGTGTAATCTAAGGCCAGGTCTACACTTACAATCTTACAGTGGCACAGCTGTACCGATACAGCTGTGTCACTGTAAGAGCGCTCATGTATTCGCATTATGCCGACATCATAAAACCAGCTCAATGATGGCAGTATCTGTGTTGGTGGGAGAGCATCCCTTGCTGACATAGTGCTGGGCACATGAGCGCTTATGCCAGCAAAATTTATGCCGACATAAGTGCTAGTGTAGACATGGCCTTAAACTTGTTAGGGCAGGTCTGATAGATATGTTGCTTTAAATGCATATAACTGGTGTATACTTGGGCTCCCAACATTGCAAAAACAGGTAAGGCTGAATCAGTGGCCGTAACTATGGGATATTTTTCAGAATTTGCCTATAGCAGACAAGACTTAATACTAGAAGTGCTTGGGAGTGGGGGGGAATGGCAAGGAGATCAGGGATTAGGAGGAGAATGGATTGTAGCAAAAAAGATGCTTGGTAAGAGACTGTGAATAAGTGAGGAAGGACTAAGGAGACTTGCAAGAAATGAAGAGGGAAGAGTAGGAGGGAAATGAGGACAAGAGACAGAAAAAGAGAAACTTATTGGAGGAGACTGAGGAAGAAAAGAAAACCAAACAAAAGAGACCACAAGAAGAGCATTGGAACAAGAAAAAATTATCCCAGTGGAGACTGCATATCTTGTCAATCATAACAAGCACTGTCCCTTTGGTGTTTCTTTGTCATTGGTGGAGCACTTTCCCATTTTAACCAGTTTTTGAATAGACCTAAAAATCTGAGGGACCATGTGTAGTAAACTAATATAGCAATAGTCTTTGGAAATCTGGTGTCAAGGAAAATGAGTTTGATGTGATAGTATCTGTCAAATTCCAAGACCACTAGTACCCCACAATTTGGCATAACTGAGAGTCTCAGTGTTGTGCTGGCTATGGACTAAACTGTTGTTGTAGCCATGTTGGGCCCAGGATATTAGAGAGACAAGGTTTCAGATTCTTCTAATAAGCCTTAAACGTAGTGTACCTCATTCAGTGTACTAAATACCCCAGTAACAACTATGTGGGTGAAACCAATCACTGCAGTCTTGAACTCGCATAGAAAAATGATAAAAGACAAAAACACCATGTCACCCATGGGTGAACACTTTTCACAAAATGATCGCTCCATAACTGATCAGATCATGTCCTCAAAGGCACAACACATGAACATAAGAATGGCCATACTGGCTCAGATCTAAGGTGACCAGACAGCAAATGTGAAAAATCAGGACAGGGGATGGGAGGTAATAGGAGCCTATATAAGAAAATGACCCAAAAATCGGGCCTGTCCCTATAAAATCGGGACATCTGGTCACCCTAGTCAAACCAAAGGCCCATCTAGTCCAGTATCCTGTCTTCTGATAGTGGTCAATGCCAGGTGCCCCACGGGGAATGAACAGAACAGGTAATCATCAAGTGATCCATTCCCTGTCGCTCATTCCCAGCTTCTGGCAAACAGAGACTAGGGACACCATCCCTGCCCCTCCTGGCTAATAGCCATTGATGTGGACCTACTCTCCATGAACTTATCTAGTTCTTTTTTTTGAACCTTGTTATAGTTTTGGCCTTCACAACATCCTCTGGCAAAGAGTTCCACAGGTTAACCATGCGTTGTGTGAAGAAATACTTCCTTTTCTTTAAAAAGCAACAAAGAGTCCTGTGGCACCTTATAGACTAACAGACGTATTGGAGCATAAGCTTTCGTGGCTGAATACATGCGTCTGACGAAGTGGGTATTCAGCCACGAAAGCTTATATTCCAATACGTCTGTTAGTCTGTAAGGTGCCACAGGACTCTTTGTTGCTTTTTACAGATCCAGACTAACACGGCTACCCCTCTGATACTTCCTTTTCTTTGTTTTAAACCTGCTGCCTATTAATTTCATTTTGTGACCCTTAGTTCTTGTGTTCTGAGAAGGAGTAAATAGCACTTCCTTATTTATTTTCTCTACGCCAGTCATGATTTTATAGACCTCAATCATATCCCACAGTAGTCGTCTCTTTTCCGAGCTGAAAAGTCCCAGTCTTATTAATCTCTACTCACACGGAAGCCGTTCCATACCCCTAATCATTTTTGTTGCCCTTTTCTGAACACTTTCAAATTCTAATATATCTTTTTTGAGATGTGGCGACCACATCTGTATGCAGTATTCAAGATGTGGGCGTACCATGAATTTATATAAAGGCAATATGACATTTTCTGTTTTATTATCTATCCCTTTCTTGATGATTCCCAACGTTCTGTTCACTTTTTTGACTGCCGCTGCACATTGAGTGGATGTTTTCAGAGAACTATCCACAATGACTCCAAGATTTCTTTCTTGCGTGGTAACAGCTAATTTAGACCCCATCATTTTATATGTATAGTTTGGATTATGTTTTGCTAGTGAAGGCATGCCCTATGTACCTCTCCCAAACCCGAAGAAGAGCTCTGTGTAGTTTGAAAGCTTGTCTCTCTCACCTATAGAAGTTGGTCCAATAAAAGATATTACCACACCTACCTTGTCTCTCTAATGGACTAGACTGGCATACACATTGTAAGTAGGGTTTCAGGTGTACAGCAGCAGTAGCAGGTGGGGCCAAAGGAAGGAGTACAATCAACTGGCCATCCTGCAGCCTCCCTTACTCAGTCCATTACGGGGCAGCCCTTGGAGTGGTTTATGATCAGGACTCCAGTTCCCCCAGGAGGTGGCAGCAACAACTGAGGTGACATCTTCACTGAATGAGACTGCGGAATCTTTGTTCATCAAGAGAAACTCAGTGAGGTAAAGGAGATTACTTTTGGGTAAGAGGTTAAGGAAATAGTCAGCAGGATTGGCAAGGATTCAAAGGAATGGATCAGTGAGCATCAGCTTTACCTAAAACTTGGCGGGGGGAGAAGGATAAAAGGGGTGGAAAATAAAAAGAAAAACCAAGAGTTAAATAAATAAATAAATAAAGCTTAAATTAAAGGTAAGCGTCAAATAAAAAAACGGAGCTAATAAGGCATGTGCCTATTCTCAGTATTTTGTTTTACCCCTTTCACCTACTTGTCATCTTCGTCTATTTTGGCCCCAGTTCAGCCCCCGTGCCAACTAGAGGACTTTGTCAATAGGAATAAGAAGAAGAATACATGTAAAGCTCTCTGGGGAATCTTGCCTACTTGGTATATTAGGCCAGACTCATCTTGTTTATGCAGTGTAGAAGATACTACCTCACCCATCTTCTGTTTATGCTTGTTTATCTTCTTATCACAAGCATACATTAAAATTTACCAATTTTACCCAAAAATTGTAAAATGATTAAAATATATGATTAAAATATATTTACCTCTATAGGTAAAGTGATTGTATTCAACAACTATTTTTATTCAGAAGTGATAACCCATTCTTTTCTGGTACTGAGTGCATACATAAATAAAGTGAAGTATTTTTCTATCAGACATCGCCAGACTCTACGGAATCCCCCAATTTCCATAAAGGATTTTATTGTGGTTTTTTGTCTAGATTGATCATTCTGCTCTATTCTTTTTCTTTTCCCCTTTGGGTGGGTATCTGGGAGTCTACATTACTTATCTATGTGACCCAAGAGGGGACCATACAGAGGGGATTGAGAGTATACTTACAGCAAAAACAAATGCTAGTTCTTTGTTTTAGAAAGTGAGTGTCAAAACCTGCTTTCTTTACTCATGCAAGTAGTCCCATTGAGGGAACTCAGTTATCAGTCTAAGGAAGTAATTGGTAATCCAGAACCAAAGCTATGCCTCTCCAATCTCCGTTTTCACCGAAGTGGTGAAGAAGACAACATTTCTGATGTTTGGTCACTGAGATACATGTGGTTTGGGAGGGGGCAGTGTTTTAGTTTAGTTGTTCCTACTGGTTGTCCTCTTCTAAGCTGTGTTTTCATTCTTTGCTCAGAGCCTGAGACTTGAGTTTTGAGCAGAGCTCCCCATTAATTGCAATAAGAAGCTGTATTTAAAAATCAATGGCACAATATGGCTCTCCATTGGGAAGTTACTTCTGAAGTGAAAGAGGAAACAATGTCAAGTTTCAGATCATGAGCAAAGATTTGTCAGATTATTATTTATTAGCTACATAATCAATCAATATGGCCTGAGACAGATGGATCCTTCTGAATTCTAACTTCCACTCGGGACTTGTCTGTGTTGGGCTGTTTTTCACTGGTATAGCAACACTGATGTAGCTTCACCAGTGCAAATCCCTAGTGAAGATGTTCTGTAAAAAGTGACTTGCGTCGGTGGGTCTTTGGTTTCAAGCCAGAGTTCCTGGCTTTCATCTATTGGGCTACACTGTCAAGGTACATCCACACTGTGATGATAAACTGTGGCACTGAGTCTCAGAGCCTGGGTCAACTGACTAGGGCTTGAGGGGCTCAGGCTACAGATCTAAAAAATACAGTGTAGATGTTTGGGCTCGGGCTCTGAGACCTACCCCCCTCATGGGGTTTCAGAGCCCTGGCTCCAGGCTGAGCCCAAATGTTTACACTTGAATTTTTAGACCCACAGCCCAAGCCCAGCAACCTCGAATCCATTGACCCGGGCCAGCCACAACTGGGTCTTTTATTGCAGTGTAGACATATCCTAAGTAGTTGACACAAAATCCAGACAAGCAGTACTATTTGTGTGAACATTATTTTTGTCTATTTTTTTTCTTTAAAATTTCACAATTTCTTGTTCCTCAAATAAAACCTGCAACACTATCCAAATCAGGAGAAACCTTTTACTATCTGTAGTTCAGTATTTTATGGCTGAGATCTACTCTCATCCTGTAACAATTTGTGATAGAGGGAAAAGAAGACCCAGAGAGTTTGAATTATTTAGTGACTGTTTTTGCTTAATATCAAAAGCAGTTCTTCATTATAAAAACAAATCCAGATTAAAACTAGTAATGCAGGATAAACTTAACCCTTTTCACTGTATTTGGAGTAATAGTAACAGATGTCGTTGTTCGACTGTCTTGTTTAAAATCTAAATAAAATGAAAGGGAAGAGGAAGGGAATGAAAGAGCATTTCCTTACCAAGCAGTCACACAAGCTATTGTTGGGGGTGGGGGGAGTGTAGGGGGAGCCAGTTTTGTGTAGTTCTGAGCACACAGATGTTCCTCTTGGCATCAAAACAGTACTAGTCAGGATAGGGTTTTTTGCAGACATAGAATGTGAGGCTTCTTTGTTGGAGACAAAGTGTGGCCTGTGGTGGGAATTGCTGCAGTGATGGGAAAGTATCGTAATGTATTGTTGGATTACTGTGATTTTTTTTTTTTTTTTCAATAGACACAGTACATTAAAGTAGCTTTGTGGGCAGCAAATTGTTTGAGCCAAGCCTGGCTAATAACACACTTTTCTTGGCAAGCAATCTTACAAGGTATGCTGGCATAGTTTGTACGGTCATGGGGTGGGCATCAGCACTGCTGCAGTGAGTACCAGTTTTAACAACCTAATTTATTTAGGTGATTTAATAAAGGAATTTTTGACTATAAAGCTAGAACTGTAATACTTTCTGCCACTATTTAAACAAATGTAAATTAGAGATGATATTATACGTGCCTTCCTATATAATAATTTTTTAGGATGTCTGTCTGCTTTGGTTTTTTAAAGGTGAATGGAAAATCTTTAAGAAAAATTGGTAAATATCTGAAAATCACAAATGAAAAGTACTTTTCAAATCAGTTCTTCCATTACTTATCAGCCCCAGTTTAATTTGAGGATCTTGTGTTACTTTGGGAGTGGCTGATGATAATGCTAACCTAAAGCATCGAATACAGCAGATCTTTATACTGTTTTTGGTGATGTTCAGCAAGAGGAACACAGACCTATCAACTCTGGTCTTGGTTAGGGGTTATTGGGTTTTTTTGTCTTTAGTGAAAAACTTTTTTTATTTACCATTTAATTGTTCATCTCTCCTTTTAGGCTTATTGTACACACTATTTTTGTACTGATTTAACTATTTTGGTTGGGGATGTGTCTTTATACCAGTTTAGTTAAAGAGGTAAAGCCCCCTAATCTGGATGTAGTTATATTGGTGTAGCTTATTCCCTTTGCTTTTATGGGAAAAGGCTATACCTGTATAATCACTTTTATATCCACAGTAGCGGGAGCGTTATATCTCTTACCTTATCGGCATCGTTAAAGGGCTATAACTTTGTGTGCATAGACAAGCCCTTATACTGGTATAATTGTGTCCACTAGGGGGTTACACCACTTTAACTTTGGCTTGGTCTACACTTACCCCCCAAGTCGAAGTAAGGTACGCAAATTCAGCTACATGAATACCTTACTTCGAACTTACCGCGGTTCAGACGCGGTCCACACGCGGCAGGCAGGCTCCCCGTCGACTCCGCGGTACTCCTCTCGTTGAGCTGGAGTACCGCAGTCGACGGGGATCACTTCCTGGTTCGATTTATCGCGTCCAGACCAGACGCGATAAATCGAACTCGGAACTTCGATCCCCAGCCGCCGAACTAGCGCGGCAGTGTAGACCAGCCCTTTGTCTGTTTCTGAACCAATATAGTTAAAGCAGTACAAAAACTGTAGATGGAAAGATTGGATAGGTAAACCTTTAGGAGTAATGCCCAATTCTGTTAATCCCACCCCCCAACCTACATTTTCAATGCCTAAGGGGCATTTTCCTTGGATTTAATTGGATCAAACAATCATAGATTATGACAGATTCATTTTGTTGTTGTTAGGCATTATTGTAAAATCATTTATACAACACTATAAACAATATTCCCTACATGTGAAGTATGATATATTTCTTGCTCCAAAAAATTTACAATCTAAGGACTCAATCCTGCAATCAGGTCTTCACAGAGCCCCCATCAGGCTCTACATGAGTATGAGTCCATCTGTGCTGATGCAATTGCAGGATCATAGTGTAATATAGACAGGACAAGTCATGGGCTAACAGTTCAGGGAAGAGAGATTATTGGTGAGAGGAACAAATATAGAAAGATATCTGGGAGAAGCTGGTTTAAAGGAGGAATTTGAAGGTGAGTGGTGGTGATTGACTCTGTACAGTAGCTTTATGTTTCATATTTTTTTCATTTAAGAAGACCACTTTAGGAACACCCCAGCTCCATCACAATTGCTTTTTTGATTGGCTGGTTTGCTAATTTAGGAGCTTTTACAGGAGTTGGAACTTGATCCTTGTTTCTCTACTGAGCAATAGTTCAGTATCTAAATCCAAACAGGAGGAGGTGCCCCGTTGCATTTGTGAAGTATGTCACTACACATAACCGTTCTGAGCACTTACATAATGTAGTACGTCTTCAGCTTCCTGTGAAAACATTGGGTTCAATCCTGCTCTCATCTGTCCTCTTCCCTGCCACAATTCCACCCTCTTTGGTACGTCCACACTACAAATTAAAATCTGCAGCGCCAAGTCTCAGAGCCGAGGTCAATTGACTGGGTTCGCAGAGCTTGTGCTACGGGGCTAGAAATAGACATTCGGACTCAGACTGCAGCCTGGTATTTGAGGCCTTCCCTCTTTACAGGGTTTCAGAGCCTGCGCTTCACCCCAAGCTTGAAGCCTACACTGCTTTTTTTTTTTTTTTTTTTAAACTGTGCAGCCCATGCCCTATAAACCCAAGTCAGTTGACCTGGGCTGTGAGACTCGCTGCTGCAGGTCTTTTATTGCAGCTTAGACATACCCTTTCTCTACTCCTTTGCTCTGGTTTCCAGCTCTGAGACCTTTCTTTTAACAGTCCCTCTCTTCAATCCATTCCCTTGTTCATACTCATTTAAACTGCATCCCTCTCCCTTAGTTTCAGCCATTCTATTTTTCACTGCCTACAAACATATTCTTGTTTCTCCTGTCATGAAAAGTCACCATCCTTTGATCCAAATTCCTTCTCTAAGTCCCATCCTATTTTCTTGCTCCCCTATGTTTCCTAAATCCTAAGGCATATGGTGTTCTTGCTTCCTAGACTTCCTGTCTTCCATCTCTCTCCTTGCGACCCTCCTGGTCAAGTTTCAACTTGCAACTTTAGCTTCTCTCTGACAAATCTTTTCTTGGATGTTCAGCTGCCATCTCCTACTCATTTTCTCCAGAACTGAACTTCTCTTATTCCTCCTGAATTTCTTTCCTTTGCTATATTCATTGATAGCTCCTATAATTTTCCCATATCCCAAGCCTGTAGCATATGGGGAATCTTTGACACTTCTCCCTATATACAAGCCATCACAGGCTTGAGTCTTTCTTTATGTTTCCAAAAGCTGCCCTTTCCTCTGTCTTCACATTTAAATCTTTTGTCTACATACAAGTCATTCGCCTGTTGTGCCAGATAACACATTTTTAGCTGCCTAGAATTACTGCTTTCAAGCCATAATGTACAAAGCATTCAGCTCTTCCTACATTTGCTTGTTTTGTCTCATTTCACATGTTTGGGTCAACAAATTTTTTTGAAATCCAAAATGTTTTTTAATGGACTATATTTAGCAGAAAGTAAAAACATCGTGTCTTCTTCAAGTGTTAGGTTTGCTCAGGGACTGATATTTGTCATTTCTGATAGAAATCAGAATTACTGGTGGCCTTGCAGCACACTTTAGACTCATTCCTGCTGGGGTCTTGAACTCTGATGGTATGACACTGCCAAACCATTTTCTTTTCAGGGTGCCAACCCTTTGTAAAGATTTTATGTTTCCTCTAGAAAGTACTTTTATTAACCAGCAAAATCATTTGACTGGGCTATCTGAGTCCTAAGAAAGTGCCAAAAAATGTTCCTGCCAAAATCTGAAAATTTCCCTTTGAGAAGAAAACCATGACCATTTTTTCACCAAAAAGTCTGTTTAGTACAGTATTTTATTGTGCATTCATAACGTAGGTAGCTAAGATTTTTTTTAGGATATTTTTTAATTTTTTTTTTTTTTTTTTTTTAGTTAAAAATTAAACCTACCGTGTTTTTAAATATTGGGAAATGCCCTCTGGTTTCTAAATATTTTATATTTTAGAAACTTACCCAAGAAAATAACCACCCTAAAAATATTATAGGCAGGGCTGGTGGTACTGTCTCTTATTAAGGTTGTATTAACATTGTACACAATGTTGTTGAGACCTGAAGAAGGGCTCTGCGTAAGCTCGAAAGCATGTCTCCTTCACCAGTTGGTCCAATAAAAGATATTACGTCACCCACATTGTCTGTCTCATTAAGGTTGCCTGATCTGTCCCATGATAAGATCCTGTTTTCAGTTGCTTATAACTTTGCCAAATGTAAACTGTGTGAACTGAAATTTTCCATTATGGATGGGTGCCTCAAGCTGAATTTTTTGGGGAAAAATTTCAACCAATGGCTGGTGAGCCATTTTCAGCGATGAGGCTAGAGAAAAATACATTGTTTTGCCCATATTAAAAGAATTCTGACAACCTTCTCTTTAAACAGCTCTAGCGCCCCCATGCTTTGGAATGGAGACTTGAAATTTTGCAGGGACTGGCTTTTGTGGTTAGGGCTTTTGCCATCCCAAGGGGAATCTGCCCAAATTTGGCCAAGTTATAAACCTCTGAAAAATTGCCGTGCAACAACTAAAATCTTCACAGATTCCATCTTCACTGAACCATCCTCAAGCCTCTTACAGCTCCATGTGCTGATTGGACTGCACATGCACCATCCAGACAGAGTGACTGCACATGCATCATCCAGCCTGTGGCTGTGGGGGCTCAGAAGGACTTTCCCAGTAACGGCCATTCCCACCTGCTCCAGATAGGGCACCGGAACTGCGAGGAGGTAGCCCGTCTCTTGTGCTCTCAGTAACCCACCCTCTGCCTACTGGAACACAAGCAGCGTGGAGGAGGAAGCAATCTGATTCAAATGCAGAGGGGAACCAAAGTTGTACCATGCAGGAGGGAAAAGAGTAGATTCCCTATCCTATTTCTAGTCATCGACAATTGGGGAAAAATAGAGAAGGGTTCAATCTGAAACATCTGAATAAATTCCTAAACGAGACTTATCTTCACATTCTCATGTTACCATCTCACTAACAATTCCATTTTGCATACGGATAGCAGATGTTCCCCTTCAACTTCAATCATTGCCATTTGATCTGACAAGTGCTCCCAGTGTCTCTTGCAGGATCATGGTAGTATTAAATTTGGCTGTAAGGAAGAAGAAAATTCAATTTTATCTCTTCCTGGACAATTTTTCTGATCACAGCTCTGTACAACGAAAAAGCAGAAACAAGTACACAGAGGATACTGTTTCTGAAGTACCTTGGATTCATGATAAACAAATGTCATTTGGGAACTCAATCATAGGCTGAACCAAGGAGAAATGCTATCAAGTACAAGGTTTCATCTCAGAAGAATGTTATCAGAAGATGAAGTTGGGCATCAAGAAAACAAGTGGTGGTACAAAAACCAAAACCTATTCTTACTGGAGTCTGTTGGGAATGCTGATCTCATATACAGAAATGCTTCAATGAAGCAGAGTTCATGTGAGACCTATCCAGTCATTCTTGTCCCTTCTGCATATCATGCATATCCATTGGTAGTGGTCAAAGTCCCATTGTATAGTCTCTGCTCCCTTAACTAAGGGCAAAGAATCAAATTTTTTTAAAGGGATCCATCCACTAGTGAACCAGGCCTGATGATCCTTATGTCAGATGCCAGCTTGGCAGGGTGCTCTTTCAGGTCCCACTTCAATCCAGAGGATAGGTACCAGAAAGGGGGACAGCACAGCATCCACCAACTGGAACATAATGATTCATTAAGGTCTTGGAGCACTGTTTCTTCCATGGATTGTGTTCTGATTGTGACAGTTAATGTGTCTGATGGGGTTTCATAAATAAAAGATGAAGACAATTATCAGCCTAACCTAATCCCCAGAGACAAAACCAACTCTTGTCCTGGTCAGAGCAAAGTTTCTTATCTCTGTGCACTGCCCATCAAAGGGAAGATACATACCAGGGTTTAGATGGCAGAAGTTGGATTAAGCAGAATGGAACCTGCCTCTAGAAATATCCTCTTATTTCAAATCAATTTTGTGGGCTGGTAATTGATCTCTTTGGATCCAGAAACAGCAAAAAAGTGCCCCGTGGTTTCTCACTGTGTCTAGACCCAGGAGGTTAGGTGATGAATGACCTCTTGCAAAGCTGTGCAATGTCTTCCCTGTATGCCTTCCCACTTTTTCTACAGCTCCTCAGGGCCATGCAAAAGATAGGAAGGAGAGGGCAGCCATGATACTGTTTATTCCTTTCTGGTTGAAGAGATTATGCCTGTCAACCTCAACCTGATTAATCCAGCACTGGATGTTCAAATGTCTCTACTTCACTGAGGAGGTAAGCTATTGCAAAAAAAAAAAAAAATCCTTCATCCATGACCAGACAGGTTCAAAATCGATACTTGGATGAAGTAATTACCACTCTCATGGACCCTAACAAGAAGTCAACCAATAGAACTTATTCTACTGACTAGTACAAAGCCTACGTTTAACAGCGATGTTAAACAAGTGTAACATAGCCTAGACTTCCTCCAGGAGGAACTTAATGTGGGTATATGAGAGCGTCTAAGCAAAAAGTTCAAAATCTGTGTGATACATTGCTATAAATAAATTTTAAAAAAGGAAAATGTGTACATTAAATACTTAGGGCAAAAACCTTTATTCTAGTCCCAGAAGGTAATAGACACAACCTTGAAACCTCTTTCTGCTGCTTATTGCACTATCCAGAATGAACCTATGCATGAGGAATCGTACTTCCTGTCCATTAAAGTAGACTTCCCAATAGCTGTTCTCTCCAATCAGACAAGTTTTGAAGTTGAGATCTTTTTCCGATGAGACCCAGTATTATTCTTTGAATTCAGACAAGTAGTCCTTACAACTGTTATGTTATGTCATTCGTTCTCAAAGTAAACTCAAGAAATATTCTTCCTTCTGTTAAGCATCAAAGTCTAGTCCTTGGGAGCACTGATAACCTCCAGCAGAATAGTCATTGTATTGTATTGACATTGTATTGACAGACAGCCACATGACCATCAGTACACAAATTCACCAAAACTTTACATATTGATCATCCATTCTTTATCCATACTAATTTTTGGCAGACATCTTCACAAGGAGATGTGGAGGGATATGTAATATACTTTGTTTTGGAGATCCATATTTAAAAGATGATCCTGGTTCCTACCCTTGAGGCAGACTGCTGTGAAAACTCCATTGCATCTGTGGATCTAAGCACGATAAATAGGTGTGTTTATTTGAAAATTTTCTTTCTTCAAGTAATACTGTCCACAGATCCAACTCACCCAGAGGTAAATGGATCATCTAGAATAGAGATGGAACTGAACATCCAAAGATTTGGTTTTTGTTCATGGAAGAGAATTTCCTATACTCTGCAGTAGGAGGAATTGTAGTGCTTCTTCCTCAAAGTACATTTAACACTGTCTAATTTAGTAAAGTAGAAGTGGAATTATGGCTGTGGAAATTGCTGCATCTGGTGGGATCTTCAGGGGGTGTGGTACTCCCGTGTTGCCAATGACTGACTGGTCTGGTTCTGCCCTCCAAGCCTCAAGCAAGCTGAAGTACCCATTATAATGGATCTGTGGACATTAATACTAAAAGAGAGGAAATTTTCAGGTAAGCACAGATACATTTTCTGAGTCTAAAACATGAGCCTACATTTAAGTTTGGTTGTTAGCCAATATGACATAGTAACTTAGGAACTGCAATATATGATCGGACAAGTGGTCTCTCTAATAGAGTGGTCAATCTCTGAGAATTACCAAAACCAGATGCTTCAAAAAAAAAAAAAAAAAAGGGGTGGAAAACACTCTTCAGTGAACAATATCTTGCTGATAGGGGGGGGAATTTTCAAATTAAAGTTATTTCATAACTTTTTAAAAATCCAATTTAGCATAACTGGATATTCTCATTCTCTACATAAGTGTATAATCCTTTTTGCAATCCTACTAAGCTTTTAGAAATGATAAATTTGCTGGCATTACTGCCTAAATAGTAGCTAAATCCCATATATATAATACTTATTTTTAAAATATTATTTCTAAATAACTAACACTTTTGTCTTCCAAAAGAGTTTGTCTACTGATTATGTTCCTTAAGAACAAAGTAGCTGAATCTCAACTGAAGATCTTGATTTCCTTTACCACAGTCCTTTTGAAATTATGTTTCCTCTCAAGTTAGGTGACAAATTCTACATTCCAATCTGGGAAGGTGACTGGCATAAATTGTTATATTATGACATAACTATACCTGATACAAGTTCTTTGATGACAGCAGTTACCTTTTTCAGGTTTCATTTGTCAAATCTTATCAGATTGTGCCATGGAGAAAAGGTTATAGCATTCACATTTGATATGATATGAAAAATATATATATATATAATTCCTTTAGTGTGAAAGGAGAGGGGCTCTTTCAAAAAGTTTCAATAATAGCTTTTTACAACACAAACTGATTCTTCCACACAGTCAACAAAAATTATTTTTCTATTCTGGCAAATGTCACTGTAGCATAGTGTGGGACACTTTGGAAGAAGGGTTTACTTTAAAGTAAAAGCTAGCAGTACCTTTAAGAAGTTTGTAAAAATATGAATTTCTGTCTAGAATATTTTTTAAAGAGCAAAATCTCTGCTTTAAGAGCCCCATGTAGAATTAGGATTTACCTGTAAATGATTTCAAACTTTGAGTGTTTTATTTTTACTTTAGCAGAAAAATATAGCAATTAATTAGTGATATTACCATAATTGTACAACATGATGGACAGTTATTTCACCAATTTGTTAGGATGACTTCTACCATAAAAGGGCTGTAATGAGGCATTATATTCTTTGGTTTTATCAGCAGACAGTGAAAACCAACACATTTCAGCTATCCACCAAAGTTGACCCACCTATTCTATGAGGAGGGAATCTACACTGTCACTTCTTTTAAAAAAAAAAAAAAAAACCTCAATTGTTAATGGTCTAACAGCCAGCAACATAAGCACACCTAAGAATGACAAGGATACAGAAATCTGAGTCATCTGGAATGAAGACATCACTTGATCAGTACATTTAAGTTTTGGGCAGCTCCATAAGTATAAAGAAGGTAACCCTTTAATCCCCAAATGTTGCAGTCCTTATCAGAGTAGACATTATTAAAAGTAATGTCAGTAGACATTATTAAAATTCACACCTGTTTAGACCATGTAGTGACAATTTTACTGTATAATGTATAATAGGATATATGGATTTTCATGTCACAGAATGTCCTTTTATGCTTCTGGATCTAATTACACCCCCAAATTTTTATCTGAGAATTTCAAGATAAATTTATCTTTTAGAAGTTGTTAAATAAAATAGTTCTTGGGACCAAATCCTACCTCAGGCACATACAACTCCTGTTGATTTCAGTGGTGATTGTTTGTATACTTTCTGCATATATTGTAGTTAGAAAATACAGCGCATAGTGTAATGAATATGGGCAGTAGGGTAAAGGTTACATATAGGTTTGATGCATTCTACTAAATATTTCACAGAATGTAAGATAGGCGAATAGTTTTTGCGATGCTTAACATTATCCTGAAAAGCATGTCCTTCTCCACTTATGAAAAGAGGATTTTTTTATACCTGTATGGTGACATATGGAGCAAAAAATATCCTGGACACTTATTAAACAAATAGCATGAAACTAAACACTCAGCAACAAAATATAGAAAGATATTTGCTTTTTAGCACATGGAAAGATGAGAACAAAGAAATGGAGAGGAAAGCAAGTCTACATAAAGTGGCCATGGGTGGACAAGTCACAAGAAAAAAAAATACAATTTCTTACAGAATGGAGTAAATCTAACTTTGGCCACCAGCAACCTTGGAGCATTTTTGTGCCATACTTAACGATTGCAGAGAACAGGGATGCCTTATAAATCTCATTTTGAGTATACATTCTTCTTCTGATTGACTGACTGCTGCAATAATGATTCATAGAGTTTAAGGGAAGAAGGGACCTAATAGATCGTCTAGATTGACCTCGTGTATATCACAAGCCATTAAATTTCACAGTTACCCCTGTGTTGAGCCCAATAACTACACTTGACTAAAGCATCTCTTTGAGAAAGACATCAAGAGATGGAAAATCCACCACTTCCTTTTTGTAGTTTGCTACAGTGGTCCTCACTATAATTTATTTACCAACTTTGCTGATCTTTGTGTCCTCTACAAATTATAGCAGCAGTGATTTTATATTTATTTCTAGATCATTGGTGAAAATGTTGGACAGCATAAGGCTTAGTACCACACACTGTGGAACCCCACTAGAAACACTCCCATTTGTTGATGGTTCCCCATTAATGACTACTTTTTGAGATCTGTCAGTTAGCCAGTTCTTAGTCCCTTTAACATGTGCTTTATTGATATTATATACTGCTAATTTTTTTATCTGAATGTTGTGTGGTACTAAATCAAATGCCTTACAGAAGTCTAAGTACATTACATCTAGGAGGTTACATCTATCATCCAAACTTGTAATCTCATCAAAGAATAAAATGAGGTTTGTTTGACAAGGCCTATTTTCCATAAAACCATGTTTTGTGGCATTAATTATATTCCTGTCTTTTAATTCTTTATTAATTGAATCCCATATCTGTTTTTTTCCATTCTTTTGCCTGTGATTGATGTCAAGCTAAGCAGCTTATAGTTATCCTTGTTCATCCTGCTTGCCCTTTTTGAATATTGGCACAATATTAGCCCCCTCTCAATCTTCTGGAATTTCCTCAGTATAGCAAGATTTATTAAAAATTAACATTAGTGGGCCAAGGACTTTTCAGCCAGCTCTTTTAGGACCATTCGGTGCAAGTTATCCAGGCCTGCTGATTAAAAATGTTTATCCCTAGTGGATTTTGTCTAACATCTCTTCGATTACTACTAATGACCTGGAAAGTACTTCAACATCCTCATGTGATGCAAGTACATTATGATCCTGGATCCAGTCTTCTGCTGGGTGCAGCAGAGGTGGGGGAACTGCAAAGGAGTAGATTGTAGGTCTCAAACCCTGGATGCCTGTTCAACTCTGAGTGTAGTTTAGAGTTGCTCAAAACTATGCTCTGGCTGCAGTGACTCTTGAGGCGGTTGCTTGCTAGTCAGGGATTGATGAAGAGCAGTGTGCTCTGACCAGGCTCCATTCCCCTGGACCCGCCCACAACCAGTCGCCTATGCCAGCCTGTATAAGCCTTGGACAACAGAGGAATATCCCCACCTGTTTGTTTTTTTTTAAGCCAGCTCTACTGTGGCAGATATAACAGTATCCTGGACAAACCCCTCACTGAATTGAGTTAAACCTTATTGAACCTTATTAATACCTGTGGGGTCCATTGTATTAAAAATGCAATTTTTGTGGTGTTGTGAGATTGTATGTAATTTCTCTAGGAGGAGTCGGTTTGCTAATGTAATTTCTCTGGTTATCAGCCTTTTGAAACCACCCCCAGAGAGGTTTGCATATACTAGTTCAAAGGAGATTCTCCGGGGGGTAACAGACAAAGAAAAGATTTTGGATATACACCTCTACCCCAATATAATGCGACCCGATATAACATGAATTCAGATATAATGCGGTAAAGCAGCGCTCCATGGGGGGCGGGTCTGCGCACTCCGGCGGATCAAAGCAAGTTCGATATAATGCGGTTTCACCTATAACGCGATAAGAATTTTTGGCTCCCGAGAACAGCGTTATATCGGGGTAGAGCAGTGGTTCCTAAACTTTAACAACCTGTGAACCCCTTTCGCTAAAATGTTCTCGCGAACCCCCTCCTAAAAATGAATATTTCCAGGGATTTTCTCCTTTACCTGAGTATAAATTATAAAAGCATTGATCTTGGAAATATAAAATTTGTTTGTATGACATGCTTATTACACACTTTATTATTAATTATTATTTATCATTACAGTATTTTTATTACATTATGAAAACAGCAACACTCTTCCAAGATCTCACTTTCGTAGCTCGTATCACTTTGAATAAGCCTGTTATAAGACAAGGCTGCTATGTTTCATCAAGGAGTATCAGATGTAAAACAGCATGAAGGTATTTAAGAAGCCAACTCTAAGAGTTCCTCCTACACAAGCATTCAAGTCTTGAGCAGTCCAGGCAAACAACACACGTTACAACAAAGCTTAGCTGCCTATTTAATTTTAAAAACAGCAAAATATATCCACCTCCCTTTCCATTTCTTATAAGGAGTCCTTGAAGTTTAAATCTCCTCAGTGTGATAGATTATGCTTGCTTTGATCTGCTTAGCTCTTGGAAGTCCAGGGGCTCTGGGCTGCTGGCCATGTGCTGCCCAGAGTCCCTAGGGACAGCTCTGTCCACCATTAGGGAATTTTTTCCCGAGAACCCCCTGTAACATTTCGCGAACCCCCAGGGGTTCACGAACCCCAGTTTGGGAACCACTGGGGTAGAGGTGTGTAGCCTGGTTTTAAACAGCTTCAGGGGCTTCTTCCTGATCTAACAAATGGACAGGACTCCTGGTCTTCAGAGGCTCCAATCCTTAAGGAAGTGTTGGAAGGACTTGGCCTAAAGAGACCCTATAAGACTGTGTTAGTTGTGCACTGATACTGTCATGAACGTGTGACCACAAAATGACCCCTTTGAAGGATATGAAGGACTCACCTGCCAGAACCCATGTTGGAGATAATTGGTGGGTTTATTAGCATGCGTGTAGGTTCTTTTATTGTTTTAATGTTTTCTCTGTAGTGGTTTTATCTTAAAAATAAAATAAGCTTGCATTGGAAGTGCCATGTGGTAAATTATAACCGTTGGCAATTACTCTATTATTAGTCTCTGAAGAGAAAGCAAGCAGGACTGTTTAGACTCTCTTTTGGTGGGAGCAACATATAGAAGGCAGGGAACTGTACAGCCTGGATATATCCTGGTCAGAAGGGAGTGAGAAGTGTTTACACTCCAGAGGTGACAGGAGCCAGAAGCGTGAGTGTCAATGCCCTTGCTGTACCAGAGAGGGGAATACAGATGTGCCCTGAACTGTGACATATGACCCCCTCCCCGTCGCTAGAGCAAATGAGCAGTAGCAGGGCTCAGGACAGAGCTCTGAACATTTTATAATTCCAGAATAAACTCCTGACAATGAAATACAAATATTTTTTATTCCTAACTTTACTAAATCAGAAGTTCTGTTACGAATAACCGTATTTTAGTAAGGAACTACGAGCATAGCACATAGCACAGGGGGAGTTCAGATTGCTGTTGGTGTACTTAAACAGTGGTGATAATATCAAAGAAAAAATTTGGAGCCAAATTGACTGTAAAATCTCATAAAAGACCATTCATTTTTGTTCTTGTATTTTTTTAAAGTTAACAAATATGAAGTCTTCCATTTTAAAGTTGGAAATGGTGAGGAAGCGTAGAAAATCTTAAACTACACTGTATTAAGGCATTGGAATAAACACACTATTCCTTAGTAGTTTCAAAAGATGCATTTTGAAAATCTGAAGATGCATTGTTGCAGTAATACAGCTAATTTGCCTAGCAAAATCAGAATTTCTCACAGCATTCTGTATAGATACTGGATACTGCGGTTCAGTCCTAGCCTTGACTTCAGTGTGCTTTTCATTATTTAATATATTTATATCAAAGAACTAGCCAGAGAAATTCCCTCTATTTAAATCTATGAGAACCATCACTAGAATGCATTGGCAGATGTTAAAAAATGTCTGTGGAAAGAATGTCAAAAACCTCTCCAAAGGAAAGTCTTTAAATCATGCCCTTAATACAGAAACACAAAACCAGATTTAATTGCCCTTTTCCTATCCAGATGAGACAGGCAGGCTCTTTTGGTTCAGCATATGGTATGAAAGAGTGCATAGTGGAAGAGAACAGGCATATCAAGGTCTGGGATTGAATCTGTTTAGCTTTAGACTTCATAAAGATCACTCCAAAGAAAGCACTTGAAGTTAAAAAAACAACAAAAAACAAAGAAAACCCTAGACAGAACAGAGTATTTTCATTTCGAATATGCTTATTTGAGATGTCCTAGTTGCCTTTCAGGGTAGCAATGTTACATGTTTATGAAGTGGAACAGAGGATTTCTGAGGAGCCTTTGTGTATGAATGCATTTTTAAAATCAGTTTATAAAAGGATGGAGAAAATTAAGACAGCATGTAAAGTGCCCCCACTTCTGCAGTTGTCATTGATTTTATAACCTTTCTAGGAATAAAAGCCCTTTCACTTTAACTTAAAATAATAATTGTTATATGATTTTAATGGCAAAGGCTTCATGATTATGATGCTGGGAAAGTGACCAGGTAAAATTCTTATATATTGAATGATTGAAAAAAAAAATACTGCAGTCATTATACCATATTTTAGAGTCTGGAGAGAATGTCTGTTATCATTCTCAAAATAAGGATACTCCTGCTACCCATGAATAGACATGAAATTGCACACTTGCGACACTATTCACTTGGTAGCAAACACTCTAGTTAGAGTCACAGAACAGTTTCAGTTGTAGCCCCTGGTTTTTACATGCTCATTGCTTTCTGAATTACTCACTTTGCAGATCTTTCACTCTATCCAAAGGTAATGTCTTAAACCAGGGGTCGGCAACCTTTCAGAAGTGGTGTGCCGAGTCTTCATTTATTCACTCTAATTTAAGGTTTCGCGTGCCAGTAATACATTTTAACATTTTTAGAAGGTCTCTTTCTATAAGTCTATAATATATAACTAAACTATTGTTATGTGAAGTAAATAAGGTTTTTAAAATGTTTAAGAAGCTTCATTTAAAATTAAATTAAAATGCAGAGCCCCCCCGGACCGGTGTCCAGAACCTGGGCAGTGTGAGTGCCACTGAAAATCAGCTCGTGTGCCGCCTTCGGCACGCGTGCCATAGGTTGCCTACCCCTGTCTTAAACAAACCAATATTTGAACTTTTTTCCCCAGCTGTATTGTCATGGGTTGTAAACCATCACTACAAGCCCCCCACCCTCCCGTCTTTCTTATGAAAATATTCTTAGGTTTGTTTGCTTTTGTTTTTTAATAGGAGAAAATTGAAAATGGCTAAAATTTAAATGTTGAAATTTGGTATCCAGAAGAGTCTTCAATGAGAGATTGTGTTTTTGCTTGGTTTGAAAGAAAAAAATTGGTTTTAACAGACTTAAAGCTCTGGTACAAAAGTGAGAGGCATGGTCTGAGAATCAGAATAAAATAGAAGGGTATGATCATTTGGAAAGTAAGTTATATTGCACATATATAGTACTTTCCATTCCTGGTTGCACCAATTTGTGGGGGTATTGTTTTTGAAAACTTACGATATTTTTGTTATTAAATTTATACTACAAAATATTGAAGATATACAGTGTGGGTGAATCAACATTTGTTGTAGAAACTTGAGGTTTGAATATGAAAAATGGCTTTTCTTTTTGCTTGCCCCTTCAGACTCCTTATCCTGTTTCCCCTGCTACCTTCTCCACCCTTCCAAAAGAAATAAAATCCATCACCCCTGTTACCACTACCATAAGCAACTTGTGTCTATTATGATCACACCATTGTGGATAATTACTATCTTCAGGTTTTGAGAAAAGGTATTGATATGATTCTTTGAGGCACCTCCAGCCTGAGTCATTTTCTATAGAAAGATGTTTGAGGGATGAGGACACATCCAAAACTGAGGACTCCAGACCAATTCCAAAATTGAGGTTTTCATGGGTCCAAAAGGACAAATGTTGGTGGCTGTGGAGGGGAACATGACCTTTAGTAAAAAATCATTGACAATCTTTGAGTTTCAGCTCTCAATTTATATTTTCAAAGATGTCTTTTTCTTGTAAAGGGCTGGAAACTTTTTCAAAAGAAATCAGTGATTAGTCTCAGTGTGTCTAGGTCCTTAGAATGAGGATGAAGGGTATGCTGTAGCCAGAAGAACCCCAAAGGCCAGCTCTGGTTTGAAAGCTATGCTATTAGGTCAGAGGGAAGGGGAACTTTTTCTGGGTAGGAGAGCAAGAGTTATGTTGTGCAAGAAATAGGACTGAAGCATCAAAGGGATCTAAATTAATTATTCCAGAGGCTGCCTTAACTCACAAACTAATTTTCATCTACCTGATATTGCCCTTCTGATTACTGTTTTGGAAGTAAATTATAAAAAAGTTGAGTCACTCTTTTTCCTTAGAATTTACTTCCAAATTACATTTTTTCCCTTTTTTGAGTTTTCTAAAAGTTTTGCAGAGGAATTCTATACCACTGCTTCCACTCCAGACCAAACTGTCCTTCAAATTGTTTACTTCAAAGTGGGTTCAGTATTCTCACTTGACAATGGAAAGTTGACAAACATTGGAATGCTTTACAAACACACATAGCACTTGCGGAGGTCCTGTCTCTTCTACCCACAAATTGTCCTGATATGGAATGCTCTTGAATACAGCTGTTGACATCATTTTAAAAGAGAGCAATCCCTTTAAAAAAAGAGAGAAAGAAAGCTGGACAATTCCTTTCCTTTTCCATTGGTATTTTGTGCTTTCTTGGACAGTTCTCCGGTTTTGAACATAACAAAATGCCTGCTTTGTCTCTGGATTCTACTTAAAGCTTCTACCTTAAACACAGGATAACCTCAGTTGTTTTAAGGATTAATACTTTGGTGCCTTGGATAGAATGATGGGTTTTATGTATGATTACCATTCCTGCAGCAACCTATCATTTGCCCATGTTTCTAAACTTGTCTGATGGGAAACCACTGCAAGTAGTATTCATGTTTCCGCTTTCTCTACATCCTCCATTGATCTTTTATCCTAAAGTTTTCTGGCTGTAGGGAAAATCTGTCACAAAGGCAAATGTTTATACCCACACAAATTGACAGTTGTGTCAGCTGCTTCAAGGTGGTGTTCTTCAGGATACTTTTGTAAGCAGGTGTGCTGTGACTACGGAAAACTTTCTTTAATAATTGGATTATGTGTGATTAAAGTATCTGGAACTTAAATTCAAATTATTGAAGCAGCAGTTAAGGTTTGTGCTGCTTTCACCATGATACAATTACTTGGCTTTTTCATTACAAATATGTGTTAAAGGCATGTCTGGGAACTTGGGCAATGTTCATTACAAACCTTACCATGAGCAAATAGGCTTGTTTATAATTCTACAATGGGAGATTAAAGCATTCTTGTGGAACATTATGATAAATTGAATTTACTTCACAGTTGAGATGCATAGCACAGGGAAAGCCTGCATTTGTAAGACTCACTTTTTTATAGTAATATATATATTTTGGTCAGACTATCTGTCTAATCTGTGCGTTTGTAAAACACCCATCACTATAGTATCTGGATGCCAAAGGATTATGGTGGTAATCAAACAAAAGAGTTTTTTCAGTATAAAATTAATACCTTTAGACCTGGAGGCTAATATGTAACTTTTAAGATTCTCTCCATTCTGGAGATCTAGTGGCTTGATCCTGCAAAACCTTCCTCAGTTTAATAGTCCTGTTGAAAATCTATACATGTGAGTACAGAGTTTGCAGGGTAGCGCTCTGGTTAGGTCATTGCTGGGCAGGTTAATTTACTGGTGTGTTTATATGTATGTAGGTACTGGTGGGGCATGACAATTTACCTGACACCTCCTAGCCTAAGGACTACATTTTATTATCCAGGGCAAATATCTGTCCTTTTTCAGAAGACTGGAAGAGTTGTGTGCTGTTTACTTTGTACTTACTTAACATATCACTCAACATTTCTATTTAAAATTTTTTTTAACTTATTAGGTCTCTCTTGCTTTTGCTATACCTACTCTTCCTTCCTGGCTTCACTCTATATTTTCTTTTATTTCTATCCTATTGTAGATGATGATATCATGTTTTCTTACACTATTTTGAGTGAGTTACCGTTGTCAGTCTGTCTTTCTCTTCCTCTCCATTCCCTATTTATCCCTTTCCTTTTCATACATTGTATTCTCCACCTCCTCCTCCTGTCTGTTTTCTCTGACCCACATCTTCTTCCAAAATCTCTCTCCCTCTCAACAACTAACTTATTTCATTCATATGTCCTCTTTCATATATCTCATCTGCTCACCCACTCAGGCCCCTTTACATAAGGGATGAAAATTTTACCAGCTAAAGTAAGATGAGAAGTCCAACTGTCCAAGAGCAACACCCTGGTGAGATACCAAGACCCACCCTTCTGTGCTGCTAATAAAGAGGGCAGCGCTTGGGTTCATATTGGAGAATTGGCCCTGGATATTTCTAAAAGACTCCATCTTTTGTAGCCTCTGGCTGCTGGAAGGCGCTAGGAGCAGTCTCTCTATATCAGGGGTGGCCAACCTGAGCTTGAGAAGGAACCAGAATTTACCAATGTACATTGCCAAAGAGCCACAGTAATACGTCAGCAACCCCCATCTGTGAGAGGCATCTTTTATTATCCTAAGCCTAAACCAGCTTCTTTTTTTGTGTGTCCTCATCACCAGTAAATAGGTTCAGGTTTTGGTACAGTTTCTGTAACTTTGTTTTGCCCATTTTTATACCTTTGAAATTTTGTGCTTTAGCCAAATTTCATGAAAACAGCAATTCTACTGTGAAACTGCAAGATTTTGCCTGTTTTCACAGTGAAACCAATTTGGCTTTAGAACAGTCCTGTTTAAGAGCTAAAAACCCATTTTTTGGAAATCCGTTTCAAATTTACAACCAAATGCAAACATGCCCCGTTCCCCAGCATTTTGAATTTCACAGTGACTATTTCACACATCACTATGACTGTTAAGTGAATTTTACTTCACCTAAGTCCTTGAGAGGTTTCAAGATCTGCACTTTACCCTTTAAGAAATGTATTATTTTTCTCATGTTTTGGGAAAGTCAAAATACTTTAATTTTCTCTTTTTAAAAAAAGAGTGTATAAAAATCCTGACTGATTGCATTGATTGCTACTGTTACTGGCAAATGTGATCAGGACAAGGTCTTGGAAAATCACTCAAGAAGCTGCTTACTGCACTTACTTCTTTAGAATCATACTATCAATTATTTTTCCTTTACTACTCTGGGGAAAAAATCATAACCCAAACCCTGAGCCGCAAAGGATTTACCAAGAGGCCCAGGAGTAAACTGTAAACTAGGATCTTCACATATCAAAATAAATACGTACGAGCCCAGAACACTTTGTTTTAAGATCACATTTGTTTTCCAGCACAGTCTTTCTGTAGTCTTGGATGACTCATTAAAGAGAGATCGATTCCATTACCATTTTGCTAAGAGATTCCCACTGTTTTGCACAGTGCTAGTAGTTAGCTGTCAGACAGTAAATGCTGACTTCCTGGGTTGAAAGGCAAAAACAATGAGCTTGTCAAGAGAGCATATACATTAGACAGTCTGACTTGCCTATTTCACCTTCTCCAGTTGGCCACTGTTGCTAAAGTTGATCTCATTTGATAAGTGTTCAGTTTTTCATGCATTAAAAGTAAGAATTGCTTATGGCTGAAATTTTCAAAAATACATAGTGCTCTTACATAGTGCTTTTCATCAGTAGTTCTCAAAGCACTTTACAAAGAAGGTCAGTATCATTATCAAAGTGTTCACTAATTTTGGGTGCCCAATTTGAGTCACCTAGGGCCTGCTTTTACCAAGTGTTGAGCAGCTCTCATTGACTTTTTAAAAAAGTAAAACAATAAAACACAAGTGTCTCTCTTCCTCTAGGCAGAATGTTCCATTATAATAGGTGTGGGGGGTTGTTTTTTAAAATAATTTAACAAAAAAATTGCAAATGATACTAACTCTGTGGAGGATAGAATCAAACAAAAAGCTTACTTCCTTGCCTAAGGCTTGGAAGTGAAGATATAAGCCATAGTTAAGGCAAAGATTTTGTCATGGCTATTTTTAGTAAAAGTCTTGGACAAGTCATGGGCAATAAACAAAAATTCACGGAAGCTGTGACCTGTCTGTGACTTTTGCTCCTGCAGCTCCATGTTTTCCCCCACCACTGTGGTGGCTGGTAGCTGCGAGCTGCAGGGTGACCATATTTCCCAAAGAGAAAATGGGACACCCCAGCCGCTTGCCTGAGGCGTCGTTCCCCCCCATCCGTGCGAGGCTGTCGCCTGTCGTTGGAACCCTGAGGAGGGCCCCCTCAGGACTCTGTCATATGTGGCTAGAACTTTGCAGGGGGCCGCCTTTTGCTGGAACCCTGCCAGGACCCCACTGGCTGTCAGCTTCAGAGTCCTGCAGCCCCTGGGGCTGAAGCAGAGAATGTCACCAGGGTCTCTGGAAGTCACTGATTCCGTGACTTCCATGACCTCCGTGACATAAATGTAGCCTTAGCCACAGTTAAATAAATGCTAAGTAGCTTGAATAGCCAGTGTCATGTATTTTTTGAACAGAGAGTAGCAGTGTCACCAATGACCTAGTGATGTGTTGTCTTCCCCTTTAATGATGTATAAGTCTTGTCGATAATGGTGTACATGATACCGCAGATACAGTAAAACATTTTGGTAGAAGAACAAACTAGTTCTCAATAGTAACTCCATTCTAGCATAAGACCCAGTCTCTCAGTGGGGTCTCGCATGGATTGCTGCACCTGGGCAGAGTTCATTGAAGTTAATTGGATTCTGCATAGGTACAGATCAGGCCCTTATTATTGATTATCATTCACTGTACTTGACCCACAAAGGAAATGATGGACAGAATAGCGGTCTTTATTTTGTCCACCAATTAGGCCTACTTTCTGACATACCAATTTTTGTTTTCTAATTTCCACACTTTTCTTGTTTACCAAAAATAATCCTTAAATAGTCCTTAAATTATATCAGTAGGAATTTTTTGTTTAGACTAATTTAGTTTGTCTTCCTTTGATACCTTGTCCCATTAACATTTTTTGTTCTAAATTGTGACATCTTATGAACTTATTCACTTTTTATAAAGACGAGGTGGGTGAGGCAATATCTTTTATTGGACTGAATTTTGGTAAATTTGTAGGCCCAGTTATCAGGACAACCTTCACACATGATTAAGCTCATGTACGTAAGTATTTAGCAGGATTGGGCCCTAAAACAAGGAGAAAGAGAATTTACTAGCTTTCCCCTCTTTCCCCCAAATCACACTGCCTCTAATTCACATCTATTGTTTTAAACATGTAGTTCAATAAAAGTAAAACATATTTATTTAAAAAATGCCTATTGTTCTTTAGCAAAATCACCTGTGTTCATTCCTTATCTGTAGCAAGGTACTTTAAATAGCGTGCGTGTGTGTGTGTGTAATTACAATGTAATAGGAAAGTTACCACAAATGTTCGTGTATTAGTTTCCATACAAATTCCCTTTAATCATTTTTTGAAATTAGGGACAAAGGTACTAATCCAAAACCCACTGAAATCATTGGAAGTCTTTCCCTTGACTTCACTGGGTTTTGCATCAGGCTCTCACGTGCCTTGCAAAATTTTAATTTTAAAAATGAATTTGTTTGAGTAGTTTGTTGGAAAGGTTTTTAAAAAATAAAACAATCAAACTTTTTTCTTGCAACTTTGTTACTTATAAAATACAGTAAACTGTAAACTAATATTGGTGAGTGCAGCGCTGTAATGCTGCTAACTTCATAAAGAATGAGGTGAATCATTACCTTGAAAAAGCCATTATCAACTCCCTTATCTTTTGCCAAAGAAACTAGTATCGATTTGGAATTTAAACTAGTAATATACTACTTTGCAATTCTGTCTTCCATCCAAGGATCTCAAAGTGCTCTTGCAAATATGTAGATAAATATTATCAGTGTCATTTGACAGACAATAAAGTGAGACACGGAAGGGCTGAGTGATTTTGTTCAAGATTACAAAGGCAATCCTGTGAAAGAGCTGGGAATGGAGGCTGGGGTGCGTTACTGCCAGAGATTCTAGAATATGTTCCATCCTAGAAGATGTAAGCATGTCTAGTGCTTAACAGAACTTATTTTGTTTGTTTTGTTTTTCCCCCAGAAAATATCAAAAAGGATCCAGAGTGCGTCTGAGACTGGTGGACCTGGAACTCACATCTAGATTCTTGGGAGCAAAAACAGATACAACTTTACTGGAGGCTGATGCAGTGCTGCTAGGGCTCCTGGAAAGCAGAGAAATAAGGCAAAAGGAGTAAAGTTATGTAAATCAATCAATCAATAAACTGTAGATGTTTAACATTTCATTTGTACAACTTGCTTGTTCTCAGAAAGAAAATATTAGGATTCTTCCCTCACGGTTGTGTAAATTGTAAGGTAAATTAAATAAAAGGCATCAATCACAGTATGTCTAGTCCTTAGTTATCTTTTACCTTCTCATCTCTCGGCTTAAAATTAAACATTCTCACTTCATACTAAATTCAGTGGTAAGAAGTTAACTGAGCTTCTTTAAATAATTTGGTAACCATACTATGTCTGACCTTTGTGTATTCTTGCCTGGAACAGAACAGACATTCCAGAGTCTGTACTCCAATCCCAGAGGAAAATTGATCTAAAGTGCTATATTTTGCCAGCAGAATTCCGTGGCAGAAGTGCATTGTTCCTTCCAGTAAAGGTGCTTAATTTAGAAATAGACGTATGGTTCCTGGATCAAAGGTCAGAAAGCAGAGCTCATACTACAAATAATGGTCTTAATCTCTGTCATTGTGGGGTTCTCATTTGTATGATGATATGGCCCTTGCTGTTGCCCAGGTCATAATGGCGCATTGAGTGACTTGAACTTATTTGTTGCTTTGATTTGAGCTCTCATCTCAAATACATGTTGGTAATCACTGATTTTTTTAATGGTGACCAGTCTAAATGCAAAACCTATTTTAATGTAGTGTTATGCCTCTGATTTTATAAACAAACTTAGAAAGGGCATGACAGTGTGTGTTTTAATGTGCAGTCTAGAGATTTCACACACACTGCACATTTTGAGACGCTGCACTGCAGTGTTCCGAGTGTCTTTGGCATATTTGAAATTGGAGTACCTTTCTGAATTGTATGTACTCAGGGGAGCTCAGAGTAGGTGAAATGTGCCATTTTATAGCAATGGGGCCCAGAAGAGAGGCCACCAAATCTGCAGGGTTGTCCATAGAGCATCTTTAAAATGAATTAAGTGAGGAGAATTGTTAAGGTGGATATGACTTGCCAGGCTGCAGGGACAACCCAGGGAATCAAGAGCTGCATGTAGAAATCTAGCGCGCTATATATTGGCCAAGTGTATATTGTTCTAGACATCAGCACTTGGTCCAGCAGTTCCACTGTGGTGTAGAACAGGGTGTGCAAGTGTTAACTCCTTATAAAAGGCAGTCTCCCACTTCTCTCCTCAAGCAGCCACTCCTTTTAACCTTTTCTCTGAAAGTATGTGCAAGGAAAGGGAGAAGCAGAGATGAAGTTAAGCTCCAGTTCACCTGGGACAGGGTCGTAGTTCCCCAGAGCCTTGTCACACAATGGTTCCTAATTCTTTTCCCTCCTGAAGGAAAGATTATATTCCCTTCACTTCCTCCCTTCTCCTCCACCCTTAGCAAAACCGAGGTCTTGGGTATGACACAGGGGATCACACAGCCACCGGTGCCATTGTTCAAAATACATCTCAGTGCATGATCTGTCGAGAACAATGCTTTAAAAATCATGTACTTCTCTGCCACAGGATAGGAGTAGGAATCTTATGGAAAATGTGCAAGCTTTGTGAGGGGAATGGAGCATGTTTTAGCAGATCTGTTTGCAAACCAGTAAAGGGAGGTTGTTTCTCAAACGAGAAATGATCCAAGTCAATGAACGAGAGCAGGCCATGTGAGCTTGCTTGTTGCCTTAGTTTGCTCTTTCATCTCAGTGATCATAATTATGGGAATTTGAACATGAATTTGAACATAGGAGATTAGCCTCAGGTAAAGAATTATACTGCCACTGAGACAGAAAAAAAGAGTGTTTTTAGAAGCCAGAAGGCATCCTGGATATCCCCAAAAAACTGACTTATCAAAGTAATCCATCTATTTTACAGTGTTATATCATTCTTGAAGAAATACGATTTTGGGGCGAAATGCATGATATGAACTATTCCAGGGCACGCAGTTGTGAGATGAAATGCTGTGATACTGAGACTCTCTACAGACACTGATTTTATCAAGACTTCCTTGGGGGAATGTTATGTTCTCGGAGTAGAAATAGGGTTACCATATTTCAACAATCAAAAAAGAGGACGGGAGGAGCCCCGCCCTAGCCCTGCCCCCGTCCTGCCCTAGCCCCGCCCCTACCCCTTCCACTCCCTCCCACTTCCCGCCCTCCTCAGAACCTCCAACCCTCCCCCCCCCCACTCCTTCTCCCCTGACTGCCCCCTCCTGGGACCCCTGCCCCTAACTGCCCCCCAGGACTCCACCCCCTACCTAAGCCTCTCTGCTCCTTGTCCCCTGACTGCCCCCTCCTGAGACCTTCCCCCCATCCTAACTGGCCCCCTAGGACCCTACCCCCTACCTGTCCCCTGACTGCCCCAACCCTTATCCACACCCCCACCCCCAGACAGACACCAGGGACTCCCACGCCCCATCCAACCACTCCCCATCCCCTGACAGCCCCCCCCAGAACTCCCGACCCATCTAAACCCCTCTGCTCCCTGTCCCCTGACTGCTCCGATCCCTCTCCCCACTCCTGCTCCCTGACAGCCCCACCCCCAGAACTCCCAACCCCCCCGCCCCGCTCCTTGTCCCCTGACTGCCCCCTCCTGGGACCCCTGCTCCTAACTGCCCTCCAGAACCCCACCCCCTACCTAAGCCTCCCTGTTCCTTGTCCCCTAACTGCCCCCTCCTGAGACCCCCCACCCTAACTGCCCC
>NW_020664409.1:63885086-63993710 GCF_002925995.2 Terrapene triunguis | reverse complement strand
GACCCATCCAACCCTGCTCCCTGTCTCTTGACTGCCCCCTCCAGAACCTCCCTGCCCCTTCTCCGGCCCCCTGGCCCCCTTACCGTGCTGCTCAGAACAGAGGGCTGCAGAGCAGCGTGCTCGGCAGCAGGGGAGGGGGGAGCAGGGGAAGGAGCTCCAGACTGCCGGAGGCCCGATGCGAACGGCCGGCCGGCGATCTGTGAATGCAGGGAGGGGGAGAGAGAGAGCGAGAGGAGGGGAGTGATTTCAAGCTGCAGGGAAGAGGAGGGGGAAGCGGAGGAGGGGGAAGCGGAGGAGGGGCTCTGGCTCTCAGAGCCCCATGCAAGTGGCACGATCCGGCCGGCTGCCCTGTCAGCCACGCGCTCTCTGCATTGGGGGGAAATCCGGACATTTAGGAATTCCCCCCGGATGCTATTTTTAACTCAAAAAAGTCGGACATGTCCGGCAGAATCCGGACGAATGGTAACCCTAGTAGAAAAGAAATGGCTGTTTAAAGGCTGCAATGGCTACTAAACAAGGTTCTGATAAAACAGAAAACCAATTTGTTCTCGTGTGGAAGTTGAGACATTGCAAAATATGAGAAGGCTCCATTTTACCAGAACAAAATGGATTGCTGCAAACTAGTCTGGGCAAAGATTCTGGACCTGTATTGTGAATAACTTGATTGTGGGCCTATTCTACTGTACTTGCCACTTTTGCGTGTGTACAATATACTCCTGTTTATCCAAAATTCTATTATCTGAACCGCCACAGTATCCGACTCTCTTCCTTGCATGCTTTCTGTATCTCATGCTGGGGAACAGGGAAGGGATTCGGATAAGGTGGAGGTTTGGATAATAGAGCAGAGACTCCAGCCAGGACTGTGAAGAGGAGGACAAGCCCCAGATGTGGGGGAGGCCACATGGCTGCTGATTGGCTCCAACAGCAGCACAGGGAGCCCTCTGCACCTCCACTGTCACAGCCCTGCTTATTCATTCCCATGACAATGGTCTACAGAGAGTTCCCTGCACTACTGCAGGGCAGGTGACACCCAAACCCTGCTGGTGCAAAGTGCAGGAAAGGCTGCAGTCCTGGCGGGACAGAGCAGAATCTTGTGATAAGTCAAGAGTTCTTTTAATAGTGTCCCTATAGATGTTTCATTCTTGGTACGTGTGCCCCCCAGGCATCCTTAATCAGAGATTTTCATTAGCAGCCTCCGTTTGACCAGCATATGTAGCATTGGTATCTTCGTGCCCCCCCACCAAAGCTATATCAGGCTGTGCAGGTGAATTGCCCTCCCATTCCCCCCACCCCCAGTTCCTTTTCAATGGCCTTGGCCTGAGACAGAGCTAGTGTGTCTGCTTCTTGCCTACCTCAGTAGTTTTGGAGCTTCTCGTTAGTTAGTTAGCCAGTTAGTTGTAGTTAGTTCTCCCTGTGAGGGGCATGCCTGGTTCACCGGGGTGTAAACATTGCCTTTTGTGTAAAGAGGCCATCCCAATCAGTGACGGACAAACCAAGTGTGTTCGCTGCCTGGTCAAATCGCATGTGCCTTAGAAGTGCAACTTCTGTCTAGTCCTGAAATCAAGGGCTCAGAGAAACCAAGAAGTCAAACTTTGATTCCTTATGATGGAGCGTCCCCTTCGCCCCACTTCAGAACCAGGTCAGGACCTTCCAGATGTCAGTCTCCAGAAGTTTCTAGCGCCCCTTCCCACTCAGTGCAACATTCTCCTAGGAAAGAGAAACCCTCAGAGCCCTCTAAAAAGCCGCTAAGAAGAAGAGATATAGTTCCTCTCCCATGGATTCCCCCTCAAAAAGACCTCTGTCTCCAGCCAGATCTACAGCCTCTGAGATGTCTTCCTCAAGGCTCATTACTATAGGAGGGAAAGGCTCCTCTGGTACAGGGGATGTGGGAAAATGCCATGGCTCTAAGACTAAACAGGACTCCAGAAAGACGCTGGTACCATTGGCTGGGGACAGTACCAAATGTAGAGGATTGATCCATTGACTTGAACTCTACTCTCAGTGCCCTTACCAAGTCGCAGTACAGTATAAACCTTCAATCTCATTGGCACCACCCTTGAAGCATCTTAAGGCTTTGGTTCCATCAGATAAGGACAAACACTTGATATCACAACCCCACTTGATACCGCAACAGTTATTGGTACCATTAGACTTCAGATACCAGAGAGACTTGGCAGTCATTGCCGAACCAGAGTCTCCATTGTTAACAAGTATCAAAATCTCTTGGTCTCTGGATCCCTTTACATCCCTGGTACTATTGCCCCCCCAATTCTCTAGGAGCTCCTGATTTAGAAGAAGAAGAGCATGACAAGGATGATGACCTTCCCTCTGCTTCTTCCATTTCAGTGCAGTATTCGCCAATACACCCTTACGCTAACCTCCTCTCCCAAAGGGGCAGGGAAGATGCTCCAGGACCTCATCATTCCTGGTAGGAGCAACTCTGCATGCCACCTCCTCCCCTGTGTTGGCCTCAACAGCCGTATTGGGGTCTCTGGGTAGCCTACTGTCAGCAGTTCTCTAAGTCCCTGACCCTGTCCTATCAGGACGATAGGGAGACCAAGCTTCTCCTCTCCAGCAGTATGAGGAAACATTGGATGAGCAGGAGTCCAGTGCAGACACTTCAAAGCACCATCTCATCCTCTTCACCAGATGAGGCCCTGATGCCTCCCCATCCATCTATAGCTGATGATTTTTGTCAAGTCCAGAGCCTTGTTAAGCAGGTGGCAGACTCTCTGCAGATACCCCTTGAGGAGGTCAGAGAACCCCTACGCAAGCTGTTGGGCATTCTGCAACACCATCTATAGTTGCCCTCCCAATTAATGAAGCTCTACTGGAACTTTCTAGAACCATCTGGCAAACCCTAGCTACGGTGACAACTACTTGTAAGAGGGATGACAAAAATATTTTCTTTCCAAGGACTCTGAATTCCTCTTCTCCCACCGACCTCCCAATTCTTTGGTTGTCAAGCCAGTGAATGAGTGGGGCAAACAACACTGCTATAAATCCAAACTATATGACCGAGATCGAAAGCTTCTGGACCTCCTGGGAAGGAAGGCCTACTCATTGGCTATGCCGCAATTCCATATCGCAATTTATCAAGCCTTGATGGCCAAGTACAGCTTTACCGACTACACGAAATTTGGGTCATTTATTGCGCACCTTCCTCCAGCTCAAAGAGAACAATTCCAGGCCACTATTGCTGAAGGACAGTTTTCGGCAAGAACATATTTGCAGGCAGCACTTGATGCTGCAGACACCACAGTCCATTTTATCTCTATGGCAGTGGTGATGCATTGAGCTTCCTGGCTGCAGTTGTCTGGCGTCCTCAACCATATTTTGAACTTCCCTGGGGATCTCTCATTTGACAGATGGAAGCTGTTTGCAGAGAACACTGGTGAGGCGTTACATACCCTTAAAGATTTGAGGGCCCATTACGCTCGTTAGGCGTCTACACTTCCACAAACAAACATTAAGTTCAGCAGATCACACATGTCTCAGAGATCCCGCCCTATACAATTCTCTGTATTCCACAGGCCTGCAAAATACCCCAGGAAGAGGCACTGGTTCCAGAGAAAGAGACCCATCTGATGTGGCCCCGCAACAAGCATCATCATCGAAGCACCAGTTTTGATGGGACAGTCGTCAAGGGTTAGAATTCCCCCCCTCATTAGCCTGCTAGCTTCATTGTTTTGCCTACCTTCCCCCATTTGGAAGCCAACTATCCCATTTCCAGCATGAATGGGAACATATCATCTCAGACAAGTGGGTGCCCGGAAGTAATATCAAGCTACACCATCTACTTTACCTCCCCACCTTCTTCTCATTCACCTTCCCCATCTCTCTTCTGGGACCCCTCTTCCGAGCCCCTATTAAGGCAGGAAATAAACACTCCTTTTTGCTTAGGAGCAGTAGAACTGGTACCTGCTCAGTATAGGAGAAAGGGTTTCTGTTCAAACTATTTCCTTGTACCAAAGAAGAATGGAAGGTGGAGACCAATTCTAGATCTAAGACTTCTAAACAGATTCATGAGACCCTGGAAGTTCAGAATGGAGAATGTGGCTGCTATAATTCCTTTTTTAGATTCAGGACGCATACTTTCATATAGCGATACACCTATCTCACAAAAGATTCCTCTGATTTGTGGTAGGCCAGGATCATTTTCAGTATTGAGTGCTCCCCTTTGCCCTCTCCTCGTCTCCGAGAGTATTCTTGAAGGTTCTGTCAGTAGTGGCTGCTTATCTGAGTCGTCAGGCTATAGTGGTATTCCTGTACCTCAACTATTGGCTACTCAAGAGTTGATCCTACCAAGAGGTGTTGTCCACCACAAGGACTGTGCTTTCTTTGTTTTGCTGAACGTAGAAAAATCCACACTGACACCCATTCAGAACATACAATTCACAGGGGCATGGCTGGATTCCCTGACATCCAGGGCATCCATAGACACGCTCTGGATATTATCCAGCTGTGTCCAAACAATTCGAGAAAGCCCCCAGACCTCAGTCAGAAACTGCCTTCAACTTCTAGGTCACATGGCTGCTTGCACTTTCATGACAGAGCATGCGAGATTAAGCCTCTGTTGTTTTCAGGGGTGCCTCAGAATGGTTTATGCACCAAACAGACACAGTCTAGACAAGCAAGTGTCGATTCCCCAGTGGGTGATGCATTTCCTAGACTGGTGGAAGATTCATTGCAATATAGGGGCAGGGATCCCCTTCCTCCAGTTGGCACCGACAGTGACTTGTAACTACAGATGTATCTGTGTTGGGTTGGGAGGCACACAACCCCTTGATTCCACAGAGCAGATGGTCACCTCGAAAGACCCCCGCCATATCAACCTTCTGGATCTCAGAACGGTCAGAAATGCCTGTCTTTGTTTCGTTCATCTCATCAGACACAGATCCATCAAAGCTATGACAGACAACGTTGCTTGTATGTTTTATATCAGTCAGCAGGGAGAGGTGAGATCCCCTTCCCTAAGCACCAAGGCAGTAAAGTTGTGTAATTGATACATAAAGCATCATATAAGGATCTGCCCAGCATGCAGAATGTCACAGCCAACACGCTCAGCCAGTGCTTCTCCCAACAATATGCGTGGGAGTTGGAGTCCCAGGTTCTTCTTGGAAACTTTCAGATTTGGGGGTTTTCAGAAGTAGACCTTTTTGCCACAACCACAAACAAAAAATGCTCAAGAAGAGGTTTGGGCCCCAGTTCACTGGAGGGTGCCTTCCTCCTGCCCTGGAGAGACAGACTGTTTTCTTTTATGCCTTCCCTCCGACGCCTCTCATCCTCAAGGTGATGAACAAGATCAAGCAGGACAAGGCCAGAGTCATTCTGATAGCCCCGACATGTTCAAGGCAAGCATGGTTCCCTTACCTGTTTTACTTCGCTCTCTATCTCCGCTAGATCTCCCAGCTGTCCCTCAACTCCTCTCTCAGGATGCCTGATGCATCCCAACTTGGGCATTCTTTGCCTCAAGGCGTGGTTCCTAGATGGTTTGTGGGGCTAGAGTCATCTTGCTCTGCGGAGGTACATACTCGTAAACAGCAGAAAAGTTTCCGTCAGCACTACTTGCGTCCTAAAGTGGACAAGTTTTGGCCACTGGTGCAAACTTTACAATGCTACTCCTGAAACTGCCCTACTTCCTCTCACTCTGAAATATCTGCTACAGCTTAAGAAATTTGGACTGTTGCTTAATTCCATCAAAATTCATCTAACGGTGCTAGCAGCCTTTCATACTACTGTTGAGGAGTTCTCTCTGTTTGCTTACCCCACAATCATGAGATTTATGAAAGTTTTGGGGAATCTCCTTCCCCAGATAAAGGTTCCTACTCCTGCTTGGGACCTAATCTTGGTTCTCAAGAGCCTCTGAAACACCTGTTTCAACCAGTGACCACCTGCTCCGTACTGAATTTATCAAGGAAAACAGCCTTCCTAGTGGCGATAACCTCAGCTCACAGAGTCAGAGAAATTGGGGCCTTAATGGCAGACACCCCTCCTTTCACAACATTCCACAAGGATTAGGTGTCTTTACAGCTGCATCCCACATTTCTCTCTAAAGTAACTTCTGAATTTCACATGGAATCAGACCATATACCTACTCGTTTTCTTTCCAAAATCACATACTTCCAACTGGTGGACGATTCTTCACACTCTAGATGTCAGGAGGGCATGATCCTTCTATCTGGCTAGAACTAAACCATTTCATAAATCCAATAGACTTTTTTTTTCAATTGCAGACAGATCAAAGGGTTCCGCCATTTTTACCCAGAGACTCTCTAAATGGATTTCCGAGTGTATTATAGCTTGCTACCAGGCTGTCAACATTCCACTCCCTATCAGCATTTTGGCACACTCTACTAGGTCACAATCTACATCTATGGCTCTTCTTTAAAATTTTCCCATTCCAGAAATCTGTAGAGCTGCTACATGGTCTTAGGTACATACTTTCTCTAGACCAGTGGTTCTCAAACTGTGGTCCGTGGATAGTTCCCTCTAAGGTGCACGCCTGGGCGGCCGCACACGAGAGAACGAAGGGCCACCCACCTAATTAATGAAGCTGCGCAGGTGTGGCTCCACTAATTAGGTGCCTGGGTCCTGGAGAAGATGCACATGTAAGGTGAGGTGGTGGCCTTGGGGGGAATAAGGGGCAGGTGGGAGGGGGCAGTAGGGTTAGAAGAGGGTGTGGTGGGGAATTTGGGACGTGCATAAAGCAACCCATAGGGGGACACATCTCGAAAAACTGCACAGGGTGAGTAACCTCCTCTTATTGGATAGTGAATTATGAAATGTCTCAATGTTCTGTTCATTGGTATTGTGTGTGTGTTTTATGATTGCACTACATGAATATTCTGTATGTATGGAGTACATGAACTTCATTTATTAAGTGAGCACCAGCAGAATACAAACATACCTGTTTCCTGTTGGGCTTGCAATCTAGTACAGGCAAGATAACGTTTCAGACACACATAGGATCATAGATGCTATTATGAATGGGCAGTGGTGTGGGAATCTAGCAGAGCTGTGTGTTGAAAGGCTTTACAGAAATAGTGTGTTTTGAGAGGAGGAGTCTGAAGGAAAATGGGGAGAAATTTGGAGCGTGAGAATTGAGAGACTAACATAAATCAGTATGGAAGAAGGCAGGGAGATGAAAGTAGGGGAAGGATGCAAAAGAGTTCCAAGGATAAATTATAATATATTAATATATTACCAAAATATTTTTAGTTACTTCCAATTATTTTTGAAGTAAGAAAGACACTTAGCTATGCCTATTCATGTGTTAAATCCTGTTGACTTTAAGAGAGGGTAGATTTATCCCATAATGGTATTTTCTGATTAAAGATTACACTTCAGGCTAATAAACTGAAGGGTGCGACTTATTTTAATATGCTGATACCCTATTCTCTAAAATCATGCAGATATAAACATACCTTGGATTTGCAGAGGAATCTCTTAGCATAATAAAAGTTAAGTTTTAGGAGTGTATTCTGAGTGCCAAATTCAGGAATTTCCCCATGGGACATTTTGGCAATGACTTGTTTTGTTTTTAAGTTTATTATTTATGCCTTCCTCTGGAGCAGTGATCAGGGATAATCTATTAAGATCACTGTTTGGCCAGGTCCTGTAAGTGAAGCAGATCCAGTGCCCCTGTGTCAGAACAGGTGCTCCCAGTTTGGCCAATTAAGAGGGTGAGGCAACACCTGGGTGCTATAAAGGATTAGGGAGACTGGGGAGTCAGGAGAAAGACCCCATGAGTTGTGGAGACCCTGTGAATCGTGACAGTCAGTCAGGAAAAGGACAGGTGAGAACTGCCTGGGAGTCGGAAACTGGAGACGAATTATCAAGAAGTCCATGGGGAGCTGGCCTGCTGAGCTTCCTGAGCCAAAGCCAGTGCTGGGAGGCTGAAAATGGCAGAGGACTAGGAAGCCAGAAGTGGGGATGGCCTACTGATGACCTTCCGTGAGCCAAAGAGCCATGGCTTCAGAAGGCTGAAAGAGGGCTGACAGCAGAGAGCAGCAGAGGGAAGGGAAATGCCTGCTGGCTCTCTGAGCTGAAGCCAGAAGGCCAGAGCAGGCTGAAGGTGGGGAGTGAGGCATGGTAAGGGTCACCAGAGCTGTGCTGGAGAGCTGGAGCGAGGTGAAGGACACCAGAACCGTAATGGGGAGCTGGGATGTGATGGGGACACTAGAGCCATACTGAGGAGCTGGGGCGCAGTGAGGGATGCTGGAGCCATAATGGGGGGCTGGGGTATGGTGAGACATGCTGGATCTCTACTTGATTACTGTCTGGACTGTAGTTGTGGGACTTAGTTTTGGGACTTGGTTTGTTATGGTTTATGTGCACTGGGCTTTCTTTTGTAATAAATTATTAGCAAAAGGGCCCTTTGTACTCAAAAAACTGTTTGGACTATTTCGGGGGGAAAGGAAGGAAATTGAGGCAGGCACACTTGTCATGCTGCAATCTGCCACAGGAGGATGCTCCAGGCAGGGGGCCCCTTAGGGTGAGCACATGGGGTTTAATCCAATACAGTCAATTTTTTAGGGCTTGTCTTCACGTACAGTGCTACTGCGGTGCAGCTGCATGCTGTAGTGCTTTAGTGAAGACACTACTATACCACTGGGAGACCTGTTCCCGTCGGCATAGTTAATCCACCTTCCCAAGAGGCAGTAGCTATGTTGATGGGAGAAGCTCTCCCATTGACACAGCGCTGTCTACAGCAGGGGTGTTGGGTTGGTATAAGTACGTCGCTCAGGGGTGTGGATTTTTCACACCCCTGAGCGATGTAGTTATATCGATATAGGTCTGTAGTGTAGGCCTGGCCTTGGAGTTATGGAATTGAGACCACAGCAGATTTTAGTGGATCTTATTCCTTCTCATCTTCTGTTTCTATAGCAATCTTTTCATTCTTTAAGTGTTTATCAGTTCTGACAATGCACAAGTTACAATACAATCCGAGCACAGTACTCCCTTCATTAGCTCAACTTCAATTATCCTGTACTCCCCGTCATCAGATGCAGAGTTCAGGTCCCCAACATCTGTGAATTACATTGACGAGTCCCTCATATATATGCAAATAATGGTGACAGATGGACTTTAACTGTCAAGAATTCATATTTCATATAGTGTAGAATTAACGCTGAGAGAACAGAGTGAAATTCTACCATAGCGTGGGAGTGCCAGTGCAAGCCAGGAGTTGTGCTGAGAGGCCGGTGCACCTCATCTGTGCTGTGAATAGCATCTCCATGGCTAGCCTGTGTGATTCAGCAGAGAATTCCACAGTGGGGGCAGGCCAGGAAGGGGCCACAAATTCAATTTTATACAGATCCAGTGGTCCTGTATCTCCCTGCAGTCTGTGCAGCGGAGCTGGGGCCACTACTCTAGCCCAGCCCATGAATTTCACCTAGCTATCCACTTCTCACTTCACCTTCAGAGAGCCCATATACTTTACAGATGTGCCTGGAAAGCAAGTAAAAGGGCTCATAAATACCTTCAAAGCAAATTTGGTCTTTAACTGATGGAAAGTTTACAATTTTTTGTAATAAAGGATTCAATCAGATCTAGTTACAGGGCCTTTGATGATGAGTTCCCCTAAAACTCTGCCTAACTTTTACATTTCTGTTCTGTGTAGAACATTAAGAGGGCATGTGCAGCTCTGAAAAGCAAAACAATTTTTTAATCACACACTGTGGAAGAAAAATAACACAATTAAATGCTCTCTCGGTGGCTGATGTGCTAATGTAGTACATTGTAAATAGCAATCCCTCTGCCGTAGTCTACCCTTTCAAATTCCAGGCCTCTAGAGGGTGAAATGGAAAAGATGCTGAAGAAAAAAGCTGGAACTTGCCTGATGACAGTATGTTTGCATATTGTCACCAGCAAAATCTGCCACTGAGCTTGTCTATGAGGTGAAGAACAGTTAACATTTTGCTTTTCTCTAGAATACTGAAAGTTTTTTTGATTTTTATCTTGTTTTATATTTACACATTTATAAGTAATGGAATTTCTTCCTAAGCTTTTTTGTTGTTGTTGTTAATGTTCTCTTTGATTGAAAAATTTCTGCGAGTCTTCTGTCTTGACCGTGAAGCTCTTTAAATGGACCCAAGCATGCGCTCTACATGTGTCTTAGTAAATTATGTGTTCTGGGGGTTATTTATCATGTATCTAGGGTCAGACTATCCAAATGAGGCTGTTACATTGTCATCTGGCCTGACACCAAAATAAATATTATCCCTGAGATGAATGCATTAGACTAACATTCACTAAGTTCTTAAATACTCTCAAGCGTTCTTGTTTTGGGCTGTGTCCTGTTCAATCAATATTAAGCATGCTGATGAATTGTGCATTGCAACTATACTGAGGAAATCAACCATTTGTTAATTTTTTCATCCCTTCTGCAATGGTTTGGGTGTAAAACAGCCAAGAAATAAACTTCCTAAATAAGATAACCCGTCCAAGCCATATGCCTCATTTGAGGTGGATATTGTAGTTAGTCTGCAGTTTTGGGCTAACCTTTTACAATGGCAATATATTGAAATGTTTTTGGTATCTTTTCATTAAATTGGGGAGCTTACCTCTTGTACAAGATGACCCGGGGGCAGAGGGAATTCTGGTCCTGATAAACATGTTCTATAGAATGACAATTTTGCTAATGGAATATGCGGATAAACTGCTAATCTAGTGAGCATTTGGTACAATTCCAAATGAGAACATAAAACTTTGGCTTACTAAGTAAAATGAGGGCTTGTGATGTCTCACTCTGAATTAAGTGTAAGAAAGAAGTCCATTTTGCTTTATGAGGAGTTTAGCCGTATAATATTAACAATCTCATTTACTTTCAACAGGTGATAGTTCTGCACAGTGTCATCTTTGGAAATATTCCAATGAAATGTTTACATTGCAGGTGGTACACTAGGTCCTGTTCTCCTGACTTTATTGAGAAATAAAATAGCTACTAAAAATGATCAGCCATATTAGCAAACAGTTCCTCTTTAGCTTCCCTGTTTCAAACAACACAAAGAAAATTATGTAGCGCTGGTACTTCCACCCCCTCAGCATTAAGCCTCTTTTGTGATAAAGGCGTAACACATCGGAGCACTGGGAAGAGACTGAACCTTATTTCGTGGCCTCAGTCATCTAACATGGATGAGGGATACAAGAGGTTAATATGTCTCTTACATGATAGGGGTTTCAATCTACTGAATGTTTACATCTTCCCCTTTAAAAGAAATAAAATGCAAATAAAACATATCAATTAAAACTAACAACCACAGTTCCATGCAGCCGATTACTAAACCACACAAACAAGACATCTAGAACGGAGGTCAGGGTGGACCTCCTGAACCTTCTAACCGATGAGAGGATTAGCCTGCCTCTTATTGGAAATCTGTCAATAACTTCTATTTCTAAATCTCTGTGACTTTCTAACCACATGACCACTAGTTAAAACAGTTCCTTCTGCGATTACCTGTTTGGTTGCTAGTGCAGATCCACCTCCCAAGGATCACAGGGAGGGAGGGCAGGCAGTATCTTCACTCTGGGATTCCACTGGTTAGGGAGGCTTCTAATGGCTCCACAGGCGCTCTGCCCCACAGGTGGTTGCTGAGCGGATGCTCTGAATCAGCACTATCCCCTGCTCAACTGGCCCACTTTTTGTCTTAGACAGGTCTTTTGCTTGTCCTGCAATGGAGCTAAGGTTGTGGCCGCTTTCTGGCACTGTTGCCTCTCACTTAGCAAGTTTATGCTACCCTGAACCCTATACCCTGGTTTACCTTTATGTATACAAGCAGCGAGGGCAAAATCAGAGGTGGGGCTAAAAGGTGGTGCATCATCTTCCAGCCTCCTCTTCATGTACGTTATACCAACTTAGAGCCCCTGAGATGTTACACACCCCTAACAGTCACCTCTCAATTTGGCCCACTGGGTCAAAGTTGGTGTACCTCCCACACTGAGGGGGCAGAAAAGCAACCAGCCAGAGCAGCTATGTTGAAATAGGTCTTTCTCTCCTTTAACACACACCTTTTCTCAACTCAGTGTATAAATTATACTATCTTAGATGCCCATAACCTCCTTTACACCTGCTTCCACGGGCAGTGAGTAACGTACATCACCCTTTCGGCTCTGAGATATTGTGTATTGCCCAAGTCACATAGTGAGTCAGTGCCAGAACCTGGTTGTAACTCAGGAGTTCTTAGCTCTGCCTTGTGCTTTAATCACTAGACTTTGCTGTCTCCAAAAGATCATAAATCAAATGGGAGTACAATGAACTCATGCCAAGTTTGGAATTAAGAATTTTAATCATATTATTTCCCCCAAATGCTGTAAAATACCTCTGAATTATACATTAATTCCTGATGGCTTAATGTTTCCCACCTCCACTATCAATATACAGCCCAGGAGATTTTTCTCCTCTCCTTCCTTTAGATGTTACCAGAATGCCTCTGCCTGTGGCTTACAAACACACTTGGTGTTTCCCTGGGGGGGGGCGATACGGATGTGAGAGACCCAGTCACCAGAGGCGGACAGCTGCCTGGAGAGCACGAGCTGTGAAAGAGCAGCGGCTGCTTGGAATCTTTCTGCCATGCCCTTTGCGACCTCGGCCTGCAGCTTCCCCGCACACGCTGGATCACAGGGGAGCTGAAGTTTCATTTACCGACTGAGCGACTTTGAAAAACGTCCCTGTTCCCAATTAGTGTTGCAAGTTGTCTAGATCAATGGTGGGTTAAACTGAGCTGCCCACTCAAGTGGTGGGCGTAGCGTTTAATAAAGGGGAGGGAAAGGAGGCTTGGGGTGGGGAGGGGGGGGTCCCATCTCTTTCAAGGGGGCTGGATTCTTTCAAGCGAGCTGCAGTGAGCTGGATTCTTGTGTGAAAAACAACTGCCACAATACTTAAGTCGTAACCTCCTCACCCCTGACGGCATGGGAAAGTGCACTCCTCAGCTGTTAGTTATAGAGAGGCCGCTGTAGTCATGAGAAATGTTGATAAAAATGCAGTTTAAAGCCTGCCCTCCTACTCTGCACATGTCATCTTGCCTATCAAACTGCCTAATTGGAAAATTAGACTTGCCTTAATTTAGAGCCCTGAAAGTTCAAGTGCCAATAATTTCTCAGGGATTTTTTTATTTTATTTTATTAAAATATTCACTACATGTGAGACCTTTTAAAAAAAAAAAAGTTTTGATCTTTCATTTCTGATAGATTCTTTGATTCTTGTGTGAAACTTTACTACTGTCAGCAAGGACAATCAAGCAGATGTGAGCATGTCTTCCTTTACCACATCCAGGGAGCGGTGCTCATTTCAGCTAACTGGCAATTTGAATCTTATTTTAAAAATTAAGACGCTTGTTATTTTCTCTCTTACTGATGCTCCTGTATAAGTGCTTTAAAGTTCTGAAAACAGTGGAAGTTCTTGAGAGGTAACTCTGCAGCTACATAGAAAAACAGTCACTTGTATTTTGGGGCCTGATCTTTCGAAGTCTTACTCGGTAGCTTTGATTGTGGGAGCACGATTGGATCCTTGGTATGGCAAATCTTTAGTTACATGGGCAGTCCCAGGACTACTCACAGGGGTAAAGACTGCAGGATCAGGGCCCAGTCCAGCTCCCACTGAAGTCAGTTCATCTGTTCTGAGCAGATGCAATGTGTCCATTTCTTAGCCTGTGTGGCTAGATCACACAGCACAGCACCATATGTGTTTATTCTATTGCTGGACAGCATCCATCTGAGACCTCTTACGGGTTAAAGGAAATAGTAATTGAACGCTTTAAGACTCCCAGGCTTTCTTGTTTATTCTCCAGTTTTAGGACTGTAAAGGGTAGGGATTAAAGCTGATTCTTATTTTGCCTGTACTAACAGGAGCTCTGTGTTATCATTAGTAGAGCAAGGAACTCTGAACATGATTAATCATCGGGGCACTACAGCCTTCAATTATAATCACTGCCAGTCTAGACAATGGTTCTCTCACTGTTTTTCAACATTTATTACAGCAGTTAGCTGTAAATTAGCACCTTGGGGGTTGACAATATGTTCTGTGTGCTTTCCAGCTGTGGTGCAAGTGGCTGGCACTTGCAAAAGTGTTTTAAGATAGTCTGATACACCTGTTAATCCTGTGGACTGTCTCCCTATTGATAAAAGCATCACATCCCAAGGACATGAGCAGAAAGGAAACAAATATAGAGAGGAGCCATTATTTTCAAGGCCTCAGCGCTGATAACCTGGTATGTATCAAGTACATTAAATGATATAAAGCATGACACCATTTAGAATCTGGGAAATATATTTTACAGAAAGAGAGCCTGGTTTCATAGAAAAGTATCTTGTGGTCTCAAACAAGTAATAAATCAATCATCCTTGAATTTAAATAGTGTCTTTTATCCTGCAGAATCTCATAACATGTTACAGGGTGTACCACTTAACCCTCTGCACACCTCCTGAAATGCAGCAGCTCTGGGAGATATGCAGTAGCCATTTTGTGATAAAAGCAACATTATGTGACCCTGATTCTAGGAGGGGAAGTCAAAAATAGTTAACTGTCAATTAAAACGAGGGGGGGAATGTTAGGTAGGCAATTACCTAGATTGGAATTTGGCCAGGTCAAACACCCTACTCTTGGCAAAAGTGCAATGAGTTCTTTAAGAAGTCCATTTTGCTTTATGAGGAGTTTAGCTGTATAATATTAACAATCTCATTTACTTTTAACAGGTGATAGCTCTGCACAGTGTCATCTTTGGAAATATTCCAATGAAATGTTTACATTGCAAGTGGTACACTAGGTCCTGTTCTCCTGACTTTATTGAGAAATAAAATAGCTACTAAAAATGATCAGCCATATTAGCAAACAGTTCCTCTTTAGCTTCCCTGTTTCAAACAACACAAAGAAAATTATGTAGCGCTGGTACTTCTTTAGGGAACACAAGGGGTCAGGATCTTAGGTTTTTGTCTCCTCCAAAAGTAGCCAGTACCAGCTTCAGAGCACTCATTAGGGTCATGGTGAAGTTCAATATTGGTGCAGAAGGAAGAATGAATTGTCACTACCAAATACTAAAACCTCTACATTTTCCTTGGAGGTATCCCATCCATCCAAGTAGTGGCAGTCTTGACCTTATATATGGAGATATACCTCTCTCATAGAGCTGGAAGAGCCCCCTGCCTTCACTAGTAGGACCAAGTACTGATTTTGCCCCAGATCCCTAAGTGGCCCCCTCAAGGATTGAGCTCACAACCCTGACTTTAGCAGGCCAATGCTCAAACCACTGAGCTATCCCTCCCCTCTTTATGCCTTGCTTGGCATAAGGTGTGACATGGCCATGGGATTTTTTACTCTGTAAGTAATACAGATTTCAGTGCAGCCTGGCAGGTTTACACTACTTAAAGATCTGACCCCACTAATGTTATGTGTGTGCCAAATCAGAAGGTATATGAAGTTTGGATTTTTTCAGAGGAAAAATCAAATGAGGAAACTAGGGGAATGACTTGATAAACCCAGCCAAACACAAATCCTGGTAATATGGGGCAGGGTTTGATTCTCCATGCAAGTATGGAGCACTGTGCTTGAATGAGTAGAAAGTGATAAGTAGACCATCATGCCAAAATAAACCAATTCTGCATTAATGGGATCACTGCTGCCAAGTTAATCCTGCTGGAGAGCAGGAATAATGCCAAAGAGGAGAGAGCCTGGAGCAAAAGGCTTCAATTCCATGTTGAAAAAAATACTCATTTTTGGTTTTGTTTCGTTTTGGGTTTTTTCCCCATATTTACTAGTAAGTTATTTTAAAACTTTGTGCTACCTTCCTAGAAAGGCACCCTTTCTAAAGTTCATAATACTATGTGGAACAGAAGCGTGTTTCTGTGTATGCAAGCAAGCATATGTATTCCAGACAAGGTGAAGCTGAATAGATAGTATAGATTAGAACAGGGGTTCTCAAACTGGGGGTCAGGACCCGTAGGGGGTTGTGAGGTTATTTCATGAGGGGTCACGAGCTGTCAGCCTCCACCCTAAACGCCGCTTTGCCTCCAACATTTATAATGGTGTTAAATATATTTAAAAGAGTTTTTAATTTATAAGGGGGGGGAGTTTGCACTCAGAGGCTTGCTATGTGAAAGGGATCACCAGTACAAAAGTTTGAGATCCACTGGATTAGAACCATAAAATAACTGTAGGTTTGTTATTGCTCCTGCATTCTGTACACAAGTGGGTATATGTGGTAGGCTCCCTTAACTTATACGGAAAAAGAGAAGAATTCTACGTACTGAATCACAAACTGCTTCTGGCAGCACCTACTTACCCAGTGGTTGTTTCCCAAAGAAGTACTGATAAGACCTGATCCTGCTTAGTTAATGAGATCACAACCTGAACTGCTTTGACTGCAGAAGTAAACTAAGGTAACAAATTGCTTAGTTCAGGTCTATAGGGGTCATCAAGCCATCTACCCTTATATACTGCACAACTGGTTAGGTTCATTAAGAAGGCTACTTACCTTCTTTTGAAGTTTCGCTCACTGGCTTGGGCAGCATAACAGGCTAGACTGACATGATTTGATCAGGAATAACAAAGCACTATGGTGCTCAGCTGGCATGAATCAGCTGTAGCTCCATTGAAGTCATGCTGATTTACACCAGGTGAGGATCTGGCTCCAAGTTCCCAATAGTAATTGTTCCTGTTATCCATTATTTATCATAGGTGGGCATGGTACTTTCACAAGCAAATAGAAAGAAGAGGTCCCTGTCTATTGAAGTTTACAATCTAAATTAGATTAACAGAAAAATAGGCTGGTAGTGGGAAAACAAATCAGTAAATACAATGAAGGGAGTACAGCTCTTGTGGGAGAGCAGTTTATTTTGCTACTTCCATGGGATCAAGTTTTAGCCCAAAGAGCATAGTTAGAGTTTATTTTAAGGAGTGCTGACAACTGCCTTTGTAAAGTTAACGCATAGTCACACTTATATAAAAGATTATTCGGTTGTTCTTCTGTTGGTACATACACATCTATACTTTGATTCCTCTATAAGAAGAAACATATGGCCGGGATGTGCAAAACTTACATTTAACTTTATCCATTGTGAGTAGTCCAAGTGGCATATATTGGACGACTCACATAAATTTAAGCACATTATAGTGATTCCACTTCTCCTAATTATTCATATTAAGTATAAACAAACTGAATACAAATACAAAAATGTTATCAAATCTAAGTAGGCTCAGACCTTAAGAGATGGAATTATGGTTACAGAGATAAGCGCCTTGCTCTTTATTCCAGCACTCTCCTCAGGGACTCTACTTTAAAGTGCTCTGATACCACTAACCCGAAGTTCTGGTAACCAATGTCATTACTGTTGCTTCTGTTTCCTTCCCTTTCTGTTGAGCATGCAAAAATAGATACATAAACCACAATTTCCTTTTATTTCAATTCAATTTACTCAAATTTTTATTTCAAGTTCTACTACTCCTAAATTTGATCTAAATTTTTCTTAGATAGGTTTGCAAAGTCCATGTCATTCTTTATTGTACACCTCTACCTCGATATAACGTGACCCGATATAACACGAATTCAGATATAACGTGGTAAAGCAGTGCTCCGGCGGGGCGGGGCTGTGCAGTCAGGTAGATCAAAGCAAGTTCAGTATAACGCGGTAAGATTTTTTGGCTCCCGAGGACAGCATTATATTGAGGTAGAGGTGTATTTTTAAACAAAAAATTCAATTATATATATATATATATATATATATATATATATAATTTTTTTTTTTAAAGCATATCAGAAGATGTCGGGCACTCCACAGCAATTCTACAATAACACAATCCAGGGAGTGCGATGGGGGAACAATACTGGTAAGGGTGTAAGGCTTCTGGAAGGTGGGGCCAGATGGAGGAACTCTTGTGAGGAGCGAGTATTGTCCTACCTCATTTCCTGTCTGTCTGGGCCCTACTACTGTACTCCAGCCTTGCTCCTGATATGACATATCTTCCCTCCAGTTCCTGATTCTCCTTCAAGCTGGGAACCAGCAAATAAGGAAGTGGGTCAGGTCAGGAGAAAGGCCTGTTAGGTAGGAACAAGCACAGAGCCTAGAGACAGAGGGTAAGTCTCTATGTAAAGCAATAACTTAATTTGAATTTATGTTAATATATTTTTGCCTACTCTGAATGGGGTTCTAATTAAATAATTTTTTAAAAATTGGAGGCTGGAAAGACCATTTCTCTGCATGCTTGTTTTGAATTCCTATCGATCTCTGTTCTGATGAATGTAGAGATTAGTAATTGGATATATAGGTGGTGTGAACAATTCTCAAGACATTTTTTTAATGGGGCTCCTTGCTCCTGATATACATGTTTACTCTTCTTCATTCTATGCTTCAGAAACACAATGGTTTAGGTTACAAGGTACCCTATGTACAATTTAAAATGTGAGACTTATCTTTTTTTCCCTTCAAATGATGTTTTGCGATTTGAAAGAATTATTTTCCATATAAGACTTTTAGAGCCTGATAGGCACAACTGAATGTGTGCAGTGCTCACCTAGCTGACAATTTCTGTGATTGCTCATGCCAGGGCAATAACTGAGCACTCATCTTTCAAAATCAGGCCTATAATGTTCTTAATTTTACATACTTGATCATAAAGAATTTTCAGGTTTATAAAGGGTGAGGATTACTATGTCATCCACTAAAATACACTTCATATTATATCCAAAAATGGTTATGTTGGGTGCCTAAAGTTAGGCGCCTAAACCCATAATTAGGTACCTAAAGAAAAATGGCCTGATTTTCAAACATGGCAAGTATTTACTACTCCAATTGAGATCAATGAGCTGCAGGTATGCTGTCCCGCTGAACAATCAGGCTTCTTTTATTAGGATGCCTAAATATGGATACAGATGCTGATCTTTGGGCACTCAAGTTTGAATGCTTTGGTCCTCTACTCCTAAATGTTTATGTAATTTGTAAACTCCAGCTTTTCTTATGATACTACATTTTAAAATTAAAAGTTACCTCAATTTTTTTGCTCAAAACTGCCTTTTATTCTTTTGAAACACGCATAACACTGGATATTGTATAGAAAGTTGCATTTTTCTCATGTGCATTTTGCTCATGTGCTCAGCAGCTAAAAACTGAAGGTTGTTTGCTGAGGTCTATTTTTTTCTCATTTTCAGCATGGGCTCTAGCAATTTATGCTTAATGAATAACTGTTGGGGTTTCTTTTGTTTTGTTTTTTCTTTTTACTTAAAGAAGCAACGTATCATTTCTTGTGAAATTAAATGTCACGACGTCTCCTCTTTCATTCGTCTGCTTTTTAATGTAGTGTCTAACCTGCAGAATGAGATATGGGAATTCTCTAAAGAAATCACATGAGGTTGTGGCACAGATGTGAATTGTCTGACCCTAATATAGAGTTAATTTGAACTGGTGCTGGGACTGGTGGGTACACCTCAAATTAGACATGTGGTGAGCGTTAACCACAGTATTACCAATTCACATCTGAACAGCTGACAGCTCTGAATAATTTATTGCATGCAAATGGTGGGACCTGCCATCCATGTTAGAAGTGGGATCCAATTGCCACAGCACATTAATTGTAATTGCTAGTTTGTGCTGACAGTAGTAGTGCAGACAGTCAAACTACAATGATTAAGCAGCTACAGGGGGACTGTCTCCTCCTCCCCCTTCTTCCACAAGTAGTCTATTTTATCCCCCTTTTTTTTTTTTTAATTGAACTGGAAGGACTGACCAAGCAACTCCCATATGCTGTCTCCTTGGGAAAACAAGGTATACTCTTAGGATGTCAGGTAAATTAATCTTGATTCAGAGCTTAATTGGAATTGGAGGCTATTGTAAATTATGGGTGGCAGGCACCTGAGTATCACATAAAATGCTTTATAGAACACAGGGTTCTCCTCTCTAACAATCCCTTCTGGGAATCAGAGTCACGGAATCATACTAGTTAGAAATGGACAAGTCCTACTAGGTCTCCCACTAACCCAATAGTATGTTGTCTAGTCAGTGCCTTGTCTAGATGACTAAAGCAATGAAAGCATCCACCTCTTCCTTTTGGAGATTGTCTGTCTGCGATCCGATACTCACTTTCAGGAAGTTATTCCTGACAATCAGCCCAAGCTTTCCTTTGCTCAGTTCCATCTCGTTGTTCCTAGTTATACTCAATTGGACCATCCTGTACTGTCCCACAGCATTTACATCCTACAGGTATTTATACAAAATAATATTCCAGAGTCATTATTTAGCCAACCTACAGTGTATGTATTTAACTTTTAATCTTCCTTATAGTCTTTAATCCTTCCTTAAGTCATTTCATAATTTTTGAAGCTCTTCTTTGAATTTTTCTTCAACTTGGTCATATCGTTGTAGAACTGAGGTGTCCAGAACTCTCTGTGGTGACTAATTATGGTGCTGTTTCACAACTTCTGTATAAACAGAGGCTGCTGTATCAACTCTTTACTCTGTAACATGAAGCTGCTGCATAGACATTCCAGATTGCAGCACCTTCTTTGCCACCATATCATATTCCAAGTTTATATCCAGTTTGCTGTTCGCCGTGACCGCAAGTCTTTCACTGGTCCTATGGGGGCTCTTCCAGCATTTCCAACTATCTCCTTCCCATTGAATATCTATATTGCTTTATTTTTCTCCAAGGTGTACTAGTTTGCAGTGTTTTGGGTTCAGTCGCATTACTGCAGAGGGGCAAATTGCATGAGTAATTTCCAGATACTCTGGCTATTGGCCTACTGAATATGTTCAGTTACCATTCAGCTATTACAAGAATTGTTGCTCATCATTCTCTGAGATGCTGGGTCAGCAGAAGGCCAAACCAGAGCTATAATCTTTTAATCAAAGATGAGGAGGAATGAGGAGAAGGAAAGATGAAAGGCTAGGGAGCAGGGAGGGAGGAAGGAAAGGGAACATGGTAGAAGGAAAGAATGGAAAGGAGAGAGCAAGTGAATACAGGGAAGGAGAGAGAAAATAGTCACTGAGGGGCAGAGAAAAGGAAATTCAGAGACCATGGAGGGAGGAGAGGGAATCCATGGAAGGAAAAAGATAGAGATGAGGTAAGAGGCAAAAGAAATTATTGCAGAGAAGAGAAACTAGAATATTTATTTGACATAATTCTAGGAAGAGTGGTAATGTCCCCTATCGATGGCTAACATTTCATATTATTTATAGTATCAGAGGGGTAGCCGTGTTAGTCTGGATCTGTAAAAAGCAACAGAGCGTCCTGTGGCACCTTTAAGACTAACAGATGTATTGGAGCATAAGCTTTCGTGGGTGAATACCCACTTTGTCAGACGCTTTTATTATTTATAAACATTCTTCTGATTATTGTTTTCAGAAGATCTCTAGTACCACCATATTTTGAAGCAGGAACTTGAAACTTGTCAGCGGAGGTAGCCCTGAGGACTAAAAGATTCCTTTTGCTGTCCCCATTCAGACATGGTAGACTTATAAGTTTTTGAAAATCACCCTTTGCCTGAGCTCCATAGAGTTTGTTAGAGTTTTGTTCCTTAAACCACTGAACGTTCCATATGCACCAATCCTGTGGGGAAAAATCAGTATCTGATCATGTAATTATAGACTAGCATAATGGATACACACAAGGGGGCCAAATTAAATTATACGGGCAACCTTAATTCTGGCATTTTCCAAGATTTGAGTGGTTGACTTTGCAACCTTCATTATTATTTGTTTGTGTGTTTTGTTTTACTGTAGCATCTAGAAGCCTTAGGCATACACCAGGACCCCATTGTGCTAGGTGCTGTGCAAACATACAATGAAAAGACAGTCCCTGCATTTTTTATGTGTAAAAATAATTAGATTGCATAAAATGGACAAAAAAAAAGATGGAGGAATTGTTTCTTCATTGTACAATTTAGAGCCGAAGGAAAGAAAAGATTGAGCAAAGGAGGAAGGACAGAAACAAGGGAAACATAATAAACTTTTATTGCATCCCTTGGCCTTTAAAGTCAGGTGAGCATGAGTCCAACTGTACAGGCAACCTCATCATATAATCCTGTTCATAAATTTATCAAGCTCCATCTTAAAACTAGGTAGATTGTTTTCTCCTATCCTCCCTCCACTTCTATAGGAAGGATGTTCCAGAACCTCAGATAGTTATAGACTTGGGTCTGAATCTTGTCCATCCTGGGTCTCAGGAAAATGTAATAACTGGGGGAGATTCTACATTCTGGGATGAAGGAGGAAATATTTCTCTAGCAGGTTGATTTTCTTTTTTAATATGGCAGCTGTGTGAAGTGGCTGAGGGGAGTGCAATGTTAGAAAAGGCCTGGGAGATGGATAAATTGGCCTGTGATGCAGCCATAAGCATGTGATAAATTTCACATGCATCTGCTAAACTTATTTATGATATGCTTGCAGAACCCCACGCTTCATCACGGGTCCTTTTTTGCAGAACTGCTGCTTAGCCAGTTGGCCCCCAGCCTGTAGCGGTGCATGGGATTCTTCCGTCCTAAGTGCAGGACTCTGCACTTGTCCTTGTTGAACCTCATCAGATTTCTTTTAGCCCAATCCTCCAATTTGTCTAGGTCCCTCTGAACCCTATTCCTACCCTCCACCGTATCTATCTCTCCCCCCAACTTAGTGTCATCTGCGAACTTGCTGAGAGTGCAATCCATCCCATCATCCAAATCATTAATGAAGATGTTGAACAAAACCGGCCCCAGAACCGACCCCTGGGACACTCTGTTTGATACTGGCTGCCAACTAGACATGGAGCCATTGATCACTACCCGTTGAGCCCGACGATCTAGCCAGCTTTCTATCCACCTTATAGTCCATTCATCCAATCCATACTTTTTTAACTTGCTAGCAAGAATACTGTGGGAGACCATATCAAAAGCTTTGCTAAAGTCAAGATATATCACATCTACCATTTTCCCCATATCCACAGAGCCAATGTTTGCAGAAACTGAACACAAAAGGGCACATCAAATTTCACTTTTGAATTTCAATAAATATTCAGATATCTTTCCTCTCTTCACTAAGCTCTTCTTGTAATTCAGCCATATAAAAGTAACACTTAATAAAACCTTCTAACCACACCGTGCCATCATGTATTCTGTAATGTAAAATCGTGTGTGTTTTAGTCCTCTGTTCCTTCTTTCCCAGCCTTCCTTCTCTATAGTTGAATTTTACAAAGGAGCAACTGAAACACAGTAATTTGTTTTTTTTCTTTTATTTTTTGTTGGGGGGGAGGGAGTAACACTTTGATTTACTATTTTACATAATCTTCAACAATAGCAAGTTTTCAGAAACTTGGTACACCCTGTACTCAGAATAAACCTGAATATGTTATCAGAAAGTGCTTCGATGGCAAGATAAGCATTTAATATCAATGGAGCAGCATTATCGAATAATACAATGGATGGTGTTTTTTCACTTCCATTCTTTTTCTTATTAAAAATGTCCATTTGAGTATTTACCTGATGTACCTGAATCTTGGATCATGTCACTGTTTGTTTTGGTTGGACATGCTGACGCCTCTTTCTCATGGATGTGTGCTCTCTTTTTTCTTTTCTAAGATAGTAAAAATAATCCAAAATATGAGACAGCAGAGGAATACATGTATTTGTTCCCATCTGACAGAGAGAGGCTTTTCACAAATACTAAGAAACAGACCATTGTTCTAGATTACAAGGGATATGTAGTGTCCAGTCCTACTAATACATGAGAATGAGAAATCCTGTATATAATTCAAATGTTTTTTTTCTTTTTTTGCTGAAACCCTTGCTGAGCTAACAGATTAATTGGTAATTTAAATACTGTGCAAAGCATCTGACTAATTGTTCCATTAGTAACACTCAAATTGTGTAAACTGTAGAAATAAAATAGACTGTCAGAATTAGTCTCCAAAATTCTTTGGTTCAAGAATGAAGCCTGTAGATGGGCTGGCATGGGGTAACATGGGTGTTGCTAGCTGTACTGTACTGTACTTGTTCTATAAACAGGAGACTTCAGCCCCCGGGATTGGCAGTCCAGCTCCTATCATGGGCCTACACTGTGCTCCCTAGATCTGCACACAGAAGGGATTCTCCAAATACAGTTATCCCCTCTGGCACAGGAAGGCTCAGCACTCCTAAAGCACTGTCACCCGCTCCTCTGGACCCTATGAAGGCCACTCCTAGGTACAGGGATGCTTGACCTGATTCGAGAAAGCAGCCCTGTTCAGGAAGCTATTTAAGCATGTGTTTAAGCAGGGGTGGGCGAACTTTTTGGCCCGAGGGCCACATCTGGGTGGGGAAATTGCATGCAGGGCCATGAATGTAGGGCTGGGGCAGGGGGTTGGAGTGCAGAGTGTGGGAGGGGGTGCAGTGTGCAGGAGGGGGCTCAGGGAAGGGGATTGGGGTGCGGCAGGTGGCTCAAGGCAGAGGATTGGGGTGCAGGGGGCTCAGGGCAGGGGGTTGTGGTGCGGGGTGCAGGAGGTATTTGGGGTGCAGGCTCCAGCCGAGTGCCACTTACCTTGAGCACCTTTGGGGTGGCAGCAACGCGCAGCAAGGCTCAGGCAGGCTCCCTGCCTGCCCTAGCCCCACACCGCACCGCTCCTGGAAGCGGCCAGTACCACGTCCCTGCGGCCCCTGGGAGAGGGGGACAGAGGGCTCCACGTGCTGCCCTCGCCTGCGGGTACCTCCCCCGAAGCTTCCATTGGCTGCAGTTCCCCGTTCCCAGCCAATGTGGAGCTGCGGGGGGCGGTGCCTGCACGTGAGGGCAGTGCGTGGGGCCCTCTGCCCCTCCCCTCCCCCAGGGGCCACAGGGACGTGGTGCCGGCCGCTTCCAGGAGCGGCGTGGGGCCCGCAGCACCATGACTGTGGCAATCCCGCGGGCCGTAGTTTGCCCACCTCTGTGTTTCAATCACATGGAAGTTGTTGCATTTGTTTTGACTTATTGACTAGGATAAAAGGTGCTAAAATCCATCCTTATTCAGCAAAGCATTTAAGCACATGCTTTAAGCATGTGCTTAAATTCCATTGGTTTTGGCTTGAGTAGGATTTAAAGACGTGGTGTTAGAATGAGTTCGCTAACACATTTCAAAAGTGTAGACTTCAACATGTGCTAGCTGGTCCAGTTAAAATCTATGCTGCCAAAAGATTCCAATAACACACCTTTAAATCCTAGTCAAAGAGAAACCCAAATGAGATTTAAAGCTTATGTTTAAAGTTTAGCACATGCTTCAGTACTTTCCTGAATTGGGGCCAGAGGGAGATTCCTACCTCCAGGGTGTGTTCAACCAATTAAAATTTGTTCTGATGTGATGTAGCTATTGTGCATTTTGTTCATTGAGGAATGTTTTGGCTCTCAGTATGCTCTCTGTGCACCTGGATTCTGCACCATTACAATCAATGGGAGTTTTGCCATTGACTCCAATGGCAGCTGGAGCTTTGTATGGGTGCAATTCTGTAAAGCACGGTTTGAAACTGATCTCTCTGTCATCTCTAACACTCAAGCTCTCCTGCTCACCTAGTTCAATTGATTACTCTTAATAAACATTGTGGGTTTTCTAACTCGCCTCCAAATTTTTAAATATTATGACACCAAACACATCACTTATTATAAGTAATAGATGTATTGTGCAGACAGGGCCTAATCAATGATGAAAAGAAAATTCATTGATATTTTATTTGAAAGTTTTTTTTTCAAACTTAGAAAAAATCATGTCTCTTTATTAATTTTAGTCTAGTTCTTTAAGATGGAAAAATATTGATTTTTTTTTCAAATATAACACATTGAATTAATTACTTGACAAATATCATTTGACTAGCTCTATTCAGTTAGAGGACAGATCTGATGTATAATAAAACTGTTTTCCTCCATCTCTGGAATGAACACTGGGGATCATTTAATACAAGTACACAGGCATTTCTAGTTTCCCTGTCAGAATATGATTTGTATCAAACAGTTGTTGTGTTTTCATTCTGTCTGATTTATTGCTTTTCATATATACTTTCCATAAATACTGTATATTGTTTCATTTGAGAGCCCCAGAGTTTTTTCTTTGTATTGCAGCTTGTGTTTGAGTTTCATGTGTACCACTAATATCTTTCTGTCAACCCCTTCAATTCCACAGACTATGCTAATCTCTTCTCTGCCATTCCAAATGCTCATTGTTTTCATTACATATTTCAGGTGGACCATAAAATAATCTGAAGTTCTTTAGGCCAATATCACTTGATGTCAGGACAAATATGACTCTTTTTAAATATTACATTTGGTTTCTTTAAAAGCTTTATCCAGTGAAGCTAGATAGTATGGTGTTTGACATCAGGCAGATGCCTGCAATGATGCTATTTACTCAAGGGTACTGAAGGAATTAGCTGAAGAAATCTTGGAGCCACTGACAGTAATATTTATAAACTCATGGATGCCAGCAGCAGACCCAGAAAACTGGAGAAGGGCTAATGTAGTGCCCATCTTTAAAAAGGGGGAAAATGAGGAGCAAGGGAACGATAGACCAGTCAGCCTGACTTTGCTAACTGGGAAGCTACTAGAACAATGTATCAAACATTCAATTTGTGAATACATGGAGGATGAAGGGGTCATCACTAGCAGCCAGCATGCATTTGCCAAGAACAAATCATGCCAAACCAGCTTGATTTCCTTCTTTGACAGGGTAACGGATTTGGTAGCTGGGGGACTGCGGTGGACATAATATACCTGGACTTCAGCAAGGCTTTTGACACAGTCCCACAAGACATTCTGATAAGTAAGTTGGAGAAATGCAGGCTCAACAGAACTACCATTAAGTGGATACATAATTGGTTAAACAACTGCAAACAAAGAATAATTATTCATGGAATGATGTTGGATTGGAGGGAGGTCTCAAGTGGGGTTCCACAGGGATCTGTTCTAGGTCTGGTGTTCTTTAACATCTTTATTAATTACCTGGATGTAGGTATAGAAAGCACACTGATCAAGTATGCAGATGACACAAAGCTGGGGGTAGGGGGTTGCTAATGCTTTGGAGGATAGAGCTAAAATTCAGAGGGATCTTGATAAATTGGAGAACTGTGCTATAGACAACAAAATGAAATTCAACAAAGACAAATGTAAGGTGCTACACTTCAGGAAGAAAAACCAGATGCACAGATACAAAATGAATGGGGGAAAACTGGCTTGGCAGCTGCACTGCTAAGAAGGATCTGGGAGTTGAGGTGGATCACAACCTCAAAATGAGTTGGCAATGCAATGCTGTTGCAAAAAAAGCAAATGCAATTTTAGGTTGCATTAACAGAGGCATAGCATGCAAGTCACGGGAGGTGATGGTATCACTCTACTTGGTGCTGGTTAGGCCTCAGCTAGAGTACTGTGTCCAATTTTGGTCACCAATGTATAGAAAGGATGTAGAGAAACTGGAAAGGATCCAGAGGTGAGCAACAATGATAATCAAAGGGATGGAATGAAGCCATATGAGCAAAGGCTGAAGGTTTGGAAAAAGGGAGATTAAGGGGGGATATGATAGCGGTCTTCAAATACTTGAAAGGCTGCCATAAAAAAAGATGGAGAAAAGTTCTTTTTTGCCACAGAGGGCAGGACAAGAGGCTATGGGTTCAAACTACAGTATAGCAGATTTAGATTAAATCCCAGGGAAAGCTTCCTAATTGTAAGAAGAATTGGACAATGGAACAGACTATCTCAGGAGGTTGTGGAAGCTTCTTCACTGGAGGTTTTCTAAAGGAGGCTGGAGCCATCTGTCTTGGATAGTTTAGACACAACAAATCCTGCATCTTGGCAGAGGGTTAAACTAGATGACTCTTGTGGTCCCTTCTATCCCTATGATTCTATGATAATACACCTTAGCTGGGGTGTAGTAGTCACGCTTCAAATCTTGGTGGGTATTTAGATAATGCCTTTCACAACAAAGGGTCCCGTCCTGCATTTGGATCAGTGAGGGTCAACCCTCAGTATTAGTATTTATTAGCATGGTGCCTAGGAGCTCCCGTCATGGACCAGGGCTCCACTGTGCTAGGCAATGTACAAACACAGAACAAAAAGGGGGTCCCTGCCCCAGAGAGCTCACAACCTCAGTAGATCCATGGGGATTCGAAAGCACACAGGTCTGCTCATTGTGATCCAATTGCAGGATCGGGGCCTAAATAACTTTACCTCAATATAAAGAGGATACTGGGAGTGAAATTCTGGTTCTATTGAAGTGAATGGCAAAACTCTCAATAGGGCCAGCATTTTACCCTAGGTATTTCCTTACATGGATAGATAAGATTAGTAACCTTAGATAGTTAGATTAGAAAAGACCGGCAGGTCCTTAAGGTGATTCAAAAATCTTAAATATCGTTATTTTTAATTTCTTAGTTGGTTTTATTGCTTCCTTCTGTGGTATTTTCCCCTCCATAAATATATTAAAAAAAAAAAAAAAAAGACTAAAACCACTAACTTGGCTAGCAGCAGTTTCTTTATAAGAAAGGTAAACAGTTGACTACTGCACTAGGTTGGAGCTGAGGATTTAGAAAGGGTATTTAGCAGGCTCCTTAAGTTAAATGAAGTATAAGATCTTTATTGGTTTGTGGGCTCGAAGTGCCTGTGGCAATTCTCCCTGCTCTGAGCTAAGACAAACAGAAAAAAGTTCCCTTTGATAAATAACCTTTCCATATTAAATGCACATCAATCTGACATAAACAATTAGCTGTCAGGTGCTTGGCTTTGCAAGCAGAGGCCAATTTTCAGATTAGTGCTAATTGCAGGGCGGGCTGACACATCAACTCAGAGACCCAATAGCTAGCAGCACGGCTAGGAGTGGACTTCAATAGTGGGAGCAAGGGAGGGCTGAGGCTGCCTGTCTCCAGATTGCTGGCAGTTTGACTGTAGACTAAAGTAATGGAGCTGGCAGGGTGGAATCAATTACTGGCCAATGAAGATTTTCCCACAGGTCGAGGCTTGGGAAAAAAAGGACGTTCCTGCTGCCTAGACAGCTGGCAGAGACTGTCCACTGGGAAAGAAGCCTGTAGAATGAGAAAAAGAGGGACAGTTCTCTGTGATAAACTGGTGACAGACTATAAATTGTGAAAAGGGGATTTGGCAGAGGATTTAGAGCTTGCTAGCCCTGCTTCTTCCTTCCTCCCCCCTGCACCCCTTCCCAGATTTTTATGCCAGCCATATTCACTGAGTTATTCAATCATCTTAGTTAGAAAATAATAATGTGTTAAAGAGAAAAGGTTATCATATATTTTTGCTAAAGAGGGTGTGTAATCTATTTTGAAAGGTTTTAATGCAACACTTTCTCATACAAATCAACGTTTGGTTTGAGTCACTAAATCTTACTAATTATGCTGTATGTTGCTTCCCTGTAACTGCTGTGAGACAATTGGATTTCTCTGGTGTTGATCCAAGGGCCACAATACATTTTGACCTCTTGATCAGTTTGGAATTTTTATTCCTACTCTTCTATAGTAATTCATCTGGGCTCTGAGGAAAAATACTACAGCATTAGCTCAACACCTATCTCTTGGGCCTCACCTTAATCATGACAACAAAGTACAACACCAGCTCCCTTTAAAACTTCTGATCTTCATTGTCAAAAAGGAATTGTCCAATGTATTTGTATCTGGGGAGGCAGGGGAAATCTCTTCTGATTTTGATCTTTCATGAAATATTGTATGTAAATTCAAATCAAACAGTATCCTTCCCTAAGCAACAATTCTCTCTGAAAGCTCAGCAGCCTGTGTTTAACTACCCTGTCCAGTTTTTATCACAGACACGACTTGTGTAAAAGTCATTACATGTTTTAGGCAACAATATTTGAACGAATAAGCATGTCTTACCTATTACTTCTTAAACATAGGTTTAATTATATGTCAAAACAAAATTTTAGTTAGTACTCATTCTGTTTAATTGTAATCAGGGGTGCTGGAACTAGTGGTGCTGGGGGTGTGGCAGCACCTCATGGCTTGAAGTGGTTTCCATCATATACAGAGTTTACAGTTTTGTTCAATGGCTTTCAGCACCCCACACTATACAAATTGTTCCAATGCCACTGATTGTCCTAATGGATAAAAGCATTACACCAAGATTCAATTAACCATTTCTACCTGTTTTTTTAATTGGGAAGGTTTCTGTAATTAGGAAAGAAGAGGAGGACAGTCTGAATGCCTATGTCATTTTGTTGCACAACATTTTATTCCTATTTTTATCATTAGAAATCTAAAATTAAGAATCTATCAGCCAGATTCTCCTTTCGTTTTGTTGCACTGTTGATAATCTTCAATATCCACTGTCTCTGGTGGGACTTCATTGAAATCAACAGAGTTATTTTGGATTTACACCACTGTAACTGAAATCATTGACTGTTTCCTCAGAGGCAAACTTAGGACCCCTAAGTCTCCACATGTTCAGCTCCGTCATCGCTACCACTGAATTATACATAGGATGTTTGCTAATGCTGACAAGTCTAATTTGGCGATCTATCTCAGACCTACACACACACACACACACACACACCTCTCCTAATGAAATATTTATACAGTTATTTAACATTTGTATATGATGCCTTAGGTGTGCAAGGCACTTTATATAAGAATAACCCATGTCTCAAGAAACTTTCAGCTTACTGTATTGCTAACCCCAGTGGTTCAAAAATAATGACCCAGGCCCCCAAAATCATGAGATTGGCTTAAAAAAGTGAAATTTAAAGACAATAATAAATGTGGATTTTTATTTGCCTTATGTTTTCTGACCTTTTGGTATACATCTGTTCACATTTCCAGGCTTTTCTCCACAATTATGAGGGTTAGAAACATACTTTTTATTAATAAATATTATTTATTTAGTTATTTCACATAATAACTTGCACACAAGGGATATGGCTCTTAAAAACACAAGCATCCATTATTTTGGGCTCACAGAATTATAACAAGAACTGGCAACACTGAGTTTAAGTTAGCTATGAAATGATCTGTGGAAGCTTTCCCCAAAATAATCTTCTGAGGTTCAACTCATGTTGATTCCACATTTCAAGAAGCATTTTTAAAAGCATGAGTGTTAGGGCTGATCTCCACTACGGGGAAATCAACGCTGCTGCAATCGATGCAGTAGGGATCAATTTAGCAGGTCTAGTGAAGACCCGCTAAATCGATGGCAGAGCGCTCTCCGGTCAATCCCGGTACTCCAGCTCCCCAAGAAGTTTAAGGTAAGTTGACGGGAGAGCATCTCCCATTGATGCAGCACAGTGAAGACACCGGGGTAAGTCGACCTAAGCTACATCGACTCCAGCTATGTTATTCACATAGCGGGAGTAGCATAACTTAAGTCGACTTACCCCCATAGTGAAGAGAAGCCCTAAAAGAGGGAATTGAACAAATGTGTAGAGGAGGAATGTGAGGCTGTCAGAGACTGAGTGGCATACAGCACACAATGTGCAGGTGGGTCCTGAGAGAGCATTTGCTAAATCAGAGGTTCTCAACCTGGAGGACGTGCCCCTGGGAGGCTGGGGGAGGAACAGAATGTATTCTGGGGAGGAAAGAGCATGAGATGCTTTAGGAAAAAAATAACCTTGCCGTACACATTCAGAGCTGGGTGGCCAGAGGGTGGTGGCTGCTGGCCGGGTGCCCAGCTCTGAAGGCAGTGCTGCTGCCAGCAGCAGCGCAGAAGTAAGGATGGCATGGTATGGTATAGCTACCCTTACATCTGTGCTGCTGCTGGCAGGGCACTGTCTTCAGAGCTGGGCACCCAGCAGCTGCTGCTCTCTGCTCTGCTTTCAGAGCTGGGCGGCCAGTGGGCACCCGGGGGGTGAGTGGGGAAGGGAGGTTAACTATTACAGACACAAAGAAGGAGGGCACGATCAAACAAGTTTGAGAACCACTGTGCTAAGTTGTAACCTAGCAACTGAGAGAAGGAGGAAATGTAGAAAGATTCCACAGCCACTGGGATTCAGCGGGAGCAGAGAGGAGCCACAGCTTCCTACTGATACTGCCCTGACTTTGCTTCCTTGCTCCCCTCCCCTCCTATGGCCTGCCCACACACAGGGAGGCGGGGAGGGGACTCAGCACTTCAAGTGGCTGTGGGGGCAGCATCACAGCTTCTTGAAGCAGCGCTGCCCCAAAGCTGAGCATTGTGAGGGCAAAAATGTGAACACCCTTCGTCCCGCCTCCCAGTCAGGCCCTGCCCCCAGTATCACCAGCCAAAGCTCTACCTGCAGTCTACAAGCTCCAGCCTCTCTCAGCACTGCCACCTTACTGCAGCAATAGCTCCACCAGCAACTAACAGCCAGCGCAGGTTTCTTACAGTGACCCAAGTCCCTGTGGGCCCTGACCAAAAACGCTGAGGTAACTGCACTGGTGTACAGGCCTCAGGGAGGCTGTTTGGTGTAAAATTGTGCTCGGATGAGATTTCTTTGTAGGTTTGAATTAGCAGCTTTCCCAAGGCACTGATGTTCGAACTGCAGCTTGCCCTCCCCAGCACTGAGTACTGTGCCCAGTTCTATCTGATGACTGGCAGATGGTCCCTTGCCAATTCTCAGAGCACAGCATCCATGTTACACAAAAACAAAGCCCCCTCCACCATGTGAACTTCGTGTCAGTCCGAGCACGGAGGCCAAGGGCTCAGTAGACTGAATTGCCTTCTCATCAGCTAGAGCTTATGGATTTTCTGACTCTGATTAGGTGCCAACGGGGAAAACCCACTAGCCTACAGGGAACTTTCCTCTGATTGGCTGCTCTTCCCCAGCCCCCTACCTTCTTGGGAAGGGCAACCAATCCACCAGCTGAGGGACAGGTTGACCCCACAGTCTCTCCTCCTTCTGCTTCTGCTACAGGGCTGGAATTTTGCCTGTGCTTCAACTAGCTGGGGAGCAGCTGCTCCTGATAGCTGCGCAGAACCTGCACTCTCTATGCACAGCCCCATGACCCACACCTGGGGAAGCGATAAAGAGACACCAAGATCCGTGCCTCTGCTGGAGTGTGGGGGCTGTGTGTGAAGAGCGCCCTTGTGAGCTGCTACTCCCAAATGCTTAAAAAGAGGGGGGCTAAAATGAAATGTTTATGGGGGCGATGGAGGGAAATGAAGAGGGGTTTTGGGAATGAAATGCAGTGGAGAGTTTGGAGGTTAAGAATGAAAACTTGGGGATGGAGAATGAAGGACTACTCTGGGGGAGAAGACAGGGAAGTGTTACTGCTGGTAGCAACTGGAATGCTAGGGTCTCACTTGGTCCTTCTCCCTTGCTCCATTCCCCAACCTTGCTCCACCTTTTCCTTTCTGCATCTATGGCTCTGTCAACACCCACGCACAACTGTATGCAAATATATTTAAATGTATGTAAATTGGGTGCACTTATTTAAATTTATTTGAGTTGTTCAATTGACTGTTGTTTTCTTTGAGGGTCCTGGCAGATATGTACCCCCTAAACTACTTTCTCATCTGAGCCTCTGGGTCAGATATGAGACACGCTGTTGGGACTGCTTTTTGGAAGCTTGCTTTGCTTTAGGAAGCTTGCTGTGGGCCATGCCTAGTCTCTGGATAAAGCCTAGGATTTCAGTATCCAGGGATGTGGCTCTAGCACCCTTCACAAGGATTACATTTATCTGGCTACAGACTCAGGCAGACAACGCTGCACTGGCTTGCATCCAAGTTACACTTCTTTAAAAGAGAATTAAAATGAAAGCATGGATTCAAGAGTGCAAGATAATGCCCCCCACGGGAAAGAACTGCCTTGCCAAGTTGCTACTAGCCCAGCCCAATTTGATCCCTACCTGTAGCATGATGGCACATTAACAGAGGGATAGTCCAAGGATGGGAAAGCTTCCTTAAAGCAGACTGACAACAGACCCAACTCTGCAAGGTGCAGAGGTCTGGGAGTGGAGAGCAACCAGCACTGCACAGTAGTGGGCCTTAAAGAGAGGGAAATGATAGCGTGAGAGGGCAGGAGGAAGGCCAAAAAGGAGAGCATTTTTAATCAACACCTGTGGCGCTAAGGCCACCATTTACCTCACCTTCCATGCACCTGTGGGGAAGCATGGGGCGTGGCAGTTTACATGAAAAAGTCAATTAGGACATTGCAAGCTTGTCATTGATGTGTGAAGTATCCCTAGCGTATTGTATTTCAATGCTGATCACTAGTGAATAGCTGTAATATGCAAAGCACTCTGTCTTTTGGGTTTAGTTTATTTTTCTGCCTTTGTGGCAAATCTGGCCTCAAAATAATATAATGTTAGACTCATTTTTTTTAAAAATCAGAGGCTTGCCTGACCCTGTTGACAGGTCTGAAGTCTGAACAATTTGTTCGCCAAGAGAGGCAGATTTGGCAGTGCTCCTTGTAAACTGCAGCCGCAGGAGGCCCCAGTTTCAATTGAAATTGTTTCCTCTGGTTAGACTTTTTTTGGCGGGGTGCCCCCCGGGATGAGAATTCGCAGTGTTTGTTTTGGGGTTAGGCTGATGGATAGGAACAATGGAGTATGTGTGTGTCTGTGAGGGAGGGGGCACTGACACTGCTCGCAGGGGACTCTGACAAGCTAATGCCAACAGTTTCCCTGGGCAATATCTTCAGAAACCGAGGGCCTGTTTTATCAGAAAATAAAGGCCAGTAAAGTGGAAGCATGGTACACACACGTATCAACCTGGCAGCGAATTTTTTTGCCTCAGTGGGCCAAAATTATCCCTCACAGAATTCCATGATGGATGAATTTGGCCCCATAAATCACTCTTCAGCTTCCCGCCACAGCCCACCCAGTGTCTGTGAGGGTTGAGGAATTGAAATAGTTTAATTAGGTGACGCCGTAGCTACTGAGCCGTGGGGTGAAATAGAAGGGAACAAAAACTGGCTCTGATTTGTACCTCGAGTATGGGCTGGACTTACAATGATTTGTCATTTAGACCTTGTGTTGTACAAAACTTCCTCTGCTTTTGCTGCCTATCTTATCACTTGTGACCATTGCCTGTGAAGGAATCTCTGCGGCAATTGATTTTCTTCCTGTGCTTGACTGTTTGTTTGTTTCCTTGCTAAGCGTACAGTCAATTCATCTTCCTCATAGAACAACAGAATAGGAACAGGGGGTCTTTAATTGTTGTGAATTTGTGTAAAGAGCAGGACAATGGGTATGGTATAAATCAAACCATAGGCTGATGACTTCAGGGGGCGTTCTGAGTCTGAAAATTAGGACATTCTCTCCTGACAGTTTTTATAACGCAGCTCTGCATTGCCAGTGTGTATATCCAAGGCACATTCAAAGGCGAATAGATGGGACAACATAAAATAAATGGAATTTAGTATAAAAATAAACAACATGGGGTGACTGTACGGATGGTATTGTTACTTTTAATATATACTTCAATGAAAACCCTCCAAGAAACCAGGGGAGCTTGCTGCAGAATTAGGTCTGGCTTGCAATGGAGTGCACATGGCTGTAAGGATACCTAGCTTCCTTTGTAACCTGCTTTTCAGTTCTCAGACGAAAGGGGCAATCCACGTGTAAAGCACTGTATGTGTCCAAAGAGTTATCAGCCTTATCCAGTCACAAGAGCCAGCTACCACTTAGGTCTGTGCTGCAAACCCCACTAGAATAGTAAATTGCAAATCTGATAGCATCCAGATATCCAGTCCGAACAGGTGTCCTTTGGGGGTTCTCCATTTCTCCAGCCTCATTCTTAGTGATAAGAGTAAGAACAAATGTGAGAAAGTCAGAAATACAGTAACAAGAGCTGAAGTAGATATCGGGGGGCCTTAAGGGCCTTTCCCACTTGTACCCCACAGCATGGCGCCCCTTAGGGAGATGGAAGAGGAAGTGATTTCAGTGTAAAGTTAGCCAGAAAGACTGAAAAATCTCACATTGTTGCTGATTTTCTTCACGTTTTAAGAATCCTCTAATCTACCCTGCACCCTTATAACCACTCTAGAAGCAGCATTGGCATGGGTTTAGTGAACACATGCTCTATGTCCTAGCAAATAGGGTCCCTCAAGGGGGAATGTAACAACAATACAGTGGCTTAAAGGATATCCCCACCAAAGGACATGAGTTAATTCCAGTCTTTAAATATGAAGGAAACAACTGAAAGTTTTGCATCTTAAGTAAAAGATTCTGAGAATGAGAAACTGTATGAATTAACTGTGAGCATCCTGAACAGATCCTTTTAAATGCTGGCACAATGCACATCCCCGAAAAGAGGCTACCCTCTGCATCCCTAGGGATATTTAAAAAAAATCTTCACTGTTACTAACACCAATTCTGCTCCACTAGTATAGACTGGATATTGGCTGCTGCTGCTAGCATTTTTAAAACCATGTTGATTAGACCTGCTCCGAGCAACATGCATTCAGGTGTTAAAAATGCCAATGGCCCATATACATTGGGATTTGCGACACTGCTAAGCACCATGGAGCTGAAATGGTGTTTCCAGAGTGGAAAATTTTTGAAAGTTTTGCTAGCATAGACAGGGCCTACATATGACAATAAGAAACCTGATTTCTGACATACAGAGGCTTTCTGTACACAGAGCCAATGTGTGGGGGATTCAAAATGACTTACTCTAACCAGCAATGACTCATAAGAAAATAAGGAATTTCTGGACATGGAAAAGCCATTTGTCCCGTTGTTGTTTTACACTGAAAGCTCTTTAGGAAAGGGAAATTGTCTTCATCTCTTTCAATTTACATCTCTATATGGCTGCCCATCACCATGGTATCTGAGCACCTTCCATTTAGAGGTAGACACAAAAGCATCCCTCTCTCTCTCTCTTTCTCTCTGTCATGCTGGCTGGAACAAGCTTAAAGCTATTGCTGGGATTTCTATTTTGTTACTGTGATTTAGACAGTTGTCTGTAACAGGGCCGGGTTTAGGCCGATTCCCCCGATTCCCCGGAATCGGGCCCCGCAGGTAAGAGGGCCCCGCGCCTTAGGCTCACCCGGCAGTGGTCCGCTCCGGCGGCATTTCGGCGGTGGGGGTGGGGGGTCCACTCCGGGGTCTTTGGCGGCATTTCGGTGGCGGGGGGTCCTTCAGTGCCGCGGAAGATGCGGAGCGGACCTCCCGCCGCCAACGTGCCGCCAAAGACCCGGACCGCTGCCGGGTATTCCAATCAGGCCCCGCAGGTCCTAAAGCCGGCTCTGGTTGGTAAAACACCATGCATACTAATGGTGCTATCTAAATGAGGGGTCTCAAACTCCCAGCCCACAGGCCATCTGCGGCCCGCGAGCCTCCTCAATGTGGCCCATGGGACTCCAGCAGTTTTGGGGCTGGGTCTCTTCCTTGGCCCCACCTGCCGCCCCTGGATGCTCCCCCCTCATGGACCCCGGCTGCACAGCGGAGTTGAGCGGCATCTGCCTGCTCACTCCAGTGGCTGCCGGCCCCTCCCTGTGGCCTAGGGGTGGGGCAGGGCTGTGCCTTTGTGCGCTGCCCCCGCCCCAAATGCCCCTGCGGCCAATGGGACGCTGTGGGGGCGGTGCGTGGGGGCAGAAGCACACACAGGCCCCCCCGGCCCGCCCTGCCTTGGAGCCCCAGGTACGCGCCGCACCCCTGACCCCCTCCCAGAGCCTGAACCCCCTTCCTCTTTCCACACACCCCCTCCCACTCCCAAACTCCCTCCCAGAGCCTGCACCCGGTCCCCACACCCCCTGCAGCCCCCAAACTCCCTTCCAGAGCCTGTGCCCCATCCCCACACCCCCCCAGCCCACAAACCCCCTCCCATAGCCTGCACCCCCTCCCCACACTCATCCCAGCTCCCAAACTCCCTCCCATAGCCTGCACCCTCTCCTCACACACACCCCAGCCCCCAAACTCCATCCCAGAGCCTGCACCCCAGACCCCCTCCCCCAGCCAAACTCCCTCCCAGAGCCCAACCTCTCACCCCTTCTGCACCCAAACTCCCTCCCAGAGCCTGCACCCCAATCCCCTACCCCAGACGACCTCCCCCACCCAAACTCTGTCCCAGAGCCTTAGGCAGGTGGGGGACAGAGTTTTTTGGGGGGCAGATTCTGGGCGACATGAGTGACATTGGCCCGCTGGGAGGATTTGAGGACTGGCACTGGCCCTAAGGTAAATTGAGTTTGAGACCCCTGATCTAAATAATACCAATAATAAAAGCAATAATAATCTAGTCTGTTTCCTCCTTTGTCCCTATTTCTCTTTCTTTGAAAGGAAAAGAAAATCTTGTTGTCTCTGAAACTTCTCTATACCTTACTGGTCTTAATTGGCAAATTACTCCCTATGTTTACTTTTGTCTAGTTCACAAAACCTACAGATTATCTGCAAGTTAGGGTGGTGAATTTTATCCCTATGTAAGCTCTCTGGGGAGCCCAACACACTGCTTGATTACTCAGACTTAGTTGGGATATGGAATAGGTGGAGGTGCATTTTAATCCTCTTATGAATCTATTTGAACAACTTTATATTGTTGATAGAAAATGTTCGTTGCAGCCCCAAATTCAGTATTTATTTTTGCTCCTCCAATTAGGGGTGCTGCAGCACCCCCTGGCTTGAAGTGGTTTCCATCCTATACAGGGTTTACAGTTTTGTTCAATGGCTGTCAGCATCCCCACTATAAAACCTGTTCCAATGCCACTGCCTCCAATTATCTTTTTAAATCATCTGTTGCTTATTTGTATAACTCTCCCACTAGTCCTCCTCACCAGCTTATTTATATTTTAAATGCCTTCTGCTTATTGCTCATTCTGATCTTTTACTTCCTTACTTCACAACATTAACAGCTGTTGCCCTTATCCCTGTTTTCACTTTACTGGAAGGAATTTCAATAGCCCTTTATTGTCTCTTACATGTTTCCTACAGTTGGACCATACATTTCTCTATAAACCGTAGATTCCAATCAGAATTTCTCAGTGTCTCACAAATTCTTCAAAATCAACTTTTCTGTGTATTAAAAATAAACTTCTTTGAGTATTTCAGCTCAAGAATGTTTCTGTCCTAAGGATTTTGGGTCTCCAGATTCATTTACACTCCCCGAATTCCAACCTTATTTATCATAGTTGACTTGTTGGTTAAAGTTAGGTCCAGAATAGTTTCTGGCCATGTGGATTGTTTAATAAGCTCCCTGAGCTAGACTGGCATCTTGTAATCGGCTTTGAGTAAGGGGCAGCATCCACAAGCAGTCCAGGGACCAAATTTTTTTACTCAGAGTTACTATTCGGTCTCTACTTCCCCCTTGATTCATGGGGGAAATAAATTGTGCCAGCCCTTTTCTTCGTGCAGCTTACATTGCCCTCCATGCTGGCTCAGCTGTGCTTTGGGGGACAGAACCAAAGCTACTCTTCCCCTCCCCCTACTATGTGAGTAGCTTGTGACAGGGAATAAAGAGGGATCTGACGCCCCATAACCCCTCCTTCTCCCCAGGCATAGAGGCCAGCTTACAAATTAGTCCCATAAAGAAGTCATCCTGCATTACCTCTATAAATGGGTTTTCCTCTTCAGTTTGTATGTGGTTATCTCTAACAATACCAGAGCAACTAAATGTTTCTATAAATAAAACTTCAGCATTCTTACCATCCTGTTATGTGTAAAAACATCTCCTAATCTTCTTTCCTCTGCTTCTTGGATGTCCATATAACATCATCCAAGAACCAACCAGTTGCCTTTCTTGACTATAATGTTTTCCTAATCACTAGTCTGTGTTGGGTTAGCCAAAGTATTTGCTGTGTACTATTTCTCCCTATAGAGTCAATACCATCCCTAACAAAATGCTATTGCTCCTCTTCCTGCTTTTGCCCCTCTCATCATCAGATTCTGGTTCCTGGTATTTTAAGTTCTCTGGTTATTTTTGTGCTTTGTCCAGCTATTTCCTTAGTGTAGATATTCTTAAAATGTATACGGTAATGCCAGTTCAGCATTTATTTTGTGTATTCACTTAGCATTTGTAGAAAAGGAATTTGCCTGATTTAACTCTCAGCTGCTCTACGTTTCCATTCTCTTCCGTCTTTTATAAATAATCTACAATGCTAGCCAGGTTCTTTTGCTATATTGGCAGTAATATGTTCTCACTTTTACTTCAAAACAGTCCCAGTTGTCTTCAAAAATCCCTCTGTTGTCAGCTGAGTGATCATCCATCCCAAGCCCCTATTGCAAAGTCATTTAAAAAGCATTCTCTTTGTGGATAGTTTTTATGAAGGCAGGACATATTCTCCACTGCACAGAGAAGACATGTATGATGCAGGTTATCTACCAAGAATAACTGGAAGAATAAAATACATTTATAATAACTCAGTTATGTAATGATATAGTGTCTTTCCTCACAGTGGTTTTAAACCTGATAAATGGATATACAAGCTATGGACAGAGATCACTTCACCCTCCACTGACATAAAGTAAAAATGCAGCACCTGTTCATCAATACCCAGTAACGCTATATTCAGGCCTTGTCTACACTACTGGCTAAATCGGCACTACTGCGATCGATGCAGCAGCATCAATTTAGCGGGTCTACTGAAGACACGATAAGTCGACGGGACACCACTCTCCTGTTGATTTAATTAATCCACCTCAACAAGAGGTGGAAGCTATGTCGATGGGAAAGCATCTCCCATTGACATAGCATGGTATAGAGACCGCTTTAAGTCAATGTCAGCTACGTCGACTTAGGTTACATTACTTACATAACTTAACTTACATTGACTTAGAGCACTAGTGTAGACTAGGCTTCAGTTTAGGACAGCAAGGGAAGACTACAGTATCCGTGTGCAATGGCAGGGACCTATTACTTAAGAAGAATGTAGGTATCCAATTCTGAATTTGATCAAGGCACCAGGGTTGACATTGCTACCCTGGCAAAAACTGCTGTGGGATCTTCGATGACCAGACATGGTGATTTCAGTGATTTTATGCATCAACCAAAAGACAACTGCGTGGTGACCCCTAGCATCGTACTGGGGTATCACTTCCTACAGCACCTTGATTGTTTTCAGTGTAGATAGGCCCTAATTCACAACACTCATACAAACAAGGGTTCCTGACTTCCACATCACAGGCTTGATTCAGATATAAAGCTCTACCTCTTGTCCACTGAAATCAGTGGCAGTCTTTCCATAGACTTCAGTGGATGTTGGCTCAGACCCCTAATGCATTGCATTGGATTTTTCATACTAATCAAAGTGGGAGCTGAAGCCTGTTCTGACTTTATTTTAGAGCTTTTATTTTTCTAAAATTAATTATATTTTTTTCAGTGACTAGGGGAAAATCTGGCCAAAAGTTGGCTTGGGGATCACCTTACGAGGACTGGGGATGATGAGTGCTTGTTCTTGTTTTCTTCATTTGCAAAGCCCTCTGGGTAGCTGAAGAAACAGCTCTTTTTGGCTTTTGGTCAGCATCTCCTTTTTTGCTCCCATCTCTGAACGATGTTGGCAAAGATTTGCAGTTCTGTTCAGTCATATTCTTCTCAAAGTCCCCTGGATAGCCAAATAAGAGCATGAGACTCAGCCTTTACTCACGTGAGTAGTCCCTTTGAAGTGAATTCAAAGGGAATGGTCATGTAATGTCTGCAGATACAGCACAGTTAATCATGACCAATACCATTTCCATTGTTTAATGACTTAAACTTTATTTCTTATATCCGAACAGAAGTATTTTTTTACATTGTTGACACTGATCCTCTAGCTTAGCAAAGGGCACTTGTGGAACATTTTCTGAACCAATTTAGCATCTGCCCAGGGCATCCATTGCACGTTTCTCATTATTAGGGAAGAAATAAAAGCCATTCACTAATCCCCAAACCACTTTATTCCCCTATGGTCCTTCAAAGAGTAGGGCCCCTAGATGGTGATTAAAGACTCTGGAGACGGTTCTCAATGGATATTCCCTTTTCTCCCAGTATCAGAGAGAGAGAGACTCAAATTGTCAAGCTGGGTAATGGATTTTTTGAATTAATGCCATGGGACTTTAAGAAAAATCAAAAAAGAAAATAAGGAAGATGATTATATTGGGCTTTTAACTGTTTTTTATAGGCCTCTCATGTTGCCCTTCAGTAAAAACAACTCTCTGCTTAGTCTGTGGATTGAAGACAGTAGTGGTGAGTCGGAGGCCAGGCAGTGGTTGTTGCAGTTATGAGCTTGTCTAAGTTGTGTTTAGCCCTGCACTGATGTGCAAGGATGGAAGAGAGTGAAAGGAGCTTTCCCTTACCTCTTGTGTCCTTATGCACTTGGCCCTAGCATTTCTGGTGCACAAAGACCAGGGCGCTCCCACACGGACGGTGGTGCCAACCACTCCATAGGGACAGGTGGAGGGCAGGACCAGGAGACTGTCCTCATTCTGCACTGACCAAGAGAGCTCCATCTGCAGGGAAGGCGCTCACACTGCACTCTGCCTTGAGAAGCTGCTGCCTGCAAGCTGATCCCCTCAGCGTCCGCTCCCTTCTACCCTGTGTAGCCATTTACATCTGTGCAAAACAGGTGCAAGACCACTGCTGGGGCAGTCACTTTGCACAGGTGTAAATGACTACACAAAGTGCATGGCAGAGGAGAACCAAGCCCAAAATACGGACTCCACGAGTGGGGAAATCCATCTCCTTTTATTTCGTTTTATGCCATGTCCATTTCATCTCCTTCCGCTCCACTTCGTCTTGCTAATAACCCAAACTCTATTAATACTTAGCTGAAGCCTGTGAAGTAGGTAATTTTTTCTCTCTCATAGGTTGGCTTGTTATCATTTCTTGTCCTCATCTAAGCAAGGAGAGATTTTTTTGTATCCAGAACTCTACTGCTAGAGTAGCCTGTAGAACAGGTGTGCATGTGGGTGTTGTGTGGGCATCACCAGAGGATGCTGAACAATATTTTGTTTCAGTGTTGGAGAACTTTCTTCTCTTACCTCTAACCCCAACTGTCCACAGCCAGAAAAGCAGAGGGATTCAGCAGTAGTCCAGCATGACAGCAATAAAATATAGAGTTTCACCTCTAATTGCTGACTTGAATGGATCAATGGACCAGAAAGCCACTATGTCCAGACTCAGTCGTACATGTGAGGGAAAAGTAATTGACATTATTCTCCCAGTGATAATGCATCTCCAGCTCTGTTTTTCAAGCTGATTTTGTTTTGGCCCTCATTTTAGGAGAATATTATGAAAAACAAATTTTCAGTTGTCTTTAAAAAGACACCTGTTGTTGCAGGTGATTTTCTGACCTCAGAAGAAGTCTAGTGACTTCATAGGTGTAATATATTTCAGACATAATGGGCCTGATTCTCCATTGCTTTGCACTTTGTGCACTCCTTTATACCTATGCCATGTGGACGTAAACAGGATCTAGCAAAATACTCGTTGCAATTTTATTGGCGCTGCTGGCTGCATGTTGGATGAGTTGCACTAGCAACCTCATCAACCCAGACTGGTTTATGTGAACGTGCAGAAAGGAACATTACTTGCCCTGATACTACATCACTCTATCGATTATTACAGCTGTTTTAATGTGTGTCTTGCCAAAACTTCCGTAGAGAAGATTGGTTTGTACCTTGTAAAAAGCACTGGCAGACCAACTAGCTTAAAGTTTCCCTTGAAATAATTTATACTGGTGTAAATCTGGAGTAACTCCATTGAACTTGATGGAGTTACACCAGTGTAACTCAGAGCAGAATGTGGTCCCATATCTTTTTCTCTTTCCTGTAGTATTCATCTCTCAGGGCAGGAGCAAAAACTGCCGTATAATTTGCAGAGAAGCAGGAAGTGGAAAGCAGAGTTCAAAGCTTATTCTGCCAAAAGAAAATGATTCTAACCTAGCCTCCTACGGTTGTGTCTCATATGACACTTGCATCAAGAAATTCCAAGGACTGTTCACTGTTGGCAGTACTCACTAGCCTCCGATGCTGCTATTGTAACACTGATTTGCCATATTTGTTCGACTTATAGTTGCTGACCCAAATTTAGGACTTTTAAAAGGCTAAAGGTCAACTGGCAGCTATGGGATATTTCAGAGGATGCGAGTTATTATGAGCTCATAGTAAACACCAGGCAGTGGCCGGATGGATGAGTTTAATTATAAGAAATAGCATAAAATTCAGGAGCTGATTCATTCTTCTTGGTGAAGTGCCAGGTGCCAGTCTTATTTTGTCCATATAAAATAAGCCCAGTTGAACCTATTTAAAAGGAGGCTAGAAGGGGTCATAAATCTTTATAGAAGTTGAAGATCCACAGAAAACTAGGCCTGATCTCTTTTACATCTGTTTCAGGTTCTCAGCCTTATCTGGTTCAGCTGCCTTCACTCTTTGTGGTTGCACACAAATACCATTAAACAAAAGTCCTTTTGCAGTTGCTGAGTGGCAGGTATAGGGTAACTATACTATGAGCACTGAGGACACAGAGGGAGGGAGGGCTGGGGGCGGGGGGTGGGGGAAGAGGCACTGCCAGAGTTATTGCTGCAGACAGCCCCCAAAGCCTGGCTGATTGACATTGTAAATCTATACAGAGGGGTTGTTTGAGGGGAGTCTGTCAGATTGACAGTGTAAATGTGTAACACACACAGCCTGTGAGAGAGGAGTCTGCCGGCGGGTGGGAGAGCGCTGGCTGAGTGTTGGTCACACGGAGATTGAATTACAGCTGAATTAGATCAGAGCTGTGGGAAACAGCACCTCCTAAACACACACACAGTCTCATAGGGAGCTGTTGAGGAGGAGGGGGAGATGGAGCGGGCAGCTGCGGTGAAGTACTAAGGGCAGCTAACAGAAGCTAGCAGCTAACTTAATTACTGGAGATCTCTCCGCAACAGGCTTGCCAGCCTTTGGAGACTCCAGCGTTGGAGACTGAAAGGCTCCATGGTGCCAGCCCAAAGATGGGGCAGTTGGCATTTAATCCACACCCTTGTTTGGAAGGAGAGCGATTGTGTATTTTAACAGAGGACAAAAACCGTGATTTTCTGGGGAAGGCCGGGGTGCTGGAGCTGCTAGCCCTGCAGCTGGAGGGTCAGACTCCAAAGGGGATTTGGGTGGCTTTAACTGATACCTTTTAAGATTTGAGGTTTTATAGAGTTCCACTAACACCGCAGCGAAGAATCAGCCTCCTCGCATACGACTCACCCTCCTAATCCTTTTGATTTTTCCATGTGCCGTGCAGGCATTTCGCAACTGTGCAGTATTAATGTCTTTGGGTTGCGGGCCGGGGTGAGATGGGGGGGAAGGGACTTTAAAACAGAAACATTTTAAGCTGTGTCTGAAAGGGCAAAAAGTCAGTTGGCTTCGGCGTGCACTCACTCAGCGGGGGTGATGGAGGCATTTCCAGGAGCCAGCGGAAAAGCATTTGTTTTCTTGGCTGGCTCTGAAATGCCTGGTTGCAATGCAGCAGACAAAGCCGGGCATTCTCTTGGGCAATCACACCTCGGCGCCTTAAAATGATCCCTTCTCTCCCTTTGTCACTCAGCTGGAGAAGAAAATCACTGGGGTGGTTTGCACTGGGCTAGGGAGGAAACAATGTCCTTTCTGCTCACTCTCCCTCCCCTTAATCTCCTGTGTTTGCACATGTCTTTGTGGGCCGGTTGAGCAGGGATGGGAAACTGACCCATAAAGAGTTGTACGTGGAATATCAGCTTTTTATTATGCAAGCCACTTTAAGTACAATTCTCCTTTATTTGACCTTCCAGTATCTGTCACCTTGCATAATCACTCCCGGCCTAACGCTAGCCACAAACATTGGCCAGTTGGTCTTTAGTACTCTCCACCTTCACGCCAATTCTCATCAGTAAAATGCAAGCTAGCCAGAAAATCAGGGTGTCTCACTATAGACAGGGCTCCATGTGTGGTACCCACTGTGTAATTTACCCCGGCTACAAAATCATGGGGCTCTGCCTGGGCTGCCCCATGATCCTGCCCTGGCAGAGCAGGTTGCAGGGCACATCGGAGCAAGGTTATTCGCTGCCCTTTGTAGTAAAAGGCAAGGGCCTCCAATGTTTGTTACAAAGCTGATCTGTGTACGTATCATGCCATCCTGCCCTGCCAGAAAAATGAGGTGACCAGCAGCGGGGTGGCTAGAAAGAACTACTGAAGAAGTTAGAAAATGGTGGCTACTGAACCACGGAAGGTGCACTACTGCACATATGGCAGAACGTGTGCAAGTGGCCATGCCATATGGAGAATAGAACCAATTTTTCCCAAGTGCCTTTGCAGGCTGAACTGGAGCCATCAGACCCCCATCATTTGCAGGGTGACCCCTGTAGACTCAGACCCCCAACAAAATGTTTACATGTTGCTGCCCTGAGGTTTTTGCCAGTAGCCAGCCAATGGTGCTCAGAGCAATATCAGTTTAGTATCTTTTTTCCCCATAACCCTTTAGCTGTAAAGCCAGCCACCCTAGACATTTTTCTAGATCTAGACATTTTTCCAGGTTAGTGTATGTAAGCCCAGAGCTAGAAGGCTTAGGGAGGGAACTCTCTGCCTCCCCCTACAGGAGAAAAGGAAAAGTCTATCTCAGGGGTCGGCAACGTTTGGCACGCGGCTCGCCAGGGTAAGCACCCTAGCGGGCCGGGCCAGTTTATTTACCTGCTGATGCGGCAGGTTCGGCCAATCGCGGCCCCCACTGGACGCGGTTCGCCGTCCCGGGCCAATGGAGGCGGCGGGAAGCGGTGCGGGCGAGGGATGTGCTGGCCGCGGCTTTCTGCCGCCCCCGTTGGCTCAGGACGGCGAACCGTGGCAAGTGGGGGGCCGCGATCGGCCGAACCTGCCGCGTCAGCAGGTAAATAAACTGGCCCGGCCCGCTAGGGTGCTTACCCTGGCGAGCCGCGTGCCGAACGTTGCCGACCCCTGGTCTATCTGCTAGCAGGCTTCATTTACATAAAGTGTAATTTTGCTAACCTATAATTCCTTATAGTGTTGCATTATATGAAGTTTATGTTCAGATTTTATGGATGGCAATAGTTTAACTATTTACAAAACTACCTTTACAAAAGGGCATGTGAATTGTGTGAGCTGTACTCTAGAGAAAATGATCCACCCTGAGCTGAAAAGTAGGAGACTTGGGGTAGGAGCCCAAAATTCATATGCCCTTTTACAAATGCAGTTAACAAACTATTGTCATTCATAAAATAAGAACATAAACTCCCAATAAGGGGAGGCAAAGCATCCTATCCTAAGTATTCTAGCTTGGGGGCTTACATATAGTGCATACTTTAGCTTTGCCCTGATTTCTCCCACATCTCATCAAATCACTTCCTTTTTTGTACTTTTTCAGTAGCCTAATCCTGTCTTGGGAGATCCACCCCAAACTCTCAGCGAAGCCAATGGGGGTCTTGGATGTGTATGCCATGGCAAAATCAGGTCATGTAGATCTTTATCTTGGGATGCTTTCTATGTAAGCATGTACAGTAACATAAGAATAAGAAGTTGGAGAATTAGAATTTGGAATCTGCATCTTTTAAAATTTTGTTCTGTTTAAAAAAATGGAGTTCTGAGGTGAAAGGTAAGTGGACATTTTTCAACAGATTTGCTCAAGCAGACTGAATGCTAAAATGTGTTTATGGGTGGGACCAAGGAAGTTCTAAATATCAACTGGCAAGGGGATGCAGAGGGTTACGGGTATCTCATGATTCTGGATACACATTCTGGTTCACCGAAGAATGTCATGTGAGGTCTCAAATGGAAGCTGGTGTCACACTGGGGATCAATATCATTGTGAAATGTAGGTTAAGATACTATGCAAGGAGTTGTGTATCTGTACCAGAGAATTATGTTCTTAAGCATGTAAGTTAAAAGCAGGTCACCAAAAGGTGAGATGCCTTAGACCAGTTCCTCTAGACAGGAGGTAAAAAACATGTATCTCTCTGTCGGGATGTAAATTTATTCTTGTTTTCACTATCAATATATCTAAGTGCTGTGACGTTAAGCAAAGTGCTGGTCCTGAGTTGAAACTTACAAGCTAGTATGTACTGTTCCTTTGAGAATAGCAGGTCTGGTAATGCTGTGAGTGTCGAGGGGATAAGGAGCTAGACACTACAGGGAATTCCCTGAGGACTCAGGGGGTTGGTATGTGCCTATCGCTACCTACACAGAGAGAGTGAGGCCTGTGGAGGCCTGGAAGATAGTGCTTCTGTTCCGAGAGGCTGGTGAATTCAAGAAGCTGATTCACAGCAGGCACAGAAAAGGCTGCCTCCCGTGTAAGAGCAGGCAGTGGTGAGGTACCTCACAATGCTGGGGTACCCCGGGGGAGTCTCACAAGAATGACATTTCATTTCTGGATAATGACAGACCTGGTATTTCATGTTCTTCCTGGCTTCAGTTCAGCAAAACACTTAAGCATGTGCTTAACTTTAAGTTCCCTTTATTTCAATGGGAGTTATGTACGTGCTTCATCACTTTGCTGAATCAGGGCCTACGCCCTGGGTGCTCCCCTTCCCATCTCTATGAAAGAAAGAAACGAGATGAGAGAGAAAGGAGTTGTTTTCTTTTCTTTTCAACCTCCATGCCCCTGGAGTGGGGGAAAAGAGAGAAGGAGAGCAGTGCTTTGCCCATTCCTGTGTTTTGTCATGATTCACTTGCAGGATAACTCACTGTAGCCTCTTAGGCCTGGTCCACACTACCCCCCCACTTCGGACTAAGGTACGCAAATTCAGCTACGTTAATAACGTAGCTGAATTCGAAGTACCTTAGTCCGAACTTACCGCGGGTCCAGACGCGGCAGGAAGGCTCCCCCGTCGATGCCGCGTACTCCTCTCACCGAGCTGGAGTACCGGCGTCGACGGCGAGCACTTCCAGGATCGATCCCAGAACATCGATTGCCTGCCGTCGGACCCTCCGGTAAGTGTAGACATACCCTTATACTAGTATCAGTCAAAAGTAACCCCTCTAACGTGACTGAGGTCACACCAGTGTAACACTGGGGTAAATCAGATCAGAAACAGGCCCTGTTGTGGTTTTTTTTTTTTTTTTTTTTTTTTAAAGAAAAGATAGTTTGTACCCCTCCTCCCCCCAAAAGAGAGAAAACAGGTTTCTGCAGCATCAATGGCACCAGTGGCAGAATCTGATAAACAGAAAACTTTAAGTCTACTCCTTTATTTGATGATGCTGGAGAAATCTGAGGATCTTGTTGCAGAATTCAGGTCTAGTGGGCCATAGAATATCTAAGTCCCCTGAAGTTGTGATGATGGGCACAAGGGACTTGGAAGAGAAAACTGATCAGCACTGATTAGTTTTAGGTGATGTACAAGATACTCTTCTTCACTACAGGCAACTAAAGGATGAGGTAGGAACTTTAATCTATAGATACATTTATGTACGTTAAATATCATTCTTGTTGTGACTTTTGGAAGGAAGGACATTTGGCTTCAAGTCCAGTGCTTAACCAGAACTCCACTTTGGGTTCTATTCCCAGCTCTCCTGCAGATGTCCTGGATGACTTTGGGCAAGTCACTCAATCTCGAGGTGTTTCAATTCCCCATTTTAAAAAGGGATAGTTCTTCCCTACCTTGCCGGGGCTCAGTGAGCACAAATTCATGAATGTCTGCAAGGCGCTCCAATGTCTCAGTTGTGTGGGACACACACACACAAATACGTTTCTTCCAGCTTTCTTTTGCACATTTGCACATTTCTGCCTTTCATGCCAGTTGGAACCACGCTGGCCCCCCAAAACTCATGAGGAGTTTTGTCATAGAAGTCAGGAGAAGCAGGTTTGGGCCTAAAATGTATGACATATGTTAAGATCAATTCATAAATTTTAAGGCCAGAAAGGACCATTATGATCATCTAGTCTGACTGCCTGCCTATAAAACAGGCCACAGAATTTCACCTAGTGGTCCTTGCATCAAGCCCCTAACTTCTGGTTGAGCTACAGAACATCTTTTTTAGAAAGGCATCCAATCTGGATTTAAATGTAGGAGCAATTTACCTGGCCAGCTTCCTCAATTTATTGTAATGATTTATTATTTGGATTGCAGTAGTATCCAGTGACCGAAGTCAGGTTTGAGGTCCTTTTGTGCTCAGTACTTTGCAAACATGGTCCATGCCCTAAAGAGTTTACAATGTAATTCTAAACCGGACGCACCAAGTGGGTGTAACAAACAATAGGAGAGTGTTTTCCATCAGACAGCCAGAAGTCCTGTAATACAGCTTGATGGGATTCTAGCTGCCCTGACCTGGGGCAGGTACCTTTTTTTTTTGGTAGGTGAGTAAAATATCACTTGTGTTTTCATCATCATCCTGCTTGTAGGGCACACAGTTAGATTTTGTGCTGGAGCTGTTATGTTTTTCATTACAACTTGGTCAGGCTGCTGTGATATACATGCGGGTTCAGCTAGTCTGAGACTGAATCCTTTAAAAATCACCCTCTCACACTATCACCCTCCCCTTTCCCAGTTGCAAGAAAACCCTTGTGTGAAACACATTGATTCATTCACCCTTAGCATGACTTAACTTTTTTTGTCTGAATTCTTGCAGGCCTTCAATGCAAATTGCTCATGTCACAGTTCACAGCTGAATGGGAGCAACTTCCACTGAAAAGTACTCGATTTAAATCCAGCTAGAGTGCTCAAGAAACACACAGCTCATAGCCAAACAGGACGAAATAGCACTTACAGGAAAGTATGACTAACCTAATTTCCACATTTACTTAGCAAACAGAACACTCCAGTACATATAGCACTTCAGAGGTCACAGGGATGGGATAGCAGGGGGGAGGGTTCAGTTAATTTATGGCTGAGTGGTGCAAATCAGACATGGAATTCAGCTCTTTGATGTGAGCAATGTTATTAGCACTGATTCTGTGTGTGTGTGTGTGTGTGTGAGAGAGAGAGAGAGAGAGATTATCTGCCATGTATTATAATGTTGCAAAGTAAGTCGCTTGTTTCCTTCGCAAGCAGAATAAGATACTCCTGAAATGGAGCCGTGTGTTTTGAGTTTAGTCAGTACGGCATGCAGGAGCTTGTGCGCTCTGTCCATCAGAGCTGGCAGGCTGATGACATCAGGAAGCTATGAGTGTCCTGCAGCTGCTTAGTCTGCTCCAGATCATATATCTGCTTTAGAAAACCAGGCCTGGGGGTAGGGAGTTGAGGGGGAGGGGTGCAGGAGGAGGTTACACGTGAAGCGACTTATCGAAATGGCAATCTTCTACAAATACAAGCTACATTAAATTGTTTGGCCTGTCTTGGTCTCACAAGTCCTTCTATAAACAGAAAAGCTGCAAATGTTGGGCGGCTTTTTTGCAGCTAAATTTATTCTTGTCTGCGTTCTGCATTACTAGCCACCTGTTCACTGCACTAGAGTGCTGTCCATTGCTTCATTAGGCCAAACAACACGAAGAGATGCCACGTGTGTTTGCCGTCTCTCTTGTCACAAACATGTATGTCAGCTGAACAAGAAAGCAGCAATAGGCTGTCCTGTTACTAACTGCAGATACAGATCGCAGATGAGGCAGTGATAGCTGGGTGATAAATTCAATTTATCAGGCACCTTTGACTGCCACACCTGCATGCTGCCCACTAATCCAGCTCTGCTGGGACTATTTCTGACATTCCAAACCTCTGAGCAACTTCAAACAGCTGTTGCATCTTTTTTTTAAAAAAAAACCAACAACCTGAGAGAGAAAAATTTTAATTCTTTCCCCCCAAAGGCAAAGTTTTCCCTCTGAAATGACACAGACCTAAGGCACAGGATATGCAATATTCCTTCCTGCGCTAGTGACAACTTAAATGCCCAGTATCTTGTGACACAAAGAGGGGCTTTATCACACTAGAAACTGGAGATTTCCCCTTTCCATTGGGACTTTCAGCATTTATTTCTACATCTTGGAAGGATCTGAGCCAGTGGACCTTAAAATCATTAGATTACTATGCACAGAAAACCTGCTTTAGATCACTTGGAGCAGGTTCTAAAATGTATTAGTTATAACTTTTCTCTCCCTCTGTGAGACCTATATAGCAGGATTCTGGCTGTAAGGTCTATGGATCTCATCAGTCAACAGGAGTCTTTCTTCAATGGGCTTGGATCAGGGCTTGATCCTGCAAATTCTTATTCACATGAATAGTTCAGCCTCAAGTAAGCAGTCCCACTGAAATCAACACAAAGAGATTGTAGTAAGAATGAAGTTTAGCAGGAATAGGTGCTAGAGGATGGTTGTATAGGTGGATGGGTATGGAAAATATGAACAAATAAAATGCCTTAAATGCTCAAATATTTCCAAAGTAGTTTTCTGTAAAATATATGGTATATACATTATATATGATGGCATGGGGTGGTATCTTTTTTCTAATTACCTTAATTTGTTGTGCCTGCAAAGTTCATTAGAGGCTTGCCCATTTGTGAGTAATGCCACTTCCTCTACCTCATACCGAGTGCATCAAGTGCATATATAATCTCTCTCTCTCTCTCTCTCTCTCTCTCTCTCTCTCTGATATATATTATATATTGTGTAATGTCTGTGCTCTTGTATAATGTTTCTTGTAAACTTGCTTCTATAGTTTTAAAAACTCTTTAAAAAGTGATTTACAGGGAAAACTTTAAACATTTTGAAATTTGCAGCAAGGAAACCTGATGAGAAAATGAAAATAAATGGAACTTTTTCAAACTTCCATAAAGGCAGAGAGTCAGGCAGGCTCTTTTTTAATCTGAATGTCTTCATGGATACCTAAAAGAAACAGGGGCAACCTTGTTAATTAGAATATCTGAAACCAAATAAAACGGGAGAATGGCCCATTTCATACACAGCTGTGACATAGAATTTTGTCTGGTGGTTGAAGCATAGGAAATATGGCTGAGTGGCGAAGGTATAGGACTGGCAGGAGATTTTTTGGGAAGGAGTTTTAGTTCTGGCTCTCCCTTCCTGTGTGATTGTGACTGTGGGCAAGCTACTAAAGGCCTAGCAGTACAAACACTTTTTAGTGAATATAATGAGCAATACTGTGGTTAGTCCCAAAGACTGCAGTGGGCCTGTGCCCAGTAATGTTTGCGGAATCAGGCCCTTAATCTCTCAGTGTTTAATCAGAGCCTTCTATGTCCAAGCCAGGGAGTAAGGTGGCATAAGGCTACCCCATCACAGCGGATGGGCCAGGCAATGGGAGAGCAGCCATGCCAGAGCCAGTACTCCCTGTCCTGCTCGGCTAGACAGAGAGTGAGCAGAGCATTGGCTCTCCCTCCCTCCCCCGAGACATGCTGGCCAGTGGAGCTGAGCTGGCATGAAGAGGGATGCACACTGAGTCAGCTAAAGGGCAGGTGCAGCTTAATTCCCCCTGAACAAGGGGTAAGCAGGGACCAAAGTGTGACTTCCTTACCCAAAATCCAGTCCCTAGTCTGTTCCTGCTGGCAGCGCAACAGCATGCTTCCTCTTACTCCGAGCTCATGGTAACTCCACGTTGGTTAGTTTTTCCATCTGTACAATGGAGAGAATAGCTGCCACAGAGGTGTCATGAGGCTGACTTCGTTGGAGTGTGTAAAGCTCTTGTGCTCCTCAGATGGACGGGAGCTATAGAAACACAACGTATCATTATTTAATCAAAGGGGCTTCACTTTCCTGCTCTCACCAGTTATAATGACTCTGTTCATTGTTTCTGTTTGAGTGACATGATAATCAAGGAGGGCCTGGGAGACAGGGATGGGTTTTAGCTACTGTATTAAAAACACTGGCCCTACTATTTATACTCTTAGCACTTTAAAGGTGACCTCACTGGTCCCTCCCCCCAGTTCAGAAGGCTTCCATAACAAACAAAGCTCTGACTGCAGAGCAGATCTGCAGTGTGGATTATCTGCTTGTTTGAAGTGAAATTTAGCTGGTCTTAATCAGAAGTCTAACCGCATCAGGTTCACATTAGCCTGTACAGAGGTAGTAGTTTCACACAATGACATGGTAGCAATTAAGCCAGTTGCTACTGGTTCTTACCCTAGGGTACTACTTTGTTTTGTTCCTTATAGATTAGTAGAACTGCCCTAGTTTCCACATAGTTTTCCTTCCTGTAGACCCTGGTTATTTCATGATGAACCCTCGGGGGTCACTTATTAGACCACACAAATTGTAATTATTTCCTAAACAGGCAGGACAAGTTCTGAATCTGCAGCATTGTCAGTAAGAAGAATATTATGTATCTGAAACAGGGAAGGGATTTCACTAAAACCAAAAGAGGCTAAAAACTCCACAACCACAGGGAATAAAATAATTTCAAACATCCGGAATATGAGATAAGAACTTATTCTAAGAAACAGTATCATTCTTTATCTGGGGTTGGGTGAAAGGAGGTTCCTTTAGGTCCCCCTTCATGTCTTCCTTTACATTCCCCAGCAACTGCAAAATCACAGATCCCTCCTATACTCCAACTTCAAGGGGACCCAATTATATCATAGTTGTCACTTGATGCAGTTCTGTTTTGCAGTGTGGACAGGGCCTACACACTGTAGGCAGGGTTTTAAGACTTGTGATAAAGCCTTGACATGTGGGAAAGGATTGGATCTACCCTACTTTAGAAAAAAATACCAAATTGTATAAAATGAAGAAGTTAAAAAAAGTTATGTAAATTACAGCTGATCATGGGTAACATCAGTTATCCAAGCTGAAACTAAGGTTGGTGGCACTACAAAAGCAAACTTTATTTATAGGAGGAACTACTTTTGATTGAGTTTTCTGCACATAACATTTTTCCAGCTTCAGGCACAGCTGTATTTGTGTGCCAACTATCTTTTCTTAAACCTATGTATTCTAGACACCGTAATGAAAAGGCTGCTGTCCATTACTTTCTAGAGTTCCCTCCTACAATATTCTGAGGCAGTCATGCAGTAGAGGATCTTATTCCAAACCCATTAAGTTTCTTTTGGTATTTGCATGAGCAGTAGTAAATTATTTTAATGGGAGTTGAGTGACTAAATCCCTGTCCACTTGAAAACGGAGCGGGACAGGTCATTCTAGCAAAGTTCCATAGCAAAATTTTCCACCAAGTTAAACCACATCATGCAGAAAACTGTGACTCTCAAGTATAAAATAAAAGTTTACTCTTTGGATCAAAGTCCTTGTGTGGCGGTATCATGACATATTGATGTTACCTTGTCACATCATGACAACTCCCCATGTCACTCTGCAGACACCACCACGGTGGGATATAATATTGTTATGTCATGACAGAACTTCTGAACGTGGTGCCGTTGCATTGGTCCCCAAAATATGCTGAGTCACTTTCATGGCAAGGGACAAAAGCCCAGATCACCGAAGGTATTTAGGTGCTTGCCTCTCATTGATTTCACTGGGAATTAGGCACCTAAATACCTTTGGGGATCTGTGCCAAAACATCAAGCTCAGGACTTCCCCTTGATGATCTCGACTGATGGCAACCCTAGCTCAGGCCTCAAGTTCTTTGAAAACTATGCCAAAGACCTTTACGAACCATAGGCTAAATGATTCCAGCTAAGGGTTCTGGACCTAAAAACCACACCTGCTCAATGTGCAGTGAGCTGTGGAAAAGTTGAAAGAGTGGAAGGGGGTGGAAAGGACCCTATTATCCTTCCCTGCTCTGGGTGCCTAAATTCAGGATGGGAAGAACCACAAATAACAATACGTGACATGAAGACATCTGCGTTTCCAGTAAGGACAAGTTGACTAGTTCCGAGAAATTGCCACCACCAGCTGCGGAGCACAAAGTGCTTTTTCAAAGCTAACAATATAAGGTGGAGAATGTGCTGATAAATATAAAATGCCAGATGCTTAAGCCCAGTTAAGGTGCCTTTGTGCCACTCTGGCCCCTGGTGGCACAAAGGGGCCATAATACAGATGCAAATTGCCAGCAGAGAATTCCCCGGGTGTAGGGAACTCTCTGGTGTAGGGAACTCCCTGCTGGTGCATCTGGGCCTTCATTGAGTCTGGCACCTCTGCTACGCATCACCTCCCAGCGTAGAGGGCATGCTGGGAACTGGGAGGAGGGTGGAACTCCATTCAGCTATGGAAATCCTGCACTGGGATAGGGTCCATTAAGGACTCTACATCAATGGCATAACCTGCAGCTGCCTCACAGCAGATGTAAGCTGTGGCAGGGCCCCAAGGCTGGCCTTCAGACCTGATTGCCCCCCCCCCCCCCCCACACACACACACACCTCCTATGTAGAGTTGCCAATTATGGTTGGACATATTCCTGGAGGCTTCATCACATGACATAATCTTTATTTAAAGATTAATGTTTAATTCCTGGAGACTCCAGGACAATCCTGGAGGGTTGGCACCCTACCCTATGGTGAGCAGAGGTCTGGCACAGGCGAGAATCTGCTCTACTAGGCACAGTGATGTGGAACACTTCCTTTCCCTTTTGCCCTCTGCAGGATCCTGCAGGCTACATGTCTATTTCTTTTTGTAATTATCAGGGGTGGTTATTGTATGGTTGTCTTCATAATTATAGTAGCCTGAGTATGAAAGTATTGTGCATTGCCCCAAAGAGGAGTGAGTGTGTGTGTGTGTGTTGGGTTTTTTTTATAAATAACATTGTGATTATGATTTTAATGCCCTCTTCCAGAGGTCCCCAAGTAGGGTGACCAGAAGTCCCGATTTTATAGGAACAGTCCCAATATTCAGGGCTTTTTCTTATATAGGTGCCTATTACATCCCATCCCTGTCCTGATTTTTCATGCTGGCTATCTGGTCACCCTATCCCCAACAGAATGAAAACAAGTATATAGCAGTTTATAACTGTGCCTACCCCAGTTAGCTCCTTGAAATCCACATAGATGACTCTTTTTCCTCCTGGGTCAAATTCAGACATTGGATTTTTTTTGCAGAGAAACAAATGACAAAAAAGGAACCAATCAAATAGAAAATAAACAACTCTCTAAATTCCCATAACAAAGGAGGAACAATGTGTTTTGCAGAATTTACTCAGGTATTAAGACAATGTCCTCTAACCGGCTGATAATTAAAAGGAAGGAGGCACTGTAATGGTTAGGAACAGGAATTGTTGTTACATGCATTAAAACCATTCCTGATGGCTGATATATACATGTTTCTGCTATTTGCCTTCCCAAAGGTCAATGACTGAAGTCTGCAAAGGTAGGTAACCTGAGGGCAGGGTGCAATATGCCAACTGTATTGTTCCTTTTAGAGGTTTCTGTCTCCTGACTGGTCCAGAATGATAGCTCCTTCTATACTTAAGGGTTTTTTAAAAGGTCCTCAGAAATACTTTATTTTAAATTATATACACGTATATATTTCCCTTTAGAAAAGACTTTCTTTATAAAAGGTAATAATGATGAAGAGATCAAATTCTGGTTTTGGTGAGCCACGAGAGTAATATTCCTCCAAGGGAAATATTGACGTTGGCTTTGCGAGAATCAATATTTGCCTCTTGGGTAAATAAATCTTGCTGTCAACCAAACCCCCAAGCTAATATCTGCTTACTGTAATACAGAAGGTACAAAATATTGATCAGACACCAGACTTTACTTGCTAATACATGAACGTTTCACTCAAAATAGTTTCAAATTAAAGATATGATTTGCATCCCTATATTTGAAAATGACAAATCAAAAATCCTAACGATTTCCACAAAACTCCCACCTTACACCTAAAACACCATAAACCCCAAACCTTTTGCTTCCTATAGTGTAAAAGTTCCCTTACTCTCAGAAACAATCTGCAAGTCTCTCTGATTAACTCACTAATCTGTGTGTGACAGGTTCCCCCCTGGGGTGACAGGCTATAGATAGACTGCTCCTGGCCCTATGCTCCCACCAGCATTCGCACAGGCAGGGACACACCCAGCTGCAGTTACATGCAGACTGACCAGCCACTGCATGAACCAACAATAGAGAGGTTACAGCTAAGATATCACAAGATTCTCAGTCTAGGACCCCAGAGCTGTACTGCCCTGCCCTGCCAAAACCCCGACCAGTATGAATATTACCCAGTTCATCCCTCCCTCAATGTGAAGAGGAATATGCAACAAGCCTGTGTTAAACCAGACTGAGATTTTTCCCCAGACACTTCACTTAAAGACACACTGTTTTAGATTAAAACAAGTTTATTAACTACAACAAGATAGATTTTAAGTGATTATAAGTTATAGCGAACAGATCAAAGCAGATTACCTAGTAAATAAACAAAACCGCAAACTAAGCCTAAGCTACTAGAAAGGTTGGATATGAATTATCAATGTCTCACCCTGACTGATGAGATAAGCAGGCTTGCAGATTCTCAATGCACAAGCTGCACTTGCTTTGCAGCTTGGGCTCTCCACCCCCATTCCAAGTCCTTTTCTTTTGGAGCTTCTCTCAGGAGTTGAGTTGTGGGGGAGTGAAGAACCACAGATGAGGTCACTTCCTGCCTTATATAGCTTTTCCATAGGGCAGGAACCCTTTGTTTCAACCTTGGTTCCCAGACCAGTTTGTGGAAAAATACAGGTACCCAAACTGGCGATCAGTGTCATGTGATCTGGTCACATGCCCTGGCAGAGTCATAGCAGCCGTTACTTACAGGCTGTCTAGAGCATTCTCAGGAAGGTTCACCAGGTGGGGATGAGCTTCTCCTAAGGCCTATTGTTTCCCCTGATGGCCCATTACCTTGAATAGGCCCTTCCCAACCAGTTGTCTAGACTGGAAGCATTTTGCCTAGTGGGTGTTACCTAGATATAACCACATTTGAAATACAGATACATAGTCAATATTCATAACTTCAGATCCAAAAGGGATACATGCATACAAAAAGGAGAGTCATATTCAGCAAACCATAACTTTTCCAATGACACCTTACATGACCCATCTTGTACAAAATGCATCACAATTATGTCATAATCATATCATAATAATATTACTATGACAAATATGGAGTGCAGTGTCACACTGTGTACATACTTAGGCCTGGTCTATACTACAGGATTAAGTCGATGTAAACTGCCTGGCATCTATCTAGCTGTTGAAGTGTCTTCACTTGAATTTGGCTTCTGCTGATGTACGGGCCTCTATATGCCAATTTAGTAACACCCCATCCACAAGTGGTGTAGAGTTACGGTCACTGTAATTAGGTCAATGCAGTGTTGGTGTCGACACTGCCTTGCTTATGTTGACTGTTACTGACTTTCAGGAGTCATCCCACAATGCTCCATGCTGACAATACAATCGATAACAAGCGCTCCTGGTGCACTGCCAACACAAAGAGCCAAGTGTGCACACACACAAGCGATTTAATAACTGCAGTGGCTGTATGCTGACTTAAGTTAAGTTGACATAATTTTGTAGTATAGACATGGCCTTAGGGGTCATTACTGTAGCATCTGAGTGCCTTCCAAGACTTTAAGAGCAGAAATAATAACAATCTCTCTTTCCATTGTCCTTCTCATTCTATGGGGGAAATAGCTCAATTTGTTTATGGGGAATTTTTGTTTATGGAAATTTGTGTGTGAGTGGATTATGTATACGTGAATAAAGAACTTATTGAGGGAAAGGCAAAATGAATAAATTAGCTTTGTATTTAATTCCCAAATTAGTTGGGTCTGTTGTTATTCTGATGTGCTGTGGGAATCAGAGTCATCGTCACAGTCTAGGTCCAGCTCTTGTGAAAGTATTGTTTCCTGCACTCACCAGCCTCCCCCTGTTGGTTGACAGTTGCACTGTTCTAGTAGAACACAGTTGTGGGAAATCATAGTCATGGAGGGACTGGAGTTCTCTCAGGTAGCTCATAGAGGGCTTTGAAAGAGGCCGTGACTGGACTCTGTATTCATTGAGGAACCAGTGCAAAGAGCAGAGCAACAAAATGATGTGTTCACAGAGACCCACGTTACGAAGCAGATGGCTTCAGCTTTTTGTCCAAGCTGGAGCTTTTTCAAGGCATGTGGCTTCATTCTGAGATATAAATAATGAGCTGCAATAATCAACAGCTATAAATTCATACCATTAGAGAAGGTCTTGATTAAATCTTGTGATTGTTATGGGCTTGGTAGCATGGTGAGTTGGTTTCCTAGATTTATTTTCCCCTTCTGGTCTAGTTTACTTGTGCAAATATGTTGGTGGTCTCAATGAGTCCTTAATGGACATTGGAATGCATCACAACCACGGTTCCCTCTGGTACAACCTTGCCTGATAAGCACTCTCTCTGAGCAGCCAATGGCTGGAATAGTGGGGGGATCACAAATCATGACTGGAAAACCAGCAGGGCAAAAAGTTACAGATTATAGACTATTATTATTACTATTATTAAATTATAACTTTTGTACGTGGCTTTTTTTTTTTAGACATAGAGAAAACAGGTTTTCATTTCAATAACATTTCTAGCCCTTTGTTTTGAAGAGAAAAACCTTCCATTGAACTGTAGCCCTGTAAGGGGAGCTTTGTTGCAAACTACTCTGGGAGTATTTTACCAATCAAGGCTGCCAAAGAAACAAACACTTAGCTGAGTCAAGGATCATTTAACAGTATTATTGATGTTGAACCCTCCTGTGCCAACACCCTCTGTATTTTTTCAGGGTGACTTCTCCTTTTGTCCACCTGTTCCCTAAGCAGGACTTTCTGCTGCAGATCATAGGTTGGAAATAAAGTGACATTTTTCTTGCCCTTTCCCTTGTTGGTACTTTTCCACATTAGCAACGTGTCATCCTGCCTCTAAGCCAGAAGTTATCAAACTGTGGTCTGTGGACTGCTGGAGGTCTGCAGAGAGCTGGCTGGTCACATGGTGCTTGATTTTCTTCCTCGTTTCTAGCACCTAATTCCATTAAAAGATAGCATAAATGCACATTTACCTAGTATTATTTTCCTGTGTATGCAATTGTCATTGCTACAGGAATGCAATGTGTTTTCAAATGGGAGGAGAGGTGGTCTGTGGGATCACGAATGGGAAGGATATACGAAATAATATGAATTTGAGAACCCCTCCTAGAGGGTTTGAACAGTTCTTATGGCCAGAACTCTGGGCTTCTTGGCTAGACTACATCTCCTAGGATGCCATGTGATCCCTATGCAGAGGTGAAAGTAAGACGGTACGCCCCGGTACGGCGTACCAGCAAGAGCCGGTTTGCCCTACTGGGGCAGCCCGGCTTCCTCAGGGGGCAATTTAAAGGGCCTGGGGCTCCCAGCAGGGGCTGGAGCCTCAGGCCCTTTATATTGCCACCAGAGCCCCACTGCTGGAGCCCTGGGGTAGGGCTGCGGGGCTCTGGGGGCTATTTAAAAAGTCCGGGGCTCCCGCTGCTTCTACTGCCCCGGCCCTTTAAATAGCTGCCGGAGCCCCACCGCCACTACTTCAGGACTCCAGTGGCTATTTAAAGGGCCGGGGCGGTAGAAGCAGGGGAGCCCCGGGCCCTTTAAATAGCCCCCGGAGCCCAGGGGTAGTTGGGGGGGGGGCTGCGGGGGCTATTTAAAGGGCCCGGGGCTCCAGCTGCCTCTGCCTGCCCGGTCCTTTAAATAGCCGCTGGAGCCCCGCCACTTCCCCAGGGCTCCCACGGCTATTTACAGGGCTGGGGCGGTAGAAGCAGGGGAGCCCGGGCCCTTTAAATAGCCCCTGGAGCCCCGGGCTGCTGCTGCTACCCCGGGGGGGGGGGCACTTACCTTACAGGGTGGGCTGGGGCTGGCTCTGACTCCCTCAGCCACGCCCCTTCTGCCCTAGGCCCCATCCCTTCCAGGGGCCAGAGCTGGCCCCAGCGTACTGGTAAGTCACTGGACTTACTTTCACCCCTGTCACCATGTGATCCCCTTTCTAACTGAGCTACATGGTGCACCAGGGGAGAGAGAGTCTGGCCAGCAAGCCTGCCCACAGGAGGGAAGCGGGGCATGAAACAACCCAGCGATAACTTCCATGAGTTTATGCAATTTCCAAATTGAAATGTTTTGGAACTTTTGTTCCAGAAAAATTTTCAATATTTCAACTTTTGGTCCCAATTCAGGACCAAAAAAAAAGTTGAAATATTGGAATTTCCCATAGGATACAGATTCTGATTTTCACCTAGCTCTAATCCCTCAAATAATGGGAAAGATCCATGTAGTCATTACTCCAGTTTTCCACTGACTTTCACTATGACTGATATGCATTAGAAGAGCTGCTTAGATAACCATATGCAGTGCCTACCGGCTCTGTGCCTGAATCTAACAGTCCTATGATTTCATTGGTTTTAAATATTTAATGCGGGAGGAGGGGAACAACTTGCTTCTCCAAATAAATTACCTGCTGCAAGTAGTGTGAACCTTTTGCCATGTTAAAAAGTTTACAGGACAGTTTTGGTGTAAACGTATAAGATGTTAATACTGAATCTAAATAACTCCAGGACTGCTACATCACTTGCACAGTTCCAGAACACCTCAGAACACTTATGGTTATGACAGCATGCTGTGTAGTCTGTAGAACTGTTTATTGCTATGGAACCAAGGCTCCTATCAAATAAATTTAATTTTATCTTAACACTCAGGACACTGCCATCACTCGGGATGAATTCTTGCTAGACTTGACCAAAACCATTCTACAATCTTTACTTCTCAGCCAACGGCTCTCAACCTGCGGGTCATGAATAAGTGTCAGAGGGTCATGAGCACCTGGCCTTTCCCATATTGCTAAATGGGAAGGGGGTCCTGGCTATATGGAAAGGGATGGGAAAGCTTAAAAACTAGTCCTATGCCATTTCAGGGCTGGTGAACTGCCTGCCCTAAATGGTGAAATAATTGATGGAAACTACAAGCAAACTATGGACTATGTTCTTTCCTCTGTCTTTGCACCAGACTGATGTGAAGAGGTGTACTTGCTGAATGAAGGTAAAAGACGGCCCTACATCTTCTACCGTATTTGAGTAGATACTCAATCTTCCCTATGATAGGCTTGGGGCCTGCCCAGCTCAGAAAATGCCTCTCTCCCCATGTGATTCCCACAAGCTGTGATCAGAAGAGGCACTCAAGCTATACTGCCCTCAGTTTAAGTGAGAGGGAACCTCTGATAACTTGTTCTCCAGATGAGGTCATTAATGCTGGAATTCACTTCCCTCTTGGTTTGCCAGAACTCAGACCTTTATCTTTCAGAGCACACTGCAAAGCCCATCTTTTTTCCTGGACAGCGGAAGTAGGGTTGCCACCCGTCTGGGTTTTACCGGTCGAAAAGAGGACCTTGCAACTCTGAATGCCCACCAACCAAAAGTCTGGTTACCATGGTGTCTGGGGGTAGGGTGACCAGATGTCCTGATTTTATAGGGACAGTCCCGATTTTTGGGTCTTTTTCTTATATAGGCTCCTATTACCCCCACCCCCTGTCCCAATTTTTCACATTTGCTGTCTGGTCACCCTATGTGGGGGGAAGCTCCAGGTCATTAACCTGCTCCACTGAGGCTGCCTTCTACCTCCAGGCAGGCTCGAGACAATCCAGTGAGAGACAGGGGAGGGGGCAGAGGGGCATGCAACGGGCGCGGAGCCTTGGGGGAAGAGGCGGAACAGAGGCAGGGCCTGGGGGGGGGGGGGAGGCAGAGAAGGAGGCGGGGACTGGGGAAAGAGGTGGAGCAGGGGCAGGGCCTTGGGAGGAAGAGGCTGAGCAGGGGTGGTGTCTTGGGGGTCTGGTCACCAACAATTAGAAAGGTGGCAATCCTAATTGGAAGTGAGATAACAAAAGTGGTCATTATAGACCCATTCCTTTGGGCACAGACTATTACATGCTGCATGGGCAGAGCCTCAGGTGCTATAAACTGGCAGAGTGCTACTGAGGGCACTGGAGCTACACTAGTTGCGAAAAATGTAGGGTCAGGTCCTCAGCTGGTGTCAGTCTGGGAATCAATTCCCTGTCATGGCAGGGGCCTCAGGCATTGGTGGCTTCTTAGTCTCTTGTTCTCTGCTTGTGGCACACAACAGCTTGGTCTCCTGAGGAGTAAAATGCTGTAGTTTCTCTGACGTAATTGGGCTCAGCTTAAGGGTGTTTGGTGACATGTAATGGCAGGAAGTCAGACTATATGATCTGTTGGTCCCTTCAGGCCTTAAACTCTATGAAACTATTAAATCAGTGGAGCTGTTCTGAGGTCAGTGGAGCTATGTCAGTTTACACTAGCTGAGGCCCCATGTTTTGGGCCGTCTGTGATATAGCATCTAATGACTATGATTTGACTCCATGCAGCTGAAAAAGTGGGGTTTTTACCCACAAAAGCTTAGTCTTTAAGGTGCCACCGGACTCCTCGTTTTTTTTTGTGGATACAGACTAACATAGCTACCCCTCTGATATATAATTTGTTGATCGTCTAATGTATATTTTAAATTTCCAAAAGCGCCTACTTCTGTGGACGGGGTTCTTCAATTTGAAATCCAAGAAAATAAATAATAAACTTCTATTAAAAACATACGCCTAGACACAACGAGGTCATGTGAATAGGACTGGTTGTCCAGCGCTAGGAGGAATAAGAGAATGCCCTGACTCACATAATTTCCTTCTCTCTTTTCTGATTGCATGCTGCGGCATGAGTTTGCTTTCTCCTAGCTAAGAAAACAGAGTTATTTTCCTATGAACAGACTAAAAAACCCCATGTCCCTTTTAACGTATTTGGTCCACCAAAAGAGAATATTTTGAAAATTCAGTTTGCTAAACTAATCCCAGAGGGTTTTTGAGTATGTAGTTTTGTTTTATCTAGCAATAAAGTCTATGCTGCTTCTGTGCACTAGTGTTTGCTTGACAATCAACGCTTCTTCTCTTTTTCCTGGGAGGGCAAAGGGGGGAGGGGGAGAAGGGAAGGGCTGAAAGTACAGCAAAGAATTGTTCAGATTGCCTAGATCCCTCCAGGAAGTGATCTTTCTGCTTTTACTCCAGACACACGCCTCCCAGCTAGCCAGCAGCTCTAACTAATTAGCACACGTGATGGGAATAGGAAACAAAGCCCCAAACAATAGTAGCGTGGGAACGCAGAGTAAACTGCAATTACATCGCCCCCCCCCCAAAATTAAATAAATATATAAAAGCCGGCGACAATAAAACCAATAGCATGGGAAGCGACACAAACCACGCTGGGCAGAGGTGAAGATCAGTGCTTGCTGGCCGAGGAACAGCAGCTATTATTTTCATTCCATACTTCAAGTATATTGAGGCTGCTTCTTTCCCTTTTGTTCAGGGTTGGGGCACAACAGAAAAATGTGTTTGGGGAATTTCAGCACTTGCCAGGTCATGGGGGAGGTCAGGCCACTTTTGTTGGGAGAGAGGCGGAAGAAGAAAGAGGGCAATCAAATATCCTCCTGGAGACAGCTTACAAGCACATGTCCCATGCTGTCAGGATGATAGGCTCCAGTGTGACACTTGCAGCTTGTTGTCTTGGTGCCACGCTGAATACATTTGGTATATGTTAAATATGTGAGAAGTGGCCACCACTTCCCCAGCAGATCACAGCTTTTAGACATACTATAAGGGAGCTATTGTGTGGGATTAAACACATTTGCTGTGGTTAAGCACTCCTAGTTTGTGCCTTTTCCTGTTTCCTTTACAGCAATATTGTTAATCATGACTATCTAGGTATTTACGCAGCGCCCATCACTGTGGCATCTGAGCACTTAGAATGTAATACATCAATAGTCACATAATAATGACACTTTGGTTTTGTAACAAGTAAACACACAGAGACTGATTCTTGTTTTAGCTACACCACTGTAAATCAGGAGTCAGGCCTCATCTACACGGAGGAAACTGACTGGCATAGCTAGTCCAGAATAAACTGCATATGGACACTCTTGGAATACAAGGAATTTTATTCCAGAATAATTACTCTGCTTCCAAAGCAGAGTAATTATTCAGGAATGAATTCACTTTTATTTCAGACCACAGTGTCCACATGAGGAGTTATTCCAGAATAACGATGCTGGTCCATTTCCTCATATAGACACTGAAGTCAAAGCTACACTGGTTTAAAAATGGTATAAGAAAGGTTGGAATCAGGCCTTTTGGCTGGCCACATGCCTTAATTCTCAACATACATAATTTTCAGTGTGCTGACTTCATTTTTGTGGTACCTTTAAAATAAAACTGCTTTTACACCCATAAATTTGGACAAAAGAATTTTGTGCTGCCAATCTCAACACAGCTGCTTATATATCCTTAGATCATTCTAACAAACAAATAGTTCCCTAAAAATACAGCAGTCAGCAGGGATGAGGATCTGGCCCAGTTTTGTCAAAATCTGGCTGACATTTTGATTGCATTGTTTGTGTTTATCATAGTCCCATCTTAAAGATATAAGGGAAGGAAGGGCAGAGATATTTGTTGATCATAGGATTTGATTTTTGATGTTCTCACTGCAGAAGATGGCTTAGTGGTCTAGGTCCTGACTTTGAAATATTCAGACGCTGTGGAATCATTCATTCAAAGAGTCAAACCCAGCCGTTTATTTTTCAAAAGTAGACAGAGTTACTTTGCCAGTTCTCTAAGATAAAATCTTTAACCAAGGTCCTGGCTGCTGTGTAAGTTCCCATGGCAAGAGACGGGATTAGCTCTGGTTTCATAGGCTGAAATTTCCCTCAGTACCCCATGTGCAGTGTGCTGTAAAGTGGTGGTTTTCCTGGCTACTCCCATCCACCTCAGAGGTGGCTGTACTTCAGTAGGACTGAATGTATGTAGTTAATTAAATGTTTAAAGTTCTTTCAGCATGATAGATGATGCTACATAAATGTGAGTTAACTTAAGGACAAACCTAGATACAAGTTACCCCACACGTGCGTGCATCTTACACCTGATCTGCAAAATGCCTAGTGCTTCCTGTACAGGGCCTCTCTGTGCAACAGTGATCAGAGATTAGTATCTTCAAAACGGTAATAAAATATTACTATGATTTGCTTTGTCCCAAACTTTGTTTTCCAACAGCTAGAGTGTATGCTCAAGTTTCACTTTTATTCTTACCAAATGAATTTTTGTTGTAGGGAAGTTGCTCATAAAACCAGATATACTATTTCTGTTTATACGTTTGAACAAAGATTGCCAAAAAGGCAGGTTTTCCCTATTAAATATCAGAAATTTAAACAGTGGTTTGCATTAATGGCAGTAGGTGTGGGAGCTGCTTTCCATCCTAACCACTTAGTCAGAAATGACTAATACTTATTTTTGTCAATGCTGCATCTTAATAGCAAAGAAAACTCAAAAAAGATTTTACACTGTAAACTCTTTGGAGCAGGCACTGTCGTCTTACATGCCTGTACACCACCTAACAAATTTTGGGCACTACTGTGTTACAAGTCATCATGCAGAAGAGCACTATAAAGATGATGAGATAGAACTTTCCTTGGTGAAGGAATCTTAGGGGGCCTAACTTGAGGTCAGAAGAACAAGAAAGTTCCTAGTGAATAGTTCTGCTCTGTCCCACTGTGTCAAAGTATTGCAGGAGTCTGAAAAAGATGTCTCATCAAATAGACTTTTCAGGAAACAGACATCAAAGGAAAACTGCATAAATCTGGGAGAAATGATATATAGAGCACAGATAGACTGCATCATGTTACATAGCAATCTGCCATACAATCAGCCTTGGACAATAATGCCAAATGAACAAAGGGATTAAAAAAATATCTCTGAACATGGTGAAGCTGTATACTGGGCAGATTGTACTTACCCTCTGACACATACCTCAGGGCGTTGTCTCCTTACATAGTTTGGCAACACTTCATTGAGCTGTTTTGCCAATGAAGTATTATTGAACTGAACTGAACTCATTATGTGATCTTGTAATATCAAGGTATATTTACATACAAATAAATGATTAAAAAGTATGTTACAGTTGCAAATCAAACACTGAAAAGTTAGGAAATTCCAGAATTAAGGTTGCACGTGCAACTTTAGATCTGATCCCTTGTGCATATATATGCATTATGATACAGTCTTGAGTCACATGATCATATAGTGTTTTTCCACAAAACCTCCACCTCATTCAGTGTGGATGATTGTCTGGGGATGAATCAGGATTGTGTAATAAAAGAGGCCGTTGTCTGTATGCCCCCTGCCTCACGAGTGGCAGAAGTGGGAAGTGGTATGGTGGATATGGCAGGGAATTGCAGGAAGTGGAAGGATGGTCTGGGGGTTGAAGGTGTGAGTATGTGTAATTATGTAGCACAAACACCATGCTATACTGTGCAGGTGCTGTAATCATTAAAGGCAGAGTTTTTATGAAAGCAGTTTTTGTACATCTGTACCGCTTTGCACCTCTTCCTCCTTCCTACTATTTAAAAATAGCCATATAAACAAAGATATTTCTCATTGTGATCCGTTCACATTCACAGTAAGCATATCTCTGAAAACTTGTGTAACATGTTGAAATCAAAGTTTAAAAAAAAAGAAGAAAAATGTCAGTCATGTCATCCCTTTAAAAACAGTTGAGACATTAGTGGCTAATCTGTAAACCCCTTCGTTAATCACACTGGTGAACAATTACACAAGTACACCTCTACCCCGATATAACGCGACCCAATATAACATGAATTCAGATATAACGCAGTAAAGCAGCGCTCTGGGGGGGCAGGGCTGCGCACTCCAGTGGATCAAAGCAAGTTCCATATAACGCAGTTTCACCTATAATGCAGTAAGATTTTTTGGCTCCCGAGGACAGCGTTACATCGGGGTAGAGGTGTATTGAAATGAAATTGGACAATCTATTTGAGTAAGAATCTCATCTGTCTTAAGAACGTACAGATCTCATTCCCACTGTATCTGAAAACCTTAAATCTTTAACATATTTATCCTCAACATCCCCAGGAGGGAGCAAAGTATTCATCCTAGTTTTACAGATGCATTGCACTGATGTAGTCCTGTTTGAAACAGGATTATGTTAACAGGCACTAGGCACTTTTAGTTCTTACCAGCAGGCTCTACACAAGGTTGTTAGAGAGCTACACAAATCACAGCCCTGTAGGCTGGACTCTGTAGTGTCATGTAGATAAGCCCTACATCACACATGAAGTTTGTCACAGAGCAGGGAATTTCACCTTGGTCTTCCATCTTTAAGACTAGTGGCCTAAATCACAGAATCAGCTTTCCTCTTCAGCCTAGTTGCTCGCCAATATGAGTTCACAGTCTAACCCAGATATGTTTTTGCAAATGAGTTGAAGGATTGGAGCATAGTAGAAGACAAATCCAAAGACTATACGAATTTTTTGAAATCCTCTAGAAAAAAATAGTCTGGACTGCTGTCATAAGATGCTGATAACAATGTACTTGCCTAACCGTGTTAAACAACCTTACCAACACAAGATTTCACAGGATTTGTGCTTACAATGAGGACTTTAATGTGAAAGTTTATCCCAATCCTTGGCCAATTTGGAGATAATGTTGAATTTAAAAACATCTTGGTGAATTGGACATTACTAAATGCATTTTAATTTAGCACTTATACCTTAGTCTAGTATCAACTGTTCCAACTAATACATGGCCTGGCCCTAGACAGAAGGTACATGACAGAACTTGGGGTCCATCAAAATTAGCGTATCCAAATTGAAATGCTAGATCCAAACTCTTGAACTTGGGGGAAGTGTTGGTCACTTCTCAAGCTCATCTCTGTTAAAAATGACAAATTCACAGCACTGCTTAAAGTGCATGCGAAATTCTGTCAACTCCTTTTTTAATGCTTCTATTGATTTTCAGCCAGTTACCTTGATTCCAGGAAAGCATATTTTAAACAGTGAGACTTGTACTGAAAATGAACATATTCAGGAATGAAATATGTAAAGAAACATGCAAGATTCAGAGCAGTAAACTCTGGAAAAGCTGGTGCTGTGGTTCAGTAAGTTCTTGGTGGGAGGGTTAAGGTTTTCAACTCGCTGCAGCATGAGTGCCAGAGCCAGTAGTTGAATTGGGAAAAGTAACCATAGAAACAGTGAATTTCCGGGACTCAGTATGACAGGTTGACGGGATTACTCTTCAAAGCAGTTGCTCCCTTGGGAGAGAAGACTTAAAGGGAGGGGCTTGGAGTTAATTTAGTGCACACACTAGAACAAGGGTCAGTAGTGGCAGGTCTCTGCTGAAGGGAAGCCTACAGCAGCAATAAACAACTCCCTTTCAGTGTTATTTTGACTAGTATCGAAATAGCCTAAGGAAGCATAAAACAGAGAAGAATGGTGGAAAAGTACACAAAAAATCACACAGACTCACTCAGAATGATAATTATGATCAAGAATTCTTAGACATGTCAGGCGAGATCCTTGGGCTTGCCATGGCAGCTTTGCAACCACTCCTGCTTTACTGCCTCTGGTGTAATGGGTGATTCCAGGGGAAAAGGGGGTGTGGATGGACCCCCTCTGTGCTCCACTAGTCCCTGGCTCTTGGAACTGCCCCTTGGGGACAAGGCAAATGTTAGACCAAACCTGAGAACCAGTGTGACGGCAGCATCAGAGGGGCATAAAAGTGATTTTTGAAAGCTATTTTGCTCCCTGTTTCTCCTGATCCTGCGCTCAGCTGGAGTGGATGATCTTTCTAGACCAACACATCTTTTAACATTTCTTATCTTACGATAGCAGCTGATAGTCACCTGCAATTACTTACACACAGGCCCACCTACGCGCTGACTGTCTATTTCTGTACATCATTTTTGGGAAATCAGTAACTGGAAAAAATCTGAAGCATCTCTGGAAGCTGTCTGGCCTCCTTAGTCAATGAGAGGAAGTAGACATGAAGAAGAGTAAGACTGTATGTTGAAAATCCTTATGGAAATCTCTGCAAGTGAAATACATTACTTAACAAATTCATTTCTAACACTCCTTTAAAAAGTGCAAAGGAGACCGTCTTTATTATGAAATAATCACCTGCAAATCTGTCTGAAAATCCTCATTTCCTAGCACAAGGCAGACGTGTAACCCCTGAGCCAAAACAGAGTTTATTATGTGCCTTATATTACATTTGCACTTTTAAAGCTTAAATGGCCAAACACATTTCTCTCTTTGTTTAAAGCCCAATCTGCTTCTAAGCTCGTAAAAGCCAAATGCATGGACAGAGAATGTTTATGATTTATAAATACTTGAAAAATGGATTTAATGGAAAAGCTGACCCAACCTTAACTCTAGCATTGCAAAAGGGGCAGATTAATTTAAAAAGCATTTCTTGGGAATAGGTGGTTCCTATCTTATTCCAAAGGCTGGTTGCAGGCAACTGCAGGATCTTTCTATCTGCTGAACTGCAACTGTTGGCTGTGCCATCACTGGCTTTTATCTCTTTGGCTCCATTTCCTTTCACTCTGCCAGAAGCCCCTTCCAGAAACGTTACTGTTGCATTTACCAATAATATGGGCAATTCAATGAAATGTACACTGTGAAGCTGGGTGAATAGCTTAAGTTAAAACAGATGGGATGCTTAAAGCAACTAGGCTAGTAGATGGAGCAGAGGAGCAGCCCTGGGGAAAGCTAGGTTTCCTGGTGCTGCCTTACTATGTGGTGGTGGCCATCCCCCTTAAGGTCTTTTTGTGACTAAGTTCCCCATCTGTGAACTCAAAACTATCCACCTAGTAAGGGGACCCTTATTTGAAAGGCCTTGTGTAAATTAAGTATTATTTGTATTACTGTAGCATTTAGGAGCCCCACTCATGGACCAAGACCCCATTGTGATTGGTCCATCAATGGTTATTAGCCAGGATGGGCAGGGATGGTGTCCCTAGCCTCTGTTTGCCAGAAGCTAGGAATGGGCAACAGGGGATGGACCCCTGGATAATTACCTGTTCTGTTCATTCTCTCTGGGGCACCTGGCACTGGCCAGGGTCAGAAGACAGGATACTGGGCTAGATGGATCTTTGGTCTGACTCAGTATGGCCATTCTTATGTGTTGTACAAACAGAACACAAAGCTGATCTCTGCCCCCAGGAGCTTCCAGTCTCAGGCAAGAGAGAATAGATAGCTAGGGAGAGAGAACAGGCGAACACAAGGAACCAGCACCCTTCAGCCTCAGAGGCTGTGGGCTTGGCACACCAGCAGCCAGTCAAGGTTTTTGTTTGTGGGCATCAGGGCAGGGCAGTTCTGAGGAGAGACTGGAGGGAGGCTAATGAGGTGCCTCTGCAGGTGTTTACCAGCAGGCCCCCAACATGTGCGGGCCGGCGTGGGAGAAAGCATGGAGGCGCTTGGTTGCCAGTGCACCACAGCTAGCAGGGGAGGCTGGCCTGGCGGGCTGATGGGCAGGGCGAGGGGGCATTTCAGTAGCGAGCCAGAGCCCATCGCTGTGAAGGGCCCGGGACACGCAGGGAGCCTTAGCTCACGGTATGAAACTATCTCACCGAGTGTCTCCGCCCGAGAGCTCCCAGGGCTCTGCCGGCCGGCCGGCGGGGGAGGCACAGAGCCCGGCGGGAGGATAAGGGAACCGAGACGCGGGCGGGCGGGCGGAGGCCGCCCCGCGGGAGTTGGCAGGGCGAGCCGGACTCCCCGCGCGGAGGGCGGCTCAGCCCATAGCCCGAGCGCAGCCGCCGCGGGCCCTGTCTATCCCTCGCCCGCCCGGCCGGGGGAGGCTCACACGCGGCGGCCGCCGCTGCCGCACGCACCGCCCAGCGCCGCAGCCGGCCCCGATTGGCCGCCAGCCGGGCACCGAGCAACTTTCCCACGGCCGCTAGGCCACGCGTGCGGCTCAGCCAGCGCCTGACTGGCTTCCGGCCCAGCCAATCGCGCACCGACGGGGGCGGGCTCCGAACGCGGCCATGTGTAGCTCCGAGCAGCCCCACCCCCAAATAGCGCCGGGGCAGGGGGAGGAGGCGTGTCGCTGGCCGGCCTCCCCGCCGGCGGCTATTGGCTGCAACCGGCGGCGCGTCCGCCAATCAGGAGAGCGGGGCCAGCGAGTGGCTACAATGTGATGTCTGTGGCCGGCGGCGCCTGGCGTCCCCCCTCCCGCGGGTAAGAGGCGAGGCGTGGGAACGGGATGGGGGAGACGGAGCTGGCGGAGCCAGAGGTCGAGCGGCAGCGGGGCGCGCACTGAGCCAGCGAGCGAACCCGGGCCCGGTCTCTGCCTCCCACCCGCCCCCCTGCAGCCTCCCCTGCCCGGCAGCGGCAGCATGAAGCGGGCGCACCCCGAGTACAGCTCCTCTGACAGCGAGGAGCTGGACGAGCCCGTCGAGGTGGAGAAGGAGAGCGCGGACGAGAATGGGTGAGGAGGGGAGCGGGGGCGCTGTGCCCCAAGGGGCATGGGGTGCGGGGGCCGGGGGAGGCGCCCGTTTGCGGCGATCCGCGGGGGAGAGGCACCCGGGGTGTGCTCTGTGTCTGCCGCGGGCAGGTAGGCTCCCTGCCCTGGCGGATCGCACCTTTGCCTCCCGGAGTCCCAGTGCGGAACTGCCTCAGCCCACGCGTTGTTATTATGGGAGCGGCTGGGTTGATCCTTCCTTACAGCCCCATTCTCTCACTCCCGGCATCTGCGCTAACTGTTTGTGGTTCATTTCAGAAACTTGAGTTCAGCTCCAGGTTCAATGTCTCCATCCGCCACCTCCCAGATCCTGGCCAGGAAAAGGCGCAGAGGGGTGAGTCCTCTTGCACGAACTACTGATACCCTCCCAGGGTCAAGCTGCTTTGCCCCAGCCTGCCTTTTGCAATCAACGCTGAAAACCTGTCTGTTTTACTCATAGATCATCGAGAAACGTCGCCGGGATCGAATCAATAACAGCTTGTCGGAGCTGAGGAGACTGGTGCCAAGTGCTTTTGAAAAGCAGGTAATTCACATTGGGTTCTGACTATAATTAGTGCATAGGTGACTCAGTCACAAGGACTGCAGACTAGAAGTGGTGTTCCATTTTACCCTTTTATAGTTCATTTTGCACTATTTCTGCCAAACTCTTTTTTAGATCTTCTAAAAATTGACCTATTCTACCCCCTCTCTTTTCCTGCTCTCTTGCTCTCTCTTTTTCAAGGGATCAGCCAAACTGGAAAAAGCTGAAATTCTGCAGATGACTGTGGATCACCTGAAAATGTTGCATACAGCAGGAGGCAAAGGTAATCTTTTATCTGACAACAGATTCAATAGTCCTGAATAAACTCTGATTACAGCAACAAAGTTGTAGTAAGACCAAGCAGCATCCTGAGCCCTAACTGAATGTCCCACAAATTTGTCATCTGATATGCTGCATGCAGTGGGAGGAGAAATCAAATGGAAGTATGTGTATACACTACTGGGTAATTCAGTATTTCCTCTTACATGGAACACTGTATAGTCTATTTACTGTTCTATGTTAAGTGCAGATTAGGCTGTTGTAGACTATAGATAGACGCTGTGTTGGGAAAACAATTGGTTATCCAAGTTTCTTTAAGGTTATGGCAGCACTGTGAAGTGAAGTAACTTTCAGCCACTGAAGAGAAACACGAGCTCTCTCCCCCACCTTCCCCCCACCGCCTGCCTAAAACAAGTGGTCTATTTGGGATCTTTTTGGCTGTTTAATGTTATAGGTTGAAATGGGTAGTGGAGGAGCTAACACAAATGGCAATGTATAAATTGATGTTTGAGAACCGACAGCTAGTCTGTGAAAGTGGCCTATGATTAGTTACATGTGTGTGACTAATGAATTTCACTGTTCAGTGGCTTTGTGTCCATTGATGTTGCTAGCATTGAAAAATACATCTCTTCTCTTTGTGCATTCTTTGCTGGTAGTGTGCAGTTTCAGCTTACACATGCCAATCTGCGACTGGTCCTGGGACTCGCAGCATGACAACACAGATACTATAAAAGAAAAACGTGTTAGACCGTAGAAGAGTTTTTGGAAGCCATTCTGTGTTTGGGGAAAATTGCAACTATATAACCGTCACACTCAAGGAAAATGTGCTTGCAGGGAATGTGGAGGATGCAGTGTAGCCAATGACTAAAAATGGTATTTTAAGACTCCACTCTTTGTTCCTTTTTCTTAGGCTATTTTGATGCCCACGCTCTTGCTATGGACTATCGGAGTTTAGGATTTCGAGAGTGCCTGGCTGAAGTAGTCCGGTACCTTAGTATTATTGAGGGTCTGGACACTTCTGATCCTCTTCGAGTTCGACTGGTGTCTCACCTCAATAATTATGCCTCTCAACGGGAAGCAGCAAGTAGTGCCCACACCGGCATTGGACATATTCCTTGGGGCAGTGCCTTTGGACATCATCCTCACATCACTCACCCGTTGTTATTGCCTCAGAATGGGCACAGTAATACCAGTACTACAACGTCTTCCGCAGAACCACATCACCAGAGCAGAATTGCTGCTCCACATGCTGAAACTTCTTCACTGAGACTGCCCCCTAATGGCAGCATTGGACCAGTGCTCCCTGTGGTCACCTCTACTTCCAAACTATCTCCTCCTCTGCTGTCCTCCATGGCATCCTTGTCTGCGTTCCCCTTTTCATTTGGTTCGTTCCATTTGCTGTCGCCTAATGTACTCAGTCCATCTGCACCAGCACAGTCGGCAAACCTTGGCAAGCCCTATAGACCGTGGGGGACTGAGATTGGAGCCTTTTAAGAACTAATGGTTTAGCGCAGGGTGAGGGAAGCTTAAAAACTCAGCTGAGCTGCTTTTATTGCCAACTTCAATTTTAAGTTCTTAAGTAACTGAGGCAAAGGTACAGTTCAAGCTTAACAAAGTTTGTCTAAAAACTGAAGTGTTTGAGTTTTTTACATTTTTGTATTAGCAGATTTTAAAACAAAAATGAGTTGCTGAAGTTTGTCCAAAAATAAAATCACACTAGTGGATGTTAACACTTGTGCTAGGTTTATGCTGAGTGTTTAACTCACTTTGTAAACAATTTGTCTCAAATGATTCCATTTTGCCTGAGAACATTGGACCCTTTTTTAACATTTAGTGTATTTTTGTCTATTACTGTTAGTGACAGCTTATTTTTAGTTTTAATTTTTCAAAACTGCTATTCTCAGCATTAACATAACTTGTGTTTTTGTTAATATTTTGACATTAAGATATTCTTTTGTAAACTGTATTCTGAGTTTTATATTTCTGAACAAAGCGTTGACAAATCAGATTGACCAGGTTTATGCCAGAAAAGGAATTCTGTGTCACAGGGCTGGGTGGGTTTGGTGATCTTATCCTAGTCCTAGTCTTATCCTAGTGGACATTTATCACAACTCAGCACCACTGCATTATTTCTTTTGGCATAAGGAGGGGCAGTTTTTTTTTGCTCAAGAGTAAACTACTACTAGAATAGCAAAGGTGCTACTGATCAAGTGTGAATTGCTTTGGTGTTGATTTAGGTGGGGTCATGGGGGAGGGAGACCAACACCTTATACCACTTTACTGGCCAGAGCCAATGCTAAACAATTGTGTGGATTCAGAACCTGATCTTGGTTACAATGGAGTAACTCTGTTACCCTAAATTTATACTTGGGTAACTGATTTCACCCCAGGAGCTTCAAAATTGCACCTAAAATAAATTGTGGTGGTATTTAAATAGCCAGAGGAATGGTACAGTGGAAACCCGTTCCGGGCATAAGCTTGTTTTGTAACAAATGTATTCTCTTAACTGGTCAATTTTCTATTGTATTTTACTTTGAGATGCACCCAGAGGTGATTCCTCCTATTTTACAAGGGCTCTGCTGCATTCTTGTATATATTCTGGTTGGGTTTCATGAGACTCTCATTTTGAACAGGTTTATTCTGTCAAGAGGTATTCTTTAGTGGGCTCCACTGAATTGGGTTTTGTCGCTTTTGTATTTGTGGCTAAATAAAGGAGAAAGAACAAACTATTTTGAATGACATTTTTGTCTGATGTGTCAATGGGGAATCCTGTAGCCACGGGTACCATCTGAGAGGTTGCAGAACTACTACTTGTTCTTTCTGTGACATATAGTTGCACAGTGATGTTAAGTATGTCTTTAAATGTTACTGTGTACTTTTCTACTACGATTCAGTACACAGAGTAGTGCTATGTCTCAGGATATAGCCACGTTTCAGAATCAGGCTTAAAAAATGAGTATTAAGATTACTTTTTTGCTTTTCACATGCTTGCCAGTCCAAGGAGGATAAGGTGAAAGACACCAACATCGGCCTAGAGAGGAGGGTGAAGTTGGACTGCACATGCTGGTAAAGGCCACGTAAATTACTTAAGATTTTGTTTTTAAGTTAGCATTGGGAACCTGTTGTTGCTGCCTCACACATGAGAGTTTTGTTTTGCCCAAACATCTATGTGAGTTTTGCAGATAAAATTCAAGTTCATTTTACATCTTATGTGGTTGTACAGCATTTAGCATGATGGGGCTCTGACACTGATTGGAGCCTGTGTGTGTTACTACAATATTAATAATACGGTGCAGCTGGCTCACACATACTGAACTTAACAGTATGATGGCATGTGTGTAAAATACTTCCCTGAAGCAGTATGAACAGAGACATGACCTGGGGCACCTGGTTTTCTGTAGCATTCTGGAAGTCTGCACCTGTAGAACTTAAGGATTCGTCCTCTAGGTACCTTAATTCTTCTCTGTGCATTTGATTTTATAGAGTAATTCTGTCTTTAAATGGCTTGTCTTTGTTCTGACTTAACTGTGCCAGAATAGAGCCAGAGTGCCTGGCCCCTTGGGAGCAGAGTACTTTGTTGTTTTAAAAAGGACTCTCTGCCTAATATAGGAGTGGCATTGACTGGAGCCTGAGGGATGTCTCGGCAACCTTAGTTGAAAGAACTGTTGCCTTGAGGTTGAGAATAATTAATATGGGAGGGAAATCAGGTATATAACCTCATTCTGTTCTCCTAGGCTGGAGAAAACTGTTGCCAGTCATGAAGGTAGGAAAAGCAAAACTGAACATTAGCACTAGAAGTATGGCAACATATCACAGTGAAGAAGTTATAGAATATAGTGTCTATAAACATATGAAATAAAAGGCTATAAAAGTCAGATTCCCGTTTCTATTTTCAGATGTATATTGTTACTCATATAATTTTGTTCCTGTTAGAGATGTGTTAGTTTAGTACCAAACTACCTAAGGGATTGAGTGAGTGCACACATCTGTTCTTTCGTAAAGTTTAAAGGCTTTCTAAACCACAAAGCTGCTAAGCCTCAGTGATTATTTCCTTCACATCCAAATGTTTTTGCCTATCTTTAAATTGCTGGCTCTCCCGTGTACAGAGACCCGTATAATTATTTCTATCCCACTGCCCTAATACTGAATAAACTGTGGGATTGCAGAGTGCATTATAAGGTTCAAGACTGGTATTTGTATCTTAATCAGTCTAGTGTGTGTCCTTTCAATTGACAACAGCGAAAACATTCATGAAAAAAACTTCTTATACTTGCTTTCTGAAGAAAATAAATGGTATACTTTAGAGGTTCCGAATCTACCAATGGTGGTCTTAAAACAGAATGGAATTATGCCGATAGGTACTACCCTGGTGGTGCCCAGAAATTCATGAAAGCCCAAATAAATTGCAGGAGAGGCAGCAGGGCCTAGTATAGTGGCTTTCAAACTTTTTTTCTGTTGACCCTGTTGAAGAAAATTGTTGATGCCCGTGGCCCAACGGAGCTGGGGTGATGGGTTTGGGGTGCAGGAGGGGCTCAGGACTGGGGCAGAGGGTTGGGGTGAGGGCTCTGGGGGTGGGGCTGGGAATGAGGGGTTCAGGCTGTGGGAGGGGGCTCTGGGCTGGGGCAGGGGGTTGGGGTGTAGGACAGGGCTCCAAGTTTGGGGTGCTCAGAGCTGAGGCAGGGGCTTGGGGTGCAGGAGGGGATCAGGGCTCTGGGCTGGGGGTGCAGGCTCTGGGGTACAGCTGGGGATGAGGGGCTTGGGGTGCAGGACAGGGCTCTGAGTTTGGGGGGGCTCAGGGCTGGGGCAAGGGGTTGGGGTGCAGGCTTACCTCAGGCGACTCCTAGTCAGCAGCGCAGCAGGGGTGCTAAGGTAGGCTTCCTGCCTGTCCTGGCGTTGCAGACCGCAATGTGCCCCAGAAGCCGCCAGCAGCAGGTCTGGCTCCTAGGCAGAGGGGTGCAAGTGGCTCCGTGCGGCTCTCGCCTGCAGGCACTGCTGGGAACTTGCCAATGGGAGTGCCGGGGCAGCACACAGAGTCCGGTGGCCCTGCCACCTAGGAGCCGGACCTGCTGCTGGCCACTTCTGGGGCGCAGCGCTGTGGCAGAATAGGTAGGGACTAGCCTGTCTTAGCCGGGCAGCACCACCGACGGGACTTTTAATGGCCTGCTTGGCGGTGATGACCAGAGCTGCTGTGACCCTGTGCCTTGCATTCAGCAACCCGCAGTTTGAAAACCACTGGCCTAGTAGATGGGACGCTATTCCATACATCAGGAGACCTGAGTTCAGTTCCTGACTTTGCCACTAACTTGCTGGGTATTCTTGGGCAAGTTATTTAAACTTTGTGTCACAGTTTCCTCAGATGTAAAATTCAGAGAACAGTGTTTGTCCCCCTCCCCCGTTAGTAAACATTTTTAAGATCTGCAGATGAAAATTGCTCATTATTTGTAAAAGTATAGTACAGAGAGAGCAGTGATACTCGGACCTCAGTGGTTTAGGAGCCAAATTAGTAATCAACATTACCCAAGAGAGCCACGGTTGTGTGAATTCATTGTTTCTATAATTTATATAATTCTCACACCAAAATGACTGACCAAGTATTCTTATTTTATCAACTACGATTGGTTAATAGCACAGTAAAAGCAGCCTGATTGGTTAATAACTTAGATTGCAGCACATGATATTAAAACACCATGTGATTTAATTGTTAGCCACAGGAGACACATTTAAGAGCCACTTGCGGCTTGTGAGCCTCAGTCTGAGTATCACTGGTATAGAGGTAATTAGGAACATAGCACTGGAAGGGATCTCCTGGGTCATTGACTCCAGTTTCCTGCTATTGCAGGCAGCCCCTTGTAAAATCTCATACATAACTCAACTAGTTTTAAGATGGAGCTTGATAAGTTTGTTTGGCCCCCCCCTCCCCCACTACTCCTATCAGAAGGCTGTTTCAGAATCTCAGTGCTCTGGTGAGTAGAAACTTTTTGACTTCCAGACAAAATACATTCATGACCAGTTTATACCAATGTACTAGTTTTATAGTTCTATTTTTCCATTGCTGCTCGGTGGATACTTTAATACTATTCTTACTACAAAAAGTAAGAAAAGACAGAATAGGCTTTTACACTAGGCAATCCTTGAATTGCAATATACTGATACCTGATGGCCAATCAAGAGTGTCACTAAATGAGCTTTGTTCATCCCTGACAGCTGGAAGATAATTGTAGGGATATGAGTTTAAATGGAAGGGGAAGAGAAGGGATATTTCTGTATGTCAAATCTGCATCCTGAACACAAGGCCCCAAATTATACCCCAACTGCTACAACTTTGGCAACCCCACCCCCCTCAGGCTTTACATGTGTGTTATGAGGCTAGAGCTCAGTGGGGGATATAGGATGATGGAGAGACCTTGAACTACTGGGAGAAGCCTGAAAGCAAAGATGATTTTTCTTTCTTGGAGGAGGAGAACAACAAGTTGAAATGTAGAACACATCTAGAAAGCTTGATCAGTACTGCGTAAAAACAGGTAATTCTAGAATTAGATTTCTGTGTCTGTGCTGGGGAATAGCTGACAGAAATGACAGACTTAACTTTGGGGGGCGGGGAACTGTTAGTTGAAGCCCAAGACAACTCTGGTAGCATAACTTGGTTTCTTAGGATCATGTGGAAAAAAGAAATCCTGGCTATGGCTCTCTTCACCTGCAAAATGGCAAGCATGCCTAACGCTGACAGAAGACTTCTTAGAATATTGCATAGCAGTGGGAAGCCAGCCAAGTTTTCCCACGAACCAGCCAAGTCAGTACAGATAAGCTGAAATCCTTCTTCCTGTTTTATATTGTGTGGCTAGTCACAGGAACCTTTTGCCAGAAGCTCCAAATTTGGTCTCCAACATGTTCTCTTCACAAGGCTGGAAGGCTGTAGTGAATAATGGGTAGTTATGGGCTTGGGGAAGGTAACAGAAACATTTTACAAAGCCCTTTTAAAGACCTTAAATGAAAGGGCTGCAGGGGTGAATTACGAAGTTTTCCAGGTGACTCAGCACACTGATCCACTAATATAAGCATCTGATGTCCAAGCAGTAACCAATCAACCTGAACTTCTAAGAGTATGGTGCACCTGGGTCTTGATTGGATGCTTCCCTCTTCTCTTAAGGCGCTTCTAATTTTTATTTATAACTGGCCCTTTCTTTCGGAGCCAGAAGACGCAGGCACTGACATGCATTTAGAATAATAAAACTTGAAACGCCAGTGTTGAATGGGATTCAAAAATGTGAAATCATTTTCTCCCTCCCTGGTTTTTATAGTTCCTCAGTGATAACTTGTTTTCTCCATACTCCTTTTGATCCTTTTCAAAGTGCTAACCCTATAACACATTCTGTTAATTTTTCATATGCTGTTTATAAATAGCTAGCCGATGTGGTGCCAAATTATGGAGGAAATAAGTTGCCTTCCCTACCCATTTGCATGGCTTGCATAAGGACTGCCCAGAGCAGTGGCCCATATGCATGGGAAGAGTTCAGGGGCTACTACCACGTTGCTCCTTCCTGGAACAACCTGCTGCAAAGGGAGTAGAGAATAGGCAGAGCCATCTTTCTGCACCTCCTCTTTCCCACCTCAGTGCCAGTCAGCAAAGCCATATCTTTTGCTCTCCCCTTCCTGACCACAGATGGGGAGCTCCAGGGAGCCTTGAGCCTCTCAGAGCTAAGGTGTAACATCTAAGGTTGTCTAATGCAGAGATTAATATAATGGAACCCATCTCTCTTCACGCGTCTACCTGCTGTGCGCATGTGTCGTTTCGTCCTGTATGCGCACCTGCGCCATGCAGCACAGTGTCACATCTACCTGTAGCTCTGGGTTCTTAGATCTTGGTTGGACTTTTTTCTCATTAGTTGCATTTCCTATGTTTTTGTGATGATCAGTGGACTTTAAAATAAACAAACAAACAAACAAACAAAAACAGTAGTGGGATAAACACTTTCCCTATGAGCATTTAAATCTCTGTATTGTGCTGCTGCTCTCACAGACAGAAGCTACAGGAGTGGCAATGAAAAAAACAGAACACTATTTTAATTGGAATAGAATTCCAGAAAGAGCGAGAAGACTAAAACACAGGGCCCTCGGGAAATTGAAGTAAGGGAATAAATGAAAAGTGAATGAGTAGTTGCACTGGCTGTAGTAAAGACGCTTAAAAATTGTCAACAGGCAATAAGACATGGAGGCGTTTACGATATGTGAAGGATTCAAACGGAGGGGGAAAAGCAATAGTTCTCAGTCTGAGCTTTGCTCAGTAAGCCAGAGTCAGGTGAGCCACATGCTAAGATCCAACTATATAATTAAAGCAACAGGAAGGAGCTGGGGTGGATTTCTGTGGATATGTTTTCACTTGATTTGATGGGCTGTCTGGCTGACGAAGGACAGAGAGAGCCTGGGGTTCATATTTGCTGAATGTGGCTGAAAAATACATGACAGCATGACTTGTTGATCATATTTCCTGTCAAATAATTACAAAGGGTTTATCTAACTGTGGTAGGAGCATGAGAAGAGGCTTGTAGACTAATATATTGGGAGTTTCATAGGGCATAAAAGTTGGTATGCTCAGAATGATCTACAGCAGTTCCATTGAACAACCAGCATTCTTCAACAGCTGCCCCCCCAGCTATGGGGTTACTAAAGTATTTCCCTGAATGTAGGTGTGGAGCTATTGGACAAAAATCTATTAAGTGCCTTCTGCTGTACATTCCCTGTTTCTGCTCCATGGGAAATTGACTCTGTATTCCCAGGTTTGGCTAGGACCAAACTTTTACAGCCAGTTCATGCCTATTTTAATTCATGATGGAAGGAACTCATGCCTGTGCAGAGATCTAGTATGTGGCCTAAGCAACACTTACACCCTGGCTTGCGCTCAAAATGTGTCTTTCTGATTTTGTTGAATGTTAGGCCCACTTAGGAGCTAAGTCCACTCAATGAAGGCATTTAGGTTAAGTGCTTTTCAGTCATGACACTGGTCAGTTGATAGGAGAGAACTGATCTATTCTTTGTTAAGGTAGTAGGGTATTGAGGAAGTTGATTGTTTGTGGGATTAAATTTCAATATTTGAAGATGAAGTAAAAGTAGGTGTGACTTACCGTTAGGAAATGGTTGTGTATAAGCACTGGGCCTTGGAGAGTACATGTTGTGACTCTCTGTATAATATAAACAGAGAGTGAGGGGAATCCTAAATGTAGTAAGAACAGTTCTGCAGCACGTTAAACAGTGAGCAGAGCTATTTTTTACTTTGCAAGGAAAACATCAATTAGATTGAACAATGTTTGCTGTATAATGTAGATGCCTAGTTGTCTGTAGATCGCCCCTTTGAATTTTCTTTGGGATTCGTTGCGCCTTGGGTTAGGAGGAAACTATCAACAACAAGAGGAAATCCTGTACTAGTACTGAATAGTCCTTATTCTAAAGGTACTTCCCTTCTTGTGGGAATTGTATATAATCAGATCAGCACTCCATAAAACAGATGAATTATTTTAGAAGGGAGACAGCCAGCTTTTTAGTTAAAAAAAGAGCCTGACGTTATTGTACATAAGAAATAGTCAATTGTTAGGCTGGATGACATTCTTCCACAAGTTGCCTGTTCTACACAAAGGTGGGGCAAAGTTTAAGGCATTGGTTACAGGAAGCTTTTGCTCCTTAGAGACTTTCATGTTTTCTAGAGCACACAATGACAACTCAATGCTAAAATTACTTTTTTTGGATAGTGCACCCTCTGGAATAAATGATTAAACTTTACCCTGCTACGATCCGGATTTTCTGGGGCCGTGAATGGCACATGTAACTGTAACCCAACAACTAACATCTATGGAGGGTGGGTAACACATCAACCTGCTGCAGAGAGCAGTCACAACTGCCATATAGAACGTGCACACAGAGGCAGAGACTAGAACCCTTGGGCTCAAATCCTCAGCTTGTGTAACTGTCGTAGCTCAGTTGAAGTCCATGGCGCTATGACAAGATCCTCGTACTTCAGCTCTCACTACACAGGTTTTTGCCAGCAGCTAAACCGTAACTGGTTAAGCTAGCGCTAGTAGTAGGTCCCATAGCCCCCTGTGCTCCAGCCGCTAGAGGGAGCTACAATTTTCTCCTACCCAAAGAGCCAGAGTACAGTGTTGTGAGATTCTAGAATGAAATAGCTACCGTGTTTCCCCGAAAATAAGACAGTGTCTTATATTAATTTTTGCTCCCAAAGATGTGCTAGGTCTTATTTTCAGGGGAGGTCTTATTTTTCTTGTCCTGTGGCCAATCAGTGAGCCGCGCGGCGGCGCCCGCCGCTAGGTCTTATTTTCGGGGGATGCCTTATATTACAGTGAGAGGCAAAACTGGAAGTAGGTCTTATTTTCGGGGGATGTCTTACTTTCGAGGAAACACGATATTAAAGGAAGCTCACTATGAAATGAGGTCTCCTAGGTAACTTTAAAAATCTTTTTCACTTTCATTTGTCAGATTTCTGTCTTCCCATTTGGCAGTTGGCCAGGCTGCCTGCTTATTGGTGTTGCCTCCAAAGCGTAGCCTGGCTAGTATCTTGCACAATCCAGAAAGGGCCCCATCTTTGTGATTCTGCCAGTTACCAAACCTCAGTCTCACTTATTCACTACGCAGCAGTCAAATGACATGCTTGCTGCAGTGATAGAGCTAGTGGGCAACCAGAAGGACCTAATACTAGGGAATTCCTAGATTGTGTTGGTCTTTACTCTGTCGCCAGAGATAAAGTTGGCGTACTGAGATGGAGTGTTGGGCCAAATTTCCACTTAAAGAAGTAAAGAACAGCGATCTTTCTAATGTCTTTCTGTTGTGCCACTGAGCCAGTCTCATTTTATGCAGTCTTTAAGCAATATGTCGGCTGTGATGAGACACTTCTTTAGCCTTCATTGGTGGCTAAACTGTCATCTTTTTAGTGCGGATAAGGTAAAACTTTTGTTTCTAGTTCATGTGCTATGTAAGGCAGTCATTTTCTTTCAGTGCCCTGCACAACAGACATGCCCAGGCTGCACTGAATAGCTACTGAAAGAGCCATGATTCATATTTCATATGATGATTTCCTTTAATAGTGGAGTCACCAGGTGGTGAAGCTACGCTACCGCATTAGGTTAACTCTTACCTTTCATTCGGTCCATGGAAAGATTTTATTTGATTGTATTTGACACACCCACATGAACAAAACATAGTTCCATGGGCTTTAACTGCTATATGTTCGATTGGCCTGCCCTAGAACAGCTATAGTGAGAATGTGCTTGGTACCTCTGGAGAGGGGGCGATAATAGTGGTAGATAATATAATCACAAAAATACATTCAAACAACATTAGGGAGGTTGCAAAGTCAAGCACTGAAAAGTATCGAGATGCTGGAGTTGCAGGTACAATTTCAATTTGGCCCCCCGTGCGTATATACGTTATGTGCACATTCAGTGCACAGGGTGGACAGTGCTCTTGGAATGTGCAGTTATGCAATGTGGTTTATCCTCATTGTTCCATGGGCGTCATTGGGTGTTTTTTACTGCACTCTTTTCAAATCCTATTCTGAATACAGAATTATTAATTTCCTCATGGGCTTTCCTATAGTGCTCCTCACTACAGTATCTGATGCTTCACATACAGGAATTAATGTCTTCACAATAGTTCTGTGAGGTGTGGTGGTGGTAGTGGTACTTCCATTGTACAGATGGGGAACTGAGGCACAGATTAAGGTCAAAAGTATCCACTAATTTTAGGTGCTCAATTTGAGACATCTAGGACCTGATTTTTCAGAGTACTTAGCATTATAAAACACTCATGTTCAAAGTTAGCTTTCATGGCATTCCTCTACAGTGGTGAGTGCTCAGCTCTTTTGCAAATCAGACACCAGGGTCTCAAGTCAAATACACACCTCCTTTACAGAGTAGGTAGTTTAGACTGGAGCATGCTGGTGCATGCCTTCCTCTGCTGCCCCCAAAGGCTCCGATATGACCAGCAGCTCTTTTACCTCCACCCAAGAGGTCTCCTTTGAGACCTCTCTGAGCTGCTGGTCTTTACCAGGACCTCCTCAGGATCTGGAAGCTAGTCTCAGTGACCAGGTCCATAGTGGCCACTGAGGGAGGAGGATCTCGTTGTAGAACCCGTGCTACACAACCCTCATCTATGTATGCACGTAGTGGAGTCCCTCTTTGTGTGCCAGAGGTTGGTCCTGGCTAGTGTCACCAGACTGAGTCGTCCTGGATTACGATTGGAGGCACAGATGCTAGACCAGTGCATGGGGCTGTCCACCCTGTGTGTTCCCTGTTGTGTGCTCCAGGAGGTATGGGCAGTCTTGCCTACCACTTCTCTTGCTTTTCTTGAGGGGTCCTGCAGGAGGGTGCTCCTTGCCCTGCCCCTCATGCCAGTCTCTCTAGAACTTGCCATCAGACCCCTGCCTCACAAGCCTCCCTGTCCACCCCCAACATGCAACCTAAGTTGGCTGAATGACATCCAGCCCCTCCATCTCTAAACCACGCCCAGAAAACATCTCATAGACTCATAGACTTTAAGGTCAGAAGGGACCATTCTGATCGTCTAGTCTGACCTCCTGCACAACGTATGCACTCATGCTTCATAACATCCACTTCCTCACCTTTGTGTCATGCTCTGTTACCAAGTGGCAGGACCTGCTGCCACCTTAGGAGGGCAAGGAACCCTGGTGGGCTAGCCTTTACTCCACTCTGGTTCCATGGCCCACAGGGAATATCAGCTGGTGGCTCCTCCATGGAGCTGTGAGAACAGGAATACACCTGGGGCAGTACAAATTCCCCTGACACCTGTCCTTTCTGCAGTGAGAGGGATACACTGGCACACATCTATGTTGGGGGCATCAGACTGCAGCCTCTCTTCTGGCTCCTCCACAACCTCATACTGAGGTTCTGACTGCACTTCTCCCCACACCGCCTCATTTATGCACACCCCATCTGTGGATCCACAAAGTTGCAAGACCTCCTTGCTGACCTCCTCTTGGTGCCAGCCAAGATGGCCAGACATCACTCCAGGAGGGGGAAGATGGATGTTGGGGAGGGAGTGCTCTTTGGCTGTGGGGCCTACTTCTTATCCCTTGTGAAGTCATGCCCCCAAGCAAAGGTCCTCTGGGCAGTGTCCACTGTCTGACTCCTTAGATGCCTTTGAAGAGAAATGGGCGCTGTAGGGGCTTCTCTTCCATGTCCCCTTCTGATTCCCTGATTTTTGCCCTATGACCTTAACTCCCATCCCTATTTTTCATTTGTTGCCCTCAGTATTCAGCAGTGGCCTGGGTTCACTGGCCCCTCTCTGTCCCTGGCTAAGGGGGCAGGCTTAGGCCTGCCATGTTCCCAGAACTGCAATAGGTACACAACCCTGATTTATCCCTAGAGCAGGTCCATCATGTGCACTGAATAAGGCTGGGGCCTTGTAGTTAAAAAACGTATTATCATCACAATGCAGATACAAAAGAGGGCTGACTTAGGTTTGTACAGGCAACTTAAATTCTGGCATTTCGTAACTTTTGAGTGCTTGATTTGACAGCCGTAATATTCTTTTAACATTGTGTGTGTGTATGTAATTTCCTAGGTTTTTATAAAAGCAAACTTAAAAAAAGAGAAGTTCTGTCAGGTGGCCTCATGTAGGTCATTAGCAGGGTTGGGAACTTTAGCTCACGTGGTAGGGGTCAGTTTGGTGGATCTAATGGCGTAACTGATAGCACTAGTGGTTGTCATCCTCTGTGTATCAGCACTAGAGGGGGATGAGAGATATGCTGTGCCTGTGGTTTCACAGGTACTTGTAACAGAGCAATGGGGAGACTCAGGAATCTTGGGTTCCATTCCAGGCTCTGGAGAGGAGTGTTCTCTAATGAGCACAGACTCTTCTTCCTGGTTCTCTTCCTCCTCCCCCCACAGTTTGACCCCTTCTGCCCATCCTTTCCACTTGTCGCTGTCTCTTCCCCACTCCTGTCTCCTTCTCCTAGTCCTATCCTCTCTATCTAGCTCCAGCCTCCACTATTCAGGCTTCTCATCCCAGTCTCTTTTCTAGCAAGTCCTAGTTCCATCCTCTGCTGCTACTCCTTGTCCCCACTCTCCTTGCCCAGCCAGTCCCAGTTTCTTACTCCCAACCCCTTGCTTGATCTGTCTCTCCCCTCCCTATGCCCACTGATGCCCAGTTCTAGTCTCCAACTCAGGGTCTTCATCCCATCTCACTGTCTCTTGTTTCCTCTGCCCCCCGATCTGGCTCCCAGTCCCAGCCTCCTTGCCCAATCAGTTCCAGACTTCCCTCCCCCACCATTCTCAGTTTCTAGTCCCAGCTTCTCTCACCAGACTCCTTTCCCAGTCTATTTCTTTCCCTTCCCGGATCCAGCTTTTGTTCCCTTTGCATTTGTATTGTATGGCTTCCTTGCCCACACTACCTGGGTGTCAGCAGCAGCGTGTGTCAGTGAGAGCATGGGAGAGACAGGATCTCATTCTTCATTCTGATGCCTGGCCCCAGCCCAAGCTTGAACATATATTACAGGACAAGTCCAGCTTTGCCCCTGTAGCTGTGGGCTGGAGCATGCTCAGTCCCATCACATGTTGGAGCTGTGAGTGGATGGAGCATGCTCACTCAGCATGGAGTTGTTGGAGATTTTAGTTGCTAAAACAGGGGTGGGCAAACTATGGCCTGCGGGCCACATCTGGCCCATCAGACCATTTAATTTGGTCCTCAGCTCCCACCAGGGAGCAGGGTTGGAGGTTTGCCCCGCTTCGGTGCTCCAGCTGGGGAGTGGGGTCAAGGGCTTACCCCGCTCCGCACGGCTCCCAGGAAGCTGCCGGCATGACCCTCCTCCGGCTCCTACATAGTACACGGAAGCGTGGCCAGGCGGCTCTGCATGCTGCCCCGTCTGCAGGCACCGCCCCCGCAGCTCCCATAGGCCGCGGTTCCCAGCCTGACCATGCCTCAGAGCTGGAGGGGGGACAATATGCCGCTGCTTCTGGGAGCTGCTTGTGGTAAGCATCGCTCGGAGCCTGCACCCCTGAGCCTTCCCCTTGCCTCAAACCCCTGCCACAGCCCTGATCCCCCTCCTGCCCTCCAAACTCCTCGATCCCAGCCGAGAGACCCCTCTTGTACCCAAACCCCTCATCCCCAGCCCCACCCCAGAGCCTTCACCCCCAGCCAGAGCCCTCACGCCTCCAGGCCCCAACAGCCTGCCCCATCCCTGATCCCGCTCCTGCCCTCTGAACCCATTGGTCCCAGCCTGGAGCACCCTCCTGCACTTCAAACGGCTCATCCCCAGCCCCACTGCAGAGCCCGCATCCCCAGCTGGAGCCCTCATACCCCAACCCCCTGCCCTAGCCCTGATCCCCCTCCCACCCTCCGAACCCCTGGAGCTCCCTCCTGGACCCCAAACCTCCCAGCCCCACCCCAGAGCCCTCACTCCCCCCCACACCCCAACCCGGAGCCCTCTCCCACACCTTGAACTCCTCATTTCTGGCCCCACCCCAGAACCCTCACCCCCAGCCAGAGCCCTCACCTCCTCCTGCAGCCCTACTCCCAATTTCGTGAGCATTCATGGCCCGCCATACAATTTCCATACCCTCATGCAGCCCTCAGGCCAAAATGTTTGCCCACCCCTGTGCTAAAATCTAAGAAGTTGCTACTGAGCATTTGTGAACTGCAATTTTCCAAAGACTTGTAACTTGGCCAAATTTGGGAGGATTTTCATGGGAATAGCAAAAAGCACATCCCTGACACACAGGCCACCGTCCTGCTAAATTTCCAGTCCCTGCTCCAAAGCATAGAGGGTGCTAGAGCTGTTCAAAGAATAGGTCACCCGAATTTTAACATGGGTTTTTCCCCTATCCTCATTCTCAGAATCTTATGAACCATTTTGGCTAAAATTTTCCAAAAAGAGTCAGCCCGAGGCAGACCCCGGCTTAGAAATTTTCAGCCCAAATGATAAAAGTTTGGAAAAGATATACGCAACTGGAAACGTGGTCTTATAATAGGCAGAAGTTGCCCAACACATCCCATAAGACAGAAAGGAAAAGAAGCTTGTTATTTAAAAAAGCCAAACTTTGGCTACTGCTGCAAACTGTCAATCATCACATACATTTGGCATAAAATATGAGGAAAAATTAGGCTGAGCTGTAGTTTTCTTATTGCATGATCTTTTTTTGTTTAAAGAAAAAAAAAAACCTTGCGATTAGTCACCACAGCTACCAATTGTGGGCAGTATTTCACAGGGGCTTTAAGAAAATATTGCTTCCTGTCATTGAAAGGTTGGTAAATCATATTGAATGGAAGTTTTTTTTTTTTTCCTCCCCATTCTTTTGTAGAGTGTTGCTGAAATACCTTGTGTGTTAAGGTGAGATAGTCTTACTAAATTGTAACAGTTTATTTGTACTAGAGTCAAACTTCATAGTATACATCATCAGACCACGCTTTGCCTTTACCACAAAGTATAAATTTCCCCCTTCTGGGCAGGAAGAAATGACAACGGAGACTGATGTTTGACACTTACTTCATTCTGACGTGAAAACCATTTCCGTTCAGAGACTTGGAAGGTCCTGACTTGAAGTCTCTTGCTCTGGCCTCCTCCTAAGTGACAAAACAGCTATTTCAAAAGGCCCGGAAGAGATGCTGAGTTGGTATAATATGAACTCACTTGGTGTTTAGTTGACAGAACAGTGCCACTCAGAGAAGCCTCAACTCCCCATCATTCTCTTTAAAACTTCCTGAATTTAAATAGATTCTAATAAACAAATATTAGTTTGACCCTCCCAGCCCCTTATTTGATCAAATTCCTGATACAGCAGCTTCTATTTATTTCTATCTGTTGTACAGATAGGGCTCTCATTACCATAATATCTGAATGTTTCACAATTTAAGAAAGATGTATTTGTCATCACAACACCCCTGTGAGATAGAGAAGGGCTATTATCCCCATTTTACAGACAGAGAAATAAGGCTTAAGAGATAGGGCTAGGCTGACCAGATAACAAGTGTCAAAAATCGGGACAGGAGGTGGGGGGTAATATGTGAGAAAAAGATGCAGAAATTGGGACTGTCCCTATAAAATCAGGACATTTGGTCACCATAGATAAGGCATAATTTGCCCAGGAAACTCTATAGTAGAGAAGGGAACTGAACCGAGGGGCTCCTAATTCCTAGCCTAGTACCCCAGCCACTGGATTATCCTTTCAGTCTGGTCTCAGTCTCTTAGCTCCATAGCTAATCATTTGATCAAAGGGTCTCAGTAACTGACCATGAGGAGCATATCAAAGTATCTAAAACACATATCAGTAAATTAAACTGTTACACATAGGTTATTTTTAAAACTCATTCACCAATCCCTCCAAAATGGGTGCCAATGGGAGCTGTGCAAAACATGGAGGTTTCACTCACAGGGGTATATATGAGTAGTTTCTTTGGTTTCTGTCCACATGGGTTCAAACACACCCCCTGTCTGCTTGAGTTGTGGTTTAAATTTTGGATTCAGACACATCCCAATTTAGTTGGGAATTGGTCCTGCTTTGAGCAGGGGGTTGGACTAGATGACCTCCTGAGGTCCCTTCCAACCCCGATATTCTATGATCAAACATTACAGGGTAATTCAATGAAAATTAGAAAAGGGACCATGCTGCAATATTTTGATCTGTATTTCAAACAACCCCAAATTATAGGATTTTTTTATTTTCCCAACATAGAGATAGAGGTGTGACATTTGGGTTTGGATTCCGATTCGAATCCTACTTTCAAGGTTCTTTGGATGCAGAGTTCTGGTTTGATCCCATCTATATGTGTAAACATTGCTGAAGGAAAACGAAGTCAAAGAAATAAGTTTTATATATAGTTCTTAAAGGGGTGAAGGTGTGTTCTTTATATATAGCTCTTAAAGGGGTGTTCTCATCTCTTGTGAGTTCCATAGTCTATATCCAGTCCCTGTGAAAGTTCTATCTCCCATATTCAGTAACTTCCCCCTTTTTGCATTGTTCCACTGGAATATAGTTGTGGGAAGTCATAGCCCAAGACGGAGTGAAGCTCTTTCAGATAGCTAGAGCCAGTTCCTTGAAGGCCTTTGAATAACAGGATGAAGAGTTTGAACCGGACTCTGTATTCAGTGAGGAGCCAGTGCACAGAGCCGTGCACTGGGTTGTTCATGGTGACCTGTTTTGCTGAGTAGATGGACTTCTGCATTTTGTAGCATCTGGAGATTTTTCAGGGCACATGTGTTTGTTCCTAGATACAATGAGCTTCAGTTATGAAGCTTAGAGGTCATGAATACATGGAACAGTGTGACTAGATTAGTGTGTGGCACAATTTTCTGACCAGTCACAGATGAAAGAGGGTGTGTATTGCTGCCATGGTTGTCCAGTAATGTGAGGAGACCAGTAGGACACCAAGGCTGTGGACCAATTCAACCACTTCAGGCAGATGGCCTTGTGATTGGAGGTTATTACAGAGCAAGTAAGTTCTTCAGTGCATTTTCTCATCCTACAAGCATCAACTCAGTCTAACCTGATTCAGCTTCAGCCAGGTGCTGATTTTGCCGAACATTGAGAAAGTTGGTAGATGGTGCTGCTTATGGGAGACAAAAAAACAGGAATAACTTGGTGGTGTCTGTGTATTTACTGCTGGACAGGGTGGACTGATTTACATCAAAGTGATTTAAATAACCAATTTGCATAATGATTTAAATAAGCAAGCAGGAAATCTTGATTTAAATAATTGATTTTAATCTTGGTTTGCATTTATACTTTTCATTATCCTAAGAAAGGTTGTTTCTCATTGGTTAGTAACCATTAAAACATGTTGATTTGCAACCAAATATAACCTTTGCACTAAATTTGATGCTTCTTTTGCTATCCAGGAGGACATACTAAATCCATACACATTCATTTAAGCAATTATGTAGCTTAATATATATATGTATTCAGATTCTTAATTTTTATATTTTTTGCTGTTAGAAAATGGGGAATGATACATTTGTATTTACTAGATGATTAATTTTTTATTTTTGATTTGTGCCAAGCTCTATTTGAATAAATTAAAAATAAGCACAAAACTAGCATTTTAATTTTTTTTCATTGGTTAAATAAACTACCTTAAATGTGCTGGATACATAAGAAAAATACTTTATAAAATGTTTTGCATTTAAAACTAAATCAATTATTAAATAAAGGAAGTATACTCTGTAATTACTGGATCAAACTGATTGCTTCTGATCACCATGTCCTTCAAGATTTTAGAAGTAGTAGATCTCATCCTCTCACATCAAGTTTTTATTCATAGATTGGAAGAGGAAAACAAGCTTACAGGTGCTTATTCAGTGACTTCCACCAGTTCAGTATGTTGACTTTCTTTAAAGTTTGGCAGCACATGAGTACTGCTTAATATTTAAAATTAATATACATTATTTTAGTATAATAAATTTAGGCTTTAACATAGATTTTAATAATTTCAAATTCAAATTTTAATTTTTTTAAACTAAACCCATATTTAATTTAAATAAAAAATTCAGTTTAAATATCAACAAAATCAGGGTTTAAAAGAAACATTAATTTTTTTCCACTCTGATGCTGGAACTTCAGCCCGTATCGTTTCACTACATCAGCTCTCCCAACGGCTTTCTATAACTCATTAACAACATTCAGGAGAACAATGAGCTTTGTGAGAGTCTGCAGATGAGGGCTTTGGAGGTGGAGGAACAGGTGTCCCTAATAGTTCTTTGAGTCCGGCCTGAGTGAAAGGGCTTCAGTCATTTTTTGAGTATTTTTGTCAACAATGTATCATTGTAGAGGTGATACAATCAACAAATATTCTTGTATCAGGTACAAGATGTTTCCTCCTAAAGCTGTGAGTACCACTCTGCTCTGTACCACTTGCTAGCTAGAAACTTGACTGAGAAGGATCCAGGATATTGACAATTGGAGAATGTTGTTTGCTGTACCTTGTCCATTAGCCAGGTTAAAGAAAGGAGGTTAGATGCTAGAGAGAACATGGTGCATTATGGGAGATGTAGTCTGACTGGGTAATCAAGCCTATAGTGGACAATGGGATTATGAGGTACCTGAACTACAACTCCCTTGAGACACCATGGCAGCATTTCTAAATAAAACTATTTTCGTTTTCAGCCAATATATTTTGGTTTGTGATTCCTCCCCCCCCCCCCAAAAGTAATTTTTTTTCAAGGTACCCCCCCTTTCTATTTTCCAGCTAGCTCTAATCTGAGTGCTTACTCTTGAAGAATCATGTGTCTGAGTGTCTAGCTTGACGGTAGTGCTGTGGGCTGTGACCCTCCATAGCACTTTGCCAGCTGGCCCTTATTAAAAGAGCTTCCATGGCTTTTTTCTTCCTTAATACTATCTATGCAAACTTTTGGCTCCTCTCATACAGGCAGTCCTTTGCTTCCCTTCTCTGGTATTATTGTTTCCTTGCTTGAATGTGCAGGTGGAGACAAGAAATAGGGCTATTCTTATAATGCACGTGACCAATCGTCAATTCTCAATGAATAGTTGTAATAATTCCCTAATGCCCGATTGGCAGCAAAATACTTTTCATTATTGGGGAAATTGTCAAGTGGGCTATACCATTTTAAGGGAACATTCAGGTTAAAAAAAATAGATTTGAAGGACCCTAACTCCCTTTCTAGTTCCCCCAGCTATCAGCTTCTTTTAGTATTAGCAGCTGAAAGTGACCAAAATACTTCCATTTGACTGGAACCAACTATCCACCTCCTCAAGTACAAGAAATTGAACAATCACTTAGGGCCTGGTCCAGAACATCATAAAGTCAGTGGACAAACTCAATGAATGCTGCAGCTGGAGCCAAACCTGCAAATTAAATCATCATAACCCTGTGCACTGCCCCTTGATTTTTTATGTTGCCATATTTTGCTTGAAGGATATAATTTAGTTTTCAGTTTTGATTGTGTTTTTTAAAAACATAATCAAGACACTATCTAAGGTTTAAATAGTAAGTGAAAGTATTGTATCTGTTGGCTTCTGTTTATCACATGACTCCGATACCATGGTAATCATATTCCTTTACATTATTCTAAATCACTATAATATTTCAAAATTGAAAATAATCGAATTTCCTGTTTGAATGATCAAAACAAAAGTGCTAAGACAGTATAAATCACCCCCTTTCAATGTGTCAATGATTGCCAAAAACCAGTCAGAAAATGCCATTTGTGTGCAGAATGCCCCAGCCATTTCATAGTGATCCCTATACTGCTTTAACTATCCATTACATGATCCGAGTTGGAAAACCAGGTGCTATGTAATCAAGACTTGTGCAGCTCTAGATGAAACCCCCCCATCCTCAAACCCTAAGTAATTCTACAGCTCTTCATCTGGTCTATGTGTAATGCAGTTTATTTTTCAAAAAGTGGCACATAAAACACTTAAATCAATTTACCAACAAAGAACTGGCTTCTGTACAATTTCTTGTGTGTGACTTCAACAAGTTTTCACAGGGTAAGTACAGTGCTGTTCCAAGGGGTATCACATGAAATAATGCCATCCAAATACTTAAAATGAAGTGTTACCTTGTTATTTATGTTGCTTTATCCCCTAGTGGAATTCCCAAAGGAAGAACTGCTTCTGTCATGAACTAGTCCTACTAGTACTCTAAAGCATTACCGTATTGCGTGACTCTACAGACAAAATACAGGGGTAAAAAAATACACACTCTGGAAACTGCCAACTTTTCCCTTTCTTTATTATCTCTGTGTTTTGGCCCCTAAAACTCTCTTCTCCCAGGTGATCTTAACTGGTTTGTTATAAAAGAAATCCTTTCTGAAAGGCTGATCAGCAACACTTCAAGACTATGTAAATTAATACACTTCATTGCTGCTCTACAAAATAAGGAACCCATGCCACAAACACACATCGAGATAGTCTTTCTTACTCCCATGAGAGTCGGTGGACTCTGCAGAATGGGTCTCACATTCTAAAAGATGGTGCTCTGTGCAATGGCAACTACTGCAATGGATATGTTCTGAACTGGTTGGCCCAGTGTTTCATTCTGCACCACTATGAAAAGCACCCAGCCAGGAAGGATAGTCTTGTGGGTGAAGCACAGCAGGGAGGTCAGGAGGACTACATTCTACTCAGAGCTCTGTTACAGGCTTCCTGTGTGATTTTGGTCATATCACTTAACGTCTCTGGGCCTCAGGGTTCCTCCTTTGTAACATGAGAATATTAAACCTTGCCTCACAGCTAGGCTGAGAAACAAACTTGATTCATGTTTGTAAAGTGCACTGAGATCCTTGGGTAGGAGGTGTTATAAAAGTGTAAGTTGCCAGATGCCTAGGTTTGATTTCTGGTCTTTTTCTCTGACCAGGATATTCACTCTGTGAACAGGCATGTGGGTAAACAGCAAAAGTTTGGAGTGGGCTGTAGCTTCTCCCCAAAATTTTAGGGATAGCATTAATGAAGGAAACACTGAGTTTGAAACAGTTTATCTCACTTTATTAAAAGTGGACAAATTTAGTCATGAAACAAAACTGCTCAAGACAGCATTACTTTTAAAAATATGAGTAAAAAGAACAGCTTTCAAATCTGTAAGACTTCCAAACAGTGATCTTCACCCTGGGTTTCTTGAAATGAATTCTTCAGCAACATCTGCAAGCTCTAAGTCATCAGGTAGGTCCTTGTGAACATGTAAAATCAAACACTAGTTGAGTCATGATTGTCCCATTGTGGACCAAAGCCATGTTTGAATCTGATCTAGGACACTGAAACTACGTTCACAGCAGTGATTACCACCACAGTCAATTTTATCAGCTTCACCACTTTGGAAAACAGCTGACCAGCAAATGACTGCCATGATCTTTCTGTAAGCTGACAGTTGGCTTGCAAGGAATGAAGCTGAGAAATCAGTCAATCGTGGTTTAAATTGGAGCCATACACTTGAAACATGTCTTGAACTTGTGTTTCTGTTATGTTTGGAGTTATGAGAGTTTCAAGCTTTTGAATAATTTGGAACAGACAGGTTACAAATCTTACATGAATACTGAACACTAAAATCAAATATTTCAAAGTAGATATACTTATAAAATTCCTTTGCTGAATTTGGATAGCTGGGTTCACCTATATGTATTTGCATTTTTCTTGACAACTTTTCTTTTTCTTGGACGCTTATGCATTCTGTTTCCATTCAACTTTCCTGGTGCATTTCCTCCCAGAATAAGTTCTAACTTTCATCTGATCGGATGGATTGACATGAATTAGACTGAAATGAATTAGGTAGCATTTTCATAAGACAGTGGTCTTCTATTGCTGAAATGTCTGACCCTTGCAGAGTTTTGGACAGATTGTCTAGGATTGTTTAGGACTTTCCAACCAAATTCAATCCCAGAGAGAAAATTAAACATTTCCATTTGAGCCGCGAGGTCGCCAATTGCAGCTTTCATTTCAGGATCTGTACATTCTTTGCAACCTTCCAAGTTGCACACAGCGCAAAGTAGTTCTCAGAAATTGAAGCCAATGCTTTTTCACAGAAAGTCCATCTTACTGGACACAGTCAGGATGTCTGGTGAGGTCCTTAACAGTTCATATTTAATGTCCTGAAATATAGCATCTCATTTGGTGATGTTTTAAATTTTTTTGATTTTTGTAAACAGTTTCAAGAGTATCTCTTAGGATAGTATTATTTTTAATAGCGTCCTGGCATGTCCAATTCACAGCATGCTCATAACAATGAGTATACGTAGCCTATGGTTCCTCCTGTTGCAGTTTCTTTTCTGCACTTGATACTAAGCCTACCATACTAGGGACACCATCACAGCATTGTCCACAACAGTTGTTGATTCTCAGATTTTTGATGCAATCAGTAATTAAAGATATACTATATGATTATCTCTGCTGATGTACAGGGTCCATTGTACAAGCCAATGGACTCTCCAAAATCATTCATGTTATCAGCCACAGATTGCAGGCATAAAACCAGTTGTTCTGTGTTGGAGAAGTCTGTTTCATCTCCTTTTGTAGTATACCACTTTCCAGAGCCTTTCTCAGAAATATCCCTCACAATTTTAAGACCCATGATTTCTATTATCTCATTTTGAACAACTGGACTTGTGAATTTGTCTGGACTCTGTTTGACACTTTGATCCTATTCTTCCTGCAAACAAAGCAACTGAATAAAGTTGCAGTCAACCTTTCCACTTAAAGGCATATTTTCAGCTTGTTTAGTATAATGGCCTCACAGTGCAAATTCTTGTTGGGGACGATAACATGTACTACTTAGCATTTTCATTAGGATCTTCCTGTTTTCTTCTGAGAGTACTGAAAACTTAGCCGGTTACCACCATTCTTTGTGGTCTTTTGAAGAATATAAGCTGCTTTGTGGTGACATGAAGAAGCTTGGCGCCTCCTAAATTTGTCACAAGCCTTTTTCCAATTAGATAATCCAGACTGTGAAAGCTTCATCTGTGTATTTAGTCAAAAGTAGAGTGTGCCCAAAAGCTGTACAACAGTAGAAACAAGTACACCCTCACTAGCTTCAGAATAAGGAAACCAATGAAAACCATCAAACCGGATAAGTAGAAATAACAATTATTTTCCAGAATTATGCACAAGGAAAGACTTAAGTCAGTGGTTCCCAAACTTTAACAACCTGTGAACCCCTTTCACTAAACTGTCAAGTCTCGCGAACCCCCTCCTAGAAATGAATGTTTCCAGGGATTTTCTCCTTTGCCTGAGTATAAATTATAAAAGCCGTGATCTTGGAAATACAAAATTTGTTTTCATGATATGCTTATTACACACTATTTATTATTAATTATTATTTATCATTACAGTATTTTTATTACATTATGAAAACGGCAACACTCTTCCAAGAGCTCACTTTTGTAGCTCGTATCACTTTGAATAAGCCTGTTATAAGACAAGGCTCCTATGTTTCATCAAGGAGTATCAGATGTGAAACAGCATGAAGGTATTTAAAAAGCCAACTCAAAGAGTTCCTCCTACACAAGCATTCAGGTCTTGAGCAGTCCAGGCAAACAATTAGGGTGACCAGACAGCAAATGTGAAAAATCGGGACGGGGGTGGGGGGGTAATAGGAGCCCATATAAGAAAAAGACCCAAAAATTGGGACTGTTCCTATAAAATCGGGATATCTGGTCATCCTACAAACAATGCACGTTACAACAAAGCTTAAACTTGTTCTTCATAATAATTTTAAAAACAATACTAGCTGCCTATTTAATTTTAAAAACAGCAAAAAATATCTACCTCCCTTTCCATTTCTTATAGGAGTTTTGAAGTTTAAATCTCCTCAGTGTGATAAGTATGCTTGCTTTGATCTGCTTAGCTCTTGGAAGTCCAGGGGCTGCTGGCCCTGTGCTGCCCGGGGTCCCTAGGGACAGCTCTGTCCGCCATTAGGGAATTTTTTCCCGAGAAACCCCTGTAACATTTCATGAACCACCAGGGGTTCACGAACCCCAGTTTGGGAACCACTGACTTAAGTCATAGTTGATGAGGTGTCTCAGAAATGCTACTGGTATCAGGCAACTGGCATTTGGTTCCTGTTGCAGGCAGTGGTGGAGACAAATTGGTACTGCAACCAGCAGTACTTGATCCACTTTTGGGGGGAAGTGTAGCTTCCTCCTTTTTAAAAATCAGCCCTATTTTAAGTGATTTCATTTTAGCCCTTTGAAAATATACCCATTATGTTGGTACTTCTCTCAGTCACTGCTCAGTAAGAGTGGTGTGGGATTGCAGGATTAAAAAGCACGCACAATATTCTCTGGCAAACTGAAACATTGAGGTGGCCTCTTGCTTTCATATAGTCACTGTGTACATTGGAGAACAATAGAGAATGTGGCAGAATGAAGAAAGGGGACTGTCTATAGCTGATTTGTTGATTACACTGGAAAATAATTGTTTTTATATTATGCTTATGTAATTCACTGGATTCCTCTCTCACCCAGAGTCTCTGACAACAAAAAGATGGTAGCTAGAGACCCTTTGACAGCCAGGCATGACGGGACTGGAATCAGAGGCTGCAAACAGACAGTCAAAGAATCATAGAGCTCAAGGCCAGAAGGGACTGCTAGATCAATGGTTTTCAAACTTTTTTTCTGGTGATCAAGTTGAAGAAAATTGTTGATGCCCGTGACCCAACGGAGCTGAGGATGAGGGGTTTGGGGTATGGGAGGGGCTCAGGGCTGGGGCAGGGAGTTGGGGTGTGGGAGAGGGTCAGGGCTCTGAGCTGGGGGTGCAGGCTCTGGGGTGGGGCTGGGGATGAGGGGCTTGGGGTGCAGGAGGGGGCTCCAGGTTTGGGGGGGCTCAGGGCTGGGGCGGGGGTTGGGGTGCAGGAGGGGGTCAGGGCTCTGGGCTGGGGGTGCAGGCTCTCGGGTGGGGCTGAGGATAAGGGGTTTGGGATGCAGGAAGGGGCTCTGGGTTTGGGGGGGCTCAGGGCTGAGGCAGGGGATTGGGGCGCTGGCTTATTTCTGGTGGCTCCCGGTTAGTGGTGCAGCAGGGGTGCTAAGGCAGGCTTCCTGCCTGTCGTGGCACCGCAGACAGCGCTGTCCCCTGGAAGCAGCCAGCAGCAGGTCCAGCTCCCAGGTGGAGGCGTGCGGCTCTCACCCACAGGCACCGCCCCCCCAGCTCCCATTGGCCGGGAACTTGCCAATGGGAGTGCTTAGCCAGTGCTCAGGGCGGGGGCAGCGCACAGAGCCCAGTTGGCAGTGCTGACCAGAGACGCCACGACCCAGTGCCTTCCATTCCGCAACCCAATACTGGGTCGCAACCCGCAGTTTGAAAACTACTGCACAAGATCATCTGATGTGACCTCTAGTATATCACAGGCCACCAACAGCAACCACCACTCACACACTAAACCCAACAACTGAACAGAGAGTAAAGTATTACAGTCCGCAAGAGACTAGACTATTATGTGCCACAGGCAGAGAAGAGGCGGGACTGAGGTGCACCAGAGCTTGAGGCCCTTGCAATGGGAGGGAAATCATTAAATGAGATACTTTCCAGGATTATCTGGGTATGACCTGCATCCACATGCTGAAGAGGAAGGTCAAATACCCACAACCAAGATCACTGCCAGTCTGACCTGGAGAAAAATTCCTGTCCGACTCCATGTATGGACATCAGTTATCCCTTGCGCATATGAGCAAGAACAAGACGGCTCAAGCACCCGAGAGAGAGAATGCTCGGTGCCACCTCAGAGCCCTGTCCAGAGTCCCATCTCCAAAAGGGCTATCCCTGATGCTTCAGAGGAAGGAGATAACCCTCTTCCCCCTCCCTCCCAGGATACATTGGGGGGAAATCCCTTCCTGACCCCTGCTGGTGGCTGACTGAAACCCTGAAGCATTAGCTTTAGGAACATATGTCATAAACTGGAAATGAGCCCCGGGGCTGCTAAGCACTGCTCCCCACCATCACGAGCAACCATGTCACACATTTGCACTCCATAAATTTGTCCAGCTATCACTTAAAACTAATTAAATTGTTTGCCTCCACAGCTCCTATTGGGAGGCTGTTCCAGAACCTCTCCCCTCTGGTAGTTAGAAACCTTTTAACTTCCAGCCTCAGTTTGTTCAAGGCCAATTTATATTTATTTGTTCTAGTGCCAACATTGGCCTTTAGCTTAAATAGCTTGTCACCCTCCCTGGTATTTACCTCCCTAATGTATTTATAGAGAGCAATCATACCTTCTCAGTCTTCTTTTTGCTAAGCTAAATGAGGCAAGGTCTTCCAGTCTCCTGTCATAAGATAGGCCCTCCACTCCCCTGATCATCCTAGTAGCATTTCTCTGCACCTGTTCCAGTTGGAATTCAGCTTTCTTGAGCATGAGTGGCCAGAATTGTACATCGTATTCCAGATGAGGTCTTACTAGGGTATAGTATAATGGCATTAATACTCCCCTATCTCTACTGAAAATGCCTTCCCTAATACATCCTAGGATCACATTTGCCTTTTTTCACAGCTGCATCACATTGGTGGCTCATAATTATCCTATGATTGACTCATACACCCAGGTGTCTCTCCTCTTCTGTTACTGCCATCTGATAAGCCCTGAGCTTGTAATAGAAATTCTTATTATTAGACCCTAAGTGCATGACCTTGCACTTTGTACTGTTGAATCTCATCCTACTTCTGTCACTCCAGTTTTCAAGGTCATCCAGATCTATCTTCCTGTATAATACTCCGATCCTCCTCTGTACTGATGATGTCTCCCAACTTTGTATCATCAGCAAATTTCATGAGCACATTCCTACTTTTTTTTGCCAAGGTGATTAGTAAAAAATATTGAATACAATTAGTCCCATGGGCTCCTTGATGTCTGTCCTCCAATCTTCCTTTGTCAAAAGAGCAGATGGAACTTTGAAATTGTGAGGGGGAGGAAGGAGAAGGGAAGAGTCAATCAAGAGGCTCTGGGAGTCAGCCCCAGAGGAGTGGCAGCTGATTGGGCCTATCCCAGGTTTCCCTAGAGAGAGGGGATCAGAAGTCCTTGTGCACAGAGAATGAGAAAGAGAACAGGTAGCCTTCATGAGAGAAGGAGGGAAACAGCCAGTCTGGTTGCAGAAAGGGTGAGAGAAGCACAGACCAGTAAGTATCATCCAGGCATATAGAATTCCCCTTCGCAAGAGGAGGAGACTGTTTACTAAGCTATTTTCCAGCCAAGGAAGAAAAGATCCAGAGAGAGTCTGCTGTAGGAGAGACTTTCAACCTCGCCTTGACTATCAAGAGCCCTGTACCCTGGGGGAAAGAGAGGGACTTTAAGCTGCTGAAACTATCAGAGACTGTCCCCCTGCTGGGTTGAACAGAACAGATGGTGAGTTATCCAGGGTCCCTGCTTCAATAATCATATAGTGTAAAAAAGATATTCAACAACAATCTTTTTTTTTTTTTTTAAACTCTAGTCCCCCTCCCCCAGATAAAAATGTTGCTGCATCCCTGATAGGGAGGGACTGAATACAAGTAGTAACTGTAAACTAGCTATAGGGGTAGAATCTGTATAATTAGGAAATGGAATAGCATCTCTATGGCCTAATGCTATGAGCTGAGGTGATAACCTGCAGTAATAGACTGGAGGTTCGTTCTTTCTTTCTTTCTTTCTTTCAACACTTATGGAACAGTCTTTTTTAAAAACTAAGAGAAAATATTAATCTTTCTGAATTATCCTATAGAATTTTATAGATAATTCTATCCATGCCATAGAATTTCTTTAGGATGGTTCAAAAAATGCACAGCAGGAGATCTTTCTTATGTTCTGTAGGTTTTTAGAGTAACTTATACAGAACCGTATGAAATCTCCACTGGACTCCACTGTGTTCCTCCTTAAATTCTATAGGACTTTTCTGTAAAGGAATCCAGTCAAAGCAGTGGGGTTTCCCCACTCAAAGGGGAACACATTTTATGAGTCCAACTAAAATCCAGATCTCAGGACAAGTAACAGGATAAAAAGAACAGGAGTACTTGTGGCACCTTAGAGACTAACAAATTTATTAGAGCATAAGCTTTCGTGGGCTACAACCCACTTCTTCGGATGCATATAGAGTGAAACACATTGAGGTCATACTTCGCAATAATCCATACCAGGACAGGGGTGCTGGAACAATTTGTATAGTGGGGTTGCTGAGCACCATTGAACCAACTGTAAACCCTGTCTGTGATGGAAACCACTTCAAGCCAGGGGTTGAGGTAGCACCCCCAGTACCCATAGTTCCAGCACCTATGTACCAGGGCCTTAGTGCAGTGCACTGATTACCACATTTGAAATGTAAAGTGATCTTAGTCACATGTTTAATAATAATAATATATTGCCCCCTGCTGGTCATGCATGATTTTACAGATTTATTAAAAGCTTGTTTGAAAGCAAGTAGAACATACAAAAATCATTTTTAACATTATGGTTGTGCAAATTTGATATTTTAATAATTTAGGGGTTATATTCTTAAAGTACATTATAATATAATTAATTATAATAATATGAATTCTGAATGTCTGTTTAAAATATGACTGTGTTTCCATAATACAATGAAGTACTGTACATTCCTGTCTGAAAAGCTGTGGCATGGCTCTTTCCTTAGTTAACACCTCCCTCTCTCTTGTTCTGTATCTTGGCTTTAAGGCTGCTTTCAGGTTGTCTTCTGTCTCCAGTGAGCTATGTGTGCACCCAGAACTATTGTCATGGACATAGAAACAAATTTTAGATTATTTTTCCTATTTTCAGTGCCATACAATGGTGAGGGGAGTTCTGATACTAGATGTAGATGATAGTTTTTACCTTTACAGGTAAGTTGTGGGCTGGATTTTTATGTCTACTTGTAATGTGTTCTGGTTATCCCCCATTCTAAGCCTTCTGTGGCTATGCACCTTTGTAGAAGAGTGAATTCAAGGCTAAGCAGTCTCTCTTTCATCTGCTGTGATGCTAGGCCTACGTTTTAAGTGCAAGAGTTATTTCTTTGTTTGTCTAGCCCACATGATCTGTTACTGAGCATCCATGCTAGCGTCATTCTCTGTTCCCTATCTTTCTGCAATTGCTCCTATCTATTCCTTGGTTTTTCTTCTGAGCTGCTTGCTGTGTATCATCAGCTGCCTCCTAGGACTCTCACAATGCTAGGCTTGTCTAAAGTCACATTATCCTAGTTGTTTTTTTAGTTACGGAGTAGTCTGGGCAGCATAGCAAATAATGCTGGCCCCTTCCTGCTCTGTAGTTAGAATACTTTGTTGCCATGTATAAAATCATCACTGATAAAATATGTAGGTGACCCGAAAATTGGGGGAGTGGTAAATAATGAAGACAACAGGTTACTGATACAGAATGATCTGGATCGCTTGATAAGATGGGATCAAGCAAACAAGATACATTTTAATATGATCAAATGTAAATGCATATGCCTAGGAACAAAGAATATAGGCCAGACTTACAGGATGGGGGAAATCTATCCTGGGAAACAAAGACTCTGAAAAAGATTTGGGGGTTGTGGTGGATAATCAGCTGAACGTGAGCTTCCCGTGTGACTCTGTGGCCAAAAGGACTAATGCAATGCTTGGATGCATAAACAAGAATCCTGAGTAGTAGCAGAGAGGTTATTCTAGCTCTATATTTGGCACTGAAGTTGTGATGGGTTGGGGCTGCCAACTGATGAGCCAAGACTACTTCTGCCCCTGCTTTCCCTGCCAGCTTGGGACTCCAGCACCCTGTCTTGTGGAGCCAGACACACCCGTCTGCTCCAACACCGACCCAGGGTCTGAACCACGTGCCCCAAAGCTGCAGACTTAACTGAAAGCAACTTGAGAAGTGTTCCTGTCTTTAACACTCAGATGCCCAACTCCCAATGGGGTCCAAACCCCAAATAAAACCATTTTACCCTGTATAAAGTTTATACAATTGTTTGCCCTCTATAATACTGATAGAGAGAGAGATGCACAGCTGTTCTCTCCCCCCCCCCCCGTATTAATACATACTCTGGGTTAATTAATAAGTAAAAAGTGATTTTATTAAATACAGAAATAGGATTTAAGTGGTTCCAAGTAGTAACAGACAGAACAAAGTGAATTACCAAGCAAAATAAAATAGAACACGCAACTCTGTCTAATACAGTAAGCAAACTGAATACAGATAAAAACCTCACCCTCAGAGGAATTCCAATAAGCTTCCTTTTACAGACTAGCCTCCTTCTAGTCTGGGTCCAGCAATCACTCATGCCCCCTGTAGTTACCGTCCTTTGTTCCAGTTTCTCTCGGGTATCCTTGGGGGTGGAGAGACTATCTCTTGAGCCAGCTGAAGACAAAATGGAGGGGTCTCCCAGGGGTTTAAGTAGACTCTCTCTTGTGGGTGGAGACCCCCTTCTCTCTCCTATGCAAAGTCCAGCTCCAAGATGCAGTTTTGGAGTCACATGGGGAAGTCACATGTCCATGCATGACTCAGTTTTTACAGGCAGCAGCCATTGTTTACATGCTACCCTGAATGTCCTCAGGTATTCATTGTCCTTTAAGTGTTTCTTGATTGGGCACTTAATTTGCACATTCCTTTCTCAAGAAGCTGACCAAATGCTTTACTAAGGCTACTTAGAAATCAAGCAAGTACACAGCCAATATTCATAACTTCGAATACAACAAGGACACATGCATACAAATAGGATGAATAGATTCAGTAGATTATAACCTTTACAGAGGTATGTTACATGGCATATGTAGCATAAAACATATTCCAGTTATGTCATATATATATATATATACACACACACATTCATAAGCATATTTCCATGAAGCCTTATGGGGTGCACCATCACAGAAGTGACCTGGTATACTGTGTCCAGTTCTGGTGTCCACAGTTCATGAAGGATGTTGATAAATTGGAGAGGGTTCAGTGAAGAGCCTTGAGAATTATTAAAGGATTAGAAAACATCTTATAATGATAGACTCAAGGAACTCTCTCTACTTAGCTTAACAAAGAGAAGGTTTTGGGGTGATTTGATTACAGTCTATAAGTACCCACATGGGGAATAAATATTTCATAATGGGCTCTTCAATTTAGCAGAAAAAAGTATAACATGATCCAATGGCTGGAAGTTGAAGCTAGACAAATTTGGACAGGAAATAAGGCATAAATTTCTAACAGTGACAGTAGTTAACCATTGGAACAATATACCAAGGGTCGTGGTGGATACTCCATCACTGACCATTTTTAAATAAATAATTGGATGTTTTTCTAAAGGCTATGCTCTAGGAATTATTTTGGGGGAAGTTCTGTGGCCTGTGTTTGGAGGACATCAGATTAGATCACAATGGTCCCTTCTGGCCTTGGAAACTATGAATCTATGAATAAACTGACTGCTTCCAGTTCTGCAGTTGGATGAGATTTCATGTCAGTCACAGTGCAGTGCAGTGAAACAGTCATAATCTAAAGTGACTGGCAGTTTTTTTGCCGCCCCAAGCAAAAAAAAAAAAAAAACAACCTTAGAGAGCACAACTGCCAAAGCAACAACAACAACAAAAAGGTGGCCCCTGAAATTGTGTCACCCCAAGCACGTGCTTGGTTTTCTGGTGCCTAGAGCCGGTCCTGGTGACTGGACTCCAAAAGCTATCAAATGTATTAGTGAAAGCATAATGCTGATTCAATGAAAACCCTTTGAAAGAAGAGCTTGACACTACATGCTCTAGAGCAGGGGTCGGCAACCTTTCAGAAGTGGTGTGCCAAGTCTTCATTTATTCACTCTAATTTAAGGTTTTGCGTGCCAGTAATACATTTTAACGTTTTTAGAAGGTCTCTTTCTATAGGTCTATAATATATAACTAAATTATTGTTGTATGTAAAGTAAATAAGGTTTTTAAAATGTTTAAGAAGCTTAATTTAAAATTAAATTAAAATGCAGAGTCCCCCGGAGTGGTGGCCAGGACCCGGGCAGTGAGAGTGGCATTGAAAATCAGCTCACGTGCCGCCTTCAGCACGCGTGCCACAGGTTACCTACCCCTGCTCTAGAGATTCTCCCTGGTGGAGGCCGACAAAATAAAAATTGACCACTGCATGGCGCCACTGCACCAGTATTTCTGAGGCAGTAGGGCAAACGTTTAAGATTTTCAGGATTTCTATCTTTCTTGGCTATATCCCTAATGGGTGAATTGCTGCTTCAACAAACAAAATAGATGTTTCCCACTGCTCCCTCATTGCTGAAATACACTTAGAATGAGTGATACACTTTAAAATGTAAGCAAACATTGCCTCTCCATTGTAAGACACGGTCCGTTTTTTGTTGTATACAGTAGTCTGAGAGCTATCCAGTAACAAAGGGCCCATAGAGACAAACTTCACTGCACTGCACTTGAAGAAGGATAGAATCGCCATTTCCTTCCTCCCAAAAGCTTGAGAAAAAGGGGTTTGATTGCATGGGGGCTGTCTCCCTGTCCTCCTCCTGAAAGCCTGAGGAGGTGGAAATCTTTATTCCACTCCAAGGGCAGTTTAGTGGTAAGATCTGTCCAGTCATTCCCCCTCTTCTAGTCACCCAGCCTTTAGGAGAGGAAAGAACTTCCACAGGTCACTTCAGGTGAAGGGAGTAACCCCCCTTTCAGGCTGTCACCTCTTCAGATATTCAGGAGACAGCGGATCCCAGTGGCTTTCCCTCTAAAAGGATCAGTAAGAAGTAGGTCAATGGGGGTAACTTTTTGGACATACCATACCATAACCCCATGCAGCCATTGCTGTGGGTTCATTGGTTTGTAAAGTGCTTTGTGACTCTTGATTGAAGGAAGGGATACAAGTTGCTATGCAAGTTAAGTATTGTTACAGTTTTGTTTCATTTATTATTATTATTATAAAAAAAACCCCTTTAAATGTGATAACAAAGGGGAAAAAGTTTTAAGATATGGACTAGAAATGAACCCAGACTCTGGATCCCCGAACAGCAGTGAAGGTTGGGAGGGTTCAAGTTTGGGTTGGAACACAAACTTCATTTCTGGTTGCTCAAGCGTTGTCCTTCTAATAGCCATGACCTAATTAATTGATAAACTAACTTAAAACACAGCAACATCTAAAGGGGCATGTTTGCATCTGCAAACTGGGGTTAACTGTGAGCATGCAAAGAAAACAGTGCCTCTTGTGGGGTCTTGGCACATCTCTGCTCTGCAGTTGTGTAGTTATAACTCCCACTGAGATGGCCAAGCATTTGCCCTGGTGTTACAGTATCCCCTGTATGCACTGCACTTTTTAAGGATCTACCAGCAATTTCAGTTAGTTCAGTTTCAGTGCTTAGGCTAAAAATGTTCACATCTGTCTGGAGATATAGTTAGGCACCCAAATCTATGGTTAGTCGAAGGTGCTGCACACTGTGACAAAGTTCCTCTATCTTGGTGGGTCCTGTGCTTATTGGCGGATTTTCTTGCCTCAGATTCACCATGTGGGTTGGGGAACAGCCCAGACACCTTCCCCTCTGGAAGAACCCACAGTCCAGGTCAATTGGGAGGTTTGGGGGGAACCCGGGCCCGCCCTCTACTCCGGGTTCCAGCCCAGGGCCCTGTGGACTGCAG